>NC_136474.1:34423050-35023050 GCF_902686455.1 Sciurus vulgaris
ATTTTGTTTATTTTTTCAAAGAACCAACTATTTATTTTGTCAATTTTTTGTATTGTTTATTTCAATTTCATCGATTTCAGCTCTGAGTTTAACTATTTCCTGTCTTCTACTACTTTTGGTGCTGGTCTGTTCTTCTTTTTCTAGGGCTTTGAGCTGTAGTGTTAGGTTGTTTATTTGTTGAGTTTTCCTTCTTTTATTAAATGCGCTCCATGAAATAAATTTCCCTCTAAGTACTGCTTTCATAGTGTCCCAGAGATTTTGATATGATGTTTCTTTGTTCTCATTTACCTCTAAGAATTTTTTAATTTCCTTCCTAATATCTTCTGTTATCCATCATCATATAATAGCATATTGTTTAATCTCCAGATGTTGGGATAGTTTCTGTGTTTTACTCTTTTATTTATTTCTAACTTCAATCCATTATGATCTGATAGAATACATGGTAGTGTCTCTATCTTCTTGTATTTGCTAACATTAGCTTTATGGCATAATATATGGTCTGTTTTAGAGAAGGATCCATGTGCTGTTGAGAAGAAAGTGTATTCGCTTTGGTTGGATCGTATATTCTATAAATGTCCGTTAATTCTAAATTGTTGATTGTGTTATTGAGATCTATGGTTTCTTTGTTCAATTTTTGTCTGGAAGATCTGTCCAGTGGTGAGAGCGGCGTGTTAAAATCACCTAGTATTATTGTGTTATGGTCTATTTCGTTTCTGAAATTGAGAAGGATTTGTTTGACATACATGGATGAACCACTGTTTGGGGCATAGATGTTTATGATTGTTATATCTTGCTGATTTATGCTTCCCTTAAGCAGTATGAAATGACCTTCTTTATCCCTTCTGACTAACTTTGACTTGAAGTCCACATTATCTGAAATGAGGATGGATACTCCAGCTTTTTGCTGAGTCCATGTGAATGGTATGTTTTTCCCCATCCTTTCACCTTTAATCTATGGGTATCTTTTTCTATGAGGTGAGTCTCTTGTAGGCAACATATTGTTGGATCTTTCTTTTTAATCCAATCTGCCAGTCTATGTCTTTTGATTGATGCATTCAGGCCATTAACATTCAGGGTTATTATTGAGATATGATTTGGTTTCTCGGTCATTTGGTTCATTTTAAAAATTTTATTTATTTATTTGTTTTACACAACTTGGTTCCTCCTTTATTTGACAATTCCTTTAGGATAATTCCTCCCTTTGCTGATTTGCTTCTTTGTTTTTCATCTCTTCCTCATGGAATATTTTGCTGAGAATGTTCTGTAATGCGGGCTTTCTTTTTGTAAATTCTTTTAGCTTTTGTTTATCATGGAAGGATTTTATTTCATCGTCAAATTTGAAGGTAAGTTTTGCTGGGTATAAGATTCTTGGTTGGCATTCATTTTCTTTCAGGGCTTGAAAAATGTTGTTCCAGGCCTTTCTTGCTTTTAGGGTCTGGATTGAAAAATCTGCTGATATCTGTATTGGTTTCCCCCGTATGTAATTTGATTCTTTTCTCTCACAGCCTTTAAAATTCTGTCTTTATTTTGTATGTTAGGCATTTTCATTATAATGTGCCTTGGTGTGGGTCTGTTGTAATTTTGTGTATTTGGAGTCCTATAAGCCTCTTGAACTTGATTTTCCAGTTCATTCTTCAGATTCGGGAAATTTTCTGATATTATTTCATTGAATAGATTGTTCATTCCTTTGGTTTGTTTCTCTAAGCCTTCCTCAATCCCAATAATTCTTAAATTTGGCCTTTTCATGATATCCCATAGTTCTCGTAGATTCTGTTCATGATTTCTTACCATCTTCTCTGTTTGTTCAACTTTGTTTTCAAGGTTAAATATTTGTCTTCAGTGTCTGAGGTTCTGTCTTCCAGGTGTTCTATCCTACTGGATATGCTTTCTATGGAGTTCTTAATTTGGTTTATTTTTTCCTTCATGTCAAGGATTTCTGTTTGTTTTTTTTTTCCATTATCTCTAACTCTTTATTGAAATGATCTTTTGCTTCCTGTATTTGCTCTTTTAACTGTCGATTGGTGCGATCATTCAATGCCTGCATTTGCTCTTTCATCTCATCATTCAGTGGGTGCATTTGCTCTTTCATCTCATCGTTTGCTTCCCTGATCATTTTAATTATGTACATTCTGAACTCCGTTTCTGTCATTTCTTCTGCCATGCTGTCATTGGGTTTTATTGATGTAACATCTAGATTTGTTTGCAGCATTTTCTTTCCTTGTTTTCTCATATTGTTCAGGTATCAGTGGACCGCTGAGATATTGTAGGTTTCCTCTATTGACTTACAATGTCCCTGAAGATTTCTATATATATCCCCTCTTAGCCTTCAGTAGGTTGAAGTCTTGGAGGAAGTTGATAATGTGGTGCTCCACAAGGAAGCTGCCTCTCTAGGAGTGGTGGCCTTCAGGTGGGGTATATTCACTGCTAGTGGGCAGAGGTGCCTCCACTTGTTGACCAATGGTCATCCCATGGGGAACTAGGCTGCGGGCTGAGGCAAGGTCTGTTTGGGCCTGTGTCTCTGGTTTTACTGTCCTTGTGGGGAAACCTCACCCGGCAGGGAAGACTCATCCGGTGGGGAGGTCTCGTTGGTCACTTACCTCCTAGAGGTTCCCCTCAATTTACAGCTACTACCTGGGCTGGGCTGCCTTCCTCTGCAAAGTTCCCAGGGGCCCTGCCCTACCTCCTGGGCCTGGGAGCCTCACCCTTCACAGATGAATCTCCTTAGGCTGCCCCTCCTCAGAGAATCTGCCCGCAGTCCTGGAACCTTCGCTGCACCCCTAAGCGTGTCTCTGTGGGGCTCTTCCACCAAGAAGCCTCCTGGATCCTGGGACCCTGCTGTGCACCTAATTGCCTGGCTATGCGGTCCCTCCTCTGAGCAACCACCTGGGGCCCGTACAATCGCTCTGAGTCCCAGAGACCCGCCACACACCTCTTCCTCCAGATAGCCACCCAGTATTCCGGTGCAGTCACTAGGAGTCCAAGCAACTCACTGAGTGCCTCCTCCCACCAACCACCCGTAGCCCTGGGCAATCAATCACTCCGAGTCGAAATGACCCTCCCCGTTCCTCCTCCTCCTCCTGGTAACCCCCCGGGTGTTCAGGAGCGGGCGCTCTGAGTGGCTCTGAATCTATGTGACCCGCTTCACGCAACCTCTGGGCAACCGCCCAGAGCTCTGGTGTGGCCACTTGAGATCAAGCGACCCACCGCGCTCCTCCTCCAGGCAGCCCCCCTGTGTTCAGGAGCTGTCACTTTAAGTCCAAACAACTCACCAATCGCCTTCTCCTCTGAGCAGCCGCCTGGAGCTCTAATGCAGTCACTGCGAGTGCAAACGACCCGCCATGCTCCTCCTCCTTCTCCTCCTCGTCCTCAGGGCAGGCCCCGGTGTTCAGAAGCAGTCTGAGTCCAAACAGCTCGCCGCGCGGCTTCTCCTCTCGCAACCGCCTGTAGCTCTGGTATAGCCACTCTGAATCCAAACGGCTGTGCTCCTCCTCCTCCTCAGCCTCAGGGCAGGCCCCGGGGTTCAGAAGAAGTCGCTCTGAGTCCAAACAGCTCGCCACGCGGCTTCTCCTCTGGCAACCGCCTGCAGCTCCGGTACAGTCACTCCGAATCCAAGCGGCCACGCTCCTCCCCCTCCTCCTCAGGGCAGGCCCTGGTGTTCTGAGTCCACACAGCTCTCCTTGCTGCTCCTCCCCTGGGCAGCCACCAGAGCCCCAGTGGTTGCTCCGAGTCCAAGCGCTGTGCTGAGTGGCCTCCTTTGCTACGCTCCCAGTTGTCCGAGTTCACTGCTCCAGCGGGGGGAGGGTCGTCTTGTCGGCAGCTCTACTTCACAAAGTTCCCTGCGTTCCGGGACTACCGTCCCATCCGGGACGCCTCCCCAATGGGAGAGACTCACCCGGCTGCTTTGAGTTGGTCCCAAGTCTCTCAATATCTCCTCTTTTGAATCCTGAGTCCTGGAGCAACATGAAATGCAGCCACCCTCTAGGCCGCCATCTTGAAACCTCAAGAAATTAAAGGGATACGATTGGAAAAGAAGAACTCAAACTATCCCTGTTCGCTGATGACATGATTATATATTTAGAGGAACCTGGAAATTCCACCAGAAAACTCTTAGAACTCATAAGTGAATTCAGTAAAGTAGCAGGTTACAAGATCAATGCTCATGAATACAATGCATTTTTATACATAAGTGATGAATCTTTAGAAAGAGAAATTAGGAAAACTACCCCATTCACAATAGCCTCAAAAAAAAAAAAAATTTGGGAATCAATCTCACAAAAGAGGTGAAAGACCTCTACAATGAGAACTACAAAACACTAAAGAAAGAAATTAAAGAACACCTTAGAAGATGGAAAGATCTCCCATGTTCATGGATAGGAAGAATTAATATTGTCAAAATGGCCATACTACCTAAAGTGCTATACAGATTCAATGCAATTCCAATTAAAATCCCAATGATGTACCTTACAGAAATAGAGCAAGCAATTATGAAATTCATCTGGAAGAATAAGAAACCCAGAATAGCTAAAGCAATCCTCAGTAGAAAGAGCGAAGCAGGGGGTATCGCAATACCAGATCTTCAACTCTATTACAAAGCAATAGTAACAAAAACAGCATGGTATTGGTACCAAAATAGACAGGTAGATCAATGGTACAGAATAGAGGACATGGACACAAACCCAAACAAATACAATTTTGTCATACTAGATAAAGATGCCAAAAATATGCAATGGAGAAAATATAGTCTCTTTAACAAATGGTGCTGGGAAAACTGGAAAACTATATGCAATAGAATGAGATTAAAACCCTATCTCTCACCCTGCACAAAAGTCAACTCAAAATGGTTCAGGGACCTCGGAATCAGACCAGAGACCCTGCATCTTATAGAAGAAAAAGTAGGTCGAAACCTTCAACTTATTGGCTTAGGATCAGACTTCCTCAACAGGACTCCCATAGCACAAGAAATAAAAGCAAGATTCAACAACTGGGATAGATTCAAACTAAAAAGCTTTCTCTCAACAAAGGAAACTATCAGTAATGTGAAGAGAGAGCCTACAGAGTGGGAGAATATCTTTGCCACTCATACTTCAGATAGAGTGCTAATTTCCAGAATCCATAAAGACCTCGAAAAGACTGTACACCAAGAATACAAATAATCCAATCAACAAATGGGCTAAGGAACAGACACTTCACAGAAGAAGATCTACAAGAAATCAACAGATATATGAGAAAATGTTGAACATCTCTAGTAATAAAAGAAATGCAAATCAAAACTACCCTAAGATTCCATCTCACCCCAATCAGAATGGTGATTATCAAGAACACAAGCAACAATAGGTGTTGGCGAGGATGTGGGGAAAGAGGTACACTCATACATTGCTGATGGGGTTGCAAATTAGTGCAGCCACTCTGGAAAGCAGTATGGAGATTCCTCAGAAAACTTGGAATGGAACCACCATTTGACCCAGCTATCCCACTCCTTGGCCTATACCCAAAGGACTTAAAATCAGCATACTACAGAGATACGGCCACATCAATGTTCATAGCTGCTCAGTTCACCATAGCCAGATTGTGGAACCAACCTAGTTGCCCTTCAGTTGATGAATGGATAAAGAAACTGTGGCATACATACACAATGGAATATTACTCCACCATGAAGAATGATAAAATTATGGCATTTGCAGGCAAATGGATGAAATTGGAGAATATCATGCTAAGTGAGATAAGCCAATCTCAAAAAACTAAAGGACGAATGATCTCGCTGATAAGAGGATGAGGACATATAATGGGGGATAGGAGGGGTTAGCGTTAGGGTTAGGGTTAGGTTTAGGGTTAGGGATAAGGAGGGTGGTAAGAATGGAGGAAGGAAGGACTGTATAGAGGGAAAAGAGGGGTGGGAGGGGTGTGGGGAAGGGGAAAAATAACAGAATGAATCAAACAACATTGCCCTATGTAAATTTATGATTTTTAATTAAAAAAATGGGAAAAAACTACATTGAAATTTCATCTCATTACAGTTAGGATTGCAAGCATCCATAAGACAATATTAATGATTAATGCTGGTGAGGATGTAGGGGGAAAGGGTACACTCATATATTGTTGGTGGAACTGCAAATAGATAAAACAACTTTTGAAAGCAAAAGACTAGGAAAAACAAAAGACTAGGAATGCAATCACTATATGATCCTGATATCTCATTGCCTGGTATTTATCCAAAAGAACTAAAATCAGCATACTATAGTGATACAATCACATCAGTGTTCATAGCAACTCAATTCACAATAGCCAAGTAATGGAATCAGCCCAGGTGCCCACCAACAGATGAATGAATGAAGAAAATGTGGCACATATACACAAGGGAGTTTTAGTCAGTCATAAAGAAGAATGCTGGTAAATGGACGAAAATGGACAACATCACGCTAAGTGAAATAAGTCAGACTTAGAAAGTCAAGGGTAGAATATTTTCTCTCCTGCGCAGAAGCTAGAACAAAGTAAGGGGAAAAAGTAGGTGTCCCATGAAAATGAAAGGTAGATCAGTGGAGTAGAAGGAGATAAAGGACAGAGGCGGGTAAAGGAAGGAACTGTGGAACAAAATTGACCAAATTATGCTATGAATGTTCCAAGTGAATTTCACCTTTATGTATATCTATAAACTACCAATTAATAAACAAATAAATAGAAGACAGACCTGCAGAGTAGAGACAGGGGGAAGGGGGATAAAGGGAAAAGTGGAAGTATTGGGGATGCATAATTATGTCAAAATGAACCTATTATGTAAAAGTACAATGCACTAATAAAAACATTAAACGCTATTGATTTCTAGTGTCATTCCATTATGATCTCATAAGATGCAAGGCAGCATATTGGGATTTTTTTTTTTGTATTTGTTAAAATTTGCATTGTGACCTAAAATATCTTGGAGAAGTTTCCATGAGATGCCGAGAAGAAAGAGATTCAATTGTTCATAGCTGAAATATTCAATGGAAGTTGTTAGGTCTATTTGATGTATGATAGTATTTAGGCCAGAAGACTCTTTACTAACTATACATCCAGATGATCTGTCTATTGGTGAGAAGGATATGGTAAAATCACCCTGTGTGGTTGTATTGGGTTCTATCTAGGACACTTAATGTTGAGGGGCACTTGTTTTATGTAACTAAATGCGACAGTGTTTGGGGACTAAATATTTACTAACGCCATATCTTCTTATTGGATTGTTCCTTTACCAGCATGTAGTGACCTTCAAAGTGTCTTCTGATGAATATTTACTTGAAATCTGCTTTGTTGGATATGAGTATGGCTACTCCTGCTTATTTTTCCAACTCCATTTGCATGGAATATTTCTTTTTCTACCCTTTTACTTTCAGCCTTTGGATGTCTTGGTCTATGAGTTTCTTGCAAACAGCACATAATTGGGTCTTGTTGTTCAATCCACTCTGTCTCATAATGAATTCTGCTATTATGTATAACTATAATATATCAATAAAACAAAACAAAACAAAACCCCCAAACATCTACATTTAAGTCCTGGATGATATCAGTGGTCTAACCTGTGCTTCAATTGCATCTTAATGATTTGATGATGGCAATTTGTGTGTTGGAGATGGAACGCAGGGCCCAGAGTATGTGATGCAAACACTCTACCATTGAACCACATCACCTGCCCCTGCTTTTATGTTTTAGACAAAGAAAAATATATCTGTGAAGGAATGAAAGGATTGATAGATACCCAGAGGTTTTATATCTTAGCGATGTTACTAGGAGATATATGTGGGGGTGGGGTGGGTGTGGGAGTGGGAGGCAGTAGCCAGTTTATGATAAGGGCTGCCTTGGAGTTTGTTTAGTCAAGAGCATTACCTTACTTTCTCCATTTCTCCTTCCCTCCCTCTTCAAGGACTGATCATCCTGCCTGAGTCCTCTGTATTACTAGTATTCTTACATAACTGAAGGGGGATGCCTGCCTGCTGATCCAATCTTTCTCTTTCTATATCCACTGGGTGATTCAATCTACCTGTGCGTGTGTGTGTGTGTGTGTGTGTGTGTGTGTGTGTGTGTATTATTTGTTTTGTTTTGTTTTGCAGTGCTGCAGATGAAACCCAGACCCCGCCCCCTTCAGCATGCTAGGTGAACAGTTCCTTCTGCAAGTTTGTCTAATGCCTACTCCTAACTCTTCTTCCTCAGAGTCTAGCCACATGGGGACCAAATGTGTCAACCCAAACTGGCAGTAATGATTTTCTTCTATTTTCTGTAGTGGGGATTGAACCATGGATGTTGTACCATTGCACTATGTCCCTAACCCTTTCAAAAATGTCTCACTTTGAAACAGTGTTTCTCTACGCTGCCCAGGCTGGCTTTAAACTTGTGATTCTTCTGCCTCAGTCTCCTGAGTAGCTGAGATTATGGGCATGCACCACTGTACTTGGGAGTCATGAGTCTCTTAATCCAGCAGACATACTTTCCAAAAAATAAAGGTAGGCAGCTGGTTTTTAATCCCTGCCTTGTGCCTTCCTGCCTTCTGTTGTGGGATCCTGGAAGCTCAGTCTCCTCCTCACTGCCCTTTGGGGACCCAGGGGAATGTCATTAGCAGCTGAGGGACAGGCAGCTGCTGGGTGTTCTGCAAATGAGAGGTGTTGGTCTCCTCCAGCTCCATAAGGACTTGCTGACTAGATTATACCTACCCAGAGTCTCCAATCCAGGTCTTGGGCTCTCACACCAGAAGATGAGTCCTGGGTAAAGTTAGGGTGAGAACAAGGGTGCTCCTGTGCTTTAGGGTCCACCAGCACTTCCTCTGAACTTTATAGGAGAAGGGAAGACAGAGAACTAGAGGGAATACAGTAAGTTATGCAGTAAGTAAGAGAGAAAATCTGGGAAGAGAAGAAGACAGGTGAGTGTGCAATCAGGGACAGGTGGCCCAGGGCTGTCCTCCTTACTCACCCTCCTTTCTCTATAGTTCTTCCTCTAGCTTCATTCTCCAATCTCCGGATACAGCCAGTTGGAGACTTCTGGATCAGGTTGGGGGACCTCTTGGTTGGACCAAGAGGTCATTGGCTTTTAGAAACTTTAACTTGGGCTCTGTCTTTTGCTGTGCTTGAATTCACCTTCCAGGTGAGAGGAATTTCTGATGCCTGGTTTTCTGAATAGTGAAGGCTGCTAAGGCCTTTGTTTTGAATAACCGATACCACACAATGCCAGTTTCTCCAAGAGCTGTTACTGGCTTCACAAAGCCAGTCCTCAGTTCTTTAACTTGGTCTGGTCATATCTGAAGTTAACATTCCATACAAAGTTCTGGTCACAATACCACCACTGCAGAGAGAACAGTTCTTATTTAATTTATGCAAACAATTTTATTACCATAATATTAAGAATATGCATAAATAATTTCAAATTTGGTAGGGATCAAGTTGGATCGAGGAACATGTATTTTTAAGTACTGGCTATTGAACCCATGGCCTTGCATATGCTAGGCAAGTGCTCAGGCCACAGAGCTATATCCCCAGTCCCTATTTCTTTTATTTTAAGACAAGGTCTCACTGTTTCCCAGGCTAACCTTGAACTTGTGATCCTCCTACTTCTCATTCTTGAGTAGCTGGAATAATCAGTAGTTTTAAAATTTAACAACTTTAAGTCGGTATTCTGAAAATTAACACCTTAATGATTTTTTAGAAATATGTGTTTTCTCATTGAGTAAGAGGATATATTTGTGAACAAACCCAATTATATTTTGTCCTTTTATAAAATTTAAGAAGTCCAAAGTAGATGCACTTGACTCTGTGTTAGTGACATATTAATGTACTATCCTAAGGGGAAATGACGTAGATATTTAATAACTATCCATCGTGTCATTTGCCTTAGTAAAACTCTAAGGATGTAATTACCAAAGAGATTGGAGAAAAGTTTAAAGTAAGCATAAGTGAAACATAATTATCATTAAAAGCACAACTATACATTCTTATTCTGTTTATATCTGGTTGATGTACTCAATTTTTAGGTTGCATTCGTTTTTTTTTTTTTTTTTTTCCCTTCAGATTCTGGAAATTGAACCCAGAGCCTCAGTCATGCTAACCATGTGTCAAACTCCCTACTCAATGTTTTTCATTTGCATCCATATGCTCCCTCTGTCTCAGTCTTTCTCCTCCTACTTCCTTCCCTACTCCCCGGGGTGATCTAGTCTTTTTAAGGTATTTTTTTATTTTTTGTGGTCATGATGGAACCCAGGGTTTCACCTAGGCTGGGAAGGTGCTCTACCACTGAACTAGATCCATAGTCCTAGTTTTATTTTTCATTGTATCAACTCTAGATTATCTCTCAATTCAGTATCATGTAGGTAAGCACCTAGTGGTTTTTATAACTTGAACACCTGCTTGATAATGCCATGTTAGATCCCATCCAACAGTCAAATCTTGGTCTTGTCCCTGCAGTATTTTTTTTTTTTTTTTTTTTTTGTGATTCATGTTTCCCTAGGAAATCAATGGTTCCACTGTTCACATAGGACTCTGATACAGTATTTTCTTTCTGTGTCTCCACTTTTCCTCTGGGAAGGGAAGAATCAGGTGATTCCTGCACATTTTATATTTGGTTTCTGTTTTGTAGGCCAAGTCTGCTTAAGAGCCCCCCCCCGCCGCGCCCGCCCCGCGCCCGCCCCACCGAATTTTCTAGGTGGTTCTTGGAGATGGAGAATCACTCGTGCTGGTGTGAAAGGTGTGTGCAGGGTGCTACAGGTGTTTGGGCATCTAGGGTTGTTCTCCAAGTCCTGTCCAAAGTTGGGAGTTGGTGATATGCGTCGTCCATCTGGCTGAGTTCAGGAATGGTTGAAGGACGCCACCTGCAGGTCACTTTGAGGTATTAGTCTTATTGTCTTGGATCTGGGGACAGGATGTGGGTGTGGCCAGAGTCCTAGGAAGTGCTAGGGGCTAAACAGGACCTTGCGGGTAACTGCGGAGCACGTGTGATATCCTCAGTGGGAAACTGAATCTGTGTGTGTGTGCGTGTGTGTGTGTGTTGGGGGCCTCCTGGGGTAGTTGGACAGCACACCCTGAGACACGACTCTCTTGGGGTGCAGATGGCAGGGCGGACGTTTTTAGTCACAGGCTGGACGGTCTTGTGCGCTGAGTCCTAGCCTAGTGCGTAGTATGGGGTTCTGGGAGTGGGAGCTGGGGTGGACTGGGCACATAACGTTTTGGGTATTGGAGGGGTCTAGTGGGTCCATTGGGGCGGTGGGACTGCTGGGAGACGGGTACCAAGGCGTTTTGGGACCACACTCATGTGTGGTGGTGGGGACCTTGACTGTGTTTCGTGATAACTGGACTCTGTCCAAGGTCTCCCGGTGTTCCCGCCCTGCCTGTTGTTCCCCTGCACCTGCACCCCATATCATTCCCTCGCTGCTGATAATATTGATTGATAATATTTTGAAATTAAAAAGTGATCAATACACTCATCGTACTGGATTTCTTTAAGTAAATTTATTTAACCTTCAGAATCATGTAATACATTATTATGGGGGAAATTAAAGGGTTATAAGGCGAGAACACCATAGAAATGCAGTCATTTTGCACTAGGACTCTGTAATGAAAATAAAGTGCTGTTTTTGGAAGATGGAAGATTTTTTTGGAAGATGGTTTAATCACTAACTTTAAATTCTTATTGTAAAAACAATATGGTCAAAATGTGTATTTACTAGATAGGTTATGTATATTGAACCTATGCCTCATGATAATAATTGTATAGCACTTTTGATAGTATGGCCATTTTGACAATATTAATTCTGCCTATCCAAGAACATGGGAGATCTTTCCTTCTTCAATTTCTTTTTTTAGTGTTCTATAGTTCTTGTTGTAGATGTCTTTCACCTCTTTTGTGAGATTGATTCCCAAGTATTTTAATTTTTTCAAGGCTATTGTGAATGGGGTAGTTTTCCTAACTTCGCTTTCTGAGGATTCATCACTTATGTATAAAAATGCATTGGATTTGTGAGCATTAATCTTATATCCTGCTACTTTACTGAATTCACTTATGGGTTCTAAAAGTTTTCTGGTGGAATTTCCCAGTTCCTCTAGATATATACTCATGTCATCAGCAAATAGGGATAGATTGAGTTCTTCTTTTCCTATTCATATCCCTTTAATTTCCTTGGTCTGTCTAATTGCTCTGGCTAGAGTTTCGAGGACATTGTTGTATAGAAGTGATGAAAGAGGGCATCCCTGCCTTGTTCCAGTTTTTAGGGGGCATGCTTTCAGTTTTTCACCATTTAGAATGATATTGGCCATGAGCTTAGCATAGATGGCCTTTACAATGTTAAGGAATGTTCCCACTATCCCTATTTTTTCTAGTGTTTTGAGCATGAAGTGATGCTGTATTTCATCAAATGCTTTTTCTGCATCTATTGAAATAATCATGTGATTTTTGACTTTGTCTGTTGATATGGTGAATTACATTTATTAATTTCCGAATGTTGAACCAACCTTACATCCCTGGGATAAAACCCACTTGATCGTGGTGCGCTATCTTTTTTTTTCTTTCTTTCTTTTTTTATTGTAAACAAATGGGTTACATGTTGTTTCTCTGTTTGTACATGGCATAAGGCATACCATTTGTGTAATCATAAATTTACATAGAGTAATGTTGTTTGATTCATTCTGTTATTTTTTCCCTCCCCCCCCTCTCTTTCCCTCTATACAGTCCTTCCTTCCTCCATTTTTGCCCCCCTCCCTAACCCTACACTATCTTTTTAATTTATTTTTGTATGCGATCTGCTAAGATTTTGTTGAGAATTTTTGCATCAATGTTCATTAAGGACATTGGTCTGAAATGTTCTTTTCTCAATGTGTCTCTGTCTGGTTTAGGTATCAGGGAGATATTGGCTTCATAGAATGAGTTTGGGAGGGTTCCCTTCTCTTCTATTTCGTGAAATACTTTGAGAAGTATTGGAATGAACTCTTCCTTAAAGGTTTTGTAGAACTCGGCTGAGAACCCATCTGGTCCCGGACTTTTCTATGTTGGTAGGCTTTTGATGACTTCTTCTATTTCATTACTTGAAATTGATCTATTTAAATTGTGTATGTCCTCCTGGTTCAGTTTAGGTAATTCATATGTCTCTAGAAACCTGTTGATATCTTCGAGATTTTCTAATTTGTTGGAGTATAGATTTTCAAAATAGCTTCTAATTATGTTTTGTATTTCAATCGTGTCTGTTGTGATATTTCCTTGTTCATTCTGAATTTCAGTAATTTGGGTTTTCTCTCTCCTTCTCTTTGTTAGTGTGGCTAAGGGTTTGTCACTTTTGTTTAGTTTTTCAAAGAACCAACTATTTATTTTGTCAATTTTTTCTATTGTTTCTTTTGTTTCAATTTGTTGATTTCAGCTCTGATTTTAACTATTTTCTGTCTTCTACCACTTTGGTGTTGCTCTGTTCTTCTTTTTCTAGGACTTTGAGCTGTAGTGTTAGGTCATTAATTTGTTGATTTTGTTTCTTCTTTTATTGAATGCAGTCCATGAAATAAATTTTCCTCTAAGTACTGCTTTCATAGTGTCTCAGAGATTTTGATATCATGTTTCTTTGTTCTCATTTACCTCTAAGAATTTTTTTAATTTCCGTTCTGATGTCTTCTGTTATCCATTCATCATACAATAGCGTATTATTTAATCTCCAGGTGTTGGAATAGTTTCTGGTTTTTACTC
The DNA here is from genome assembly GCF_902686455.1 of Sciurus vulgaris. NCBI lineage: Eukaryota > Metazoa > Chordata > Mammalia > Rodentia > Sciuridae > Sciurus > Sciurus vulgaris. The sequence goes on from NC_136474.1 coordinate 34,436,722, forward strand.
TGTCATTTATTTCTAATTTCAATTCATTATGATCTGATAGAATGCAAGGTAGTATCTATGTCTTCTTGTACTTGCTAACATTAGCTTTGTGTCATAGAATATGGTCTATTTTATAGAAGGAACCATGTGCTGCTGAGAAGAAAGTGTATTCGTTCTTTGTTGGATGATATATTTTATAAATGTCCATTAAGTCTAAATTATTGATTGTGTTATTGAGATCTATGGTTTCTCTGTTCAATTTTTGTTTGGAGGATCTGTCCAGTGGTGAGAGAGGTGTGTTAAAATCACCTAGTATTATTGTGTTGTAGTGTATTTGATTTCTGGAATTGAGAAGGATTTGTTTGATGTACATGGATGAACCACTGTTTGGGGCATAGATATTTATGATTGTTATGTCTTGCTGATTTGTACTTCCCTTAAGCCGTGTGAAATGTCCCTCTTTATCCCTTCTGACTAACTTTGGCTTGAAGTCCACATTATCTGATATGAGGGTGGATATGCTGTGTTCATGTGCCTGGTATGTTTTTTTTCCCATCCTTTCACCTTTAGTCTGTGGGAATCTCAATGAGATGAGTCTCTTGCAGGCAGCATATTGTTGGATCTTTCTTTTTAATCCAATCTGCCAGTCTGTGTCTTTTGATTGATGAGTTCAGGCCATTAACATTCAGGGTTATTATTGAGATATGATTTGTATTCCTGATCATTTGACTCATTTTTATTTTTTTTACATGACTTGATTTCTCTATTTGGCTGTTCCTTTAGGGTAGTTCCTCCCGTTGCTGGTTTATATTGTTGTTTTTCATCTCTTCCTCATGGAATATTTTGCTGAGAATGTTCTGTAATGCCGGCTTTCTATTTGTAAATTCTTTTAGCTTTTGTTTATCATGGAAGGATTTTATTTCATTGTCAAATCTGAAGGTAAGTTTTGCTGGGTATAAGATTCTTGGTTGGCATCTGTTTTCTTTCAGGGCTTGGAAAATGTTTTTCCAGGCCCTTCTAGCTTTAAGGGTCTGGCTTGAAAAATCAGCTGATATCCCTATTGGTTTCCCCCTGAATGTAATTTGATTCTTTTCTCTCACAGCCTTTAAATTTCTGTCTTTATTTTGTATGTTAGTTATTTTCATTATAATGTGCCTTGGTATGGGTCTGTTGTAATTTTGTGTATTTGGAGTTCTATGAGCCTCCTGTACCTGGTTTTCCATTTTATTCTTCAAATTTGGAAAATTTTCTGATATTATTTCATTGAATAGATTTATCATTCTTTTGGTTTGTTTCTTTAAGTCTTCCTCAATCCGAATAATTCTTAAATTTGGTCTTTTTCTTGATATCCCACAATTCTTGTAGATTCTGTTTACGATTTCTCACCATCTTGTCTGTTTGGTCAACTTTGTTTTCAAGATTAAATATTTTTTCTTCAGTGTCTGAGGTTCTGTCTTCCAGGTGTTCTATCCTATTGGTTATGCTTTCTATGGAGTTTTTAATTTAGTTTATTGTTTCCTTCATTTCAAGGATTTCTGTTTGTTTTGTTTTTCAATATCTCTAACTCTTATTGAAATGATCTTTTGCTTCCTGTATTTGCTCTTTTAACTGTCGATTGGTGTGATCATTCAATGCCTGCATTTGCTCTTTCATCTCCTCATTTGTGTCCCTGATTGTTTTAATTATGTACATTCTGAACTCCCTTTCTGACATTTCTTCTGCCATGCTGTCATTAGATTTTATTGCTGTACCGTCTAGGTTTGTTTGGACATTTTCTTCCCTTGTTTTATCATATTGCTCAGGTATCTACCCCTCTAGTAGTGAAACTCTGGGATATTGCAGATTTCCTCTATTGACTGATATTGTCTCTGTAGATTTCCAATAACTCACCTCTTAGCCTTCAGTAGCCTGAAGTCTTGGAGGAACTTGATAATGTGGTGGTCCACTAGGAAGTTTCCCCTCTAGGGGTAGTGGTCTGCAATGCTCCCGGTTGATTAGGTTCTCGGCTCCAGCAGGGGAGTCTCTCTGGGCCACTCTACTCCATGAAGTTCCCTGCGTTTCAGGACTACTGCCCCATGTGTGGAGACTGACCAGTGGGAGAGACTCACCCGGTGGCTCTGAGTTGGTCCTGAGTCTCTCAATACCTCCTCAACTCCTGGGTCTTGTCAAAGGTCCTCTAGCCTCCTGTAGGTCTCCATTCTTTATTGTGTGAAGATAAACATATTTTTAAAGCTTAGTAAACTTAATTTACTATGCTATATGTGGTAATGATACCATCACTTATCTGAAACTATTTCTCTGTAGTTTAAACATTGAAATTACTTAAGAGAATGACTTGTACACACACTGAATTTGATCAATATTATATGAATAAGGTGATAAGATTATTTTAGAAATGGAAATTTCATGGAAATCATAGGATCCAAATTCTTCATTTTACAATTAGAAGGGTTAGAACCAAAGAGTATCAGAATATATCTGAAGCCAGTAACCATTTATTATAGTGTTACTGAGTGTTACTGAAGAAAAGTCTTCTTCAATGCTATTTCAGTTATAATACCCTGACCCCATATGTGTCTTTAATTTTCTTCATGTGTATTTATTTCTTAGGGTTTACAATATGTGCCACATATTATAAGCTGGAGGAAGTATTAGAAAAAGTTGATTCTTTTAGAAGGGGATTTATTTGGGACTTTGAAAACTACCACAGAGCTTACTTTCTAGGAGAAGAAATAATTCCAGAAAACACTCCCAATGAGTACATGACTCAGAATGCAATAAAACTGAATTGTAACTTACTGCAGATTCTGCAAAAATGAAATAACTTTTTCCTTGATAGTTGACCAAAAGAGCCACTGTATTCATCGAACAGCAAGTATCCTGGTCATTATGATGTACAATGGTACAACAACCAGCTCACATTTTTTTTTTTTCTGTTTTAGGAAAATCTTCTGTCAGAAATATCAACTTGATATGATCCTCACATAAGGAGAATATTGATAAATGCTTTGATAAACTGTGTTTTGAATTATATTTTCCCAACCTTTATACATATGTCACTGTTATGGATTGGGACATGATTCATTCCCCCACAGAGCTCCTGTGTTAGTACAGGAAGTAATATTCACAGGTGAAATGATAGAACTGTGAGAGCTAACCTAATCATTCCATTCTAGTATGAATGGACTGAGTGGGTAGTAACTATAGGCAGGTGAGGTGTGACTAGAGGAGGTGGATCATTGGGAACATGTCCCGGAAGGGTTCATCTTTCCTGTGACCCTTTCTTCCTTCCCTCTCTCTCTACTTCCTGGCTTCCCTGAATGGAACAACACTCCTCTATCATGATATTCTGCATCATGGACTGAGCTGACTATGGAATAAAACCTCTGTAACTGTGAGCAAAAATAAACTTTCTCTCCACTAAGTTGTTCTTGTTGGGTATTTTGGTCAGAGCAATGCAAAGCTGACTAAAGCAGCCACCCTTGAAATCTAGAAAACATCTGCTTTTTTTCCTATAGTTGGTGTTAATTCCTCTTACTTACTGAACTACTCATCTAAATTGAATGGTAAATTTCCACAGAGTGATGCATTCACAAGTGCCCTACTTTTACTTTAACCATTTTTTTTTTTGATCATAGTATGCTTCTATGGTAAAAATATCAAAAATACACTTAATGAGAGAGTGAGTGTGTGAGTGCCTGTGTGTGAGGCTTTTCTGTAGGCTTTTCTTATATGCAGGCCAGACAAAGAAGGCACACTGCCAATAGGTTACATCAGTGGGCACATGCTCAAAACCAAAGTTTACAACCTTGACTACATATGATGAATCAAAGGCATGACCTTAAATACCCATTAAAAATAGTCTGCTGGAAGTCTTAGGGAGGGCGCCTACCTATAACCATCTTGGGCCTGCCCTATACATCTATCTGTTTTGGATTAATTGCCATACAATTTACACAACTGAAGACTTATGCAAATAAGCCTGACTCAGGTGGGCAGAGCCCTGCAAGTATAGGCCATAACAATAATATAAACTGTAACAATGTACAAGCAGAAAATAAATATAATCACCTAGGATTACTAAAAACCATTGCCAGCTTCGTCTATATTGAGGTGACAATAGGATTTCCAAGCAATGTTCAATTGGGAACTGGGCATACATATGTCAAAGTAGCAAAGATTTTGCCTGCTGAGTATAGACCCAAATTCCTCTGAGTTCTGCTACTGGACAACCTTGATAAATCCAGTCTGCATATCTGGAGAATTGGAAAGTGCTTGGTGTAAATTAAGCTGCTCGTGCGCATGTGCTGTGGTATAAGAAAGCATTTCCTCGTAGGTCATGAGCCAGAAAAGCAAAATCAGCAATTGATTTCTGTGTGTTGAACTAACCCCGCATTCTAGGGATGACCCCCACTTGATCGTGGTGCACTATCTTTTAATACGTTTTTGCATGTGATTTGCCAGAATTTTATTGAGAATTTTTGTATCTATGTTCATCAGGGATATTGGTTTGAAGTTTTCTTTCCTTGATGTGTCTTTGTTTGGTTTTGGTATCATGGTGATATTAGAAAGTTCCTTTCTTTCCTTGATGTGTCTTTGCCTGGTTTTGGTATCATTCTCCTTTTTAGAACTTAGCATCCATTCCTTGAGTTTGTGTTGCTTTGTTCTTCACCTCGCTGACACCTACTCCATCACTTGTGACCACTACGACCCCTGCTAGGGCTGGACCCCGGCACTCTCTGGTTGCCATGGGATCCATGACATCCTTGTGCTGTCAGCCTGCCTTTCTGTGACATCAGAACATACCTGCAGAGCAGCCAGGATGTCACAACATGCATTCATCGGGACCCATGGTGCCCAAGACCCAGAAACAGCCCCATGGAAGAGAAACCGTGTGCGTGGAATCTCCACGCCCTTCAATCCTTAGTTGCTGGATACCAGCCTGTTCTCCTTTGCATATAACACAGGAGCCTTGTTAAACAAGGGAGGCATTTCTCGGAGAAGGATCCACACCAGGACAGCATAATTTTGAATGGAAGTCAATGATTGAAAGCTCAACGTGATTTGGTTTCTCCTTTATTTGGCTATTCCTTTAGGGTAGTTGTTCCCTTTGCTGACTTACATCATTGATGGATTCTCAGTTGAGTTCTACAAGACCTTCAAAGAAGTGCTCATTCCAATACTCCTCAAAGTATTCCATGAAATAGAAGAGAAGGGAACCCTTCCAAACTCATTCTATGAAGTTAATATCACACTGGTACCAAAACCAGACAGAGACATATGGAGGAAAGAAGATTTCAGACCAATATCCCTAATGAACATAGATGCAAAAATTCTTAACAAAATTTTAGCAAATCACATACAAAAACATATTAAAAAGAGTGCACCACGATCAAGTGGGTTTTATCCCAGGGATGCAAGGTTGGTTCAACATCCAGAAATCAATAAATGTAAATCACCATATCAAAGGACTTAAAGTTAGGAATCACATGATTATTTCAAAAGAAGTGGAAAAAGCATTTGATAAAATACAGCATCCTTTCATGCTCAAAACTCTAGAAAAAAAACAGGGACAGTAGGAACATTCTTCAACATTGTAAAGTTTGTCTATGCTAAGCCTACTGTCAATATCATTCTAAATGGAGAAAAACTGAAAGCATTCCCCCTAAAAGCTGGAACAAGGCAGGGATGCCCTCTTTCACCACTTCTATTCAACATTGTCCTTGAAACTCTAGTCAGAGCAATTAGACAGACCAAAGACATTAAAGGGATACGAATAGGAAAAGAAGAACTCAAACTATCCCTATTTGCCAGTGACATGATTCTATATTTAGAGAAGAAGAAAAATTCCACTAGAAAACTTTGAGAACTCATAAATGAATTCAGTAAAGTAGCAGGATATAAGATCAGTGCTCACAAATCTAATGCATTTTATTCATAACTGATGAATTCTCTGAAAGAGAATTTAGGAAAACACCCCATTCACAACCACCTCAAAAAAACAAACAAACAAACAGAAAAAACCTCTTGGGAATTAATCTAACAAAAGAGGTGAAAGAACTCTACAATAAGAACTACAGAACACTAAAGAAAGAAATTAAAACCTTAGAAGATGGAAAGATCTTCCATGTTCTTGGATAGGTAGAATTAATATGTCAAAATGACCATACTACCTAAAGTACTATACAAATTCAATGCAACCAACTAAAATCCCAATGACATACCTCATAGAAATAGAGCAAGCAATCATGAAATTCATTTGGAAGAATAAGAAACCTAGAATAGCTAAAGAAATCTTAGCAGGAAAAGTGAAGCTGGGGTTATCACAATACTAGAATTCCAACTATACTACAGAACAATAGTAACAAAAACAACATGGTATTGGCACCAAAATAGGTAGATCAATGGTACAGAATAGAGGACACAGAAACAAACCCAAATAAATACAATTTTCTCATACTAGACAAAGGTGCCAAAAATATACAATGGAGTAAAGATAGCCTGTTCAACAAATGGTGCTGGGAAAACTGGAAATCCATATGCAGCAGAATGAAACTAAACCCCTGTCACCCTGCACAAAAAAAAAAAAAAAAAAAAAAAAATCAACTCTAAATGGATCTTAGGACCAGACTTCCTTAACATGACTCCCATAGCACAAGAAATAAAAGCAGGAATAAATAATTGGGATAGATTCAAACTAAAAAGTTTTCCTCAGCAAAGGAAACAATCAGCAATGAGAAGAGAGAGCCTACAGAGTGGGAGAAAATATTTGCCACACATATTTCAGATAGATCACTAATCTCCAGAATATATAAAGAACTCAAAAAACTCTACACCAAGAATACAAATAACCCAATTAACAAATGGATTAAGGAAATGAGCAGACACTTCACAAAAGATCTAAAGCAATCAACACATATATGAAAAAACTTTCAACATCTCTAGTAACAGGAGAAATGCAAATCAAAACTACCCTAAGATTTTATCTCACCCCAATTAGAATGGTGATTATCAAGAACACAAGCAACAATAGGTGTTGGCAAGGATGTGGGGAAAAATGTATACACTCATACATTACTGGTGGGGATGAAAATTAGTGTAGCCACTCTGGAAAGCAGTGTGGAGATTCCTTAGAAAACTTGGAATGGAACCACCATTTGACCTAGGTATCCCACTCCTTGGCCTATACCCAAAGGACTTAAAATCAGCATACTACAGTGATGCAGCCACATCAATGTTCATAGCTGTTCAATTCACAATAGCCAGATTGTGGAACCAACCTAGATGCCCTTCAATTGATGAATGGATAAAGAAACTGTGGTATATACACCCAATAGAATATTATTCAACCATAAAGAAGAATAAAATTTGGCATTTGCAGGCAAATGGTGAAATTGGGAGAATATCATGCTAAGTGAGATCAGCCAATTCCAAAAAAACCAAAGGCCGAATGATCTCTCTGATAAGTGGATGATAATACATAACGGGGGATGGGAGGGAAGCAAGAATGGAGGAAGGAGGGATTGTATAGAGGAAAAAGAGAGGTGGGAGGGGTGGGAAGAAGGGAAAAATAACAGGTTGAGACAAACATCATTACCCTATGTACATGTCTGATTACACAAATGGTATGGCTCTATGTACAACCAGAGAAATAAGTTTTACCCCATTTGTTTACAATAAATCAAAATAAATAAATTTAAAAAATATGGAGAGAATAATGAGCAAACGAGGATGGAAAACCACAAAGAATCATTTCATAAACCTTGGATTGCAATATTTTGTGCAACATGCTAATTCTGAAACTGGGCCATCTGTAGGCACTTTAACAAGTTACAGTAGCATATGTTTTGACTGATAACCCTCCTTCTAAGGAGTTAAAAAATATAAACTGGGATTTAGTAATGTTCTATAACAATTTACAATAAAAATTAATTTTTGCACTGTTGTTAATGATGAGATTAAAACCAAGGATATAATTGGAGCAAGTTGTATTCTATGCTCGTATAATTATGTCAAAATGAACCCTAATATTATGTATAAATAAAATGAACTAATAAAAAAACCAATGGGGGGAAAAAAAGAAAGCTCAATGGATGTGCCTTTCTGGCAGCTAAACTCAGTGCAATGACTGCAGAGAGAATTTGCAGCACATGGGACCACAAGTTTGAAAATTGGGATAGGGTTTTTTTTCCCCTGTCTTTACGTATTTTGCCTGGGGTCACATATCCTGTGAGCAATCACCTCTTCCCTTTGTATATTGATATTTACAGGTGGGGTCTGACTAAGTTGCTTAGGCTTTCCCTAATTTAGGGAGGCTGGCTTTGCACTGGAAGAACTCCTGCCTCAGACTCCCCGGTACCTGAGATGATAGGTAAGGTCTAGCACCTACTATGGGTCATTCATTTTTTTCAGATATCTGCAGGTTAGTGTTTTTGCAAGGGAAATTCCAGGAGGATCAGGAAGAGTGGGGCAAAAATGAATTGCTTGTGGTCTTAAGGGCTTGGGGTTCAGCTTGAAATTAACCAAAAAATATTCCTTCATTATAATGTTTTGAGGGCCTCCTGCCTCAGCCCACCATGAATCACTGAGAAAATTGTCTGCTCACAGTTCAGCCACAACCATTTTCTTGCTTCAAAACACAGAGATAAATCTTCCTTTTTTGACAGCCCCCAGGACTGTGGTTGTTGACATGCAACTAAAGTTTCTGGCAGGTTTGTTTTCAAAAGTTGTTAGGGTCCCATTCTGACTACTCCCCGGAGAGTCAAAGTGAACACACGCTAATGCAAATCACACAAGGAGGTTTTATTAAAGCAAGCTCAAGCCTGGACCGCAACCAGCCACTCAGACCAATACAATGGCCGGGGGGGGGGGGGGGGGGGGGGGGGGGTGGGGAGGCGGCCCCAAGTGGTGAGAAAGCGCTCTATTTAAGAACTTTTTCCAGCATTCATACACAAGGACCTGTACATTATTGGTTAAAATTCAGACAGCTAATTATTTGTCCTTTTTTGGTTTGGTCCCTCCACTTTATTTGAATCTTATTGGGTCCCGCCAAAACTGAACAGTCCTGGAGGGAGCAGGGAGGAGGGAAGGAGTGAATTATGAGGGAGGGGTCATCAGGGTTAGGTTCCCCTGTCCTTGATAGATGGGGTCTCCGGACAGCTGCACATTCCTCAGATAGATATCTCTGAACAGCCTTGATAAACCCGGGGCCCAGCACATCCCATTTGACCTGTATTGGCCCTTGAAGGCGCTGCTGTGGCTGCCAGTATCCTCAGCGCTTACACACCCTGTTCCTGGGGGCTCAGTTCACGAAATAGCTTGTTTATACAAGAGGCCTGCACAGATGGCACCCCGTTCTCAACAAAGTGAAATGTAAAATTTGGTAGAAAGTATGTGGTTTTGTCTCAGGATGGTTTTCCTGCAAAGTAATTCACCAAGGCAGATGGGAAGAGGTACCAGTCAGCTGACATAGTGACTCTCTTCAGATAATCCCAATCCTCTACTTTTTGAACATTGAATAGGACACGGTTGGAACAGTAACACTATTAAGTGGAATGTTACTGCAATGAGAACTTTCAAGATGAAACTTGTGTAGGAGTCAGCAGTGCTTCCCCAGAGACCTTGATTTTTGGAGATTAGGCATTTCTGGAAATGAGAAAACTACCAGGTCATGGCAGGTTATATCTTTCTCATGAACATGGTCAAGTGGGGTGTTATTTATCAAGATGCTGATGAAGAACAGATGCTCAGGAATTGTTAATGATCTAAAATTCAAAAGGTCAACTGCAGTAACCTTTGGGAAAGCGTAGCCTTCTGGAGTAAACCCAGATTGCCTGCAGAGGAAGTGGACTGGTACACCTGAGTGTGGTCCAAGTTCACCTTGGTGTCAGCTGGGAAACCTAGAGGGGTTGCCAAAAGAGAGCTTCTCTTGGCACTGCATTTTCTCCCTCTGTTCTGCTTTGCACTGGAAAGATATTATGTTCCTTTTAGGAATTGAGTGCTGAATAAATACCTTAATTTCTTCTGATGTCACTCAGGAGCCACAGTAGGTATTTAAAACCTGGCTTTCCTGTATCTCTGGAGGTGCAATTTCAACTCCAATGAAGCATTTTTAGAGCCTTTCCTGATTTTGATGTTTGTCCTTAAGTGCTGTGTAGAATTGGTTATAGGGGACAGTTTCTCATCTCTATCATGTTTCTGTGGAAATTTTTGATTGTGCTTTCTAGTTTATGTCATCACACAAGAACACCTAATTGGAAGGAATTCACACTTAAAGAAATCAGAGACATTCGAGATGGGCAACTTTGAGGCTGATATAACCAGTTAAAAGAAAATATAGTATATTTATTTTAGAAATTGTTTAAGATCTGTTTTTGGTGGTCAATAACTCCCATCACACATTTAGTTATTCTTTAAAATTTTCTTTTTTTTAAACTTAGGATTCGACCATAGTGGGTCTTCACTTTTGTAATTTAGCAGAAATTTATTTTTATTCAAATCCCTTATGATGTGGTGCACATTTTATTAAGAGGGCCATCATTCAGTGCTGCATTTCCAAATGTGTACTTGTGTAAATTGAACTGCTTGGATGCATGTGCTTTGGTGTAAGGAAAACCTTTCCTCATAGGTCATAAACCAGAAAGTAAAATTAGCATAGTGTGATCTGATGTCCCTTGCATGCATCAGGAAAGAATCTGGAATTTTCTGGGCCATTCATGTCCTTGACAAATTGAGTTATTGTCATTAATTAACTTTCCTTATCCAATGATCTCTCAATTCTTTCTTGATACTGTGTTATAATATTTTGGAACTGAAGAATCTCCTGGTATTTTTCTGAGATCATTAACAGTTATAATTTTCTAGTGTGCGTTCTCTGAAATTAGTCTTTCATTTCCACACCCTTCTTCTGTTAGTGCACCACAGAAAAGACCTCAGCTCTTAAATTTTGGAATACTCAGCTTTGAACCTTTGAACAATTCCTCTCCTTCCAGGTGATGCATTTGTGAATGTGATATCATGCACTAGAAAACTGCTCATCTTGTCACTATCAAGACTCGTTTGATCCATTACATTCAATTTGTTACAGTATCTTTGTGCCAGGATCTGTGACAGTGGAGTGTAATGAGCAATCGCCAGGGGTGCTAAAGGGATCTTTGGCATTTTCACAGAGGGCTTGTGTCAGACAGGCAGTACTCAGGTCAAAAGATTGAACTGATCTGTCAAGACAGATTGACCAGATATTTCTGCACTGAAGGTGTGTTCAAGGACCCTTAGAAAGTGAGACAAAGAGAATTTGTGGATGCAGCCTAGTGGCCTGGCAGTAGCAAAAGAGGTTGGGCCTGACAGAACATCTTTGCTGCCATGCCATCTCTCTGCTGGCCTCCAGCACACATGCCCAGTGACTCACCTCCTCCTTTCCTCACTAGGGATCACAGCAGTCACCCACCTCCACTCAGAAATCAAATTTGATGGGCTCCAGCTGTCACATATTTGGGTATTCTAGGAAATGAGGGGCACCCCACCAGATTTTTGGGGATGTTTTCCAACTCAATCATCTTCTAACCCACAGAGCTGCAGTGGATGCTTCCCTGTGCTCAGGTGTCAAGAGCCATCATTCCTTGTGTCTGGTAGTGGCCTAGGCCAGTTTTCTGACTGCGCTGTATGTCGGGTGAAATCAGGCCTGGAGCAATGGGGCCTGAGGCCAATGCCACTGGGACCCTTGCTATGCTGTGTGCTCTCACGCCCTGAGGCACCCCTCTAACCCTACAGGTCCCCTAGACCTGGCGGGGACCCATTGCCTGTTGCAAGATACTGGTGTCCAGGGGGACAGCATACGTAGTAAGGACAATGAGAGCATGACCTCTTACCGGGCATGGCGGGGAGTGCAGGCTGTAAGGCTACAGTGGGATTCCTTGCCCTTGGAGGACCTGGATCACCCATAGCCCCATGGCGTTGGAAACCCCATGCCCACGCACCCTGGCTCCACATCTGCTGGGTGAAGAAGCTGGGATTGTATTTCTTGAAAACAACAGGCCCCTGGGGCTTGGACCCTTGGCCTTTCTTTGTACCATCACGACTGAGCATGCGGTTGTCTTGAACCTTGAATCCGCCAGGGCCCATCTGCGTCTGTGATTGCCATGGGAACTGTGATGTCATTGTGCTGTCAGCCCACCTTTCTGTGACATCAGGAGGTACCTGCAGAGCCACCTGGATGTCACAGCACCACATTGTGCTCAAGGCCCAGAAACAACCCCTTGGAACAGAAACCATGTGCCTCCTATCTCCCCACCCCTGAATTCCTAGTTGCTGGATTTCAGCCCATTCCACTGTGCATATAGTAGTTGTCCCCTGTTTTGTTCTCATTTCACAGAAGACTTGTTAATCAAAGGAAGAATTTCTTGGAGAACGATCCATACCAGGACAGCAGAAATTTTGAACGGAGAGTCAATGATTGAAAGTTCAAAGGAAGTGACTTTTTGGAATCTAATCTCAGTGTGATGATTGCAAGAGGGTTTGCAGCATACAGTACCATAGAAAGTTTGAAAATTGGAATAGGCTTTTGCTTTTGTTTTTCCTGCTCTCCATGTTTTGCCTGGCATCACATACCCTGTGAGCAATCTCCTCTTCCCTTTATATATTGGTATTTGCAGGCAGGGTCTGGCTAAGTTGTTTAGGTCTTTCCTAATTTAGGGAGGGTAGTTTGCAGTGGAAGAACTCCTGCCTCAGACTCCCCTGTACCTGAGATGCTAAGTAAGTTCTAGCACCTACTATGGGTCATGCATTTTGTTCAGATATCTGCTGGTTAGGGTTTTTGAAAGGAAATTCCAGAAGGACAAGGCAGTGTAGGGCAAAAATGAATTGATTTTGTTCTTACAGGCTTGGTGTTCAGGCTGGAATTAACAGAAAAATCTTTCATAACAACTCAGATATCACTTGCTCTCCTCTTGTCCTAGCCCACCATGGATCACTGAGAAAATTGCTCACAGTTCAGTCACAACTGTTTTCAGGCATCAAAACACAGAGAGAAATCTTTCTTCATATCCCCCCAGGATCATGGTTCCTGACATGCAACTAAAGTTTCTGGCAATTGTGTTTTCAAAGTGAATTGTAAAAGTCATTAGAAAGTGTTTGGTTTTGGCCTTGGGATGATTTTCCTGCAAAGTATTTCATCAAGGCAGATGGCATAGAAGCCAGTCAGCTGACATAGTGACCCTCTTCAGATAATCCAAATTCTCCACATTTTCAACATTCTCTTCTCTGTTATATCAAGTGAATAGAACATGGTTGAATGGTAGCACTATTAAGTGGAATGTCATTGCAATGGGTATTTTCAGCACAAAGTTTGGGTTGGAGTTTTCAGTGCTTCACCAGTGATGTTGATTGTTCAAGGCATTCCTGGAGATGAGAAAAATTATTAGGTCATGACAGGTTACATCTTTCTCAAGAAGATGCTCATGTGGAGTGATATTTAGCAAGAAATTGATGGAAAAAAAAAGATTTTAAGGAGGAGTTAATGGCCTGAAATTCAAAAGGTCAACTGCAGTATTCTTTGGGAATTAGTAGCCTTCTGGGGCAAAGTTTCAGGCTGCCTGAAAAGGAAGTGGACTGGTATACCTGGCTTTTTTCCACATCAACATCAGCATTAGCTGGGAAACCTAGGAATGATGACAAAAGAGAGTGGCTCTTGGCACTGAAGTTTTCCACTCTCTTCTGCTTTGCACTTCAAGTATACTATTTTTTCCTTTAGAAATTGAGTGAATTGGTGCTGAATAAACACCACAGTTTCTACTGATGTCACTCAGGAGCCAGAGTGGGTATCTAAAAAGTGGCTTTCCTGTATCTCTGGAGGTGCAGTCTCAACTCCAGTGAAGACTTTTAGAACCTTTTCTGATTTTGATGGATGTCCTTAAGTCATGCTCTGTAGAATTGGGTGTAGGGGGCAATGTTCTCATCTCTACCATGTTTCTGTAGAATTTTTTTTCTGTAGAAATTTTTGATTGTACTTTGTAGGTTAAGGAACCATACAAGAACACCTATTTGAATGAACTCACTCTTTCAGAAGGAAATCAGAGATATTAGTAATGGGGCTTCTTTGGAGTGGTTATAACCAATTAAAAGAAAATATAGTATTTGAATTTTAGAAATGGTGTAGGATCTGTTTTTGGTGGTCAATTACTGCCATCACCCCTTTAGTTATTCCTTAAAATTTTCTGGTTTTTAAACTCAGGATTCTTCCACAATGGGTCTTCACCTTGTATTTTACAGTGATTTGGTTTTTTGTTTAAATCCCTGTTGATGTGTCACACTATTTATTAAGAGTGCCATCCTTCAGTACTGCATTTCCAAGTGTGTATTTGTGTAAATTGAGGTGGTTGGGTGCATGTGCTGTGGTGTAAGGAAGGCTTTCCTCATATGTCATGTGTGAGAAAAGCAAGGTCAGCATACATGTAATCTACTGACCTTTGTAAGCATCAGGAAAGAGGCTGGAATTTTCCAGGGCATTCATGTGCTTGCCAAATTGAGTTTTTGTCATTGATTATCTTTCCTTACCCAACAATCTCTCAATTATGTCTTGATATTTGGAGTTGAAGAATCTCCTTGTATGTTTTGGGAAATCATTAACAATGACAATTTTTTTTCTAGTGTCTGTTCAATGAAGTTAAATTTTTATTTCCAAACCCCTTCTTCTCTTAGTGCACCACAGAAAAGAGTTTAGCTGTTATATTTCCAATATTCAGCTTTGAACCTTTGTACCATTCCTCTCCTTCCAGGTGATGCATTTGTGAACGTGATATCATGCACTGGACAACTGTGCTCCTCTTGTCACTATTAGGGACTCGTTTGATCCATCACATTCACTTTTCTTGGGCATCTTTGTGCCAGGGTGCATGATAGTGGAGTGAAATGTGCAATCACTAGGGCTACTGAGAGGATCCTTGGCATTGTCACAGAAGCCTTGTCAGATAGCAGTACTCAGGTTAAGAGAACGAACTGATCTTTCAGGACAGTTTGGCCACATATTTCTGTGATTAAAAGTGTGTTCATGGATCCCTTAGAAATCAGACAAAGAGAATTTGTGAATTCAGCCTAGATGCCTGGCATCAGCAAAGGAGGCAGGGCCTGACATGTGGATTATGCACAGATCATCTTGGCTGCCTTGCCAGCTCTTTCCTGGCCTCCATCACACATGCCCTGTGACTCACTTCTTCCTGTTCTCATTAGGGAATGACAGAAGATGCCCACATCCACTTAGAATTCAAACTTAACAGGTTCCAGCTGACACATATTTGGGTATTCCAGTAAATGAGGTATGCCCAACAAGATTTTTTTGTGATATTTTCCAACTTAATTATCACCTAACCCACCAAATTGTACTGGATGCCTCCCTGTGCTCACCTGTCAAGAGTCACCTGTCACTCCTTGTGGCTGGCAGTGTCCTAGGACAGTATCTTGATTGAGCAGTTTGTTGGGTGAAATCAGTCCTGAGGCCAATGCCACTGCGACCCTTGCTCACTGCTCCCTGAGGCACCCTTCTACGCCTACCTGCTCCACTAGACTATGTGCAGCCCATTGCCTGTGGCATGTTAGTGGTGTCAAGGGTGCCAGCATACCTAGTAAGCACAAACAAGGGTAGAGCCACCAACGGGTCTTGGAGGGAGCAGTATTCTCATCTCTACCATGTTTCTTTGGAAATTTTTGATTGTGCTTTGTAGGTTAAGGCATCATGCAAGAATAAGTGAAAGATTTCACACTTATTGAAGAAAATCAGAGACATTAGGGATGGGGCATCTTTGGGGTAGATATAACCAATTAAAAGAAAATATAGTATTTGTGTCTTAGAAATAATTTTGTATGTGTGTTTTGTTGTCCATTACTGCCATCACACCTTTAATTATTCTTTAAAATTTTGTTTTTTAAACTCTGAATTTGCCCATATTGGGCCTTCACTTTCGTAATTTAGCAGAGATTTGTTTTTTTGTTTAAATCCCTGATGATGTGGTGCACTGTTGTGGGTCTCTCTGCCACCTCCCGCGTAGGTGAGAAAAGGGTTAACTGCTCGAGGTTGATGTTAGTGGTTCTTCTATCTATTACACCAAAAACTTATCTACTCAATAAAAATACAAGAGCCAATACTCTTTTTAAATGAGAGGATGTGTGATGGGTCTGCCCATACCAGCTCTGGCTTTTTACAACTTGCCCAACACTCTTTCATTTATAACATACAGATAAAGGGGGCTAGGACCAGGAGGAGATTCTTCTGTAATGGACAGGATAGGTTGGAGTTAGTGAACCATTCTCTTAAGGGTGAATATCCCATAAGGAGACAGGGAACCACTCCCATGCAGTGACACTTGCTTCCTGGCAATTCCTAGATGCCAGGCCTCTGTGTTCCATGGCTCAACCTAGTCTGATTCTGCTAAATAAGGATGACTTCCCACATCTCCCACATTTTTAATATTTTAAAATGCAAATGATGGGCAGTTATGTTGAGGTTCTGTATCTTGGTTCTGAGAGCTGCACCGAGGTCCTGGCTCTTGGTTCAGAGAGTATGGTAACCTATTAATAAGATAGAAAAAGAATTAGTAGCAAAATATCATTCTAATACCATTTAATTTAGGAAGTATTTGATCAACTGGAAATGCAGAGTCCATGAGATTAATTATCTTTTGAATATCCTGGAGATAGTGATACATTTTTTCAAAACCCAGGCTATGTCAAATGTCCATTAGATTTTTTTTTTATTGTAAACAAATGGGATACATGTTGTTTCTGTTATATCACAGTTTCTTTATCCATTCATTCATCAATTGAAGGACATCAAGTTTGGTTCCACAATCTGGCTATTGTGAATTGAGCAGCTATGTACATTGATGTGGCTGTATCTCTGTAGTATGCTGATTTTAAGTCCTTTGGGTATAGGCCGAGGAGTGGGATAGCTGGGTCAAATGGTGGGTCCATTCCAAGTTTTCTAAGGAATCTCCACACTGCTTTCCAGAGTGGCTGCACTTTGCAACACCATCAGCAATGTATGAGTGTACCTTTTGCCCCCACATCCTTGCCAACACCTAGTGTTGCTTGTATTCTTGATAATTGCCATTCTAATTGGGGTGAGATGAAATCTTAGGGTAGTTTTTATTTGCATTTCTCTTATTACTAAAGATGTTGAACATTTTTTCATATATCTGTTGATTGATTGTAGATCTTCTTCGGTGAAGTGTCTGTTCATTTCCTTAGCCCATTTGTTGATTGGATTATTTGTATTCTTGGTGTGTTATTTGTATTCTTGGAGTGTTTTGAGTTCTTTATATATTCTGGAAATTAGTGCTCTATCTGAAGTATGAGTGGCAAAGATATTCTCCTGCTCTGTAGGTTCTTTTTTCCCATTGCTGATAGTTTCCTTCGCTGAGAGAAAGTGATTTAGTTTGAATCTATCCCAGTTGTTGATTCTTGCTTTTATTTCTTGTGCTATGGGAGTCCTGTTAAGGAAGTCTGATCCTCAGTCGATATGTTGAAGATTTGGACCTACTTTTTCTATAAGATGCAGATTCTGAGGTCCATGGTCCATTTTGAGTTGATTTTTGTGCAGGGTGAGAGATAGGGGTTTAATTTCATTCATGCAGCATAATGCTGCATATGGATTTCTAGTTTTCCCAGCACCATTTGTTGAAGAGGCTATCTTTTCTCCATTGCATATTTTTGGCACTTTTGTCTAGTATGAGAAAATTGTATTTATTTCGGTTTGTGTCTATGTCCTCTATTCTGTGCCATTGATCTACCTGTCTGTTTTGGTGACAATACCATGCCATTTTTGTTACTATTGCTTTGTAGTATAGTTGAAGTTCTGGTATTGCAATACCCCCTGTTTCATTCTTCCTGCTAAGGATTGCTTTAGCTATTCTGGGTTTCTTATTCTTCCAGATGAATTTCATGATTGCTCAATTTCTGTAAGGTACATCATTGGAATTTTAATTGGAATTGCATTGAATCTGTATAGCACTTTTGGTAGTATGGCCATTTTGACAATATTAGTTCTGCCTATCCAAGAACATGGGAGATCTTTCCATCTTCTAAGGTCTTCCTCAATTTCTTTCTTCAATGTTTTGTAGTTTTCATTGTAGAGATCTTTTACCTCTTTGGTTAGATTGATTCCCAAGTATTTTATTTTCTTTTTTTTTTTTGAGGCTATTGCAAATGGGGTTGTTTTCCTCATTTCCCTTTCAGCTGTTTCGTCACTTGCATATAAAAATGCTTTAGATTTATGTGTGTTGATTTTATAGCCTGCTATTTTGCTGAATTCATTGATGAGGTCTAGAAGTTTTCTGGAGGAGGTTTTTGGATCCTCTAAATATAGAATCATGTCATCAGCAAATAGTGACAGCTTAAGTTCCTCTTTTCCTATTCGTATCTCTTTACTTTCTTTGGTCTGTCTAATTGCTGTGGCTAGACTTTCGAGGACAATGTTGAATAGAAGTGGTGAAAGAGGACATTCCTGTCTTGTTCCCATTTTTTAAAATTATTATTTAAGACCTTTATTAACAGGTGCTTGCAGTTTGTTGACTTTTTTGAAAAAATCAAGTTGTAAACTTTTATTACAAATTAAAAATAAAGTTCTTAAAAATCTCAACTTGACCAGATATGAAACAATTTAAAAACCTTTAAAGGTGTATTGAGAAAAACCAGGCTTTTTTAAAAAACACATTTGCCATTACCAAAAAGAGACATCTTTAGGTAAAATAATAAAAACCCCATGCTGCATAGGTAATGCAGATAGTTCTAGTTATCTGGTCAACGGGCAAAAAGCAAGCACTTAAGGTCTTCAGCTCCAATCTTTTGTTCATTTCTTATTGCTGGAATTTCATATTCCCTTCTTTTTGTTGGATGTCTAAACTGGAGATGGTAGAGATGGTAAGCCTGGCATTTACTCAGCCCTGCCCTGCTCAGCCTCGGGAGTGGACAAATTCTCAGCTGGTGGATGGCTGCTTTTGTCTCTTTGCCATCTTGTGGTTTAGGGTTTTCTGGGCATCTGCATCGGTAATTGAAATTGCGGGGGCACCGACATTTGAGGTGGCTGCTGACCTTGGGTCTCGTCTCCTTGAATTTCCTTATCCTCTTCATTGCCATCCTCTCTAGGCTGCCTTTGGCGAGGAGGGCCCCTGCGGAATCGTGGTCTGTAACCCCGATACATATTCTGTCTTACTGGTCTACCTTGTTCTCCTGCACCCTGGTTGTCAGCACCCTCCATCACTTCTGCCTGCACAGGAGGGTTGGAATACTGTGGTTAACGCCCATAGGGTCTCCGCATGTAGCAAGGTGGGAACCTTCGCCTGCGGTAGTGCCAGCGTTGTTGGGCCTGGCCTTCAGGGAGCACTCTCCAATCCCTCATCCTTTTCCCCCCTCTCACTCTTCTGATAGTTCTGCTGGTAATTGCGTGGAGGACCCCTACGACGTGGGTAGCGTCTATAATGGTTATGGTCCGCTGCATATTTACTGCCTTGAACTGGAACTCCACCAGGGCCTGTAACATTTGCTGCCACCGCACCCTTTTCTCCTTCAACAACATCAAACTCCACAGTCTCTCCATCTCCTACACTGCGAAGGTACTTCCTGGGGTTATTCTTCTTTATGGCAGTCTGGTGTACAAATACATCTTCCTTGGTGTCATTCCTGTTGATGAAACCATGTCCATTTCTTACATTGAACCATTTTACTGTTCCCAAAACCTTCATTGCGATGACCTTCTTGTCCCCGCTGGCAGGCTACGCCTATGTAAGGCCGGGGGGCACCGCTCCCTGCGCCGCTGTCTGTGGTGCGGGGCTTGGTGTGGGCAGCGCTGAGGGCGAGGCGGGGGACAGCAGGCGGCTGCTGGGTCTTGGCCTCGCTGCTCATGGTTGCAGTGATGGTAACTGGGGCTGGCTGTGGCAGCTGCAGCTCCTCCTGGGGTGTGATGGTAACTAGGCTGGGGCAGCATCGGTGGGGCTGCTCAGGGCTCTCTGGGGTCTGCTCTCCACTCCCGCTACTGATGGAACTCTTGTTCCCATTTTTAAAGGGAATGCTTTTAGTTTTTCTCCATTAAGAATGATGTTGGCCATAGGCTTAGCATAAATAGCCTTTACAATGTTCAGGTATGTTCCTATATCCCTATTTTTTCCAGTGTTTTGAGCATGAAGGCGTGTTGTATTTTATTGAACACTTTTTTTGAGTCAATTGAGTCAGAATGAGTCAATTGAAATAACCACATGATTCTTATCCTTAAGTCTATTGACATGATGGATTATGTTTATTGATTTACAGATGTTAAACCATCCTTGCATTCCAGGGATGAACCCCACTTGATGGTGGTGCACGATTTTCTTAATATGTTTTTGGATATGGTTTGCCAATATTTTGTTAAGGATCTTTGCATCTATATTCATCAAGGATATTGGTCTAAAATTTTCTTTCCTTGATGTGTCTTTGCCTGGTTTGGGTATGAGGGTGATATTAGCTTCATAGAATGAGTTCGGTAGGGTACCCTCCTTTTCTACTTCCTGGAATACTTTGAGAAGTATTGGAATGAGTTCTTCTTTGAAGGTCTTGTAGAACTCGGCTGAGAATCCATCTGGTCCTGGGCTTTTCTTGAATGGTATGTTTTTAATGGCTTCTTCTATTTCATTGCTTGATATTGATCTGTTTAAATTGTTTATGTCCTCCTGGTTCATTTTTCGTATGTTAAACCATCCTTGCATTCCAGGAATGAACCCCACTTGATCGTGATGCATGATTTTCTTAATATGTCTCTAGACATTTCTCAAAATCTTTGGTAGTTTCTATTTTGTTGGAATACAGATTTTTCAAAGTAGCTTCTCATTATGTTAATTATCTCAGTGGTGTCTGTCGTGATATGTCCTTTTTCATCACGAATTTTAGTAATTTGAGTTTTCTCTCTCCTTCTTTTTGTTAGTGTGGTTAAGGGTTTGTCTATTTTGTTTACTTTCTCAAAGAACCAACTTTTTGTTTTGTCAATTTTTTGAATTGTTTCTTTTGTTTCAATTTCATTGATTTCAGCTCTGATTTTAATTATTCCTGTCTTCTACTACTTTTGCTGTTATTCTGTTCTTCTTTTTCTAGGGCTTTTAACTGTAATGTTAGGTCATTTAATTGTTGACTCTTCATTCTTTTCTGGAATGTGCTCCATGCAATGAATTTTCCTTAGTACTGTGTTCATAGTGTTGCAGAGATTTTGATATGTTGTATCATCATTCTCATTGATCTCTAAATATTTTTTAATCTTCTCCCTGGTGTTTTCTGTTATCCATATTTCATTCAATGGCATATTATTTATATGCTATTCTCCAGGTGTTGGAGTAATTTTGTTTTTTATTTTGTCATTGATTTCTTCTCTCAGTCCATTATGATCTGATAGAACACAAAGCATTATCTCTATTTTTTTGCATTTCCTAAGGCCTTCTTTGTGGCATAATATATGGTCTATTTTCAAGAAGGTTCCATGTGCTGAGAAGAAAGTGAATCCGCTCATTGATGGATGGAATATTCTATATATGTCTATTAAGTCTAGGTTATTGATTGTGTTATTGAGTTCTATGGTTTCTTTGGTTGGTTTTTGTTTGGAAGATGTATCTATTGGTGACAGTGGTGTGTTAAAGAGACCCAGAATTTTTGTGTTATGGTCTATTTGATTCCTTAAGTTGAAAAAGATTTGTTTGATGTACAGGGATGCACCATTGTTTGGGGCATAAATATTTACTATTGTTATGTATTCCTGATTTATGGTTCCCTTAAGCAGTATGAAATGTCCTTCTTTATCTTTTCTGAATAAGTTTGGCTCGAAGTCCACTTTATCTGATATAAGGATGGAAACCTCCACTTTTTACTGAATCCACGTGCATGGTAGGTTTTTCCCATCCTTTCACCTTTAGTCTGTGGATGTTTTTTTCTATGAGATGAGTCTCTTGCAGGCAGCATATTGTTGGGTCTTTCTTTTTAATCCATTCTGCCAGTCTATGTCTTTTGATTGATGAGTTTAGGCCATTAACATTCAGGGTTATTATTGAGATATGATTTGTATTCCCAGTCATTTGGCTTATTTTTGGTTTTTAAGTTGGCTTGGTTTCTCCTTTGAGTGTTTTTTCTCTAAGGTAGTTCCTCCCTTTGCTGCCCTCCATTGTTGTTTTTCATTTCCTCCTCATGGAATATTTTGTTGAGAACATTCTGCGGTTCAGGCTTTCTATTTGTAAATTCTTTTCACTTTTGTTTATCATGGAAGGATTTTATTTCATCTTCAAATCTGAAGGTTAGTTTTGCTGGGTATAGGATTCTTGGTTGGCAACCATGTTCTTTCAGAGCTTGAAATATGTTGGTCCAGGCCCTTCTAGCTTTTAGAGTCTGGGTTGAGAAGTCTGCTGTTGTCCGTATTGGTTTCCCCATATATGCAATCTGATGCTTTTCTCTCGCAGCCTTCAAAATCCTATTTTATTTTGAATGTTAAGCATTTTCATTATAATGTGCCTTGTTGTGGATCTGTAATAATTTTGTGCATTTGGTGTTATGTAAACCTCTTGTATTTGAGTTTCCATTTCATTCTTCATGTTTGGGAAATGTTCTGATATAATTTCATTGAATAGGTTGTTCGTTCCTTTGGTTTGTATCTCTGTGCCTTCCTCAATCCTGATAATTCTTCAATTTGGTCTTTTCATGATGTCTCATAGTTCTTGGAGATTCTGTTCATGATTTCTTACCATCTTCTCTGGGCAACTTTATTTTCAAGATTAAATATTTTGTCTTCATTGTCTGAGGTTCTGTCTTCCAAGTGGTCTAGTCTTTTGGTGATGCTTTCCATTGAGTTTTTTATTTGGTTTATTGTTTCCTTCATTTTAAGGATTTCCATTTTTTTTTTTTTTGAGAATCTCTATCTCTTTGTTGAAATGATCTTTTGCTTCCTGCAGTTGCTCTTTCAGCTTATTGGTATTATCATTCATTGCCCGCATTTGCTCTTTTATCTCATCCTTTGCTTCGCGAATCATCTTAATCATGTATAATCTGAAGTCTTTTTCTGACATTTCTTCTAATATACTGTCATTGGATTCTATTAATATAGAATCAAGATTTATTTGGATCATTTTCTTCCCTTGTTTTTTCATGTTGTTCATGTATCTTCCCCTCTAGCAGTGCACATCTGGGGTATTGCAGATTTCCCCCTATAGGCTTATGTGGCCCTACAGGTTTCCCAAACCTTTTCTTTAAGGGGACATCAATATTAGATTGCCCAATTCAGACACTATGCAATCCTAGACCAAATAGCCCCTATGAGGACAATAACAATATTGTCATAATCAACAGAAGGAGTTCAAATATTATTTTCAGTAAAACAAACAGATTTGCAATAAGGTCTACATTTTCTATTGGCGGACAAAGAGGATGCAGAGGGATGTAGAATGTAGCTGTTAATGGAATAAGGAAAGAATATACAGAAGTTCTAGATAATTGAAAAGGGTGAGAGTGTAATCAAAGCAAATTGAATGTTAGCATGCAAAAAAGGGAGAAAGAGACTCTGAGGGAACAGGTAAACAAAAGGAAAAGAGAGCAAGAAAAGTAAAGAAATAAAAAGTTAAAATTTTTCAATAAGGAGAAAAAAGAAAATCTACAGTATAACAGTCATATAGTAATGAAACCTCCCAGAGTTCAGTAGCCTGATACATGAGAGTTACCTGACAATGAGCTTCAAGTCTCCAGCAGGCATCTCAGGATGGAATTTGTCCCACCTAAGGATTGGAGCTACAGCTTCCAGGATTATCCAAGATGGTTGCTTTTGCTTTGAAACCTATTGGCAAATGGGGAGCTGCAGCTCAGCGTGTGGACTTAATCAGTTGGAGGTCCTGGAGTTGGGATGTGATTGGTCAGGCAGGGGTCCTGACCAATGTGTTTGGTGTGGTTGGGTGTCCTGGAGGCCAGGTGCAATCAGTCAGTCTGGGTTCCCAGTGATAGGGCGCAGTCTGTTGGTATGGGGGTCCTGGAGGCAGGGAGCAGTCAATGTAAGGGCCCCAGAGGCAGGGAGTGATCAGTCGGTCTGAGGGATCCTGGAGACGGGGCTCAGTCAGTCTGTCCAGGGGACCTATGGGACCTGGCTGTTGTCTCAAAATGGTGGCTGCCACGTGTAATCAAGCCTGCTGGTACTGTAATAGTGAACTTCTAGGCAACAGCAGTCTGCTGGTGCTCCACTGTTGGTCATTGATCAGTTTGCTGACTGTTGTTGGATGATCGGGAGGTGGACCTCGTGTGTTGGTTGATGGATCGGTGTAAGGTAGGCGATGGACAGGTGAGAGGCAGGCAAATGGTGGATGATAGGCACCTGACAGTGAGCAATCTGCACTCAAAAAAGGCATCGATATGCTGGCAGACTGCAGGTAATCACACCAACAAATGGGGTAAACAGCAGGGGATCGATAAGCAGCAAAAACTGCCTCACCAAGAAACAGATATCCTCTGCTTGAAACCAGAGTTACAGAGTGACATGGAACGCAGCCTCCCTCTAGTCTGCCATCTTGGATCTGATTCTAAAATATTTTTTATTTTTACAGACACATTTTGATTCATTGTACACAAAGAGGGGGAAACTTTTCATTTCTATGGTTGTACAAAATATATATTCATGCCTTTCATGTAATCATATATATATATATATATAATATATATATGGTAATACTGTTTCATTCTACTGTTTTTCAATCTCCATCCCCTCCCACTGCTTTTTTCCTCTACACCATTTGAAGTTCCTTCATTCTTCTCTTCCCCCACCACTACCCATTGTTATATATTGTCATGCACTTATCAGAGAAAACATTCAGCCTTTGGTTTTTTGGGCTTGGCCTATTTCACTTAGCATGATATTTTCCAACTTCATCCATTACCAGCAAATGTCATGATTTTATTCTTCTTCATGGCTGAGTAATATTCCATTGTGTATATATACCACAGTTTCTTTATCCATTTGTCAATTGAAGGGCATCTATGTTGGCTCCATACTCTAGGTAAAGTGAATTGAACTGCTATGAAGTTGATGTGTCTGCATCACGCTGATTTTAAGTCCTTTGGGTATAAACCGAGGAGTGGGATAGCTGAGTGAAATGGTGGGTCCATTCTAAGCTTTCTGAGGAATCTCCATACTGCTTTCCAGAGTGGTTGTACCAATTTGCAACTCCAGCAGTAATGTATGAGTGTGGCTTTTTCCCCACACCCACACCAACACTTATTATTGCTTGTGTTCTCGAGAATAGTCATTCTAATTGGAGTTGGATGAAATCTTAGGGTGGTTTTAATTTGCATTTCTCTAATTACTAGGGATGATGAACACTTTTTAATATATTTGTTGATCACCTGTATATCTTCTTCTCTGAAGTGTCTGCCCATTTCCTTAGCCCATTTATTGATTGGGTTCTTTGTATTTTGGGTGTAACATTTTTTAAGTTCTTTATAAACTTTGGAGATGAGTGCTCTGTCTGAAGTGTGTGTGGAAAGATTTTCTTCCACTCTGCAGGCTCTCTTTTCACATTATTGATTGTTTCCTGTGCTGAGAAAAAAGCTTTTAGTTTGACTCTATTTCATTTATTGATTCTTGCTTTTATTTCTTGTGCTATGAGGGTCTTGTTAAGGAAGTCTTGTCCTAAGCCAACATGATGGAGATTTGGGCCTACTTTTTCTTCTATTTGGTGAAGAACTAATTCCTAGATCCTTGATCCATTTTGAGTTGAGTTTTGTACAGTGTGAGAGATAGAGGTTTAGTTTCATTTTACTGCATATGGATTTCCAGTTTTCCTAGCACCATTTGTTGAAGAGGCTATCTTTTCTCCATTGTAAGTTTTTGGCACCCTTTTCTAGTTTGAGGTTATTATACTTATGTGGGTATGTATCCTGTACCATTGATCTACCTGTTTATTTTGGTTCCAGTACCATGCCTTTTTTGTTACTATTGCCCTATAGTAGATTTTAAGGTGTGGTATAGTGATACTTCTTGCATCACTTTTCCTGCCAAGGATTGCTTTGGCTATTCTGGGTCTTTTGTTCTTCCAGATGAATTTCATGATTGCTTTTTCTGTTTCTATGAGAAATGTCACGGGGATTTTAATTGGAATTGCATTAAATCTGTATAGCACCTTTGGAAGTATGGTCATTTTGATAATATTAATTCTGTCTCACCCATTTAATTTTCTAGAACTTCTGTATATTCTTTTATTATCCCATTAACAGCCATATTCTACATCCCTCTGCATCCTGCTTGTCCTCCATTAGAAACTGCAGACATTATTGTAAACCTGTTTGTTTTACCGAAGATAACATTTGAACACATTTTGTTTATTATGATAATTTTGTTATTGTCCCCATAGGGGCTATTTGGTCTAGGATTGCATAGTGTCTGATTTAGGCACTGCTAATATTGATCTCCCCTTAAAGAAAAGGTTTTGGAAACCTATAGGGCCACTATAAGCCTATAAGGGGAAATCTCCAATACCCCAGATCTGCAGTGCTAGAGGGGAAGATACATAAACAACATGAAAAAGCAAGGGAAGAAAATGATCCAAACAAATCTAGATTCTATATTAGTAGAATCCAATGACAGTATGTTAGAAGAAATGTCAGAAAAGGACTTCAGATTATACATGATTAAGATGATTCGCGAAGCAAAGGATGAGATAAGAGAGCAAATGCAGGCAATGAATGATAATACCAATAAGCTGAAAAAGCACCTGCAGGAAGCAAAAGATCATCTCAACAAAGAGATAGAGATTCTCAAAAAAACAAACAAACAAACAAACAAACAAACAAAAAAAACAAATGGAAATCCTTGAAATGAAGGAGACAATAAACCAAATAAAAAACTCAATGGAAAGCATCACCAAAAGACTAGACCACTTGGAAGACAGAACCTCAGACAATGAAGACAAAATATTTGATCTTGAATATAAAGTTGCCCAAACAGAGAAGATGGTAAGAAATCATGAACAGAATCTCCAAGAACTATGGGACATCATAAAAAGACCAAATTGAAGAATTATCAGGATTGAGGAAGGCACAGAGATATAAACCAAAGGAATGAACAACCTATTCGATGAAATAATATCAGAAAATTTCCCAAACCTGAAGAACAAAATGGAAAATCAAATACAAGAGGCTTACAGAACACCAAATGCACAGAATCACAACAGATCCACACCAAGGCACATTATAATGAAATGCCTAACATTCAAAATAAAGATAGGATTTTGAAGGCCGTGAGAGAAAAGCATCAGATTACATATAGGGGGAGACAAATATGGATAGCTGCTGACTTCTCAACCGAGACTCTAAAAGTTAGAAGGGCCTGGACCAACATATTTCAAGCTCTGAAAGAACATGGTTGCCAACCAAGAATCCTATACCCAGCAAAACTAACCTTCAGATTTGAAGATGAAATAAAATCCTTCCATGATAAACAAAAGTGAAAAGAATTTACAAATAGAAAGCCTGAACTACAGAATGTTCTCAACAAAATATTCCATGAGGAGGAAATGAAAAACAACAATGGAGGGCAGCAAAGGGAGGAACTACCTTAGAGAAAAAACACTCAAAGGAGAAACCAAGCCAACTTAAAAACCAAAAATAAGCCAAATGACTGGGAATACAAATCATTTCTCAATAACAACCCTGAACGTTAAGGGCCTAAACTCATCAATCAAAAGACATAGACTGGCAGAATGGATTAAAAAGAAAGACCCAACAATATGCTGCCTGCAAGAGACTCATCTCTTAGAAAAAGACATCCACAGACTAAAGGTGAAAGGATGGGAAAAAACCTAACCACGCACATGGACCCAGTAAAAAAGCGGGGGTTTCCATCCTTATATCAGATAAACTGGACTTCAAGCCAAAGCTAGTCAGAAGGGATAAAGAAGGACATTTCATACTGCTTAAGGGAACCATAAATCAGGAAGACATAACGATAATAAATATTTATGCCCCAAACAATGGTGCATCCCTGTACATCAAACAAATCCTTCTCAATTTCAGGAATCACATAGACCACAACACAATAATTCTGGGTGAATTTAATGCACTGTTTTCACCAGTAGATAGATCTTCCAAACAAAATCCAATCAAAGAAACCATAGAACTCAATAACACAATCAATAACCTAGACTTAATAGACATGTATAGCATATTCCATCCATCAACAAGTGGATTCACTTTCTTCTCAGCAGCACATGGAACCTTCTTGAAAATAGTCTGTATGTTATGCCACAAAGCAGCCCTTAGGAAATGCAAAAAAATAGAGATACTGCCTTGTGTTCTATCAGATCATAATGGACTGAGAGTAGAAATTGATGATAAAATAAAAAAGAGAAATTACTCCAACACCTGGAGACTAAATAATATGCTATTGAATGAAACCTGGATAACCAAAAACATCAGGGAGGAGATAAAAAAAAATTCTTAGAGGTCAATGAGAATGATGATGCAGCATATCAAAATCTCTGGTACACTATGAAAACGGTACTAAGAGGAAAATTCTTTGCATGGAGTACATTCCAGAAGAGAATGAAAAGTCAACAACTAAATGACCTCACATTACAGCTCAAAGTCCTAGAAAAAGAAGAACAGAATAACAGCAAAAGTAATAGAAGACAGGAAATAATTAAAATCAGAGCTGAAATCAATGAAATTGAAACAAAAGAAACAATTCAAAAAATTGACAAAACAAAATTGGTTCTTTGAGAAAGTAAACAAAATAGACAAGCCCTTAGCCACTCTAACAAAGAGAAGGAGGGAGAAGACTCAAATTACTAAAATACATGATGCAAAAAGAAATATCATGACAGACATCACTGAGATACAGAACATAATGAGACGCTACTTTGAAAATCTGTATTCCAACAAAATAGAAACTACCGAGGACATTGACAAATTTCTAGAGACATGTGCTCCTCCCAAACTGAACCAGGAGGACATACACAATTTAAACAGATCAATATCAAGCAATGAAATAGAAGAAGCCATTAAAAATCTACTATTCAAGAAAAGCCCAGGACCAGACGGATTCTCAGCCAAGTTCTACAAGACCTTCAAAGAAGAACTCATTCCAATACTTCTCGAAGTATTCTAGGAAATAGAAAAGGAGGGTACCCTACCGAACTCATTCTATGAAGCTAATATCACCCTCATACCCAAACCGGGCAAAGACACATCAAGGAAAGAAAATTTTAGACCAATATCCTTGATGAATATAGATGCAAAGATCCTTAACAAAATATTGGCAAACTGGGTCCAAAAACATATTAAGAAAATTGTGCACCACAATCAAGTGGGGTTCATCCCTGGAATGCAAGGATGGTTCAACATTCGTAAATCAATAAACGTAATCCATCATATCAATAGACTTAAGGATAAGAATCATATGGTTATTTCAAATGATACAGAAAAAGCATTTGACAATATGCAACACCCCTTCATGCTGAAAACACTAGAAAAAATAGGGATAGTAGGAACATACCTGAACATTGTAAAGGCTATTTATGCTAAGCCCATGGCCAACATCATTCCTAATGGAGAAAAACTGAAAGCATTCCCTTTAAAAACAGGAACAAAACAGGGATGTCCTCTTTCACCACTTCTATTTAACATTGTCCTTGAAACTAGTCAGAGCAATTAGGCAGACTAAATAAATTAAAGAGATACAAATAGGAAAAGAGGAACTGTCATTATTTGCTGATGACATGATTCTATATTTAGAGGATCCAAAAACCTCCTCCAGAAAACTTCTAGACCTCATCAATGAATTCAGCAAAATAGCAGGCTATAAAATCAACATGCATAAATCTAAAGCATTTTTATATGTAAGTGATGAAACAGCTGAAAGGGAAATGAGGAAAACAACCCCATTTGCAATAGCCTCAAAAAAATAAAATACTTGGGAATCAATCTAACCAAAGAGGTAAAAGATCTCTACAATGAAATCTACAAAACATTGAAGAAAGAAATTAAGGAAGACCTTAGAAGATGGAAATATCTCCCATGTTCTTGGATAGGCAGAATTAATATTGTCAAAATGGCCATACTACCAAAAGTGTTATACAGATTCAATGCAATTCCAATTAAAATCCCAATGACGTACCTTACAGAAATAGAGCAAGAAGTCATGAAATTCATCTGGAAGAATAAGAAACCCAGAATAGCTAAAGGAATCCTTAGCAGGAAGAGTGAATGAAACAGGGTATCGCAATACCAGAACTTCAACTATACTACAAAGCAATAGTAACAAAAACAGCATGGTATTGGAACCAAAATAGACAGGTAGATCAATGGTACAGAATAGAGGAAATGGTCACAAATCCAAATAAATACAATTTTCTAATATCAGTCAAAGGTGCCAAAAATATGCAATGGAGAAAAGATAGCCTCTTCAACAAATGGTACTGGGAAAACTGGAAATCCACATGCAACAGAATGAAACTAAACCCTGCACAAAAATCAACTCACAATTGATCAAGGACCTTGAAATAAGACCAGAGACCCTGCATCTTATAGAAGAAAAAGTAGGTCCAAATGTTTGCCTTGTTGGCTTCAGATCAGACTTCCTTAACAGGACTCCCATAGCACAAGAAATGAAAGCAAGAATCAATAAATGGGATAGATTCAAACTAAATAGCTTTCTCTCAGCAAAGGAAACTATCAGCAATGCAAAGAGAGAGCCTACAGTGTGGGAGAATATCTTTGCCACTCATACTTCAGATAGAGCACTAATTTCCAGAATATATAAAGAACTCAAAAAACTCTACACGAAGAATACAAACAACCCAATCAACAAATGGGCTAAGGATATGAACAGACGCTTCACAGAAGAATATCTACAAGTAATCAACAAACTTATGAAAAAATGTTCACCATCTTTAGTAATAAGAAAAATGCAAATCAAAACTACACTTAGATTCCATCTCACCCCAATTAGAATGGCGATTATCAAGAATACAAGAAACAGCAAAATGTATAAAAAATAGTTCATTAGATTTGAGATCAGACTTCAGTGATACAGGGAAACCAGATATTAATTATGCTCTGTGCCCCCTGAATGATATCAGCAGAGTTTAAGATATGTATTCAGTCAGAATTCATGTTTCTTTAAAAAAATGTATTCCCAATTATATTCTGCTGTGCTAAACAGAATGAGAAAATGCAGGGCTGAGGGCAGCTCTCTTTTGTCTTCATCTCTAGGTTTTCCAGTTGATATTGAGTTTGACTTGGAAAACACCCAGGTGTAGAAGTCCACTTCATTTGAGGAGAGCCTGGAAGTGTGCTCCAGAGGGCTCCTACTTCACAAGAACTACTGCAGTTGACATTTTGAATTTCATACCTTTCAACCCTGGTGAGTATTTTCTTCTTCAAGAACTTGCTGATTAAATAACCACATTGGCATATTCACGAGAAAGACATAATGTATCAGTTTCTGAGAATTGTCTCATTCCTGGCATACTCTTTAGAAATCCAGGTCACTGGGGAATCACTGCTGACTGTAAATGCAGGTTCTGTGATGGGTTGACATATTTGACTGTATGGTAATGTTATATGACAGTCTATATAGGCAATGATTATACAGACTACATTTTGTGTTGAGACTTTGTGTTATGTAGGAAATGCTTCTACCATTGGAATGCCCCACCTCTGTACCCATTGACAGTGCTTAGCATGACTTGTTTGACAATACAAAATGATAAAATGGCAATTCTTGCATAATGGAAAATTGTTCTCTTTTTGATTCCTAGTTTCCTAAACCATGTACCATGGTTTAGATGTTACCAACCATTCTTTAGTTTGTTCCTAAGTCAGTCATTTTGACCCCTTTCCCTGTCTGCTAATGATTACAGAAACCATTATGTTAGTTTTTAAATTTAAATTCTAGCAGCAGACACTTATGATTGATGTACTGATTTATGGTATAAAACCCCCTGAAACCATATGGTCAGGGTTGTTCTCCCAATAGCCATTTTTGGGGCATTGTATAAGACAGTCAGCCAGATGGCTTAAAAAAGACTCTCAAATTTGGACTTCTCAGTGGTGGTTGGTCTGTTCCTAAGTTGTGCCCCATAACACTCCATGCTGAAAACTATTACAGGAATGAGCTTCCACTTAAAACCAACACTTTTCCAACCATGTTGTATTCACTTGAATTAACAGAGGACAAAATGTTGAGACAGTGAAGGGTTGGCATTATCTGAAGAGGCTATTAAGGTAGGCGATGGGATCCTCTTCCAGTCTGACTGTGAAATTCTTTAATGGAAAACCACCCCAAGGCTAAGCCAAACAATTGCTTACAAATTTTTAATTTTACTTTTGCAAACAATCCTGCAAGCAACATTTGTTGCATATCAAGACACACAATCCAGTCATGAGAGAAAGATTTATCCCTGTCTTTTTATGGAGAAAATAGTTTGTGCTCTGCACTGAGGAGAAAATTATCCCAATGATCTTTGGTGACCTGAAGTAGGAGGAGAGTCAGGCATATGTGGGAAACATGATATACTCAGGTCATTAGTACAGAAGTTTTTTTTAGACCATTCACACCCGAACCCCAAGATGTTAAACAATCACAATCACAATCTACTTGTTACTTTCTCACTATTTATATTCTTCCTGAACATTTCCTTTGAAAAATTCTAACCAGCAGATATCTGGGCAAAATGCACACCCCCATGGAGGTACAGGGTCTTGCCTGTCAACTCAGGCATGGGTGAGATTGAGGAAGGTGATTCTCTGGGCAAAAGCTAGTTTTCCTAAAATAGGGAAAGTCTAAGTCCCTTTGCCAGACCCCGTCTGTAAATATAAAGAGGCAAAGAGAAAATATAATAGCTCATGGGGTCTGTGATTCCAGGAAAAAGATTTGTTGGCAGAAAAAAATAAATCTTCATCCAATTTTCAGACTTCCTGTAGATATGTCTGCTGTGATTTCTCTCAAGCTTCATTAAAGGGAGATAAGTTACAGAAAGTCGTATCCATTGAACACTCATTCACTTCCATTCAAAAACCTTCTACCCTGATTTTGACCCTTCTCAATGAAATGGTTAGCTTGGTTACCCATGCTTCTGTGACATGAGAACAAAAGATGCAAGAGTTCCAATATTCAAAGTGGAAGAAGCTGGCATTGGGCATGTTGGGTTTGAAGGGTGCAGAGGGTTCAGGGTCCAGTAGGAGAAAGAAGATTGTTTCTCTCCACAGCGGGTGTTTCTGGGGAACATGGGTTTCAATGAATGGCTTCCCTGACATCTAGACTGTACTGCAGATTCCACCTGATGTCATAGAACAGTGGTATGGCAACACAATGGCATCACATTTTCCGTGTCAATCAGAGACACTTCAGGTCATGACCACTTCAGACCATGATTCAAGACAAGCACTGGCTAGGCTCTGATGCTAAGAGGGAAGAGTAAGGGAGTGAGGGACCTGCTCTTTTCAACAAATGTGATCCAAACATCTTCACCCAGAAAAGGAGCTGGAGTTTTTTGGGGGCACAGACTTGTGGGTCATTGAGAGATCAAGGTCCTTCCAGGACAAGGGACCCCACTGGAGTCTGACAGCCCAAAGGACCCTGCAGGCCTGCTAGGTGGTGCTGTTCTCATTTGACCACAGAGGGCATCCTCACTGCTTGACTACCCAGATACTCTTATAGGCAATTAGTCCTCACCAGGGCTAGTAGACCAGGGAGGGACAGAGAGGTGCTAGAAACCAGAAGGGTAACCCAGCTTAGTCCAGTCAAAATCGGCTTTGCCCTCTGAATCTGCTCCTCCAAGTCTGAGCTCACCTGAAATTTTGCTGACTCAGGAAACTGGCTTGGGGCCCTACCAGCCTCAAAGACTGATGGCTGTTGACTATTCAAGGCAGGGGAGCATGCAGTGCAGCCTGATAGGTTAGGTGATATTTTAATTGGGAAATATGATAGTAAATTTGGTGGGATGCTGCTCCTTTCCTTGAATACCCAAACTGTAGACAGCTGGAACATGGGAAGTTTGACTTCTAAGTGGAGGTGGGTAGCTGCAAAAAACCCTAATTGGGAGAGAATGGAGTCTAGGCATGTGTGATGGAAGCCTGAAAGGAATTAGCATGGGAGGAGTGCTGTTCTGTGCACACTCCATATGTCAGGCCCCACCTACTTTGCTGTTGCCTTACAATTAGAATGCACTCAGAAATTCCCTTGGTATGAGTTTCCAAGGGGCCCTTCAACACCTTTAAATGCAGAAGTAACTGACCAATCTCTCTTCACATAAGGGCTCTATCAGTTGACCTGACTACTGCCTATCTTGCACAAAGCTCAGTGGGCCAATGCCAAGTGTTTACCAGTCCCTGGAGGATGTAGACTGCAGACCTGTGTCACAGATACTGGCACGAAAATGCTCCAAAAATTGAAAGTAATAGATGAAATAAGTGATGATGGTACTTTAAGCATGGATTAAGAGGACCTAATTCCAAATTTGAACATTCATTACAGTGAGAGAGAGGGATGGTACAAAAATTTCAAAGCTGAGTAATAAAAAGGGAAGAGGAAAGAACATTGTGAGGACACTAAGAGGCAGAAGGGCTTTAGAGATGAAAGCCAAGTTAAGTGAAGACACACACACACACACACACACACACACACACACACACACACAGATCATTGATAATGGTCTCCCAAGGAATTCCAGGTCATTTCCTCAGCTTCAAAGTACTATACAAAAACAGCAAGAAGTAATTGCAAGATCATTCTTCAAGCAACGATAATTACTGACAATAATTCAACTTGCCAAGTACATCAGTGTCCTTGCAAATTCTTGGCCCTATTCTGTTTCTTGCCAGGTACATGCGATTACATATATGCTGGTTTTGCTTTTCTCTCACCTGACTTATGAAGAATGGCATTCCTTACACCACAGCACCTACAACTAAGCATTTAAATTTAAACTTGTAGAAATTTAGAAAGGCAGCACTGAGTGATGACTGAATAAAGAGTGCAACACAACATCCAAAATTTAAACAAAAATATCACAGCTAAAATACAAAAATGAAGACCCAATTTGGGCAAAAACTCAGTTTCAAAAACAGAAAATGTTACAGAATATCTTGAGATGTGATAGGGATAACTGTATAGAAAAAGCATATCTGAAAGCATTTCCAAATTCAAAATCTTTTTTATTCCCATTTAATTGCTTAAATGAACCACAAACATGACACACAACTAATGTCTCTGATTTCATAGTTTCAATTTGAGCTCTTTCAAATAGGTGTGCTTGTGTCACTGTTTACCCAAAAGAACAATCAAATAATTCCCACAACCATAGTAAAGATGAGAACACCACATCATTCACTCAATTCTACAGAGCATCTTTTAAGAACATCCATCAAACATAGAAAAATCTTTAAAACATTTCATTATTATTGAGACTAGATCTCCAAAGATACACTGAAACCAGGTTTTAAATACACCCTTGGCCTCCTGAATAATATCAGCAGAAAGTAAGATATGCATTCAGCCACAATTCATTCATTTTTTAAAAAATAATATATTCCCAATGCCAAGCACATCAGAATGAGAGAATGCACAGGCAAGGGCAGACCTTTTTGAGTTCAGCTTTCTGTTTTCCAGTTGCCATTGAGGTGGAATTGGAAAACACCCAGGTGTAGAAGTCCACTTCATTGCAGAGAGCCTGGGAGTGTGCCCCAGAAGGCTCATACTTAGCAAGGATACTGCAGTTGACATTTTGAACTTCATGACTTTAAACTTTGGTGAGCATTTTCTTCTTCAAGTATTGCTGAGTAATACCCACAACAGCATATTCTTGAGAATGATATAACCTATCCATTCCTGAGAGTTGTGGCATTTTCAGGAGTACCTATTCTTAAGAAAGCCCATTCACTGGGAAAGTACTGTTGACTGCAACCACTCTGTGCTGAAAACCCTCATTGGAATGAGCTTCCCCTTAATATGTGTAGGCTCACAACCATGTTGTGTTCACTTGACTTAACAGAGGACAAAATGTTGAGATATTGGAGGCTTGGAATTATCTGAAGAGGCTTTCTAAGGTAGGTGATGGCATCCTCTTCCAGTCTGACACTATGAAATGCTTTTCAGGAAAATCACTGTAAGCCTAAGTCAAACAATTTCTAACACATTTTTAATTTTACTTTTGGGAACAATTCTGCAAGTAACCTTAGTTGCATATCAATACCCACAGTACAGGGGGGTATTATGAGAGAAAGATTTATCCCTGCCTTTGAAAGAGAAAAAAGATTGTAACTTTGAAAAATTCTCACATGCAGATTCTTGCACAAAAGGCATAGCCCCATGGAGGTGCTGAATCTTCCCAATAAACTCAGGTATGGGTGAGGTTGAGGCAGGTGGTTCTCCAGGGCAAAGCCAGTTTCCCTAACATAGGGAAAGCCTAAGCCATTTGCCAGACCCTGTCAATATAAAAAGGCAAAGGGAAAAGATGATAGCTCATGGGGTCTGTGATCCCAGAAAAACATATTTTCTGGCAGAAAAAAAATTATTCTCATCCAATTTTTAATCTTCCTGTAGATATTGCTCTCAATTCCTCTCAAGCTTCATTACAGTCAGATTAGTTGAAGAAAGACATATCCATTGAACACTCATTCACTTCCATTCAGAAACCTTCTACACTGACTTTGACCCTTCTCAAAAAAATGCCTTGCTTGGTTACCTGTGCTCCTGTGAAATGAGAGCAAAAAAGGTGAGAGCTCCAATATTCTAAGTGGAAGGCATCGGCATCTGGTATGATTGGTTTGAAATTGCAGAGGTTCCAAAGTCTAGTAGGAGAATGCAGATTGTCTTTCTCCCCAGGTGGTTTCTGGGAGTTGAGTACCATTGGTTTAGATGAATGGCTTTCCTGACATCCTGGCTGCTGTGAAAATTCTGTCTGATGTTACAGAAAAGTGGTATGACAGCATGATGGCATCATGGTTCCCAGGGCAACCGGAGAACTTCAGAACCTGGCTGCTTCAGACCAAGATTCAAGGCAAGTGCTGGCTCCGCTGTGATAGTAAGAGGAAAGAGAAAGGGAGGAGGGGCCTGCTCTTTTCAACAAATGTGCTCCCAACATCTTCACTCAGGGGAAGAGGAGCCAGAGTGTGTTGGGGGCACTGACCCACAGGCCTTTGAGTGATCCAGGTCCTTCCAGGACAAGGGACCCCACTGAAGCCAGACAGCCTACAGTAACCTGTAGGTTCACTAGGCAGCATGGTTCTCATTTGTCCACATGGGGCATTATGGTGACTTTGCCACCCAGATACTGCTCTAGGCAAGTACTCCCACCCCGATAAGTGGAACAGAGAGGGATGGAGGTATGCCAGAAAATGAGTGGCTCACTCAGCTTAGCCCCATTCAAAATTGGTATTGCCTTCTGAACCTGCTTCCTCAGGTCTGGACTCACTGGATAATTTTGTTGAGTTAGGAAACTGGCCTAGGGCCCTATAAGCCTCAAAGATTGATGGCTGTTTACAGCTCAGGACAGGGGAGCAAGCACTACAGTGTGGTAGGTTAGGTGATGATTGAAATGGGAAACCTCACAGTAAATTTGGTGGGATGCCACATCCTTTTTAGAATGTCAAAACAGGAAACAGTTGGAACCTGGGAAGCTTGACTTCCAAGTGTAAGTGGGTGGTTGCTCTGATCCCTAATGAGGAGAGGATGGAGTCAAACACTCAGCAGTTGAAAACTGGAGGGAAATTTGTACCAAAATCTGTTCTATTTATCCCCATGGTTAACTACTCTAATAACCACAATGGTGGAACCTCTCATGCTAGTTATATTTGGGCTTTTAATCAGGCAATGCCTGGTAAACTGTTTAAATATGTTAGAGGCAGAATCCAATTTGTTAAACTAATGGTGTTACACACCCAGTACAGTCAACTCTATAATAATAATAAATCAATGATTTGATTATGTACATAAAACCAATGGGGAATATGACGGGTTGACATATTGGACTCCATGGAAATATATAGGCCAGGCTATATGGACAATGACAAAAAAGACACCATTTTGCCTTGAGACTCCATGTTATGAAGGAAATGCTTCTCTCATGGGAACACCCTGCATCTGTACCTATCAATAGTTGCTTAGCTTGACTTGTTTGGCAATATAAAAAGACAAAATGGCAATTCCTATATAATGAAAAATTGTTCTCTTTTTGATTTTTAGTTTCCTAAACAATGTACCATGTTAATGGTGACATCAACAGTGATTGTTTAGATATTAGTAACCATTCTTTGGTTTTTATCTAAGTAAGGTCATTTTGATCCACTTCCCTCTCTGCTAATGATTCCAGATCCTATGATATTAGTTTGTAATTTTATATCATAGCAACAGACACTTATGATTGAAGTACTGATTTATGATATAAAAACCCATGCAACACTGTGGTAGGGACAGCTCTCCCAATAACCATTTTTGGGGCATTGTGTGAGACATTCAGCTGGACAGCTTAATACTTAAATTTGGACATCTCAGAAAAGCAGACCTTAAATCATTTCCAAAATTCAAAAGCCTTTTTTTTTGTTTTTAAGCTCTTATAGCCAGCACAAATATGCCACAAACCTAATGTCTCTGATTTGATAATTTCAATGTCAGTGCTTTCAAATAGGCATTCTTGTGTCATTCCTTACCCTAGAAAGCACAATCAAATAATTCCCATAACCATGGTAACAAAGAGAACACCACATTCTTCATTCAATTCTATGTAGAATCTAAGAACATTCAAGAAACTTAGCAAAACATTTTTAATGTTTCATTATTATTGAGACCAGACCTACAATTATATAAGGAATCCATAGTTTTAAAACAAACTGGACCTACTGAATGATATCAGCAGTAGGTAAGTAATGTATTCAGGCACAATTCATACATTTTTAAAAAAGTAATATCTTTCCAAGGCCAAGCATATCAGTATGAGAGAATGCAGAGCCAAAGTCAGTTCTTTTTTTTTCACATATCTGCTTTCCAGTTGATATTTAGGTTGATTTGGTAAATGGCCCAGATGTAGAAGTCCTCTTCATTTGCAGAGGACTTAAGAGTCTACTAATTCAAGAAGAAGGAAGCTACTAATTCAAAAACAACAGAAGTTGACATTTTGAATTTCATTTCATTTAACCCTGTTTATCATTTTCTTCTTCAGAAAGTTGCTGATTAAATACCTGCATCAGCATATTCCTGAGAATGATATAACCTATCTGTTCCTAAGAATAGTCTCATCACCAGGAATACCTACTCTTAAGATATCCAGGTCACTGGGGAAGCACTGCTGACTGGCACTGCTGCTCCAAGCTGAAAACTCTCATTGGAATGAGTTTCCACTTAAAACTGGAACTTTTACAACCATGTTGTATTTATTTGAGTTAACAAAAGACAAAATATTGAGACACTCAAAGGTTGGCATTATCTGAAAAGGCTTTTTTAGGTAGGAGACTGGATCTTCTTCCAGTCTGAGTCTGTGAAATTCAAAGCAAGAAAACCACCCCAATAATAAGCCAAACAATTTCTAATAAATTTTAATTTTGCTTTTGGTAAAAATTCTTCAAGTAATCATTTTTGAATGTCATGGCCTGCAGTCAAGGTGGGAATCATGCTAGAAAGATTTATTCCTGTCTATTTAAGCAGGAAAAAGTTGTAGCTGAGCTCTGAGTAGAAAATTATCCCAGTGATCCATGGTAACCTGGGGTAGGAGGAGAGACAGGTTTATGTGGAAAACATTACATAATCAGACTGTTAGAACAAATGGAGATTTTTGAGATCATTCACACCTGAATCCCAAGCCATTGCAATCACAATATACTTATTCATATCCCACTGTTCTTATTCCTCCTGGCCACTTCATATGAAAAATTTTAACAGTAGATATCTGGGCAAAATGCACAGCCCCATGGAGGTGCTGGATCTTGCCTAACAACTGAGGTATGGGAAGATTGAGGAAGGTGGTTCTCCTGAGCAAAGCAAGTTTTCCTAAAATAGGAGAAGCCTAAGACACATAGCCAGACTCTGTCTATAAATATGAATGGGCAAAAACAAAGGGTGATTGCTCATGGAGTTTGTGATCCCAGGAAACATATTCTGTGGCAGAAAAAAAATCCTCATCCAATTTTCAAATATCGTGTAGCTATATTGGCTGCAATTCCTCTTAGGCTTCATTACAGTGAGATTAGTTCCAGAAAGTCATATCCACTGATCACTTATTCACTACCATTCAAAATCCATCTACAATGGACCCTTCTCAAAGTAATGCCTTGCTTGTTTACCAGTGCTCCTTTGACATGAGAGTAAAAGAGGGAAAATCTCCAATATTCAAATTGGAAGGGTCTTGCATAGGGCAGGTTGGGTTTGAAGGGGACAGATGTTCCAGGGTCCAGTAAAAGAATGCATTTTTTTTCTCCCCACTGTGGGGTGCTTCTGGGCCTTGTGCAAGCTGGGTGTCAATGAGTGGCTTTCATTACTTTTTGGCTGCAATGCAGATACCACATTTGTCAAACAAAGGCAGCATGATAGCATGATGGCATAATGGTTTCCCTGGTAACCAGAGATGCTTCCAGTTCTGCCAGTTCAGACCAAGATTCAAGACAAGCCCTGGCTCAGTTGTGATAGTAAGAGGGAGAAGGAAGGGAATGAGGGGCCTGCTGTTTTCAAGAATTGTGATCCCAACATTTTGGCTCAAGATAATGGTTGCCCATTTGTTTTGGGGATGTGCCCCTGGGACTTTTGCACAATCCAGTTCCTTTCAGGGCATAGGACTATACTTTAGACTGACAGAATGTAGTAACCTCCAGACCCCTAGGTGACACTGTATTCATTTGACAACACAGACATCATGGCCACTTGACCAACATGACCCTGCTGCAAGCAATTAGTCCCCACCAAGACTAGTGGAACTTGGAGTGCCGGAGGGGTGTGGGAGGGCAGTGGGTCACCCAATTTCCCACATCAAAAGAGGACATGCCCTCTGAACCCACTTCTCCAGGTGTGGGCTTACCCAGAATTTTGCTGAGTAGGAAAACTGACCTGTGGTCCTACCAACCTCATGGAATAATGGTTGTTGTCAGCTCAGGGCAGGGGAGCATGCAGTGCAACCCAGTAGGTTAGGTGGCGATTGAATTGAGAAAAATCACAGCAAATCTGGTAGAAAGCCATTCCTTTCCTAGAATACCAAACAGGAGACAGCTGGAATGTGGGAAGTTTCACTTTTAAGTAGAGTTTGGTGTCTGCTCTGATCCCTAATGAGGAGAGGATGGAGTCAATCACTCATCATGTGTGATGGAGCCCTGGAAGGAGCTAGCAACTGAGAAGAGATGTTCTGTGCTTACTCCACATGCTGGGTACAACCTCCATTGCTGCTGCATTACACCTAGGCTGCACTCAGAAATTCTCTTGGTATGAGATTTACAGGGGACCTTCAAATTACCTTTAAATGCAGAAGTATCTGCCCAATCTGTCTTCATTTAAGGGTTCATTCAATTGACCTGATTTCCACCTTTCTGGAACAAGGCTCCTAGGACAATGCCTAGGGTCCTTTTACCAACCCCTGGAAGATTCAGATGCAGGAAAGTATGTCAGATACTGGCACAGTGATGCTCCACAAAAGTGAAACAAGTGGATGAAACAATTGCTTGATGATGGCATGATGAGCAAATTTTAACATGTCATAATACCAAATTTGAATATGCAATTCACTGAAAGAAAGGAATGATACAAAGATAAAAAACTAAATATTCAAAAAAGGAAAGAGGAAAGAACACTTTTGGGACACTAAAAGCAGAAGGGTGTTGGAGATGATAACCAAGTTAAGTGAAGAGACCTAAAAAAAAATGTAATTGTTACTGGTTTCTCAAACAATTTCAGAATATTTCTTCAGCTACAAATACTATACAAATACAGTAAGATGTAATTGCATGATTTTTCTGTAAGCAATGATAACTACTGAAAATAAAAAATGGAAAGGATTTAAGTGCCCTTGCAAATTCTTGATGCTATCCTGTTGCTTGCAATGACACATGATTACATAAATGGTGGTTTTGCTTTTCTGTTACCTGACCAATGAGGAAAGGCATTCTCTATACCACAGCACCTACACCCAAGCATTTAAATTTAAACAAGTATTAATTTGGAAAAGCAGCACTGAATGATGACTCTTGAAATAAAGAGTGCAGCCCAACATCAGAAATTTAAACAAAAATATCTTTTATAAGATACAAAATTGAAGACCCAACAAGGGGAAAACCTGAATTTCAAAAACAGAAAATACTATAAAATTCAAGATGTAAGAGTACTTACTGTGCAGGAAAAGCAAAAACTAATGTAATTCCAATTCAGATTTAGAATTTTTTAAAATTGTAATTGCTTATATCCACCCAAATATGTCACATGCCTAGTGACTCTGATTTCATTATTTCAATGTGAACACTTTCAGTTGGGAGTTCTTGTGTCATTCCTTAGCATACAAACCATAATCAAATAATTCCCAGAACCATGGTAAAGATGGGAACACCAAACCTTCACCCAATTCTACAGAGCATCTCTTAAGAACATGAATGAAATTTAGCAAAATCTTTAAAATGCTTCATTATTATTGAGAATATACCTCAATGATACAGGGAAACCAGGTTTTAAATAACCCCAGGGACTTCAGAATGATATTAGCAGAGGGTATGTTAAATATTCAGTCACAGATCATACATTTAAAAAAAAAAATATTTTCTTAATGCCAAGCACATCAGAATGATAGACTGCAGGGCCAAGGGCAGCTGTCTTTTTTTTTTTTTTTTTTTTTTTGCAGTACTGGGGATTGAACCGAGGGCCTTGTGCTTGCAAGGCAAGCACTCTACCAACTGAGCTATCTTCCCAGCCTGGCAGCTTTTTTTTGTCTTCACCTCTCAGTTATCCAGGTGCCATTGAAGTTGACTTGCTAAATGCCCAGGTGTAGAAATCCACTTTATTTGCAGAGACCCTGAGAGTGTGCCCCAGAAGGTGACTACTTCACAAGGACTAATGCCGTTGACATTTTGAGTTTTGTCATTAAACTCTGGTGAGAATTTTCTTCGAGAACTTTCTGATTAAATACCCGCATCCACATATTGATAAGAATGGTATAACCTCTCTGTTCCTGAGCGATGTCTCATCTCCAGAACTTATTCTTAAGAAATCCAGTTCATTGAGAAAGCACTGTTGAAGTATCTAGCTGACCTCTCTACACACAAGAGTTAATTCACTTGGCCTGACTACTGCCTCTCTGTTACAAGTGTGCTGGAAAAATGCCAATGTCCTTTTATCAGCCTTTGGATAATGCAAAATGAAGAACAGTGTCACAGACATTCTGGCACAATGTTGCTCCAAAAAGTGAATCTCATAGAAGAAACAAGTGTCTGATGATGGCGTGTTCAGCACAATTAACAGGGCATAATACCAAATTTGATCATGTATTACACTGAAAGAGAGTAATGCTACAAAGTTTCAACACTGAGTATTCAAATAGGGAAAAGAATATTTTGAGGCACTAAAAGAAGAGTTTTGTAGATGAAAACCAAGTTAAGTGAAGAGACACTAAAAAAAAAAAAAAAAAGTCATTATTAATGGTCTCCCAAGAAATTTCAGTACATTTCTTCAGCTTCAAAATAGCATACAAATACAGAAAGAAGTAATTGTGAAATCATTCTGAAAGCAATGATAATTACTGACAATAATTAAACTTGCAAAAGACATCAGTGCCCTTGGAAATTATTGGACTTATCCTGTTTCTTGCAAGGGACACCTGATTACATATATGCTGGTTTTGCTTTTCTGGCACCTGACATATGAGTAATGGAATTCCTTACACAGCAGTACCTACACCCAAGCATTGAAATTTAAACAAATACAAATTTGGAAAAGAAGCAATAAATGATGATCTTGAAATAAATATGCAACACAACATACATTAAACAAAATATCACTGCTAAAAAACAAAAATGAATATGGGTGAAACATGAATTTCAAAAACAGAAAATATTACAGAATCACTCAAGATGTGATAGGAATAACTGAGCAGGAAAAGCAGATTCTAAAGCATTTCCAAATTCAAAATCCTTTTTATTCCCTTGTAATTGCTTATATCCAACACAAACCTGCACATGCCTAATGTCTCTGATTTTATACTTTCCATGTGAGCTCTTTCAAATAGGGGTTCTTGTGCCACTCCTTATCCTGCAAAGCAGAATCAAATAATTATCAGAACCATAAATATGAGAACCATAAATATTAGAACAACACATCCTTCAACC
The DNA here is from genome assembly GCF_902686455.1 of Sciurus vulgaris. NCBI lineage: Eukaryota > Metazoa > Chordata > Mammalia > Rodentia > Sciuridae > Sciurus > Sciurus vulgaris. Next base: position 34,481,008 of record NC_136474.1, read on the forward strand.
AATTCTACACAGCATTTCTTAAGAACATCCATCAAACTTAGCAAAATCTTTATACTATTTCATTATTATTGAGACTAGACCTCCAATGATACAGAGAAACCAGGTTTTAAATACACCCTTGGCCTCCTGAATGATATCAGTAGAAGGTAAAATATGTTTTCAGCCACAGTTCATTCATTTTTAAAAAAATAATATTTTCCCAATGCCAAAAACATTGGAATGAAAAAATGCAGGGCCAAGGGCAGCTCTCTTTTGTCTTCACCTCTCAGTTTTCCAGTTGACATTGAGGTTGACTTGAAAAATGCTGAGTTGTAGAAGTCCACTTCATTTGCAGATAGCCTGGGATTTTGCCCCAGATGGCTTCTAATTCTCAAGGACTATTGCAGTTGACATTCTGTATTTCATGCCCTTAAATCTTGGTGAGCATTTTCTTCTTCAAGAACATGCTGAGTAAATACCCGCAAGAGCATATTCATGACAATGATATAATCTATCTGTTCCTGAGAGTTGTGTCAACTCCAGGAATACCTACACTTAAATCCAGTTCAATGGGGAAGCACTTCTGACTGCAACAGCCACTCCAGGCAGAAAGTTCTCAATGAAATGAGTTTCCCCTTCAAAGTGTTATTTTTACAACCCTGTTGTATTCACTTGACTTAACAGAGAACAAAATGTTGAGACTTTAGATGCTTGGCATTATCTGAAAAGATTCTTTTTTTTTTTTAATACATGTTGTTTCTCTGTTTGTACATGGAGTAAAGGCATACCATTTGTGTAATCACAAATTTACATAGGGTAATGTTGTTTGATTCATTCTGTTATTTTTTCCCTTCCCCCCACCCCTCCACCCCTCTTTTCCCTCTATACAGTACTTCCTTCCTCCATTCTTGCCTGCCTCCCTAACCCTAACCCTAACCCTAACACTAACACTAACCCCTCCCACCCCCCATTATGTGTCATCATCCACTTATCAGAGATCATTCGACCTTGAAAAGGTTCTTTAAGGTAGGTGACAGGATCATCTTCTAGTCTGACTCTGTGAAATGCTTTTCAGGAAAACCACCCCAAGGTTATGCCAAATAGTTTCTAATGATTTTTAATTTCACTTTTGTGCACAATCCTGCAAGTAACCTTTGTTTTATATCAAGACACAGTCCAGCAGTGTTATGAAAGAAAGAATTTTCATTGTATTTTAAGGAGAAAAAGATATTTAGCCAAACATGGAGCTGAAATTCATCCCTGTGATCCATGGTGGCCTGAAGTAAGAGGAGAGGCAGGCATATGTGGGAAACTTTGGAAGCTCAGGTTGTTAGTATAAAAGGAGATATTTGAGATCATTCACACCTGAACCCCAAGGCATTAAAATGACAGTCTACTGATTCTTTCAACAGTCTTTTTATTCTTTGTGGATATTTTCTTTGAAAAATTCTAACCAGCAGATATCTGGCAAAAAATCACCACCATGAGGAGGTGCTGGATTGCACAAAACAACTCAGGTATGGAAGAGTTTGAGGAAGGTGTTTTTTTTTCTGGGAAAATCTAGTCTCACTAAAATAGGGAAAACCTAAGCCATTTAGCCAATTCCTCTCTGTAAATATAAAAATGCAAAGGGAAGAAGTGAGGGCTCACATGTTTTTTGATTCCAGAGAAAATATTTGCTTGCAGAGAAAAATATTCTCATCAAATTTTCAAGCTTCCTGTTGGTATGTTTGTTGAAATTTTCCTCAAGATCATTACAGTGATATAAGATGCAGAAAGTCATATCCATTGAAAACTTACTCACTTCCATTCAAAATTCTTCTACACTCATTTTGACCCTTCTCATAGAATGGCCTAGCTTGGTTACCTAGCTTGTGATGTGACAGCAAAAAGCAGGAGACCTCCAATATTCAAAGTGGAAAGGCCTGGCATCAGACATGTTGGGTTTGAAGGGCATAAGTGTTCCAGTTTCCAGTGGGAGAATGCAATTTTTTCTCTCCCAGGGGATGTTTCTGGGTTTTGGGCAACATAGGTTTCAATGAGTCGCTTCCCTAATATCCTGACTGCACAGCAGGTACCGCTTGATGGCACAGATATGTGGCATGGCAGCACATAGGAGTCAAAGTTCCAATGGCAATCAGAGATACTTGAGGTCCTGGTTGCATCAGACCAAGATTCAAGACAATAGAAGGCTGAGCTGTGATGGTAAGAGGAATGAGGAATGGAGACTGGTGCCCTCTGTTTTAAAGAAATGAGATGCCAACATCTTTGCCCAGGACAAGATGATCCAGAGTGTGTTTGGGGGCATGGCCCCAAGGCCTTTGAATGATCCAGGTCCTTCCAGGACAAGGGATCTCACTGAAGACTGACAGCCTGCAGTAGCCTCCAGAATGTCTAGGTGGCACTGTTATCTTTTGGCCCCCAAATGCATACAGGCTGCTTGGCCACCCAAATACTGCACCAGGCAATTAGCTCCCACCAGGAATAGAGGACCAAGGTGTGATAGAGGGGTGCTGGAATGGATGCGGATCACCCAGCTTAGACCAGGTCACAGTTGGCTTTGACTTCTGAACCTGCTCCTCCAGGCCTGGCTTACCAGGGAATTTGCTGAAGGAGAAAGTTGGCCAAGGGCCATACCAGCCTCATGAAAAGATGTCTGTTGACAGCTCAGGATCTGTTCACATTTGAGAACAATCCTGTAGATATCCTTTGTTTCAGCCCAAGACCCACAGTGGAGTAGGATGAGAGAAATATTTATCCCTGTCCCTTTAAGGAGGAAATACTTTGTTGTTGAACAGAAAATTACTCCAGTGATCCACAGTGGCCTGAGGTAGGACAAGAAGCATACATATGTGGAAGAAGAGGCAGGTGTATGCTGAGGTGGTTAGCATAAGAGATTTTGGGAATCATTCACACCTAAATCCAAAGCCATTATAATTAAAATGGACTCATATTTATCGATCTTATTATTCCTGGCCATTTCCATTAAAAAATTCTATCCAGTGGATATCTGGGCTAAATACACTGCCCCATGGAGGTGCTGGATCTTGGCTATCATTGCAGGTATCTGGGAGTTTGAGGAAGGTGGTAATTCTGGTCAAATCCTGTTCCCCTAAAAGGAAATGCCTAAGTGACTAAACCAAATCCTGTATGTAAATATAAATAGGCAAAAGGAAGTGGTATGACCCATGGGTTCTCTAATCCCAGGAAAAGTATTTGCTGGCAGAAAAATAAATCCTCATCCAATTTTCAAACTTCAGGTAGATAAATTTGCTGTAATTCTTCTCAATATTCATTAGAGAGAGATTAGTTACAGAAAGTCATATCCACTGAAATCTCAGATGTTCACTTCCATTCAAAATATTTTTCTTGTTTTAGATATTTTGAAAGAATTGCCAAATTTGTTTACTAGTGGTTCTGTGATATGAGAGCAAAATAAACCAGAGCTACAAAATTTAAAGTGGAAGGGGCTGGCATTTGGCACAATGGATTTGAAGGGCAAGGAGTTGCCAAGCTCAGCTAGGAGAAATTATATTGTTCTCTCCCCAGGGCATGTTTTTGGACCTTGGACCCAGTTCCCATGACACTCAGAGATGCTTCTGGTCCTGATTGCTTCAGACCACAATTCAAGACAAGAACTGAATCAAATGTGACCATAAGAGGGAAGACTAAGGGAATGAGTCACAGGGACCAGTTCTTTTCAAGAAGTGCAATCCTAGTATCTTCACCCAGAAGAGGAGCCAGGGTGAGCTGGACTCATGACCCCTCACAACTTTGAGAGATCCACTTCAAGGACAAGGAATTTGGCAGAGTTTGACAGTCCACACTATTCTCTGGACTCAGCAGGTGGCGCTGTCATTGTATTTATGCTTCAGGAATCATGGCTCCCTGGACTCCCCGATTTGCTGATGGCAATTAGCCCCATTTAGGTCTAGTGTTCTGGAGAGGACCAGAAGACTGTGGAAGGGGTCATAGAGCATGCACTTAGATTGCCCACAAGTGGCATGACCCTCCAAAACTTCTGCACCAGGCCTGGATTTCAATTCAGGAAACTGTCCTTGAGTCCTAGCAAACCCTAGAAATGATGGCTGTAGATAGCTTAGGGAAGGGTAGCATGCAGTGCTGCCTGGTGGGTTAGTTGATGATTGAATTGGGAAACATCACAGCAACTCTCTTGGTATTCACAGCATCTCTTATGAACATTCATCAAAGTTAGCAAAATCTTTAAAATGCTTCATTATTATTGACACTATCCTTCAACAATACAGGGAAATCAGGATTTAAACACATCTTTGACTTCCTTAATGGTATCTTCAGAGGAAAGTTATGTATTCAGCCAAAATTCATTGATTTTTTTTTAAAAAATTTCCTCCCAATGCCAAGCACATCAAAATGAGAAAATGCATGGCCAAGGGTAGCTGTCTTTTGTCTTCAACTCTCAGTTTTCCAGTTGATACTGAGGTTGACTTGGAAAATGCCTAGATGTAGAATTCCAATTCCTTTACACAGATCTTAGGATAGTGCCCCAAAAGACTACTATTTCACAGTTGACACTTTGAATTTTATGCTATTAAACCCTGGTGAGAATTTTCTCCCTCAAAACCTTAATGATTAAATTCCCACAACACCATATTCATGAGAATGATATAACCTATCTGTTCCTGAGAGTTGTCTCATCACCTGGAATACCTATGCTTAAGAAATTCAGGTCACTCTGAAAGCACTGCTGACTACAACTGCTGTTCCATTCTGAAAACTCTCATTGGAATGAGCTTCTCTTTTAATCTGGTACTTTTCCAACTGTGTTGTAGTCACTTGAGTTGACAGAGGACAAAATGTTGAGACATCAGAGGGTTGGCATTATCTGACATGACTGAATCTGCTTCCAGTCTACACTGCGAAGTGCTTTTCAGGAAAAACACCCCAAGGCAAAGCCAAACAATTGCTAACAAATTTTTAATTTCACTTTTGCAAACAATCCTGCAAGTAAACTTTATTGCATATCGAGACCCACAGTTCAAGGATTTTCTCGAGGGAAAGATTTATTCCTGTGATTTTAAGGAGAAAAAAGTTTCTAGCTGAGCACCGAGCAGGAAATTATCCCAGTGACCCATGGTGGTCTGAGGTAGAAAGAAAGGAAGGAATATGTGGGAAACCTTATATGCTCATGCAATTGGTATAAAAGGAGATTTTGGAGATCATTCACACCTGAAAACCCAAGCCACTACAATCACAATCTGTTCATTCCTTTCTCACTCTTGTTATTTCTTCTGACCAGCAGAACTCTAACCAGCAGATATCTGGGCAAAATATAAATCCCCATGGAGGTGCTGAATCTTGCCTATAAATGCAGGTATGGGGGATGATGAGAAAGGTGTTTCTCCTGGGCAATGCCAGTTTCCTTAAAATAGGGAAAGGTTAAGCCATGAAGTCAGATCATGTCTGTAAACATAAAAATGCAAAGGAAAGAAATGATGTCTCATGGGGTCTGTGCTCACAAGAAAAATATTTGCTGGCAGAAAAAAAATTCTTCATCCAATTTTCAAGCTTCCTATAGATATGTTGACTGCAATTCCTCTCATGCTTCATTAGAGTGAGAATAGATGCAGAAAGACATATCCATTGAACACTCATTCTCTTCCATTCAAAATCCTTCTCAAGTAATGCCTAGCTGTGTTACCAGTGCTACTGTGATGTGAAAGCAAAAGAAGGGAGAGATCCAATATTTAAAGTGAAAGTGGATTACTTTGGATATGTTAGATTTGAAGGGCAAGGAGATTGAAGTCTCCAGTAGAAGAATGCAGGTTTTCTCTTTCCCCAGTGGGTGCTTTGGGGTACTGGGCAACATGGGATTCAAAGAGTGGCTTCCCTGACATACTGGTTGTGCTGCAGATATCACCTGGTGTCACAGAAAGGGCACATGACAGGACTATGGCGTCATGGTTCCCATGGCAACTAGAGATTCTTCAGGTCCTAGGTGCTTCAGACAAACTTTCAAGGCAAGCACCGGCTAAGCTGTGATGGTAAAGAAAGAGGAAGAGAGTGAGGGGCCTACTGTTTTTAAGAAATGTGATTCCAACATCTTTGCCCAGGAGAAGAGTAGACAGAGTGTGTATGGGCAGCAGGCCTGCATACCTGCTTTTGAGACATCCAGGTCCTTCCAGGATAAAGGACCTTGCTGAAGCCTGACAGCCTGCAGTATACTCCAGGCCTGCTAGGTGTTGTTGTTTTCCTTTGGCTGCCCCAGGCATTATGGTTGTTGTCCACACTGATACTGCTTCAGGAAATTAGCACCACCAGGATTAGTGGACCAGTGTGGGTTGGGGGTGCCAGAAAGCATGTGGATCACCCAGCTTATCTCTGAACACAATTGTCATTGGCCTGTGAACTCTTTCCTCCAGGTCTGGGCACACCCAGGATATTGGTGAGTCAGAAAAATGGGCTAGGGCCCTAACAGCATCACAGAATGATCACTGTTGACAGCTCAGGAAAGGGGGACATGCAGTGCAGCCTGGTATATTAGATAATGATAGAATTGGGAAACATCTCAGCAACTCTGCTGGGATACCACACCTTTCCTAGAATGCTCAGACAGAAGACTGTTGGAACCTGGTGTGTTTAACTTCTAAGTGGTGGGGACTGGCTGTTCTGATCTCTAATGAGGCGAGGACGAAGACCATCACTCAGCAAGTGTGATGAATGCCTGGAAGGAGCTAGCAAGTAAGGGGAGATGTTTTGTGCCCACTCCATAGACCAGGTCCCACCTACATAACTGCTGCATTATAAATAGGATGTACCCAGAAATTCTCATGGTATGAGTTTCCAAGGGACCCTTCACTTACCTACAAATGCAGAAGTATTTGGTCAATATGCCTTCACATAAGCGGTAATTCACCTGAACTGACTACTGCATGCCTAGCCCAAGGCCCACTGGGACAATGCCTAGAGTCTTTCATTAGCCACTGGAGGATGTGGACTGAAGACCATTGTCCAGATACTGGCACAACAATTCTCCACAAATATTAACAACTGGATAAAACTAGTGCCTGATGATGATGTGATGAGCATAGTATAACAGGGTATAATACAAAATCTGAACATGCATTACACTGAAAGAGAGGGATGTTACAACATTTAAAAGCTGAGCATTCATAAAGGAAAGAGGAGAGAACATTTCTGGGATCCTAAGAAAAGATGCATTTTGGAAATGAAAACAAAATTAAGTGAAGAGACACTAAAAAAGTCATTGTTAAAGGTATTCCAAAAAATTCCATGACATTTCTTCAGCTCCAAATACTCTATATATACAGCAAGAGGTAATTGTGAGATCATTCTGTGAGCAATGATAAATACTGACGAGTGTTCAACTTGCAAAGAACATCAGTGCCCTTGCAAATTCTTGACCCTATTCTGTTTCTTCCAAGGGGGAACTGTTTACAAATATGTTGGTTTTTCTTTTCTGGCACTTCACATATGTGGAATGGCATTTCTTATACCACAGAAGTTACTTCCATGTATGTAAATATTAAAAAGTACAAATTTGGAAATGCAGACTGAATGATGACTCTCTAAATATTGTAACACAGTATCAGAAATTTAACCAAAAAAACTCTGTTGAAATACAAAAACAAAGACCCAAGACCCAATATAGGTGAAAGCTGGGTTTCAAAAACAGAAAATTACAAGAGAAAGTAAAGATTTCAAAGAATTTACTGAGCAGGAAAACAGATTCTAAAACACTTCCAATATTCAAAATCCTTTTTTATTTTTTGTAAGTCCTTATAAACATCCAAATATGCCACAAACCTAATGTCTCTAAATTCATTTTTTCAATGTGATATCTTTCAAATTGTGGTTCCTCTGTCATTCTTTAAACTACAAAGCACAAACAAACAATTCACAGAACCATGGTAAAGATGAGAACACCACATCCTTCACCCAATTCTACACTGCATCTCTTAAGTACATGCCTCAAACTTAAAATGCTTCATTATTATTGACAATAGATCTCCAGTAATACAGGAAAATCTGGGTTTAAACACATCCTTGGCTTCTTGATTGATATCAGCAGACTGTAAACTATGTATTCAGCCACAGTTTATACAATTTTAAAAAAGTTAATAACTTCCCAATGCCAACCACGTCAGTTGAGAGAATGCAGGTCCAAATGCAGCTCTCTTTTGTCTTCAACTCTCACTTTTCCAATTGAAATTGAGGGTAACTTGGAAAACTCCCAGGTGTAGCATTCACTACATTTGTAGAGAGCCTGGGAGTTTGCCCCAGAAGACTACTACTTCAAAAGGACTACTGCAGTTGATATTTTGAATTTCATGCTGTTAAGTGCTGGCAAGAGTTTTCTTCTTCAAAAACTTATTGTTTAAACATCCATATCAGCATATTCATGAGAATAATATAACTTATATGTTCCTGAGAAATGTTTTATCACCAGGAATACCTATTCTTAAGAAATACAGGTCACTGGGGAAGAAATGGTGACTGCAACTGCCATTCCATGCTTGAAAATCTAATTGGAATGAGCTTCCCCTTCAAACTGGTACTTTTTCAATCATGTTGTATTCACTTGATTTGATAGAGAACAAAATGTTGACATTCAGGTTTTGGCATTATCTGAAGAGGATCTTTAAAGTAGGTGAGTCAATATGCTTTCAGAATGACTCTGTGAACAACTTTTCAGGAAAACCACCCCAAGTCTATGCCAAACAATTGGTAATAAATTTTTAATTTTACTTTTGCAAAAAATCCAGCAAATAACTTTTGTTGTATATCTAGACACACAGTCCAATGGTGTATCATGAGAGAAACATTTATCCCAGCCTTTTAAGAAGGAAAATGTTTGTAACTATGCACTGTGCAGAAAATTATCCCAGTGATTTATAGTGTTCTGGGGTAGGAGGAGAGTCAGGCCTACGTGTGAATCCTATGTGCTCACGTGATTAGTATAAAAGATTTTTGGGATCATTCACACCTGAACCCCAAGACATTACAATCAAAAACTACTAATTCCATTCATACTCTTCTTATTCCTTCTGGACCTTTATTTTGAAAAATCCTAGTCAACAGATATCTGGGTAAATACACAGCCCAGTGGAGTTGCTGGATCTTGCCTTTCAATTCAGGTATGAAGAAGGTTGAGGAAGGTTGTTTCTCCTTGGCAGAGCCAATTTCCTAAATAGGAGAAGTGTTAACCACTTGGCCAGAATATGTTTGCAAATATAAAATTACAAAAGGTTCACTGGGTCTGTGATCCCAGGTAAAATATTTGATGGCAGAAAAAAAGATTCTCATCCAATTTTCAAACTTCCTGTAGATGTGATTGCTGCATTTCCTCTGAAGCTTCCTTACAGTGAGATTAGATGCAGAAAGTCACATTCATTGAACACTCAATCACTTCCATTCAAAATCCTTCTATACTGGTTTTGACCTTTCTCAAAGAAAAGCCTAGCTTGCTTACCTGTGCTCCTGTGACATGAGAACAAAAGAGGGGAGATCTCCAATATTCAATATGGAAAGGCCTGGCATCAGGCATTGTGGGTTTGAAGATTGAAGATGTTCCAGGCTTTGAAGAATTCAGGTTTTTTTCTCTCCCCATGGGGTGTTTCTGGCACCTGGGAATCATAGATTTCTATGAGTAGATTCCATGACAACCTGGATGTGCTGAAGATACCCGTGGCCGCCCATGGCAACAATCCCACGGATATTTGTTACTGCCTGCAGCTACAGTTGTGTGGGTATTTATTGGAGGTGGATTGGAAATAAACTACTTCTATTCCTGATCTGCTTCCTTGCTTGCTTGCTTGCTTATTCTCTAGCCCATAGAGGAAAAGAAACTTGCTTGATTTTAGAAGAAGAAAGGCTTTGAGAGGGAGAAAGACTTTGCTTAGAGGAAAAGAGACTTGCTGCACTTTCAGGAATCTACTTCTTAGAGTTCTGCTGCTTCTTCTTAGAGGTGAGTCCTGCATCCTGTGAACTAAAGGTGCATACTAGAGGTGCATGCTAAAGGTGCTGTCTATCTGAGGTGCTTCTTAGTGATGCATCCTGTGTACTGTGGTCTGTGATCTGCAACCTAGAGGTGTGTTCTCAGTTCTCCACCCAGCAATCTGCCATCTGCCTTCTGTCTGGTGCCTCCTGCTTGCTGCTTACTGCTGCTGCTTTCTGCTTGCTGCTGCTTCTTCTTGCTGCTGCTTTTTCTTGCCTTCTGCCTACTGCCCACTTATATTCCCTCCAGGAGGCAGAGGGCAGGGCCATGCCAGTTAAGCAAAGATCAGGCAAAGAGCCAGATGCCCAATCATGGCAAGGTCAAAATAAGCAGGCCCAAGCAGGAGCACTTGGGAACACAGGTGCATGCATTGTGTGCGTGGACTCACTTGAACATGGCCAATGATAGAGCACCTGAGTCTGTTTACTAATGACTTCCTCACCGCCGATGTGATCAAAACAATTTCTGGCTGGCTGCCAGGCACCATCTTGGTGTAGTCTGCATGGCATAGCCCCCAACAGATACCAATTGATATCACAGAATGGTGGCATGACAGAACAATGGCACCACAGTTCTCATGACAACCATAGATACTTCAGGTGCTGGTTGCTTCAGACCAAGATCCCAGAAAAACAGCACCTCAGCTGTGATGGCAAGATGGAAGAAGAAGTGGATGAGGGCCTGCTCTTTTCAAGAAATTCAATCCCAATATCTATTCCCAGGAAAAGAAGAGCCAGAGTGTGTTGTGAGCAAGGGCTCAGGGGCCTTTGAGAGATCCAGGTTTATTCCTGGACAAGGGATTCCACTGAAATCTGAAAGCCCAGAGTACCTCCAGGCCCACTAGTTGGCCATGTTTTTGTTTGGTTCCAACAGGCCACCCTGATACAGCTGCATGCAATTAGACCCCACCAGGAATAGTGGACCAGAAAGGGTTGGAGGGGCATGGGAAAGCACGTGGATCATTCAGCTTGGCCCCCATCACAATCAGCATTGCCCTCCAAACCCGCTTCTCAAGGTCTGGGCTCACCTGGGATTTTTCTGGGTCAGAAACTGGCCTAGGGCCCTACCAACCTCATGGAATGATGACTGTTGAGAGCTTGTGATAGGGAACTGTGCAGTATAGCCTGATAGGTTAGGGTGATGATTGAATTGGGAGACATCACAGTAACTGTTTGGATGCTACACCTTTCCTCAAATGCCCAAAGAGGAGACAGCTGGAACCTGGGATGTTTGAATTCTACATGGAGGTGGGTATCTGCTCATATCCCTATTGTGGAAAGGGCACAGTGAATTACTCACCAAGTGTGATGAATGCCTGGAAGGAAGCAAGTGAGGAGAGATGTTCTGTATTCACTCCATGTACCAGGTTCCAAATAATTTGCTGCTGTCTTACAACTAGGCTGCACTCAGAAATTCTCATGTATGAGTTTCCATGGACCCCTTCACTTACCTTTAAATGCAAAATTATCTGGCCAATTGTCTTCACATAAAGGTTCATTCACTTGACCTTACTACTGCCTGTCTGGAACCAGACCTGCTGAGACAATGCCAATGATCCTTTCCCAGGCCCTGGAGAATGCAGACTGCAGGTCAGTGTCACAAATACTGGCACAGTGATGCTCCAAAAAAGTGAAACTAATGGATGAAACTAGTGCTGAATGATGGTATGATGTGTACAGTTTAACAGGACTTAATATCAAACAAACATGTATTAAACTTAAAGAGAGAAATGGTACAAAGTTTCAAAACTGAGAATTCAAAATGAACTGAGGAGTGGACATTTTGGTAACACTAAATGCAGGAGGGATTTGGATGTGAAAACCAAATTAAGCGATGAGATACTAAAAAAATATCATTGGTAATGTTTTCCCAAAAAATTCCCGGACATTTCTTCAGCTTCAAAATACTCTACAAATACATGAAGAAGTAATTGTGAGATCATTCTGTGAGCAATGATAATTACTGACTTCAACTTGCAGAGGACATCAGTGCCTTTGTAACTTTTTGGCCCTACCCTATTTCTTCAAAGGCACAGCTGATTACAAATATGCTGATTTTGCTTTTGTGACACCTGATATATTTGGAATGACATTCCTTGCACCACAGCACCGAAGTGTGTAAATTTAAATGAGTATAAATTTGTAAATGCAACGCTGAATGATGACACTTGAAATAAAGAGTGTATCAAACATCAGAAACTTAAACAAAATCATCTCTGTTAAAATACAAAGAATGAAGATGCAATGTAGGCAAAAGCTGAATTTCAAAAACAGAAAATTCATAGAAAATCTAAAATGTGATGGGACTTAATGAGCTAGAAAAGCTGATCCTAAATCATTTCCAAAATTAAAAATCCTTTTTTTTTCTTTGCATTGGCTTATACCCATCCAAACATACCACATACCTAATATCTATGACTTCATTATTTCCATGTGAATTCTTTCAAATAGGGGATCCTCCATCATTCCTTAACCTACAAAACACAATCAAATAATTCCCAGAACCATGGTAAAGATGAGAACACCATATCCTTCACCCAATTCTACACAGCATCTCTTAAGAACATGCCTCAACCATAGCAAAATATTTAAAATATTTCATTATTATTGATAGTAGACCACCAATGACACAGGGAAACCAGGCTTTAAACACATCCTGGAACTTCTGGATGATATCAGCAGAAGGTATATAGTCAGACAATTTATTTTTTGGGTGCTGGGGATTGAACCCAGGGCCTTGTGCTTACAAGGCAAGCACTCTACTGACTGAGCTATCTCCCCAGCCCGTCAGACAGAATTTGTTCATTCTCTTAAAAAGATATCTTCCTCACTCCAAGAACATCAGAATAAGAGAGTGCAGGGCAAGGACAGTTCTCTTTTGTCTTCATCTCTCAGTTTTCCAGTGGACATTGAGGTTGACTTGGACAAAGCCCAGGTGTAGATATCTACTTAATTTCTGGGAGTGTGCCCCAGAAGATTACCAGCTCACAAGGATTACTACAGTTGACATTTTTGAATTTCATGCTAGTAAACTCTTGTGAGAATTTTCTTCTTCAAGAACTTGATGAGTAATAACCACATCAGCATATTCATGAGAATGATATAACATATTCATTCCTGAGAGTTATCTCATCATCAGGAATAACTCTTCTTAAGAAATCCAAGTCACTGCAGAAGCACTGCTGACTGCAACCTCAGTTTCATGCTTAAAACTCTCATTGAATTTCCCTTTTAAAACTGGTACTTTTTGGACCATGTTGCATTTATTTGAGTTGACAGAGGACAAAATGTTGAGATATTTGAGGGCTGGCATTATCAGAGGAGGATCTTTAAGGTAGGTGAGTGGATTCACTTACAATCTAACTCTGTGAAATGCTTTTCAGGAAAAACACAGTAAGGCTAAGCCAAACAATTGCTCATGAATTTTTAATTTCACTTTTGAAAGCAATCCTGCAAGTAACCTTAGTTGCATATAAAGGCCCAAAGTTCAGTGGTGTGTTATGAGAGAAATATTAATTCCTACCTTTTTAAGGAGGAAAACGTAGCTGAGCACTGAGCAGCAAATTATCCCAGTGATCCATGGTGGTCTGGGCTTGGAGGAGAAGCAGGCATATGTGGGAAACCTTATATGCTTCAGTTGTTTGTATAAAAGAAAATATTTGATATCATTCATACCTGAATCCCAATGTACTCATTTCTTTCTCACGCTTATTATTCCTTTTTGGCCATTCCTTTGAAAATACTAACCAATGGATATCTGGGCAAAACTCACAGCCCTATGGTGTTGCTGGATATTGCCTATTCACTCAGTTATGGTGGAGGTTAAGGAAAATATTTCTCCCAGACAAAGCCACTTTCTAACAAATGTTTGCTTTTACTTTTGAGAACATTCCTGTAGGAATCTTTGTTACATCCCATGATTTACAGTCCAGGGTGGTTTCATGAGAAAAAGATTTATTCCTGACTCTTTAAGGAGGAAAAATTTATAGCTGAACACTGTGTAAAAAATTATCCCTCTGATCCATGGAGGCCTGGGGTAGGATGAGAACAGGCATAAGTGGGAGGAGAGGAAGACATATGCTGAAGTGATTAATATAAAAGGAGATTTTGGGGATCACTAGCACCTAAACCCAAAGACATTACAATCACAATCTATTCACTTTTTTCTCAATCTTCTCATTCTTCATGGATATATCCTTTGAAAATTGTAAGCAGTAGATATCTGGGCTAAATGCACAGTGTCATGGAGGTGCTGGATCTTGCCTATAATCTCAGGATTGGGGGAGGTTGATAAAGGTGTAACTCCTGGGCATAGTCTGGCTTTTTAAAAGAGAAAGCCTAAGTCACTTAGCCGGATCCTGAATGTAAATATAAATAGGCAAAGTGACATGGTGATATTTCACATGTTCAGTGATCCCAGGAACAATATTTTCTGGCAGAAAAATATCATCATCCAATTTTCAAACTTTGGGTAGATGATTGTAGTGCAATTCCTTATAAGATTCTTTACAGTGAGATTAGTTGCAGAAAGTCATATCCATTGAACTCTCAATGGTTCGCTTCCATTCAAAATCCTTCTACTTTGTTTTCATTATTCTCAATGAAATTCTTAACTTGTGTATGAGTGCTCTTGCAACATGAGAGTAAAATACTTGAGAGTCACCATTTTCAAAGTGGAAGGGGCTGGCATTCAACATGTTGGATTTGAAGGATGAGGAGTTTCCATTCTCAAGTAACAGAATGAACATTTTTTCTCTACCCAGGAGGTGTTTTTGGGTTTTGGGCAACATGGCTTATGAAGAGTTGCTTCCCCAACATCCGAGCTGTGCTGTAGATACTGCCTGATGTCACACTATGGTGACATGAGAACACAATGATTGTTGGTTCCCATGGCAACCAGAGATACTTCTGAGCACACCTGGGATTTTGCAGTCAGGAAACTGGCCTAGGACCCTACCATTCATATGGAATGATGGCTGTTGAAAGTTCAGGGAAGGAAAGCATGCAGTACAGCTCTATGAATTAGATGATGATTGAATTGGGAAACATCACACCAAATCTGCTGGGATGCCCTTACTTTCCTAGAAAGCCCAAAGAGGAGACATCTGGTCTGGGAAGTTTAATTTCTAAGTGGAGGAGGTTGGCTGCTCTGATTCCTCATAAGGAGTGGATGGAATCAATCACTCAGTATTTGAGATGGAGGCCAGGATATTGGTAGCAATCAAGGAGGGAAGTTCTTTTCTCACCCAAAATAATTTGCTGCTGACTTTCTCTAGGGTGCACTCAGAAATGCTTTTGGTATGATTTTCCAAGAAGTCCTTCAACTCACCTTTAGATGCAGAAATACTTGAACAAACTGTCTTCAAATATGGATTCATTCTCTTGACTGGACTACTGCCATCTGGAACAAGGCCCTCCCGGACAATGCCAAGGGTCCTTTAACCAAGCTCTAGAAAATGCAGACTGCAGTACAGTGTCACAGATACTGGCACAACAGTGCTCCAAAAAAGTTAAAGTCATGGATGAAACGAGTGCCTGGTGATTGTGTGATGAGCACAATTTAACAGGTTATAGTACAAAATTTGAACATGCATAATGATGAAAGAGGAAAATGTTACAAAGTTTTAAGGCTAAATATTCAAAAAGGGCAGAGGAAAGAATACTTTGGGGGCTCAAAAGGAGAAGGGTGTTGGAGATGAAAACCAACTTGAGTGAAGAGACACTTAAAAAAAAGTCACGGTCAATTGTCTCCCAGAATATTCCAGGACATTTGCTCACTTTCAAATACTATACAAATACAGCAAGAAGTAATTGCAAAATCATTCTGAAGGCAACCATAATTACTGAAAATAATTCAACATGCAAATGACATCAGTGTTCTTGCAACTTGTTAGAACTTTCCTGCTGTTTTCAAGAGGCAGGTGATGACACATGCTATTTTTGCTTTTTTGGTACCTAGTATATGAGGAAAGGCATTCCTTACACCACAGCACCTACAGTCATGCACTTCAACTTAAACAAGTACAAATTTAGAAATGTAGCACAGAATGATGGCTCTTGAATTAAAGAGTGCACAAACACCTCAAAAATTTAAACAAAATAAAACAATGACAACTCAATATGTGTGAAAGCTGAACTACAAAAACAAAAATTGTAAAGAATAAGTAAAATGTGATAGGACTTACTGAGTAATAAAACAGGTCATAAATCTTTTCCAAAATTAAAAATAATATTTTTTCTAGTATTTGTTTATATCCACCACACAAATGCCCCATACCTAATGTCTCTATTTTAATTCTTTCAACATGAATTCTTTCAAATAGCGATATTTTGTCATTGTGTATGCTGAAAAGCAGAATCCAATAATTCCCAGATGAGAACACAACATCCTTCACTCACTACAACACAGAAACTCTTTAGAGCATACGCCAAATTCTCAAAATCTATAAAAATGCTTTATTAGCTTTGAGACTATACCACCAATGATACAGGAAACACTGTTTTTAAATAACCCTTTTTTTCCATGAATGATATCAGCAGAAGTTAAGATATGTATCCAGCCACAATTCATATATCTTTTGTAGAATAATATCTTCCCAATGCCCAACAGAACAGAATGAGAAAATGCAGGTCTATAGGCAGCTCTCTTTTGTCTTCACCTCTTGGTTTTCCAGTTGATATTGAGGTTGACTTGGAAAACACTCAGGTGTAGAATTCCACTTCATTTGTACACAATCTGGGAGTGTGCCCAAGAAAGATATCACTTGAAAAAAGACTACTGCAGTTGAAAATTTCAATTTCCTGCCATTGAAACCTAGTGAGTAATTTCTTCTTCATGAACTTGATGATGAAATAACTGCATCAGCATATTCATCAATGTGATATATCCTATCATGCTGAGAGTTTTCTCATCTCCAGGGAAACATGTTCTTAAGAAATCCAGGTAACTCAGGAAGCAATGATGCCTGCCACCCCATCTCGAGTTGAGTTTTGTGCAGGGTGAGAGATAGGGATTTGGTTTCATTCTGTTGCATATGGATTTCCAGTTTTCCCAGCACCATTTGTTGAAGAGGCTCTTTTCTCCATTGCATATTTTTGGCACCTTTGTCTAGTATGAGAATTGTATTTATTTGGGTTTGTGTCCATGTCCTCTATTCTGTACCATTGATCTACCTGTCTATTTTGGTACCAATACCATGCCGTTTTTGTTACTATTGCTTTGTAATAGAGTTGAAGATCTGATATTGCGATACCCCCTGCTTCGCTTTTTTTTTTTTTTTTTTTACTGAGGATTGCTTTAGCTATTCTGGGTTTTTTATTCTTCCAGATGAATTTCATAATTGCTTGCTCTATTTCTGTAAGGTACATCATTGGGATTTTAATTGGAATTGCATTGAATCTGTATAGCACTCTTGGTAGTATGGCCATTTTGGCAATATTAATTCTGCCTATCCTAGAACATGGGACATCTTTCCATCTTCTAAGGTTTTCTTTAATTTCCTTCTTTAGTGATCTGTAGTTCTTATTGTAGAGGTGTTTCACCTCTTTTGTGAGATTGATTCCCAAGTATTTTATTTTTTTCGATGCTATTGTGAATGGGGTAGTTTTCCTAATTTCTCTTTCTGAAGATTCATCACTTAGGTATCCAAATGCATTGGATTTATGAGCATTGATCTTGTAACCTGCTACTTTACTGAATTCACTTATGAGTTCTAAGAGTTTTCTGGTGGAATTTCCAGGTTCCTCTAAATATATAATCATATCACCAGCAAACAGGGAGAGTCTGAGTTCCTTTTTTCCAATTCGTATCCCTTTAATTTCTTTGGTTTGTCTAATTGCTCTGGCTAGAGTCTGAAGAACGATGTTGAATAGAAGTGGTGAAAGAGGGCATCCCTGCCTTGTTCCAGTTTTTAGGGGGAATGCTTTCAGTTTTTCACCATTTAGAATGATATCGGCCATGGGCTTAGCGTAGATGGCCTTTACAATGTTAAGGAATGTTCCCACTACCCCAATTTTCTCTAGTGTTTTGAGCGTGAAGTGATGCCGTATTTTATTGAATGCTTTTTCTGCATCTATTGAAATAATCATGTGACTCTTAACTTTTAGTCTGTTCATATGGTGAATGACATTTATTGATTTCCAGATGTTGAACCAACCTTGCATCCCTGGGATGAAACCCACTTGATCGTGGTGCACTATCTTTTTAATATATTTTTGTATGTGATTTGCTAAAATTTTGTGGAGAATTTTTGCATCGATGTTCATTAAGGATATTGGTCTGAAATTTTCTTTCCTTGATGTGTCTCTGTCTAATTTAGGTATCAGGGTGATATTGGCTTCATAGAATGAGTTTGGGAGGGTTCCCTCCTCTTCTATTTTATGGAATACTTTGAGAAGTATTGGAATGAGCTCTTCTTTAAAGGTTTTGTAGAACTCGGCTGAGAACCCATCTGGTTCCGGACTTTTCTTTGTTGGTAGGCTTTTGCTGACCTCTTCTATTTCATTGCTTGAAATTGTGTATGTGTATGTTGTGTATGTCCTCCTGGTTCAGTTTAGGTAATTCATATGTCTCTAGAAACTTGTTGATGTCTTCGAGGTTTTCTGTTTTGTTGAAGTAGAGATTTTCAAAATAGCTTCTAATTATGTTTTGTATTTCACTCGTGTCTGTTGTGATATTTCCTTGTTCATTCCGAATTTTAGTAATTTGAGTTTTCTCCCTCTTTCTCTTTGTTAGTGTGGCTAAGGGTTTATCAATTTTGAGTATTTTTTCAAAGAACCAATTATTTATTTTGTTAATTTTTCTGATTGTTTCTTTTGTTTCAATTTTGTTAATTTCGGCTATTATTTTAACTCCTTCCTGGCTTCTATTACTTTTGGTGTTGGTCTGCTCTTCTTTTTCTAGGGCTTTGAGCTGTAGTTTTAAGTTGTTTATTTGTTGATTACTTCTTTTTTTGAATGCCCCATGAAACTGCTTTCATCATGTCCCAGAGATTTTGATATGATGTGTCTTTGTTCTCGTTTACTACTAAAAATTTTTTTATTTCCCTCCTGATGCCTTCTGTTATCCATTCATCATATAATAGTGTATTATTTAAACTCCAGGTATTGGAGAAGTTTTTGTTTTTTATTCTGTCTTTTATTTCTAATTTCTATCCATTATGATCTGATAGAGTACAAGGTAGTATCTCTATCTTCTTGTATTTGCTAACAGTACCTTTGTGGCATAAGATGTGGTCTATTTTAGAGAAGGATCCATGTGCTGCTGAGCAGAGGTGTATTCGTTCTTTGTTGGATGGTATATTCTATATAAGTCTGTTAAGTCTAAATTGTTGATTGTGTTATTGAGATCTATGGTTTCCTTATTGAATTTTTGCTTTGATGATCTATCCAGAGATGAGAGAGGTTTTTTAAAATTGCCTAGTAATATTGTGTTGTGGTCTATTTGATTTCTGGAATTGAGCAGGATTTGTTTGACTTACATGGATGAGTCAATGTTTGGGGCACAGATATTTATGATTGATATGTCTTGCTGATTTATGCTTCCCTTAAGCAGTATGTAATGTCCTTCTTTATCCCTTCTGACTAGTTTTGGCTTGAAGTCCACATTATCTGATATGAGGATGGATTCTCCAGTTTTTTTGCTGTGTCCGTGTGCATGATATGTTTTTTCCCATCCTTTCACCTTTAGTCTATGGGTATCTCTTTCTATGAGATGAGTCTCTTGCAGGCAGCAAATTGTTGGATTTTTCTTTTTAATGCATTCTACCAGTCTATGTCTTTTGATTGATGAGTTCAGGCCATTAACATTCAGGGTTATTATTGTGATATGATTTTTATTCCCAGTCATTTGACTCATTTTTGTTTTTTGACATGATTTGGTTTCCCCTTTATTTGGCTATTCCTTTAGGCTAGTTCCTCGTGTTGCTGATTTGCATCGTTGTTTTTCATCTCTTCCTCATGGAATATTTTGCTGAGAATGTTCTGCAATGCTGGCTTTCTTTTTGTAAATTCCTTTAGCTTTTGTTTATCATGGGTCTAATTTCATCATCAAATCTGAAAGTAAGTTTTGCTGGGTATAAGATTCTTGGTTGGCATCCATTTTCTTTCAGGGCTTGGTAAATGTTGTTCCAGTCCCTTCTAGCTTTTAGGGTCTGGATTGAGAAATCTGCTGATTATCTTACTGGTTTCCCTCTGAATGTAATTTGATTCTTTTCTCTCACAGCCTTTAAAATTCTGTCTTTATTTTGTATGTTAGGTATTTTCATAATAATGTTCCTTGGTGTGGGTCTGTTGTAATTTTGTATATTTGGAGTCCTATAAGCCTCTTGTATTGGTTTTCCATTTCATTCTTCAGATTTGGGAAATTTTCTGATATTATTTCATTGAATAGATTGTTCATTCCTTTGGTTTGTTTCTCTAAGCCTTCCTCAATCCCAATAATTCTTAAATTTGGCCTTTTCATGATATCCCATAATTCTTATAGATTCTGTTCAGGATTTCTTACCATCTTTTCTGTTTGGTGGACTTTGTTTTCAAGATTAAATATTTTCTCTTCAATTTCTGAGGTTCTGTCTTCCAGGTGTTCTATCCTATTGGTTTTGCTTTCTATGGAGTTTTTAACTTAGTTTATTGTTTCCTTCATTTCAAGGATTTCTGTCTGTTTTTTTTTCAATATCTCTAATTCTT
Organism: Sciurus vulgaris; assembly: GCF_902686455.1. Taxonomy (NCBI): domain Eukaryota; kingdom Metazoa; phylum Chordata; class Mammalia; order Rodentia; family Sciuridae; genus Sciurus; species Sciurus vulgaris. The sequence goes on from NC_136474.1 coordinate 34,501,669, forward strand.
TATTGGAATGATCTCTTACTTCCCGTATTTGCTCCTTTAACTGTTGATTGGTGTGATCATTTAATGCCTGCATTTGTTCTTTCATCTCCTCCTTCAATGCCTGCATTTGGTCTTTCATCTCCTTGTTTGTTTCCCTGATTGTTTTAATTATGTACATTCTGAACTCCCTTTCTGACATTTCTTCTGCTGTGCTGTCATTGGGTTTTATTGATATAGTATCTAGGTTTGTTTGGGACATTTTCTTCCCTTGTTTTCTCATATTGGTCAGATGTCAGTGGGACTTTGTGATATTGCAGAATTCTTCTATTGGCTTATAGTGTCCCTGTAGATTTCCAGTGTATCACCTTCCTGCCTTCAGTAGCCTGAAGTCTTGGAGTAACTTGATAATGCAGTGCTTCCAAGAAAAGCTGCCCGTAGCCCGCTACTGGTTTCAGGACTTGGAGCTGGCTCTGTGTGGAAAGGCTCTCACTGGGGCGCCTGCTCTGAGAAGCTAGCCTGTAAAGGTGCTTCCTACCAGAGGGGGCCGGGCTGCAGGCTGCTTGGGGAAGTCCCTGGCAGCCCTGTCCTGGTCCCTGAAGCAACCTGCGGGCAGGAACTTGCCGCCCTGGTTCTGGGACTTGAAGCTTGGTTCTGTACAGGAAGGCTCTCACTGGGGGGCCTGCTCCGAGATGCTGGAGAATCTGGCCCTGTGGGAGGAGCCCACCGCCAGAGTGCGCAGGGCTGCCTGGGGAAGACTCTAGCTGCCCTGCCCTATTCTAATAAGCCACCTGAATCTGGGCCTGCCGCCTGGGCAGCCCTTCACCCCAGTGTGTCACCGGGTGTGGGAGACTCACTCTGTGGCTCTATTTTAGTCCGAGTCTCTCAATGCCTCCCCTTCTTGAATCCTGGGTTCTGGAGCGACTGGAGATGCAGTCACCCTCTAGTCTGCCATCTTGGATCACCCTGTGGAAAAAACCTGCTGGCTGGGGGGGGGTACGGGGGGGGGCAGGTCTGCCTGGAGAGGTCTCTGTTTGCCTTGCCCTGGTCCTAGAGGCTGCTTGCGCCCGGAGGTCACCACTGGCTTGGGGACTTGTGGCTGGCTCTGTGTGGAAAGACTCTCACTGGGGGGCCTGCTCCGAGAAGCTAGCCTAGAAAGGCGCTTCCCGCTGGAGGGGGCCAGGCTGCAGGCTGCTTGGGGAAGTCCCTGGTGGCCCTGTCCTGGTCCCTGAAGCAACCTGCAAGCTGGAACTCACCGCCCTGGTTCAGGGACTTGAAGCTTGGTTTTGTGCAGAAAGGCTCTCACTGGGGGGCCTGCTCCTAGATGCTGGAGAATCTGGCCCTGTGGGAGGAGCCCACCGCTGGAGTGCTTGCAGTGCTGCCTGGGGAAAACTGTAGCTGCCCTACCCTACTCTAATAAGCCACCTGAATCCAGGCCTGCTGCCTGGGCAGCACTTCACCGGGTGGGGGAGACTCACCTCGTGCCTCTATTTTAGTCCGATTCTCTCAATGCCTCCCCTTCTTGAATCCTGGGTTCTGGAGCGACTGGAGATGCAGTCACCCTCCAGTCTGCCATCTTGGATTGCCCATAAAATGAGTTTGAAAGCTTGTTTTCCGAATTAGTTTGAGCAGCAATGATGTTAGTTCTTTACAAATTTGGTAAAATTCAGCAATGATTCCATATGGTCCTAGGATTATGCTGCTGCTTCTTCTTTTTTTTTAAATCAGAAGACTTTTTATTACTGCTTCAATCTGAATACTTGTGATTGATCTATTAAGGTATTTTGTATCCTCTGGTTTCAATTTTGGTAAGTCATATGTATCCAGAAACTTGTCCATTTCTTCTAGATTTTCTAATTTATTTTGCATAGAATATTTCAAAATTTACCCTAATGATCCTTTGATTTTCAAAGTATCTGGCTTCTTTTTTAAGTCTAATTTTGTTTATTTGGGTCTTCTCTCTTTTCCTTTTTATGAGTTTAGCTAAAGATTTGTCAATATTATTATTTAAAAAAAACAATTCTGTTTTATGGACACATTGTATTATTTATTTCATTTTCTATGATTTTTCAATTTTTTCTTTTGATTCATTGTACACAAATGGAGCACACTGTTGTTTCTATTTTTGTACATGAAATAGAGTAGCACCATTTGTGTAATCATACATGTACATAGGGTAATAATGTTTTCTCATTCTGTTATTTTTTCTCTTCGCCCCCACCCCCCACCCCTCTTTTCCCTCTATACAGTCCATCCTTCCTCCATTTTTGCCTCCCTCCCACCCCCCCTATGTATCATCATCCACTTATCAGAGAAATCATTTGGCCTTTCATGTTTTGGGATTGGCTTATCTCACTTAGAATGATATTCTCCAACTCCATCCATTTACCGGCAAATGCCATAATTTTATTCTTCTTTATGACTGAGCAATATTCCATTGTGTAAATATACCACATTTTCTTTATCCATTAATCAACTGAAGGGTATCTAGGATGGTTCCACAATCTACCTATTGTTAATTCAGTAGCTGTGAACATTGATGTGGCTGCATCACTGTAATATGCTGATTTTAAGTCCTTTGGGTATAGAGTAAGGAGTGGGATAGCTGGGTAAAATGGTGGTTCCATTCCAAGTTTTCTATGGAATCTCCACACGGCTTTCCAAAGTGGGTGCACTAATTTGCAACCCAATCAGCAAACTATGAGTGTACCAACACCTATTGTTGCTTGTATTCTTTTTAGCAGACATTCTTAATTGGGATGAGAAGGAATCTTAGGATAGTTTTGATTTGCATTTTCTTATTACTAGAGATGTTGAACATTTTTTCATATATTTGTTGACTGCTTGTAGATCTTCTGTGAAGTGTCTGCCCATTTCCCTTGCCCATTTATTGATTGGGTTTTTTGTATTCTTGGTGCAAAGTTTTTGTGTTCTTTATAGATTCTGGAGATTAGTACTCTATCTGAAATATGTGTGGCAAATATTTTCTCCCACTCTGTAGGCTCTCTCCTCTCATTGTTGATTGTTTCCTTTGCTGAAAAAACCCTTTTTATTTTGAACCTACCCAATTATTGATTCCTGCTTTTATTTCTTGGTGCTTTGCGAGTCATGTTAAGGAAGTCTGGTCCAAAGCCAACATGATGCAGATTTGGACCTACTCTTTCTTCTATAAGGTGCAGGGTCTCTGGTCTGATTCTGAGGTCCTTGATCCCTTTTGAGTTGAGTTTTGTGCAGGGTGACAAATAGGGGTTAATTTCATTTTGCTGCTAATGGATTTGAAGTTTTCCCAGCACCATTTGTTGAAGAGGCCATCTTTTCTCCATTGTATGTTTTTGGCACCTTTGTGTAAAATGAGAAAACTGTATTTATTTGGGTTTGTGTCCATGTCCTCTATTCCATACTATTGATCCACCTAATTTGGTACCAATACCATGCCATTTTTTTACTGTTGCTCTGTAGTATTGTTGAAGTTCTGGTATTGTGATAGCGCCTGCTTCACTCTTCCTGCTAAGGATTTCTTTAGTTATTCTGGGTCTCTTATTCTTCCACATGAATTTCATGATTGCTTGCTCTATTTCTATGAGTTACATCATTGGGATTTTAATTGGAATTGCATTGAATTTGTACAGCACTTTTGGTAGTATGGCCATTTTGACAATATTAATTCTGCCTATCGAAGAACATGGGAGATCTTTCCATCTTCTAATGTTTTCTTTAATTTCTTTCTTTAGTGTTCTGTAGTTCTCATTGTAGAGGTGTTTAACCTCTTTTGTTAGATTGATTCCGAAGTACATTTTTTTTAGGCTAGTTTTCCTAATTTCTCTTTCAGAGGATTCATCACTTATGAATAAAAATGCTTTAAATTTATGAGTATTGATTTTATATCCTGCTACTTCACTGAATTCATTTATGAGTTCTAGAAGTTTTCTGGTGGAATTATTCAGCTCCTCTAAATATAGAATCATGTCATCAGCAAATAGGGATAGTTTGAGTTCTTCTTTTCCTCTTTGTATCCCTTTACTATGTCTTTCCTTCCAAGATTTTGGATTTGGTTTGTTCTTGGTTTTGTAAGACTTTATGATGAATCATTATGTTATTGATTTGAATTCTTTTTTTTTTTATGTAGGCATTTTTTGCTACAACTTGCCTCTCAGCACCACTTTCCCTGTTATAGTATGTTGTGGTTCCATTTCTTTGAAATTTTAAGCTGAGCACGGTGGTGCACGCCTGTAATGCCAGTGGCTCAGGAGGGTGAAACTGGAGGATCACAAGTTCAGAGCCAGCCTCAGCACATGCAAGGCCCTAAGCAACTCCATGAGATCATTCTCAGAAAAATACAGAATAGTGTTGGGGATGTGACTCAGTGGTTCTGTGTCCCTCAGTTCAATACTTGGTACCAAAAAAAAAAAAAAAAAGACAGGAACAAATTTTAATATTTTCCCTCTAATTTTATACATAACCTAGAAGAAAGTAGTGCGTCCACTGTTCATTTAGTAGTGTGTTGCTCAGGTTTCATGTGTTTATGAAATTTCTGCAGTTATTTCTAGCTTCTTTTTATTGTGAGCAGATAAAATACAATATATCATTTCATTTCAAAATACTTGTTAGTTGTTGGGTTGTGGCTTAGTTGTCGAGCACTTGCCTAGCATGTGTGAGGCACTCTGTTCAATACTCAGCTCCACATAAAAAAATAAATAAAGGTATTTTGTCTATCTACAGATAATAAAATATATTTAAATTTAAAAAAATTGTTTGGAATTGCTCTATTGCCTAATATATGGTCTATTGTGGAAAATATTTTTTGTGCTGAAGAAGATAATGTGTATTTTCAACTGTTGGATTGAATACTTTGTACATGTTTTATTATGTCCATTTGATCTGTAGTACAATGAAAATCTGATGTTTCTTTGTTGATTTTTGGGGGGGACTGTCTGGATGATGTATTTCTTGTGTCCTGTCTTTCCATTTATCTCTTACCATGTTTGATTTTTAAAATTGGTTCCTTCAAGACTTATTGCTTGTGCATTTTTAAAAATTATATCTTTGCAATGAAGTTTTCCCTGGATCAATATATAGTGACCTTCTTTATCCTTCTGATTTTATTTTAAAGTCTGTTTTACAATTACATCTACTCCTGTTTGCTTTTGGATTTCCTTTGCTTGGAACATAACTTTTGATCTGTTTGCTTTCAGTATGTGTATATCTTTGCACATGACTTAAGTTTCTTGGGGCAGCTATTGTTGGATCTTATTTTTTAATCCATTTAGTCAATATGCCTCTTTCATATGGAAAATTAAAAACATTTACATTCAGGGTGATTCTTGAAAGGTGTGTTGTTATTCCTATCATCTTGCTCTTTTTACTTGTAGTGGTTTTGAATATTCCATGTTCTTTTCTTTCTGTTTCATTCATCTTTTATGTTTGGTGGTTTACTATATTGATAATTATGATCCTTTACACTTTCTCACTTGCATGTTTACTCCACTAGTGAGATTTACTTTTTCACATTTACTGATGATTTGATCTTTCTTCATCTTCTGGATGTACTATTCCCTTTTGCATTATTTTGTCTTTTCATCACTGTGACAAAATACCTGAGAAAAACAAAGAAAGATTTATTTTGCCTCATGGTTACAAAGGTTTCCTCTGTGGTTGGCCAGCTCCATTACTTTGTGCCTAAGGTGAGGCACAGTATCATGTGAGATGGAATTGGCAGAGGAAAGTTGCTTACCTTCTGTCAGCCGGGAAGCTCAGAAAGGGACAGAAAGGGACTGGTGACAAGATATAGTCTCCAAAATAGTGCCCCCAAGGACCCACTGCTTTCAAACTAGATCCTATTTCCTGCAGTTTCTACCAGCTCTGAATAATACATTCATATTATGAAGCGATCAGTGGATTAATACACTTAGCAGGTCAGAGTCCTCATGATTTAATCATTTCCCAAAAGCCCCACCTCTGAATAATACTGCATCGAGAATCAAGCTGTCAGAGTATGAGCCTTTCTGGGGCATGCTAGATCTAAACCTAAACAAGTGTGTTCAGTGATGCTGATCAGGTGGTCATGCATTCCCTTAATTTATTCTCATCCAAGGCCTTTATCTCTCCTTCTTTTTTTGAAGACTAACACTGCTGGGGATAACAGACTTTTTTGATACTCCACTCCTTTACCCAGACTACTTTCTTCTTTTTAAAGATCACCAGTCAGGGCCTGGGAATATAGCTCCAGTTGGTAGAGTGCTTGCCTTGGGAGCACAAGACCTAGGGTTCAATCCCTAGTACCAAAAAAAAAAAAAACAAAAACAAACAAAAAAAAAACCAAAAAAACAAAAAAACAAAACAAAACAAAACAAAAAAAACAAAAACAGGACCACCAGTCAGAATGGACTATAGTCAATCATAAGGACCTCATTTTACCTTATTTCCTTTTTCTAAAATACATTTTTAGTTGTAGGTGGACACAATACCTTTATTTTATTTATTTATTTATTTATTTTTGGAGTGCTGAGGATTGAACAGAGTGTCTCACACATGCCAATCAGGTTCTCTACCACTGAGCCACAACCCCAGTCCCCTTTATTAATTCTTTAAAGGCCCAATTACCAAATAAAGTCACATTCTTGAGTAATGGTAGTTGAGACCACATATGAATTTTAGGGCACATAACTCAACCTAATAGGAAATCTTGGAGAGTTTGGTTGTCTCTGGTGAGCAGCAGGGAACTCAGGGTCACCACAGTGTTTGTAGCAGGGGTGCTCATGTTGCCTGTGGATGAGAGTGGGGTGGCATGGCTGGAGAATCTCTGCTTTTGTTTCCCCAGAAAGTGACAATAAGTTACCTCATGCATGAGTCAGTGATAAACAGCCCAAGGACAACCAGGGTCTCTGAGACTTGTCAAATGTTTGCTTGATAAAAATGAATGGTGTTGTGTACATTATTAGTAGTCATATGTAGTGTATAAATTCAGAATCCAAACTGGTTGTGCAAAATATTATGAATTATGAATGCATATAACCTAGAAAATAGATCTAGTGTGATGACTCTCCTTGAAGGTTAAAAACTGATTTAATTCATCCATGGGGCCAATCTGATGTTTATAGTGATATTGTGAGAGTAACCAATACTTCAAATATATGATCAGTTTGGAGACATTGCTAGAAGGTAAAACACACATTGCTTCCCTCTCTCTACAGTAGGCCACTCCACCAACATCAGTTATCCCAAAAGGATGTGGTGAAGCGTCAGTGGGTCTTGTCAACACTGTTGCATAAAATTGGTTCAATTTGCATTTTCCTACCAGATGGCCAAGACAGAAGCCAAGGTTAATGTGGGTCCAGGTCTGTAGGGAATGAGAGTAGCAATAATGATGTGATAGGTTTTTTTAGGTAAAATGTGTCTGATTAGAAGTTCTGTCCTCAGTTCTGAGACTGTGAACTTCTTAAATTTTTCATTAAAATGTACTTCTTTTAAGAAATTGAAGTCATAAAATCAGTTTGAAGTTCTTTTTGTAATTGTAAACAAATGGGTTACATCCTGTTTCTCTGTACATGAAGTAGAGGCATACCATTTGTGTAATCATACATTTACATAGGGTAATGGTGTTTGATTCATTCTGTTATTTTTCCTCCCCCCCCACCCCTTCCACCCCTCTTTTCCCTCTGTACACTTGCTCCTTCCTCCATTATTGCCTCCCTTCCACCCCCCATTATGTATCATTTCCACTTATAAGCGAGATGATTTGTCCTTTAGTTTTTTGAGATTGTCTTATCTCACTTAGCATGATATTCTCCAATTTCATCCATTTGTCTGAATTTTTTAACTTTCTGCTTCATTTTAAATATTTTTACTTCTTTACTTGGCCAAGACAAAACAAAGAAAATACATCACACCTTGATTTGGGATTATCAAGTGTTTTGTTTATTTAGAGGCTCCATAAAAGTGTCAGTTTGAAGATTGTTCCTATAAAGCAGCATCTCGTGGGCCACAGGGCAGCTCAAGGAACCAGGCAGTATAGGCAGGTGGCATGAGGGAGAAAGTGTTGGAACCTGTGTGTGCATATCAAACAGAAGGGGCATCTTTGTCTTCCTCATTGTTAGCAGGTGGTAGAGATACCTCCCTGGCCATTGGCAGTCCAGGTCTCTGTGGATCCTGGGGTTCACAGTAAGAGGAGCATCCTTCATGCAGAAGGTCTGAAGGAACATTCTCTGTCAGGTATTCCCTCTAAGCAGAGGGGTGATGACCCCAGCTGTGGGTGCCCCTCAACTGTGGAGGAATATTGTCTAGTTATAATTGAACAACCCATACTGGCCTTGTGTTTAGTAAGGTTCCTGCCAAGAACCTACAGACTGATGGAAACAAGCAGGACCTTGAGAGAATCCTGCTCCATGTAGGGGGACTTCATCTGCTAATTGACGAGTAAAACTAATGATAAACTATTTACAACTGCACCAAATGAGGCATTGCTAAGAGGACCTTGGCAACACATTTATTATCATGCCAGTAACAAGGAACTTGCCCTGAGGGTCATAGTAGAGCTGTTAGGAACAGAGGCTTTTATTTGAATTAAATATGAGAAGTCCCTTTTGTACACTGTGCTTTGGTTTATGTAATATAGAGTTAAACTTCTTTATCTGCAGTCCTCATCCATGGATTCAACTAACCTCAAATCAAGAATATTGAGAAACAATAATGTGTCTATATTGAACACATACAGATTTTTTCCCCTTGCTATATTCTCTAAACAGTACTGTGAAATAACTACTTACCTGGCACACAGCCTGTGGATGACGTGAGGGTGCAGGGCACAAGGCCTTACAGAGGATGTGCAGTTCCACACACTGGGAATACTCCTTCTGTGCAGTGGGACTGTGACCCTTGGGCTAGGGAGCATCCTGATTTGGGGTCTCTTGAGGCAGTGACTGAGACTAAATTCTGACCTGGTTGGAGTTGCCGTCTCTCTTGTCAGGTGGGGTGCTCAGGATACAGTGAATATACCTGGGAGAGGGGACCTGACTGACACATCTGTAACTGAATCACTGATAGTGAACCTGGGACCCAGGTCATAGTGGCGGCCCACAGGTATCACTAGCCAGACATAGTTCCTACCATTTTGCATGAATGAAGTAAATTGCCGTGTCCTTAGGATTCAGGTATGGAAATAAGAGGCTTCCACTGAAACACAGTGGTGTTGCTGGGGATGGGGTGAGGGTGATAGGGAGTGCTTGAACTTGCCAGCATGGCCTGTTTTCCAGACTCACTATGGGTTGATGGACCATCTGGAGTGTGGCCAGAACTCCTGAACCTCCAGATATGCTCATGAGGCCCTAGGCAGGGACTAGTGTATCCCTAATGACTCTAAATACAGAAAGAGTTAAACCCCTTTGCTCACCTAGGGAGCAGCTCCTGGGGCAGGTGTTGTTAGTTGTTCCCCACCTTCCATGGGATAATCCAGAGTTTCCTGTGGAAAGGACAAGCATCCTGTTTGTGGGGAGCACATACATGCTAAAGCTGAGAGATGCTGGATTTCTCTTTAGCAAAGCATAAGAAATCCCCAATTTTCCTCATGAACCATATTGATAAACAAAGAGAAGAAGCCATTTCAAGCACCCTTTCATCAGCTTCTTGTGAACACCTGAGCAGGGAAATCCCCTCATGCAAAGAGAACCGTGCAAGGACTCGCTTCTGCCCTTGGGAGGAAAATGTTGAGTGTGACATCCACACCCAGGGAGGTGCCAGCACTGTGCAGGTGTCCTTGGGGGCATCTGATGTCAGAGAATGGGAGAAACTGCTGTTCCACTGGGCTGTGGTGTTGAACTCTCCTTTGTTGTAGAGGAAAAAGAAACATTTCTCAATAATCCTGAAATCTATGGCAATAATAAAAGAGGTGGGAGTGTACAGGGTAGAGAATATTTTTAAGAAGACAATATGTCTTCCATCTGTACAATTCTGATTGTGAGAATTTATCATTAGAGAACCTGGGCCTACAATGCATTATTGGAAGAAAATTTGAAGAAATTATTTTCATTACACATGTAAGTGTAGTAATATGTTACTAATATTATTCCAGAGAATATGGTGGAATAATATGTAGTAAATTGAAATCAAGTTGAATCCCATTGGCATTATTAGGTAAACATTAATATAGTAGGATAAAATATATACAGATTGCATTTTTCTAAATCATTTTGTTCATGAATTTTAGTAAGGTTAGCAAGATAAAGACACGAGAATGTTCACCTTGCTCACACTCATGGCCACCACCACAATTCAGTAAGTTATGGAAATTTAATATTATTTTGTTTAATCAGCATAACAACTTCATGTAAGTTCCTTATCTTATTAGCAGTTGCAGATAGAAAACCTTGCGTATTATAACATTTTGATGGAATGCCATGGAGGAGGGGCATGGTGAGAGTGAGGCCACAGAGGCTCCCCAGGAGCCACACCCTGCAGGACTTGGTGCACTGGGTGAGAACCTGAGGTTATTTTAACTAGGTGGACTGCACAGCAGATTTTAAGGAAGGTGTGGCTTATGTGGCTTATTCTGTAGGGATTTGGGAGCTCTGTGAACAGGAAAGGAAGGAAGTGGGAGGACAGGGAAGGATGCTGCACTATTCATGAGGAGGATGTTGCAGGGGGTCCAGGGGTTCTCTCTCCCACTTGTGTTCCTGACATTCCAATCTGCTTCCAGATTGGGAGACTGAGCCATTTCCTCTGTCTCCCCAGAAGACTGTAATGTACTCCAGGCCTGTACCTGTTGAACACTGTTCTGAAGGATGAGAAGAGAGGGTGAAGTCTCAGTGCAGAGTGTCTGACAGTTCCCTTGCTGAAGCTAGGGGATTTTGAGTCCTCATAGTTGCAGATGGATGGCTGAGCAGTTATTAATAATTTTATTTTCTGCCCTGCACTGTACAATTCATAGTGACAGAAATGATTTCTTTTTCAAATCACAACTTATTTCACTTTTACTCTGTGGTGTGTAGCAGTTTCTCACATTATGATTTTTTTGTATATGTGTGTGTGAGAGAAAGAGAGAAAGAGGGAGGAATGGGGAGGGAAGAGAGACTAACTTCATACTTTGTCTTCTTTATGTCTTTTGTACTTTCTCACTTTACACTTGTAACTCCATAAATTCCTTGCCATCTTTTCTGCATATTTTGATTATGTGGATGGCTAGGATAATAGGTGGGTGCACAGCCCCTGGGAGGTAGAGTGAGTCCAGATGCCTCTTTGATGGTTTGTTTCATTCCCAGGGTCCATTTGCTATAGGTCATTATTGTGTTTCCAAAGTAGTCAAACATCCTGAATTCAGTTTTTATCTGTAATGAAATAAATTTAAAAAATGATATTTATACATTTGACTAGATAATAACTGAAATTGGGAAAATAGGAAATTTCTTTCACTGGAGGCTGGCAGCATTTTATTTGAGTTATAATTTATGATTCTCTGTGTGTTAGAGCTGAGTCTAGTGTAAACCCATAGAGGAACAATTTTTCAGGTCTTCACTTGAAATTTTCAGTTCTGTTCAGAGGCAGTGACATTACAAAGTAACCGAAGTTCCTGAGGATTTTTCCAAGCCGAAAACACCATTTGGGAGGTCCAGTTGACAGTGTCTCAGTGTCTCAGGGTTCTGGTAGGAGGACAAGGCTGGTGGTGTCCTACTTGTACTTCTAGGTGGCTAAATGGTTCCAGGTCCACAGGGAAGGAGGAATAGATGTTGGGTCTCTGTGAGATGTAAGTCTCTGTGTATCAAGTCTCCATGGGAACTTTGTGAGGTGTCTGTGTGACATCTGTGTGATCTCTCAAAATCTGTGTGAAGTGTATATGAGGTCTCATTTTTCAGACTGTCTGTGAGGTCTCTGTGTTTCTGGGTGATGTCTATGTACTATGTTCTAGACTCTCTAATGAGTTCTCTGTGAGGAATCTGTTGTACATCTTTGTGGAGTTTGTTTCTCCAATATCTGGGACTCTTTGGGAGGTCTCTGGGAGAGATCACTGCATGAGGACCATGTGGCAGTGAAAGGTTGTGTTAGGTGCGTTAAGTGTCTCTTTGTACAAGTCTGCGTCAGCGTTCTCTGTGGGAAATCTGTCAGGGGTTCTTTGAGGAACCGAAGTTGTGTTATTTCTGAGGGAGGTTCTTGTGTTTCTGTAACTGCTGTGTTGGAGGTTCTGTGGTGGTCTCTGGGGCAGTTATTTAGCTGGGTCTCACTTGTGTCTCACAAAGGAATCTGTAAGAATCCTTTGTGGGAGGTCTCATTATGTCTCTGTGGGGTCTCCTGGTTGTTGACATTACTGACTCTCATAGATGACAGAGGTTATAAAGCAGAGGGCACAGTGACTTCCTCACCCATGCTTCTGGCTTTCCATCACTGTTTCTATCTGTGGGATTATCTCCTCCAGATCCCTGTGGTCCATGTCCAGCTCTTCTGCATCAGGACCCTGCCTCTCTGCATCTTGGAGAACCCAGTAAAGCCAGATTCAAGGACCCAACTCTCTTCTAGTTTATCTGGTTTCTGGGACTATTCTTGATGCTAGGCCTACCCTAGGGTCTCCTCTGATCAATGAAGGGACAGGGCCCAGTTCAAGAGTGGCCTATAGGTCCTGTGCCTGCACCAGGAGGGACTGTCTTCATTCACCACAACCTGTATGCAAAGTTCATGCTACTCTGCCTGCTTTCCTGGCTCCATCCTTTCCAATTTTCCACATCCCAATCCCTGCCCACAGTGCCCCACTATATATGGTTATGTGTTTATTTTCAGTGATTGAAACAAGGGGCACTTAAGCAGTGAGCCACAACTCCAGCCCTTTTTTATATTTTTATTTAGAGACATGGTCTCTCTAAGGTGCTTAGGGCCCCGCTAAGTTTCTCAGTATGGCTTTGAACTTGTAGTCCTCCTGCCACAGCTGGGATTGATTATACATGTGCATGCGAATGTGTAGATGGTTATTGCATGCACGCTTGTGCCCATAGGGCATACAGTGGACCATGGACAGTGGTGATTCATGCCTGACCTGGGCCACCACAGCCCTCTGTCTTGTCAGTTGGACCAAACATGTTGCTACTGTTCTTCCACAGGTCCTGCAAGTTTGAGATATTTGGCTCCTGCAGATCGTGGCTGCTGTCTTTGCTGGTTAAGAGATTATCCCTTGGGATGTTGACATGCTGCTGAATATGCTCAGGGAGGTATACAGTTTTCTGGGAAGCCAGGATGTCTTCAAGGATGCCGCTTCTGGCCATATCTTGAGGTTGATTCTCTGGCTCAGCCTCTATACTCTGGCAGGAGTCTTCTGGGTCCTGAGACTTAGGACTTCTAGACAGGGAGGGGATTTTGCTGGTCCAAGAACTCCTCAGATTCATATGAATAATTTAGGAGGTGGACATCGTGCTGGTTCTTATGGTGACTACCTTGTCAGGGGGCTTCTCCTCAGCCTTCTCTATCTCCCTGGTGTCTTTGGCCTTTGAAATTTGGGACTCTACATTGATCTAGTGTTTGCATGCTGTGATGTGGGCCTTGTGAGTTCATACCCCACTCTCCAGTGGCTCATGCCTCCCTATACTGCACTTGGACTTGGCTCCTGACTACCCCTCCCAGGTCTCAGGACAGTATTGCTGTGCCAGGTTTTTCCCACAAGGACCAAGGTGGGGGTACTGAGAGGGCAGGTTGCCCCCCTATCCCATTGTAGGACTTCTGAGGGCCCACAGTTGTCACCAGATGGAGTCCTGCTCAGCTACTCAAAGTGAGGGGCCCGGGAGAGGATTCTGCAGGGTGGAATGGAACCTTTCTGAGTGGTTTCTCACAGGAACTTGGCATCATGGAAAAATGAGCCCTGGAATCACAGGAGGTTGATGAGGGAAGGGCAGACTATGGAAGGGCTGAAGCTTGAGCCTTTCTGAATTTCAAGAGATGTATGTGCTTGAGGACCTTTGAGGGGTAGGCCCCACCTCTGCCTCACACAGAGACTTTTAATGTGTGCTTCCATCCATCACCTGCTGAGTTCCAGCATCCAGGAGGAGAGTTCCTGGAAGGTGTTCCTGAAGGTTTCCCAGTCTTTTATGGATGATCCAATCCATCCCCACATTCCATGGGAGTGAGTTTTCAGGAGGAAGACATAATATGTGACAAGCCTTGAATGATAACTGCCCACAGGGATCCTGCCCTCATTGATCTACTTCAACTTCCTTCTTAAATGTGCTTCAAGTTACCCATATGCTTCTTGTCTGGGTCTGTTGATGAATCATTTCCTGAGTCACTTTTTTGAAGCTCTCATCAAATTCCTTCACTGACTTTGTTTCAGAGATGGTTTCTAGAATCTTCAATGAGAAACTCTTTTAGGATCATTCTTAGACTATGCCCCAGATCATTGCCTGAGTACTTCCCCACATGGACTATTTTTGGGTTCTGTGCTGCTGTTATCTGGATTGTGGAGCTCCAGAAAGATCCATAATTGTCCTTTTCCTTATTTGTATTTGCCAGTTTCACCTTGGCTCCATCAAGCCTGGAGATATCTGGATCTTGTGGAATACTTCATACCAGTGCTGAGTAATCCTCTTTTCAAAGGTGCTACTCCAGTTTTGTCTGGTGCTCATTGATAATAAAATACCTTGGCAGTCTGCCAAGACTTGTGTTTCTGGGAGGCAGTGTGCTGGCTGTGAGTTATCTAAAGATTTCCTGAAATGTTTTGATTACATAGGGTAAAACCCTCATACTTTTTAGTTGCTTCTTCAAAATGTGATGTTCTAAGTTTTAAATAGCAGTTAGAAGAGGACATTGCATCCCCTTCTTAGGTTGAAGGACCCAAAATGCAACACATACTATTCAGAGGTGAATGGCTGACAGTAAGTGAAGAGACAGTGTTTGATGGCCCTGGTTCTGAATCTAAGCCAGTGGTGGGGACTGAGACCAGAATAAGATGGAGTCAAAGCTTGAGGTTTCATAACATGGTAGAGCAGGGGCTGGGGAAAAAATTGTCATGAAGGTACCTTATACTGAACTTGTCCTCAGATGGAATTAGGGAGCCCATTGAATAAAATGGTGGAATGCTTGGTGGTGGTCCCTATAGTAGGCACCAGAGCATTACTCCTTAGAAAGCCACTAGGAAAACTTCCTGCATTTCTCCTATAAGTGGTCTCCCAAGACCTTGGGGTAAAAAAGTGATTGAGGAACAGAAAGGCTGCTTTGGCTAGCCTTTTGTGTTCCAGAAGGGTTGTGGGGTGGTAGTGTCCTCTTCGTTGCTCAGTGACTTTACTATGCTCTCCAGAGAATGAAGAAGGTGGCCATCTGATTCCTTTTTTGGTCTCCTGTTAAAAATTTTCACTTCTGCACTTTTGCTGACCAGTATCTCCTGCAGTTTCTAAAGAACAGAGTCGATGAAAGAGGTACCTTCAACCTCTACCTGCCAGAGTGGGTGGTTTGCACAGAATGAGTCCTGAGGTGGGTGGGAAATATGATCCTTCTGGGATTCACTGTGAGGAGTTAAAGAGGGATGAGATTCTCATAGGCATCGGTCACTAGGAGGGAGATGAGATGTGATAGATGGAGAGATCGTGACCTAGGATAGGAGAAGGCAGAATGACAGAAGATACAATGGAACAGAAAAAAGTAATGATACAGGAGTTGGGGTATCAGACATGAGAAGGTGATGGGACAGGAGTTGGTAATGGGACAGGAGATAGCAATTGGACATAAAAAAGCGATTGGACAGAAGGCGGCGATGGGGAGGAGATAGCAGTGGAACAGTTGGCATTGGTGCAGAAGCAGGCAACCAGCAATTGGGTGAAGAGGAGCTCTGTGGGGTGTTTCCCATGAAAGTATCATTGAGTCACATTGAGGAGGAGTCAGGCTGGGGCCTGACAGAGATGAAGGGGAGACCATGGGATCAGGAGTATGAGATGGGGGAGAAGAAAGTCCATGTGACTGAGGTGAATGTCACTTCAGAGAAATCACAGACTTTGGTGACTGAAAGGCACTCAGGGATGAGTGTGACCCAACAGACATGGAGGAAGTCATTAGGTCTGGTGGGGAGGTGGAAGCCAGAAGCAGAGGGTGCCTGTACAAAGAAGCTGGGGAAGCCAAAGGCAAGAGGGTAGTGGCCAGAACATCCTGCACAGGCAGTGTTTGTGATTGGTGGACTCTAACTGACTCTGGTTTATACTTCTCATCTGGGTCATCTCCTTGTAAGACTTTGACCAGGAAGTTCCACCTCCAAATCCAGACAGTATGGCTACATGATGGCTCACACTGTCCTACTGGAGCTGGCCCACCACAGCTTCATTCTGAGCACAGAACCTCCTTCTCCTGTATTTGCAGCTGACATTCTCTGGGACATGGCTCCAGTCTCTTGGGACAGGGGACAGCAAGTCACCTCTGTGTTGGAAGGCATGGCCTTAACTTTCAGAATGCTACTCTTCTTCCTGTTCTTGCTCTGTCCCTTTTTCACCTTTGGATGCTGACCAACAAGGGAGAAAAAGAGGCTGGTGCTCCATTGTTCCTCTACTCTTCTAGTCAAGCGATAGATCAGCTATAGACCATGTTTCTGAACAGCATAACTTTCTACAGTTAGCTAGATACTTTTATTCAGAGAATGTTAATAAAGTGGCAAAATATTTTATTTTTCTTCTTTGGAAATCTCAAAAGAGGATTTTCTCTATGAACTACACCATGGATATTCTCAGTCACTGCTCCTCCACTCAGGAACAGACTCATTTCCACAGGCTCTTCTAGGCTACCAGGCAGGGTTCTGCTCCCTGAGGTGAGAGGTGACTCCAACCTGTGATGGAGGCCCTCAGGGTTCAGCACATCCCTCACATCATTCAAACACAGTGGAAAGACTTTTTTTTTTTTTTCCTGAGACACCTTCCAGGAGAATGTGACTGATGGAGCAGTCCTCAAGCCTGTACTTCACAGGTTCCCAACTTTCACAGGAGTCAAGACCTCAGGCACTGAGTCACAATGTGTGTTTTTCTCTGGGATCTACAGTTCACCACTTGGATGTTCTGAGAAGTTAAGACAGGAGAAGACCTAGTGCAAACTCCCTCCTGCCCTCATCTGTCCCAGAATAATGTTCTGTTCTGTCCTGTCCTGAGATTTCTGTTCTTTGAAGTATCTCTACTTATTTTGGAAATGTGGAAGGAAGAGTAGACAAGAGTTAATCTGTTTTTCTTGTGGGACTGGCCTGAGGGTTTCTTACCTTGGGTTTTTCCTTTTTCCTTGGTGGTGGGAAGGACAGATTACTGTGGAGACAGGGCAATAAGGAGAAAGAGCCCCAGTCCACACACAAAGTCAAGGATCAAATCCATTGCCCGGGTGGTGAAGCTGGGATTCAGCCATGAGGCACTAATGCTATTCAGAGGAAAGAGAGGATTCTCCACCATCTAAATCACACTGTCTGGTTTGGCCCAATGAGTCCTGAGAGGTCTGCTCAAGAATGGGGAGTAGGGCCTAGGCCTGTATCACAGGGCTGTGCTGTCTCATTACAAAGGGATTCTGAGAGCAGGGGAAGGGCAAGAAGAGGCCTTACCACACCCCTGCCTCACCCTCCAGCCCAGCATGTCCTCCACCCTCCTGGGCCTTCAAGATCCCTACTTCCAACTCTATGTGCTCACCTTGCCCTAGGAGGTTTTAATTCATTTTCTGTTGTTTTTGCCTAGCACCCAGACATGATCAAGTTCCTTTTAGATCTCTGCTTAGATCCATCAATACTACACTGTTTGGATATTGGGTTGTTTCTGTAGTTGTTATTTTACAGGGTAATTGTTATTTTACTTTCAGGTTCTCCTCTCTCTGCAGTTCCTGCTTTCTCACATAATATTTTCTTGCCTTGAATCAATTCAGACATAGAACTGAAATCTGTTCTCTACTTACTTAGTTCTTTGAATTTTGAATAAATTTTCTTCATGATTTTTTTCTAGTTAATTTTATTATCTTCATGTAGAGGATCTTAAACAACACAACAAAAATGCCTAAATTAAGTATACCATTATTCAAATCCAGAAGAACAGGTATAGAAAATGAAAAAAACCTTCCAGGAGATTTTTGGGTATTTCTAGTATATTTTCTTCAACATTAATGAATGTTCAACTGCAGAAGAAATTTTGGGGAATTTCTGTATACAAACACTCAAACACAGACACAAACCCAGTTATTCATGTGTGATACACATATCAAATATGCATCCTGTGTTGTGAGTAGGAATGGCTGTTTGTTTTGATTTAACCAAGGAGAATCATTGAATCCAGAGGTCTGTGTTTTATGTTAAATTTGGTAAGTTTCCAGCCCTTGTTTTACAAGAGTTTTACTTTCCCCTTCTCCCTCCTTTCTGAGTCTCTCCTTCCAAGTGTGTAGGTAGTCTTGCTGATGGGGGTGTCCTGGTCATGAGCACCACTTGCTGGAAAGATCTCTGCCCTGTGCTGCTGTGTTGGCTGTGTTCCTTTGCTGTATGCCAATTGGCCAAACTGATGTGGGCCTGTTTCTAGGCAATATTTTCTAATACTTCATTGCATTTCATTTCTACTTTCATGACATATTTAAGTCTGTAGTTGTATTGTAATCCTTGTCTGATTTTGTTATTACGTTAGTGCTGTCCTGATAAAATGAGTTAGAAAGTAGCTCATTTGCTTTTATCTTTTGGAAGAGAGTAACCAGGAGCCTATCTTGAATGGTGGAATGCCCTTTGATAAGATACAATTCTGTTCAGATTGATAATTTGTTTTTGTGTTAAATATGGCATATTTGATTTATAAGAAATCAATAGATTTTATGCATTCTTTTGAATTGAAGAACATGAAGTTCTTTGTGGTATTCTTTGACTATCTTTGTAATGTGTATGGAATCATATCGATGCTACCCTTTCATTTTCCAATCCTCATCATTTAATATTTTTTCTTTGATACATGGATTATAGTGAGTTTTAAAATACTTTTATTTCATTCACTTTTATGCAGTGCTGAGCATCAAACCCAGTGCCTCATCCTTGTAAGGCAAGTGGTTGATCTACCACTGAGCTACAGCCACAGCCCTTGTGGTAACTTTTACATGATAAATAACATGACATGACTTGATAAATAATATGACATAATAGGCCTGAGGTAATGTTATGATACATTATATCAGGTTAACTACTATGTGCTATTCATTGCTTCACATAATTATTTCTTTGTTCTGAGAAAATGTAAACTCTACTTTTTAGCAATCTTGAAGTATAGAATACAATATTAACTATTATTTCTATATTAATTAGCATTTTGTCTCTGTCAATGAAATACCTGAGAAGAACAAGGGGAAGAAAGTTTATTTTGGTTTCTACCATCTCCATTGCTGGGCCCAGGTGAGATAGAATATCAGTGGAAGGGCATGGCAGAGGAAAGCTTCTCAACTTATGGCTGACAAGCAGCATTGAGAGGCAGATATGCTGGAACACACCTGTAATTGGAGCAGCTCCAGAGACTAAGGCAGGAGGATATAAGGATTGCAAGTTCAAAGCCAGCTTCAGAAACTTAGCACGTTCCTAAGTAGTTTAGCAAGACCGTGTCAAAATAAAACATAAAGGGGATGAGGATGTAGCACACTGGTTATGCACCCTTGGGTTCAATCTGTGCTATGCAAAAAGAAAAAGAAAAAGAAAAGCAGAGAGAGGGAGAAAGGAGAGAGAACAAAAGAGAGAGGGTCACACATATATTCACACACACACACACACACACACACACACACACACACACACACACACAGGGCCAGACACAATATTTTTTATTATTACATTATGCCCTCAAAAGGCAAACCTCCACTGACCTAATGTCTCAAGCCACACCCACTTGTCTGCAGTTAGAGACTGTGGCCCATTCAAACTCAATTAATCTAAAGGAGTAGACCCCCACATATAAGGTAGAAAATCTCATAATCCAGTTTCTTCACCTCTCAATATTTCTGCATTACCTGAATATGCTTTTTGGCGGACATTCATAGATCCAGATCATGATAAACACCATTCTGTACTGGGCTTTTAAAAATGACTTCCCTACCCTTTGATTTCCTGTCATTTGAATATAATATGTGTATATTCATGGTTAGTGTGGCTTACTTTGTTTTGCATTTACCCTGCTTGGTGAAGGAAGATGTCCCTAGACCTATGATTAGATCTAAGTGCTTTTGTGAGTCTGGGATCCTTAAAGGAACTACATCAGTTTCCTCATTTTCCCCACTCTGATGGGACAGGAGTCTGGAGGCAGCTATAGCTGGATATTTTCCTCTCTTACATGGAAGAGTAGTGGGAGCTGGTGTTGAGTGTGTCCCTCCTTCCTGGTTGAGAGCTAGAGCAGGCTTGAGTCTGGCAGTTCCCTTATGTTGGGTCATTTATGGTGTGACAAAATTTCAGCAGTCTGTGCTTTTGTAAACTAGATTCTTTTAAGGTTGAAACTTTTCTATGAGAACCTGGTTGAGATCCTGGAGGTAAAATTCATCAAAGTATGAGGAGCCCTGTGTGACTGGATCAGCCTTGACCACACTGAGCTCCCAGGTATTGTTCGATTCTAGTTCAGGTTTTTCTAGTCCAATACTGCTGGCAAAGAAGTTTCTGCTAGTGGGTTTCCACTCTGAGAAGCTATGAATCTCTGTATGTGCCTTTTGGTTTCACCAATTTGAGGGAATAAGGGGTTGATCCTGGGATCTAATTTCTTTGATGAATCTAAGACTTGTTGATTTTTCATTTTGTTTATCTTTTTATATGGTATGGGAACAGAGTGATTTTAAAATGCTTACATGATGGACTGGAAAGAGGTCCCCCTAATCTGATGTGTGCATTTTTTATTCCATCTTCTGATGTGACCCTGATCCTCTTAGGCATATCTGGTACATGTGAGGAGATTGAGTAGACTGCTACACTGATGATCCCCATGCAATCACCTCTCCCAGAAAATATCCCGACCATTGTGTAGGTCCTTGTTGCAATGAATTCAAGCTTGGAAATATGATTTGTTTTCTCAAATAGGCCTTTATTGAATTAACGTAAGAGAGGCTAGAAAGGAGCTTACATGTTGATCTTGCTGTCTTAGAAACTGCTGTCTTCTGTGGAAGCTCCTTTGATCCAGTGGAGTATGAATGATTCTCAGGTCTCTACCTTCCAAGACCCTACTCCTCACCCCTTTCAAGGCCCCAGATATGTGGGTAAAGCTATTTTTGACCCTCTAGGTCTAACCAACCCATTAGTTGTAGATTCATGGATGGCTCATGCAAAACTAGGTCAAATACCAACCCAGAAAACCACAAGTCCTAACATTATGGCGTTGAAGTATATGCAGCAATAGTCAACTGGTGCCTCCAACATTGACAATTTGAAATGCACATAAAATAATCATGTTTAATATTAAAATTCTTATGATTGTTCATGTTCTTTTGGTTTTTTTAAAATTTATTTTTATTATAAACAAATGGGATACATTTTGTTTCAGTTTGTAGATGGAATAACAGCATACCATTTGCATAATCATACATTTACATAGGGTAATGATGTTTGATTCATTCTGTTAATTTTTCCTCCCCTCAACCCCTCTCACCCCTCTTTTCCCTCTATACAGTCTCTCCTTCCTCCATTCTTGCCCCCCTCTCACCCCCCATTTTGTGTCATCATCCACTTATCAGCGAGATCATTTGCCCTTTGGTTTTTTGAGATTGGCTTATCTCATTTAGCATGATATTCTCCAATTTCATCCATTTGCTGGCAAATGTCATAATTTTATTATTGTTTATAGCTGAGTAATACTCCATTGTATATATATATACCACAGTTTCTTTATCCATTCATCAATTGAAGGACATCTAGGTTGCTTCCATAATCTGCCTATTGTGAATGGAGCAGCTATGAATATTGATATGGCTGTATCTCTGTAGTATGCTGATTTTAAGTCCCTTGGGTATAGGCCAAAAAGTGGAATAGCTGAGTCAAATGGTGGTTCCATTCCAAGTTTTCTAAGGAATCTCCATATTGCTTTCCAGAGTGGCCGCACTAATTTGGAGCCCCACCAGCAATGGATGAGTGTACCATTTTCCCCACATCCTCTTCAACACATATTGTTGCTTGTATTCTTGATAATCACCATTCTAATTGGGGTGAGAAAAAATCTTAGTGTAGTTTTGATTTGCATTTCTCTTATTACTAAAGATGGTGAACATTTTTTCATATGTTTGTTAATTTCTTGTAGATCTTCTTCTGTGAAGTGTCTGTTCATATCCTTAGCCCATTTGTTGATTGGGTTATTTGTATTCTTCATGTAGAGTTTTTTGAGTTCTTTATATACTCTGGAAATTAGTGCTCTATCTGAAGTATGAGTGTCAAAGATATTCTCCTACTCTGTAGGCTCTCTATTCTCATTGCTGATGGTTTTATTTGCTGAGAGAAAGCTATTTAGTTTGAATCTATCCTACTTGTTGATTCTTGCTTTTATTTCTTGTGCTATGGGAGTCCTGTTAAGGAAGTCTGATCCTAAGCCAACAAGTTGAAGATTTGGACCTACTTTTTCTTCTATAAGATGCAGGGTCTCTGGTCTGATTTCAGGTTCCTTGATGCATTGTGAGTTGATTTTTTTCTGCAGGGTGAGAGGTAGGGGTTTCTTTTCATTCTGTTGCATATGGATTTCCAGTTTGCCCAGCACCATTTGTTGAAGAGGCTATCTTTTCTCCATTGCATATTTTTGGCCCCTTTGTCTAGTATGAGAAAATTTTATTTATTTGGGTTTGTGTCCGTATTCTTTATTCTGCACCATTGATCTACCATTCTATTTTGGTACCAATACCATGCTGTTTTTGATACTATTGCTTTGTAGTATAGTTGAAGTTCTGGTATTGTGATACCCCCTGTTTCATTCTTCCTGCTAAGGATTGCTTTAGCTATTCTCGGTTTCTTATTCTTCCAGATGAATTTCATGATTGCTTGTTCTATTTCTGTAAAGTACGTCATTGGGATTTTAATTGGAATTGCATTAAATATGTATAGCACTTTTGGTAATATGGCCATTTTCACAATATTAATTCTGCCTATCCAAGAACATGGGAGATCTTTCCACCTTCTAAGGTCTTCCTCAATTTCTTTCTCCAGTGTTTTGTAGTTTTCATTGTAGAGAATGACCTCTTTGGTTAGATTAATTCCCAAGTATTTTTTTTTTTTGAGGCTATTGCAAATGGAGTTGTTTTCCTAATTTCCCTTTCGGATGTTTCATTGCTTGCCTATAAAAATGCTTTAGAATTATGCATGTTGATTTTATTGCCTACTATTTTGCTGAATTCATTGATGAGGTCTAGAAGTTTTCTGGAGGAGTTTTTTTGGATCCTCTACATATAGAATCTTGTCATCAGCAAATAGTGACAGCTTATTTTCCTCTTTGCCTATTCGTATCACTTTAATTTCTTTAGTTTGTCTAATTGCTCTGGCTAGAGTTCCGTGGACAGTGTTGAATAGAAGTGGTGAAAGAGAACATCCCTGTCTTGTTCCCATTTTTAAAGGGAATGCTTTCAGTTTTTCTCCACTAAGAATGATGTTGGTCTTGGCCCAGCATACATAGCCTTTACAATGATCAGGTATGTTCCTACTCTCCCTATTTTTTCTAGTCTTTTGAGCATGAAGAGTTGTTTAATTTCATCAAATGCTTTTTCTGCATCAATTGAAATAACCATATGATTCTTATCCTTAAGTCTATTGACATGATTGATTATGTTTATTGATTTATGGATGTTAAACCATCCTTGCATTGCAGGGATGAACCCCACTTGATTGTGGTGCACAATTTTCTTAATATGTTTTTGGATACGGTTTGCCAATATTTTGTTAAGGATCTTTGCATGTATATTCATCAAGGATATTGGTCTAAAATTTTCTTTCCTTGATGTGTCTTTGCCTGGTTTGGGAATGAGGGTGATATTAGATTCATAGAATGAGTTTGATAGAGTCCCTTCCTTTTATATTACCTGGAATACTTTGAGAAGTATTGGAATGAGTTTTTGAGGATCTTTTAGAACTCAGCTGAGAATCTGTCCAGTCCCGGGCTTTTCTTGGATGTTAGGTTTTAATGGCTTCTTGTATTTCATTGCTTGATTGATCTGTTTAAATTGTGTATGTCCTCCTGCTTCAGTTTCTCTAGAAATTTGTCAATGTCTTCGGTAGTTTCTATTTTGTTGGAATACAGATTTTTGAAGTAGCTTCTCATTATGTTATGTATCTCAGTGGTGTCTGTCATGATGTTTCCTTTTTCATCATGAATTTTAGTAATTTGAGTTTTCTCTCTCCTTCTCTTTGCTAGTGTGGCTAAGGATTTGTCTATTTTGTTTACTTTTTCCAAGAACCAACTTTTTGTTTTGTCAATTTTTTGAATTGTTTCTTTTGTTTCAATTTTATTGATTTCAGCTCTGATTTTAATTATTTCCTGTCTTCTACTACTTTTGCTGTTACTCTTTTTGTCTTTTTCTAGGGCTTTGAGCTATAATGTTAGGTCATCTAGTTGTTGACTTTTCATTCTTTTCTGGAATGTACTCCATGCAATGAATTTTCCTCTTAGTACCACTTTCATGGTGTCCCAGAGATTTTGATATGTTGTATTATCATTCTCATTGACCTCTAAGAATTTTTTTATCTCCTCCCTGATGTTTTCTGTTATCCATGTTTCATTTAATAGCATATCATTTAGTCTCCAGGTGTTGGAGTAATTTCTGTTTTTTATTTTGTCACTGATTTCTACTCTCAATCCATTATGATCTGATAGAACACAAGGCAGTATCTCTATTTTTTTGCACTTCCTAAGGGCTGCTTTGTGGCATAACATATGGTCTATTTTCGAGAAGGTTCCATGTGCTGCTGAGAAGAAAGTGAATCCACTCATTGATGGATGTAATATTCTATATATGTCTATTAAGTCTAGGTTATTGATTGTGTTATTGAGTTCTAGGGTTTCTTTGGTTGATTTTTGTTTGGTGGTGACAGTGGTGCATTAAATTCACCCAGAATTATTGTGTTGTGGTCTATGTGATTCCTGAAATTGAGAAGGATTTGTTTGATGTACAGGTATAGACCATTGTTTGGGGAATATTTACTATCATTGTGTCTTCCGATTTTTGGTTCCCTTAAGCAGTAATAAATGTCCTTCTTTATCCCTTCTGACTAACTTTGGACTGAGTCCACTTTATCTCATATAAGGATGGAAACCCCTGCCTTTTTACTGAGTCCATGTGCGTGGTAGGTTTTTTCCCATCCTTTCACCTTTAGTCTGTGGATGTCTTTTTCTATGAGATGAATCTCTTGCAGGCAGCATATTGTTGGGTCTTTCTTTTTAATCCATCTGCCAGTCTATGTCTTTTGATAGAAGAGCTTAGGCCATTAACGTTCATGGTTATTATTGAGATACGATTTGTATTCCCAGTCATTTGGGCATATTTTTGGTTTTTAATTTTGCTTTGTTTGTCCTTTGATTGGTTTTTCTCAAAGGTAGATCCTCCCTTTGCTGACATACTTTGTTGTTTTTCATTTCCTCCTCAAGGAATATGTTTTTTAGAACATTCTACAGCACAGGCTCTCTATTTGTAAATTATTTTACCTTTGTTTATCATGGAAGGATTTTATTTTATCTTCGAATCTGAAGGTTAGTTTTGCTGGGTGTAGGATTTTTGGTGGGCAACCATGTTCTTTCAGAGCTTGAAATATGTTGTTTCAGGCCCTTCTACCTTTTAGTGTCTGGGTTGAGATGTCTATCCATATTAGTTTCCTCCTATATGCAATCTGATGCTGTTCTGTAGTGGCCTTCAAAATCCTATCTTTATTTTGAATGTTAGGCATTTTCAATATAATGTGCCTTGGTGTGGATCTGCTGTGATTTTGTGCATTTGGTGTTCTGTAAGCCTCTTGTATTTGATTTTCCTTTTCATTCTTCAGGTTTGGGAAATTTTCTGATATTGTTTTATTGAATTGGGTGTTCATTCCTTTGGTTTGTATCTCTGTCCCTTCCTGAGTCCCAATAATTCTTAAATTTGGTCTTTTTATGATGTCCCATAGTTCTTGGAGATTCTGTTCATGATTTCTTGCCATCTTCTCTGTTTCAGCAACTTTATTTTCAAGATTAAATATGTTGTCTTCATTGTGAGATTCTGTCTTCCAAGTGGTGTAGTCTTTTGGTGATGCTTTCCTTTGAGTTTTTTATTTGGTTCATTGTTTTCTTCATATCAAGGATTTCCATTTTTTTTTTTTGTGAATCTCTATCTCTTTGTTGAAATGATCTTTTGCTTCCTGCAGTTGCTCTTTCAGCTTATTGGTATTATCATTCATTGCCTGCATTTGCTCTCTTATCTCATCCTTTGCTTCACAAATCATCTTAATCATGTATAATCTGAAGTCCTTTTCTGACATTTCTTCTAACATATGTCATTGGATTCTATTAATGTAGGATCTACATTTGTTTGGATCATTTTCTTACCTTTCTTTTTCATGTTGTTCATGTATCTTCCCCTCTAGCAATGCAGATCTGGGGTATTTCAGATTCCCCCCATAGGCATATAGCGGCCCTATAGGTTTCCAAAACCTTTTCTTTAAGGCGAGATCACTATTAGTAGTGACCAGTTCAGACACCATGCATTCCTAGCCCCTATGAGGACAATAACAATATTTTCATAATTAACTGAATGAATTCAAATATTATCTTCAGTAATACAAACATTTGCAATAAGGTCTGCAGTTTCTAATGGAGGACAGAGAGGATGCAGAGAGATGTAGAATGTAGCTGTTAATGGGATAAGAAAAGAATATACAGAAGTTCTAGATAATAGAAAGGGTGAGAGTGTAATCAAAAGAAATTGGATGTTAGCATGCAAAAAGGGAGAAAGAGACTCTGAGGGAACATGTAAACAAATGGAAAAGAGAGCAAGAAAAGTAAAGAAATAAAAACCTTAAATTTTTAAATGAGGAGAAAAAAATCTACAGTATAACAGTCATATAGTGTTTGAAACTCCTAGTCTTTAGTAGCCAGATGCATAAGAGGTACCTGACAATGAGCTTCAAGTCTCCAGCAGGCATCACAGAATGGGATTTGCCCCACTTAAAGATCGGAGCTGTAGCTTCCAGGATTATCCAAGATGGCCACTTTGGCTTCAAAATGTGTTGGCAAATGGGGAGCTGCAGCTCAGGGTGTGGACATGGTCAGCTGGAGGTCCTGGATGTGGGGTGTGGTTGGTCAGGCAGGGGTACTGGAGGTCGGGTGTGTTTGATGTGGTTGTGGGATCATGGAGGCTGGGTGCAATCAGTCTGGGGTCCTGGTGATAGGGCACAGTCAGTTGGTCTGGGGGTCCTGGTGGCAGGGAGCAGTCAGTTGATGTGAGGGCCCTGGGGGCAGGGAGTGATCGGTCGGGCTGAGGGATCCTGGAGACAGCGCTCAGTCAGTCCGGCCATGGGTCCTAACAGGGCTGGCTGCTGTCTCAAAATACTGGCAGCCACGTGTACCCAAACCTGCAGGTATGGTAACAGCAAACTTCCAGGCAATGGCAGGCAGCTGGTGTACGGAAAACCGACGCTTCTAGCCTGGGTCATTTCAAGCGGCTTGCCGCTTGCTCTTTCGGCCCAACCAGTGGGACAAAAGACATGTACTCTTCAGAAGTTCATGAAGCAGCTTCCTGTTTATTCAGATAACACACCCTCAATATATAAGCAGTCTCATGCATAAGCAATTGTAACCAGATATGTCCATCCAATCCTGTTAAGGGTCAAGCGATCACTCACTCAAGCATACATGTAAAGTATATCTGTCCAGGAGCTAGGCGGCTGAACTGATTATCATACAGCCAATTGTAAACGCTTTCTGCCTTTCTCCAGGCATAATCAGAACACCGTTGGCTCTCTGCCAGTCACCATCTTTAGATGCACATGGAGTAACCCTGGGCCCCGGGTCTCGCCC
The DNA here is from genome assembly GCF_902686455.1 of Sciurus vulgaris. Lineage (NCBI taxonomy): Eukaryota > Metazoa > Chordata > Mammalia > Rodentia > Sciuridae > Sciurus > Sciurus vulgaris. The sequence goes on from NC_136474.1 coordinate 34,529,553, forward strand.
ACCACAACTCCCCCTTTCTGTTTATAAAAGGGACTGTACCTGTCTTAAGTTGTCCATGGCAGAGCAACATCCTTACCCATCATTGGACAATGAGGCTGTAGCCCTCATTTCCTGTCTTCGGTGGGTATGAGCTCCCCATGAATCTTACCCGTCATTGGCTACTGGTCCAGCATATTTAACCAGATTTGGGGGTATGGGCCAGCATCAATTGCGACTAGAGATTGGCGAATAATGGCTGTTTCTCTGTGCGAATGTATATGCATTTTGTGTATGCACAGGACAGATAACAACACACAAGAGGTCTCCCCTGGACAAAAACCCAAACCATTCTTTTCCCCATAGAACAGCGGACTGCAGAAATGTGGCCAAATGTTGTAAAAATAGGAGGATAGAGAATAGAGGAGTTGGTAAGGGGTACAGAATAGGGCCACATCTTCATTATCCCCCATAGTTCACGCAAGTTTCCTCCATTAACTTGGCGAGAATTCACCAGCACCATCAGCGGGAGAAGCCTCCTCATCTTCTTCCTGTTTTTGGGTCTCTGTTGAGGCCTTGACCAATCTCTCCGGCACCCAAATCGGTGATTGTGCATCCTGTGAGAAAACACAAACAGACCCTCAGGTCCAGATTAATAACAGATCTGGGCCTTTCCGTTGTCCTGATAGAATGTCCTTCCAGAGCACTTGAGGTAGATGCTTTTTATTAGGCTCTGAATGACAGTCAGCAGCCAATCGGCCCTCAGAATCAAGATTTAAAAAATTTAAAATGAACAAGACAACAGACCATTTGTCTTTTGGAGATCTGTATGATGCCCCTATTCCCCCTTTTTGTTTATAAAACATGTTTTTAAGCATTAAATGGGCATGCTCAACAATGCTTTGTCCAGTAGGATTATAGGGAATTCCTGTGACATGTTGAATACTAAAGGTGGAACAAAATTGTTTAAAGGCCTGGGACGTATATCCAGGTCCATTATCTGTTTTAATTTGTTTGGGAACTCCTAGGATGGAGAAAGAGTGTAAACACAGTGTGTTATTACATTTTTGTTTTTTTTTCTCCAGTAAGAGCAGAGGCCATAATAAATCCTGAAAGGGTATCAATAGACACATGAATGAATTGTAGTTTTCCAAATTCTGAATAATGTGTTACATCCATTTGCCAAATATGATTGGGCTGAAGCCCTTTTGGATTTACTCCTAATGAGGGGTTAGGTATAAGTGTAACACATTTAGCACAAGACTTGACTATGTCCCAAGCTGTTGCCTTAGTAATTTTATAGCATGTACATAGAGTGGAAGCATTTACATGAAATTTGGAATGAAAAGTTTTTGCATTTTCAAGCGTATTAAAGATGTATGGGTCTCTGGTGGCCATGTCTGTTAAATCATTGTGTAAACTTAAAGGACTTGGAAGGCCAGTATGAACCTGAACATGCCCAATAAAAAAAAGGATTTTTTCTGTCCCAAGTAAGTTTTTGTAAACTTTGCAAATATTTAGTAATAGTGGAGGTGAGGAAAAAATCAGACCAGTTAATTCTAAATTTTGAACAGCATTAACAACGTATTTGCTATCAGAGAATAGGTTAAAAGGCTCATGGTGGGTTTTGATTACTTCTATAGCTACTAATAGTTCCATTTGTTGTGCAAATAGAGTATTAAACAACAATGTTTCTGTAACATTATCTATAGTAATAGCACCCATACCATTTTTTGATCCATCAGTAAATATAAGGGTAGCTCCTGTAATAGGTTCTTTTCGGGTGACTTTAGGAAAAATTACAGGATGTTGACTCCAAAATTGGAGAAGAGGATCAGATTGCAAATGATTGTCAAACACAGCAGAAGTACTAGTAAAGACTACAGCCCATGAATTTGAATTATTAATAAGATATTGTATTTGATCAGTAGTATATGGAGTAATGATAGTTGAGGGATGTGATCCAAAGGTGGAAAGGGATACTTTTAACGCCTTAAGGATTAATTCTGCCACAGATTCAGTAAACAAGGCTAAGACCTAGTTAGGGGCATAATTCATGTGAACCCATAGAATAGGACCCTTTTGCCAAAATACTCCTGTGGGTAACTTATTTGTGGCCAAGACAATGAATGATAAAGGCTTAGTTAGGTCAATACAATCAAGATGAGCCTTTTCCATAGCTGTTTCAACAAGCTTGAGAGCTGTTTGAGCCTTAGGGGTAAGCACTCATTGAGAAAGAGGGTCAGAATCACCTTTAAGAATATCAAACAGGGGCCCAAACCTGAGGTGGGTAAATGAAGGTAAGGTCTAATCCAATTAATATCACCCAAAAGTTTTTGAAAGTCATTTAAAGTTCTAAGCTCATTCACCTGAACGATAATTTTTGCGGGTTTAACCATAGTTTGATTTATGATAGATTCCAGGAAGTTTTTGGTGTCTGTGATTTGTACTTTATTAATGGGAATATGTAAGCCCCATCTTTCCAGTGACTTTAGTAAGGAATTATAACATTTCTCTAAGACAGGTTTTTCCTTATGAGCTAGCAAAATATCATCCATATAATGATAGATTAAAAGTTGAGGGTTTGCTAGGCATATAGGTTCTATAGCCTTGCCTACATATATTTGACACATGGTAGGGCTATTGGTCATGCCTTGTGGGAGGACTATCCATTCATATCTTTTATTAGGAGAGCTATTATAAAGTGAGGTCACAGTAAATGCAAACCTTTTGGTGTCTGAAGGATGTAACGGAATGGAAAAGAAACAATCTTTTATGTCAATCACAATGAACGGCCAATTAACTGGGATAGTCCATAAAGTAGGTAATCCTAATTGAATAGGTCCCATGGGCTCCATTACAGAATTTACTGCTCTTAGGTCCTATAAGAGCCTCCATTTTCCTGATTTCTTTTTTATTATAAATATTGGTGTGTTGAAAGGAGAGGTGGATGGTTTCACGTGTCCAGCCTCTAGTTGTTCGTTAACCAATTGCTGGGCCGCTTCTAATTTGTCTTTTGAGAGGGGCCACTGAGGGACCCAGACAGGTTTATCAGATTTCCATGTTATTTTAATTGCTTCAGTGGCCCCTAATGAAAATCCAATCCCTTTCTATCTTGTTTTGGAGTAACTAAAATGGGTGAAGTAGGTCCTTGACTATTTTTCCCAAGACCTTTTCCCCATATGTGTCCTTGGGCTAACATCATTTGATTAGCTTTTGGATTATCATATGGGATCTCAGATGTGAGATGTAAATCCGTTTGTTCCATGATATCTCTCCCCCATAAGTTTACCAGTAGATGTTCAAGGACATAAGGTTGGACGATACCACTATGACCTTCTTTATCCTTCCATTTTATTATGGCTGCACTCTTGTTAGCATTAGAAGCTATACCCAATCCTCTTAATGTCTGATCTGCCTGTTGAAGTGGCCAGGCTTTTGGCCATTCTGTAATTTTGATAATACTTTTGTCAGCCCCAGTATCTAATAAGCCCTCAAAACTTTTGCCTTCTATCACTAACTTTGTCATAGGCCTATCTTTTAAACCCCATGTTAACATGACCATGTTTTGGCCAGTAGAACCTAGCCCTTTATTTCCCCTGATAATATTTTTTGATGGATATTGATCATAGCAACTGGGTAAGACCAACAATTGTGCTATGCGATCACCCTGAGCTATTATTGCTACACTTCTTGGTGAAGAAACAAGGATTTTTATTTCTACTGTAAAATCAGGGTCTATAACTCCAGGGACAATATTTAATCCTTTTAAAACAGAAGAACTCTTCCCCAGAACTAGTTCCACTGTTCCTTTAGGTGATGGGCCGACAGCCGAAGTAGGTATTGGCTGTACTCCCATCTCTGGAGTTAATACTGCTCTGGCGGAGGCACAGAGGTCCAATCCTGCACTTCCTCTTGCTTGTCTAATTGGGGAGTCAAGGGGTAATGGGTCCAAGGCACAGACTGGATAGCCCTGTACATTTGTGGGCCCCGAGGCCAGGGGCCCTGATTCCCGTTTTTTGAAGGTAAAGGGTTACCATCTTTGTCTCTAGTTGATTTACAGTCACTTGCCCAGTGTTTCCCCTTTTTACATCGGGGACATAGTTTTGGCACAGAACCTTGGGGGCAGTCCTTTTTCATGTGTCCAAATTTTTTACATTGATAACACTGTTGGCCTGGGTGGGAACTGGTATTACCTCTAAGACCCTGTGCAAGTGCTGCAGCCATCACCTGACCTTGAATAAAAGTCTCATTAATATCCCTACAAGCCTTTAAGTAGGCTCCAAGGTCTTTGCTTTTCCAAGGTCTTATTGCCTCTTTACACCATCTATTTGCCTGTTCATAGGCAAGCTGTTTGACTAAGGGCATCGCCTGGTCCACATTTCCAAATATACATTCTGCTGTTTGAATCAATCTGTCTACAAAATCAGCATAGGGCTCATTATGACCTTGAATAACTTTAGATAACTGTCCTTGAAGAGCGCCAGCACCTGAAAGCATTCTCCAAGCTTTAGTGGCAGCAGCACTAATTTGTTGTTACACACCAGGGTGGAAATTAATCTGGTTACCTTGCCCTTCATATGGCCCTTGGCCTATTAGCATGTTTAGATTCCATTGAGGATTGCCTGCAACTGCATTTTGTCGGACAGCATCAGAACATAACTCCTGGTTAGCCACCTTCCACATGAGATATTGTCCCCCAAATAAACATGCCTTTGCTAAATTACCCCAATCAGTCAGAGTAAGATTTTGACTTGCAACATTCTCTAATAAAGAAATGGTAAATGCAGCTGTACTCCATAGGACATAACTGCCTCTTTTAATTATTTTACTAATTTTATATCTAATATTTGATGATATCTCTGATTGTTTTGATCTTCAATTACTGAGAGTATTGGGAACATTGATTGAAATTCTACATCAGCCCACTGTCCGGGGGCCTCCCCTGTGCAGCAAGTACATGCGCCCTTACAACTTGAAAAAGAGTGATGATCTGGATTATACGCCAGAGGGCATGGTGTGGTAGGGGTTAAATGCCACTGAGGTAACTTCTTTTCTGGCTCTGTCTCAGATTGCTCCTGTTCCTCAGTGTCTAAACATCTACTTTCTCTTTCAGAAGCTTGACTTGATTGTTCTTTTTCTACAGTTTCTAATATCTTTTCCCCTTCTCTTAACTGTTTTTGAAATTTTGGTTTTTTGGAAGTCAGACAGAAACAAACAAATGTACACATCGCTACAACAACAACAACAAACAGAAACCAAACAAGGAAAGGTAACACAAATAGCAACTTACACATATTTGTTATGGGACGTTCTTCGTTGTCTCTTAGGACAGCCTTTCAATATATTCTCTCTCTAGGAGAATCTTCCATTATGCTCCCTCTCTAGGGGATCCTTCCGTTAAAACTTTAAGTCAACTGTTTCCTCAAATAGGGAAACCTTCTCATTAATTACACTAGTGAAACTGTCTTTTATTTATCTGAGCATTCACCAATTCCCAGTCCGATCCTCGTCTGATCCCAGTCCGGGCCACAACTTACAGAAAACCACTGCTTCTAGCCCAGGTCGCTTCAAGTGGCTTGCTGCTGCTTCTTGCTCTTATGTCAAGCGGCTCGCACCGCTTCTTGCTCTTTCGGCCCAACCAGCAGGACAAAAGACACGTACTCTTCAGAAGTTCATGAAGCAGCTTCCCGTTTATTCAGATAACACACCCTCAATATATAAGCAGTCTCATGCATAAGCAATTGTAACCAGATATGTCCATCCAATCCTGTTAAAGGTCAAGTGATCACTTGCTCAAGCATACATGTAAAGTATATCTGTCCACGAGCTAGGCGGCTGAACTGATTATCATACAGCCAATTGTAAACGCTTTCTGCCTTTCTCCAGGCATAATCAGGACGCCATTTGCTCTCTGCCAGTCACCATCTTTAGATGCACATGGAGTAACCCTGGGCCCTGGGTCTCGCCTGCCACATTGGGTGCTCCACTGGCTATCAGGAATCAGTTTTGGTGATTGGTGTCGGATGATCGGGAGGTGAACTCGTGCATTGGGTGATGAATAGGTGTAAGGCAGGCAATGGACAGGCGAGAGGCAGGCAAATGGAGGATGATAGGCACCTGACCTGTTCATGTATTTTTGTGTTATATTTTACTCTACTTAAATTCTTTTGAAAATATATGTTGCATTATTTTCATTATGTTATTTCTAAATATTAGATTTCAGTGTGAAGTGGGCAGATTGTTTTTATCATAAATTATCATTTCTGGTTCAGTGAGTAGAACATCTTCCAACTCTTTTTACCCTGCTCTGGAATTACTAGGGACCTCAGCACTGAGAGTAATCGATGGATACAAAGCTCTGCAGTCTCCTCTTGGGCACCATGAGGAGGCCAGTAAAGGAGGAGATGCCTCATCCCCACCCTCTTGATAGCTATGCCCCAGATCTGTCTGCTGTTATACCAAGAGCCATCTATTTCAGTAGTGAGGAAATGGTGATAAGAAGTAATAAGAACTTATTGTATATGTTATACTAGGTGATGAATAGTCATTTGCTATATACAGGTATAGGATACACATATGTGAATTTTCATTAATATGTAATCTTCTGGTACTGATAACATTCACTTTAGAAAGTCAAAACAGATCCTTCTCAATAGCCTGGTGTTTGCCCTCAGATGTCAGTGTTCTGTGATATTTCCTTCTCATCACTAGAGTTGGTCATCCTAGGTTTTGAGCTGGAGATAGTTGTATTCTGGGTACTTTGGTTTGTTTGTCCCCTCTGTCTTTCTCTATTTTTCATATGGCTTTGTCTTCTGTTTCTGTTTCTGTCTTTCCTGCTTCTCAAGTGTACTGCTCTCACTGCTAAAGGTATGAACATTCTGACTTCTGATTGAGAATCTTCACCAGTGAGTTTTTGGTGTAAAACTCTTCCACCAATATATTGTCTGTTTTCCTGGTTTTATGAGTGCCTCTCATCTTACCCCAGCTTGGCTGCAGTCACTTCTTCCCTTTCTCCAGACCTCTCTACCAGCTCTGTAATGTCTTAACCATGGTGCAAATTTCATAGGAAATAGTATTTTTAGAGGCCTCCTTAAAACTTGGTAGATATACACAATGGAATATTACTCAGTCATATAAAAGAATGAAATTATGTCATTTGCTGGTAAATGGATGAAAGTGGAGACTATCATGCTAGGTGATATAAGCCAGTCCCAAAAAAAACCAAAGGCTGAATGTTCTCTCTGATATGTGGATGCTGACACTTGATAAGTGGAGGGGAGGGAAGTATTTTGGATTAGATAATGTGGAATGAAAAGAAGTAAGAGGGGGTGGTAATGGTAAAGACAGAAAGTAAATCAGACATTACTTTCCTATATTAATTAATGAATACATGAGCAATGTAGCTCCACCTCGTGTACAACCAGAAGAATGGGAAGTTATACTCCATATATGTATAATATGTCAAAATTCATTCTAGTGTTGTGTATAACTAAAAAGAACAATTTTTTAAAAAAATGGTCTGAGAGCCCTGGAAAGCAGTATCTCCTTGTTCTTCCACAACCTCCTGCAAATGCTTTGTCATTCAGGATCATTTTCCTGGTTGAATTGTTTTGTATATGACTGTGTTTTCTCCTAGATGGTGAATTTTGGGGAATTTTTTTTCAATGTTGTAAATTTATATATAAGTATAAACAATGTGTGCACACACACAAACACACATATACATATATATTTATGTTTTGGAGATTGAACCATTTACAGTTGACCTATTGAACTACATGCTCTATTCTTTTTAGTCTTTTCTATTTTTTATTTTGAGAAGTATCCTGCTAAATTGCTGAAGGCCTTGCTACATTGCTGAGGCTGACCTGGAACTTGTGATCCCCTAGCCTCGGCCTCCATAGTCACTGGGATTACAAGAGTGTTCCAACACCACTGCACCTGGCTGAATTCATATATTTTAGTAAGTCAGCTCAACTCTGAACACACCAGAGCCATTTCTCATATGGAACATCTGTCTTGTGTGCCTGAATGCAATCATACTATCAAATCAATATCAAATAATTTTCTCTTGAGCTTTTCAAACACATCATAATTCAATTTTATTGCAAAGTGTACATAAAATAAAAGTTTTCCTTTTAAATATTTTAAGTATGCAATTAAATGGAATTAAATACTTGCACAATGTTTTGCACCATGGATATTTTCTATTTCCAGAACTTTTGCAGTTTACCCAACAGAATTCCCATACTGTTAAAAAAGAATATCCCATTCCTCCTCTTGTGCAACTGCTGGTACCTATACTCCATTTTCTGTCTCTATGGAATTGCCTGTTGTAAGGATCTGATATGTGGAATTATAATTTTTTTCTGGTTTAGACTTAGAATGTTTTCCCAATTCACCCATATTATTGCACTTTTAAGAGCTTCATTAATATTCTAGAGTGAATGATACAACTTTTCATGGACATGCAACATGTTGCATAATTTTTAATTTGTTTATCTAGGGAAATTTGGATGGTTTACACCACTTGGCTAATGTGAATAAAGATGCCATGAACATTGGTGTGCAGGTGTTGGTTTTAGTCTCTCCTTTCAATTCTCTTGGGAATATACCTAGAAGTGGATTTGCCTCAGCATGTAATAATTTCACATTCAACATTTGGAGGAAGTATCATATGGTTTTGCATAGTAGTTGCATAAATTTCCACTAGAAAATTTTTAGGGTTTCATTTTCTCTATATTCCCTATCAACATTTATTTCCCATTTATCTTAAAATATCCATTACAATGCATGTAAGGTGATACCACAGAGTGAATGATTTAATTTTCCCTCATGACAATGCTATTTTTCTTATGATTATTGACTGTACATCTTCTATGGTAAAATGCCTATTGCTTTTTGTTCTTTGTTCATTTTCCAATTGGGATGCTTCCTTGTTGAGTTATAGGAACTCAATAATAATTCTTCAAAAAATTTGAATTGCTAATATTTTCTCTCATTCTGTGGATTGCCTTCTTTATTTAATTTTATTTTTAACTAGTTTATTAGGTACAATTGACTTGCCATAATCTGAACATGTTGAACATATTTAAGATATTAAATCTGTTTATTTTTTGTTTTATATTACCTCTTAAGCACTTCTCAATATACAGTTCTACCATGTTAAGTATATTCAAAATGTTGTGTAATGCATCTCCAGAACTTTTTCATCTTGCAAAATTAAAACCTATACTCATGAAATACACCCTCCCTTGACTGTGTGCATGGTTTTCTGGTGTTAGTTAATGCCTTTTACTCCATCTCTTTGAAACTCAACTTTCAAGGGCAGTTCACACTCAATTGTTGGGAAAGGCAGTGGACATTCCAGGTACAGTTTCTGGGATATCTACACAGTCCTATCATATGTCATGGCATGGTGGCTCAGAACCTTGATCTGTCTCATTCTCTACTGATGTTATCTGGTTCCATTAATGTCAATGATTTACTGCTAACTGGAGAAGATCATCCTGTGTTACAGAATGCAGTAGAACAACTCATTTACATGGTAGGAGATGGACTGTCAAACTAAACAAAATTCAAGGTCCCATGAATTTCATGGGGTCATTAGGTCAGATAAGACCCATTTGATTCCAGTCATGGCAAGAGGTAAAGTGAACACCTTTTCCAATACCCATGCAGTGAAGAATGTAGAGGGGTCTTTAGGCCCCTGGGTTATTAGAAGACTTTCATGCCTCATCAGTCCTCCTGGACTGATGAAGAAGGGAGGCAGATGGAACTAGGATGTTCACCAGCAGAGACTATTTGTAAAAGCAGATTTGATAGCCCAGGTACCTTCTCTGGGCACCTCTCTACTAGGGTGCCAATGTTGTTAGATATAAACACAGCAACAGCATTAACCCAAAGTAGTGTTCTATAATTGTGCACTATGGAGGTAGAATGATAATTTGAATATTTTAGAGTTGGGATCTGGAATGTCCTACAAAACCCCAGGAGGTAAAGTAGTGGTTTCCAGGGTGGTGCTCTTGGGATCTGATGTAAGGCATGAGAGATGGGACCAGTCTTTAGGTTATGAGTGTGTTCTCTTCTCAGGAATTTTAATACCTCATTCTCTGCCTTTTTCTCTTCTTTCCTGCTTTGAGAATAGTTTTGCTTGGCCATACGCTCCATCCATGATGAGTTGCCTGCCACCAGAGGTCTAAAACAATATGTCTGATCAATCATGTACTCCAAAACTGTGAGCCAGGATCCCCCTTTTCTCTTTATTGGTTCATAACACCAAGATTTTTTTTTTTTTGAGAATTCTAGCTTCCTTTTAATCACTGAATTTCAGATTTTACAAATAATCTTAGGACAATCCAGGTAACTAAGGTTTTTCAGGGGGAACAGTTCTTGTACATGAAGAACAATTAAATGCTCTACGTTTTTGTAAGTAACTACTGGCTGGATTACCAAACATTGTCACAAACAGAAGTAAAGCCATAGATCACTGCATCTGTATTTACAAAAAGCCATAAACAAACATGCATTTCTTTATCAGGATGACTTAAATAGATGTTTGAACATTAAGGCAGTGATGATTCTAAAACAATGAAAATCTAAGTTAAGGCTTTATGTTCATTTTGAAACTCATCCATAGGCAACTGTGACCAAAGCAAACTTATCTACTACAGTTTAGTTCATCTGCTTGGATATGTTATTAATCCATTACCAGTTCTCTTCCAGACATATGGTATAAGCATTATTACCAACACCATCAATTTACTTTAATGAATCATTAGTCTCCTTCTTCTTGAGTTCTATTTTGAGGATTTAGCTTTTAGCAGCACAAGCATGTGCCACAGAAGAAACAGAGCATTTTGCCTGAAAGGTGGTCAATTAAGAATTCAGACTGGGCACAGTGGTGCACACCTGTAATCCCAGCAGCTCAGGAGGCTGAGGCAGAAGAATCTCAAGTTCAAAGCCAGCCTTAGAAACTTAGTGAGGCCCTAAGCAACTTATTTTGAGACTATGTCTCAAAATAAAAAATAAAAATGGGTGGTGGATGGAAGGAAAATTAACTTTCAAATAATTGTAGATTGTACTCTTGCCCTATTATCAAGCTTAGAAGTATAAAGTTTTGAAATCTGGGGTTGGGGGTGATATCCTTTTCCTACTTTTTTAACATTGATAACAAAAGTCAGATGCAGCCTGTAGGTGCATGGTGGGAAGCAGCTCTGGAGCCCCACTCTGGTCTGCCATGGAGTGCAGGGTGTTTGTAAATGTGGTAATGTTAGGAAGATATTTGGTCTCCTCACTGGTAGTAGACAACTCCTAAAATCCCTGTCATTTCCAGCAATTTGTTTTCTTTGCATGCTAATGGGATCATTGATAGCTGGCAGCCTCTAGGTAGCTTTAGAATGGGGACTGGTCACAGGCCAAGACATGGTTAGAGGGGTGGGATCTTCAGCCTCACTATGCTTCACCCCTCTACCTTCTGGGAGGGGAGAGAAGCAAAAAGTTAAGTTGATCATTGCTGGTGATTTAATCAATCATGCCCTTTAAGTTTCAATAAAGGCCCAAAAGAACTGGGTTCAGTGAGCTTCTAGACAGATGAACATGTGGATTCCTGAAGGACAGCCCATCTGGAGAGGGCATGGAAGCCAGTTCCTTCCCACATACCTTACTGTTCATCTGTTTCCTTTGCAAAAACCAGGAAACATGTTTCCATGAGTTCTCCCAGCCATTCTGGTGAATAAATTGAACCCAGGGAGAAGACTGTGGCAACCCCAACACCAGGTTTTTTTTTTTTTTTTATACTGTTGGAAAGTTGACTAATACCCTGGGCACCAGTGTTCCCAGGAGATATATCAATATACTGATGAGCTAAGAAACTAGTCTGGGTGCAATACCAGGATACTGAATTCAGCATGGGGCTCTCATAGTGTGGGAGCTGGGACTACACTTCCACTTCTAAGTATGTCAAGAGTGATCCTTGTCAGTGTGATCCTTGAATTACCCAGAGTTAACCCTGTCATTGTGGCTTTTGATCCTGTAGTTTGTGAAGTCTGAGGACAATTCTTTTTTAAAAGGATTACCACTGCACTTTAATTATATAGAACAGTGACTTTTATTGTGCCATTTTGTACATGCAAATAACATACTTCAATCATATTCACCCCCATTCTACTTGCCTTCTCTAGTTAAGTCTCCATGCTACTTGTATATCTGTTTTCACTTCTAGACTTCATAATACTTGTACTTATGTGTCTAGCTTACTTTGCTTAACATTATGATCTCCAGTCCATCTACTTACGATGAATGACATGATTTTATTGTTCATTATGGCTGGATAATACTCCCTGCTGTGTATGTGTGTGTGTATCACATAATCTTTATCCATTCTTCCATGAGCAAACATACCTGGTCTGATTCCATAACTTGTCTATTGTGAATTGTGCTACGGTTCATGAGAAACAATAAACTATAGGAGAGTATCTGACTTTAATTCTTTCAAGGAATGTTATATCTGAATCCTAATTAGAATTAGATTTATTATCCTAAGGAACCACTATCCTGATTTCCATTTGACTGTAGTAATTTAAATTCCCACCAACAGTGTGTGAATGAAACATTTTCCTCACATCATACTATACTTACCAGCATTCATTTATTTTTGCATTTTTTTTATTTTTAATGATTGCAATTCTGATGGGGTGAGATGGAATCTCAATGTAGTTTTGATTTGCATTTGCCTGATGGCTACATTTGTTGAAACCTTTTTCATATAATTATTGTCCATTTGTACTTCTTTTGAGAAGTGTCTGTTCAATTCATTTGCCCACTTATTGATGGGGTTGTTTGATTTTTTGGTGTTAAATTTTTTGACTTCTATATATATTCTGTACATTCTCTTTTCAATAGTGGCTGGCAAAAATTTTTTCCCCTTCTATAGTCTGTCTGTGGAAAATACTTGCTTGTCTGTGCAGAAGCTTTTTAAATTGATGCAGTCTCATTTGTTGATCCTTGCTTTTATTTCATGAGCAAAAACTAGAATTCTATTTGGGAGGTCATTGCCTGTTCCAATGTCTTAAAGTGTTTCCCCCATGTTTTCTTCTGGTCATTTCAAAGTTTCAGGTATTTTGTTAAGGTCTTGATCCATTTTGAGTTGTTGGGTGAGAGATACGGATCTAGTTTCCATCTTCTACATGTGGATATTTAGTTTTCCCAGCAATGTTTGATAAAGGGGCTCTCTTTTCTCCCACATATGTTTTTGTCAGCTTTGTCAGAAATCAGATGACTGTAGTTTTGTAGGTTAGGTTCTATGCCATCTATTCCACTCCATTGGTCTACTTGTCTGCTTTCATGCTAGGACCATTTGTTTTTGTTACTATTGCTCTGCAGTGTTTTTCGAATTGAGTATTTTTAAGTCTCTGGCATTGCTCTGTTTGCTCAGGATTGTTTTTGCTGTCCTGGGTCTTTTGACCTTCCATTTGAGGATTTTTTTTTTTTTTTTGTAGTTCTGTAAAGAATGTTAGATGTTCCCGTCAATAAACTCAGTTATGAATTATTAAGAACAATGGTATTTCAGAAGTTCAGTTTGTAAAAGAATGAAGAGAAATGTACTATTCAGGCACTATGGCTTCAGGATCTGCTCCCTCATTTTCTTTTTCCTGGAGTACTGGCTTTGGGGCGCAATCCCAATCCATGGCCACCAGGGTCCAGCTGGATATTCCCTTCCTGCTCACCTAATGCCTTGAGCTCCAAGCTCTATGCCTCACCCAGCTTGGACCCACCACATCCCCTCCAGTCCTTGGCCAACAGTGAATGTCCTGAACTCACCACCCAGAGGCTCTGTGCCCTGACATGGTTACTTCTCTGGAAGTTGGGGAGAGGAGGACCAGTATGCACCAACACCATGGCCCAGCTGGACTGGTGGCTTGGCGAGGTTCAGTGGTTCATGTTGATGTCACTCTTCATTATGGATGTGGTCACAGTGGGTACAGACCTGATGCAATGCATGCTGGCCAGGATTGACTCCTGCTGCCATGACTGGTCAGGCCTGAAGAGGAGCAGTGCCTGTAGTTGGAAGCCCTGCTTTTTTTTTTTGGATTCTGAGTCTGAACTGCTGGAGGAATCATTGACCAGTGGTCTGGATGACCAACCTGAACCATGAGGCCAAAAGGAGGGGAGTCCCTCTGCAGCTCTCCTTCCAGCAGGACCTGAGGTCTTAGCTCCATGTGCTGGCAGTTGGAGAAGTCTCCAGCATCATCCAGTCAGCCTAGGAGAAGGTCACCTGTCACATGGTGGACAAGACCCTTCAGTTTCTGATCAGTATAATGCCCTCAGCGATGGGCTCTGGACACCATATGTATAATGTGCAAGTCTCCCTGGTTCATCTATAGCTAGAGATACACATGAAAGAAAGAGAGAAGACCTCCAGATTAGGTGGTCCTACATCCACATGCCAAAAATGACCACCAAGATCTGAGCACCAAGCCCATGGACATAAAGGAAGCAGAATCTACAGATGAACAAATGGTTCAAACATGGGAAATTATTTTAATGGGCTCTTCATATTTCTGCTGTAATGGTGCTCCTGGCCACATTTTAGGGCATCCTGATTTTGATTTCCAATGGGAAAAATAATCACCTTGGTACACATTTTTAAACTCCTGTATACCTAGGAAGCTGCTTCCCTCCTCAGTACACCTATACCTGGGATCATTCAGTTTCCATGTTGATCCACTCCTCTTGAATGAGTAATGCCAGCAGACATATTTTTAAAGAGTGATTGTCACTAGAGTGACAGGTTTTGACCCTTTAATGAGATTGGTATTCTTCCAATAAGATTGGAAAGGCTGGTGTGACCCTGATCTCTGGCAGATGGTGAATGGGTACATACTTTTCAGAGACTTTATTAACCCTTCAATGTGTATGTCAGGGTAATAGAGCCATCAAGGAGCAAGACCCTTTAGGAAAGCCAAAACCAAGGGACTTTTTTTCTTTCCTATTTTTGAGGAAGAGATTCAAAAACCACAGAGGGGATTTCACTTTGAAATGCACATTAAAAAATTCTTAGGTGTTCCAGGAATTATCAAATGATTTTAAAATGACTTTTTAGCCATGGTCTTTTTCCTTTTTTTTTTGGTGGCCACATTACCAAAGATTGAGCTCAGGGCCACTTAACCACTGAGCCACATCTGCAGCCCTATTTTGTATTTTATTTAGAGACAGGAACTCACTGAGTTGCTTAGAGCCTCACCAGTGCTCAGGCTGACTTTGAAATCTCAATCCTCCTTCCTCAGACTCCCGAGACACTGGCATTACAGGCATGCACCACAGTACCTGGATTGCATTTGAATGTGAAACATTGTAATGTTCCAAAACATATTAATAGCAAGTTAGTGTCCCCTCCTCAAAAAAGGAAAGAATTAAAAACATGAGGCAAAAATACTGTACTGATACAGAATTCCTTGTACTGATTTTTATTGAGTTTTAGAGAAAGTTATCACCAAAAGCCAGTTTACAACATTCTCTAAAATTTAATTAATATTAATAGGAGTAGTAATCATAATGTATGGCCTACATGGAATAGAAATTTACAAAGACTTCTTTTGACTTTGACTCCATCTTTCAAGTGGTGTTTTACTATGATAGAAATGTTTCCAGTCACTGTTCAATAAAAGGATATTGTCAATCTTTTCCACAGTGTCCTTGAATCTTATTATAACTCATTTCTAAGGATATAAATAAGTCACAAACTAAACCTTAAGAGAAGAATTTAAGAAGCACAAAAGGTACTTGAAATACTACCTACCACACTGCTAGATCTTGAATATAAGAGTATAACTTTTTAGCTGTGTACATTTAACTAATTAAAATCCAATCTCTGCTTTAGTATCCTTGTTGTGAAAGAGGCACAAAATCTATGCCTGATTCATGGCTTTTTTTTTTTTTTTCTGAGTGTACATGCTTAGAACGGCAGCTGACACATGATAATTGCTCAATAAAAATGAATTCTTGTTATTTTTATTTACTATTATAACAACTGATTATTTTGGTATATTCTGTATAAAGGCCCAGGATTTTATGTTCAAAAAGACATAAGAAATATCAAACATGTGTTAATCATATTATAGCTGATCTCCAGTTAATTAAGTATGTAACATTTACCCCAAACATTTTCAAAAATTCTCCACCTGCACATCAAATGATTCTTTTTTGAAATACAAAATGTTTCTTATATAGTCTAACATCTGTGTGTATTTTAAGTGCTCATATATATACACCTTGAATTCCAACATTTTTTTTATTTGAAAAGGAACCCAAGATATTGTGGTAAAGACCTTCATCTTAAATGTGCACCTGTAAGTGAACTGATTTTAAAAATACATTCGAGTAGTTGAGTAAATCTCAGTACTATTCCTAGAAAGTGATACCTCAGGAACAGAATACACAGATACAGATTTATGTCTCATCCATTAAACCTTTATGTGATTGTCATAAACAGAAATAGAGTGTGATTGGTGCTGAAGCAGTGGTTCACTGGCAAAGATAAAATCAACCATCTGCTTTGAAGTGTGATCTTCATTTATGGAGACCCCTACCTGGCTTCTTTGGAGAATGAGCTTGCAAATTAGCTTGTTTTCCTGAATCCCAAGGAAATAGTTTGGCAAATAGTTTGCCAAATAGTTTGGCAGGAAGAAAAGGAATTCAGTATGAAAGCCATCACTGAGTTCAGATTCATGAATTTGGTAAAGACCTTGAGAGTAATTTTTTAACCCCTTCTTTGTTTATATCCTTGAATCATTCCTGAATAAAATAATACCCTGAAAGGAATTAAAGAAGTAAAAATATTTCTTTACAACACAGGTATGTACTTTTGACCCGCAGTATCACCACAGACTTGTGCACCTGGGAGAAAATAATAGAGATGGAAACAACCAGGACTGACACATCTGATTTAAGATTTTTCCATGGAACTTAATGAAGCTGAAAAACATAAAAGAAAATACATATGCAGTTTCTCTAGCTGCGTGAGGTGAAGATTCTGTGCCACTCACTCCCCACATTACCTCAGGACATGCTGCAGGGTTCCTGGGACTGCAGGAGTCAGTCTAAAAACCCTGACTGAGAAAATATGTTGAGAAAAAAAAAAAGCAAATGTAGATAGGGAGGATAGAACTTGTTCTCCACACTCAGTCTCTGTGTTAGTCAGCTTTTCATTCCTGAACCAATATCAAGGTAGAATATAAAGAGCACAATTTTTTTGGCTCACAGTTTCAGAGATTCCATTGCATTGGGGCCTGTGACAAAGTAGCACATCATGGTGGGAGCAGGCAGTAGAACAAAACTACTCACCTCCTTGGCAGGGAAACAAAACTGATAGAAGGACAGACCAGAAACTCAGTGTCCTTTGACTACATCCCAGTGAGAAGAAGCGACCAGTATCCCACCCACAATGGCCATCAGGGCACACCCCAATGACCTGAAGACCTCATGCTAGTCCCCAGTTTTTCAGGATGTGGCAACCTAGGGGACCAGGATTTTAACACATGGACCTTTGGATGACTTTTAAGATCCAAACTGTAGCAGTCGCCAACATGGTCTTTTATCTGTATATGGATTGTGTCTCACCCCTACTCCACTCCCTACATAATTTCTTGTATTTCCCTGTGCTTTTTGTCATAACTCTATCCTGGTAACTATCTTGTAACACTGTACGTACTTAACATTTCTGCAGACAGCATGGAAGAAATCTGTGATTTTAGTGTTATGTGAAACCCTTGTATGGGTCAGTAATTTTCTCACTGCCTGATTTCCTCCAACATCTGATGCCCTGTTCTCCAGATATACACGAATGTACTTCCAACCCACTGTACCATGCTTCAGGTCATTGTTGCTCTGCTGGTTGCCTTCATGCACCACAAATTTGAATTGTTTGCATATATATTTTGTTAGGTCAGAAATTAGGTGACTGAAGGGGGCACAGCTGAGCAGCTGGAACAAAGACCAGCCCACCAAAGGTGACCAAAAAGTTTGCAGCAAGGTGGATGGAAAGTTCCACTGACCCTTCACACCCACCTGTCACTCAACAAGACCCCCTCCCATCCTAGTCTATAAAAACTCTGGGCAACCAGGGCCATGCGCGATTTTCTCTGGGTCCCGATACCCCGGGGGTCTGGGAATTTCACCCGAGAGCCAAATTCCAATAAAGCTTGCTTAAGCCACTTTCTGTCACATTTTATTTGGCTGCTAACTGTGCCCACCTAGACCCACCAAGTTTACGTTTGGTCCCACCATTGAGCCCACCGAGCCCATCCGAGCTTATATTTGGTGCCGAAACCCAGAAGGGGGTTTTTTGGGCTCCCCCACCTAGGGGTTGAGACCCACCCCCTCCTCAGAAGAACCACGAGATTCCAATCTGTTATGCTCAGCTCTACTCTGTTTGGTCCATCCTGCTTCAAAGCAAGATAAGTTCCCTGGGTTTTTCCCCATAAGCGGTTCCAATCTACACCCTCCGTTCCACAGGAGGTCTGTCTGTGGGCACCCCACAGGCCTCGCCCCTGCTCTGTCTAGGTTGCTGTGAAGATGTTCCAGCCTCCAGTCAGCCCCCCATTTATTCCATTTTTGGGTCCCCGAAAGTCAAGAGACGACCTGACTTTTGGCCCGCCCACCATTCTCCAGTATGCAGGAGTCAGAACTGGGATGCCTTTTCTGTCCGGGTGAAATTGGACGGCTTATGGGAAATAGCAGGAGCTCACTAGACCCCAAAATTCCTTTGGGGTGTATCCACCATAATTTTACTAAACTGGGACTTTCCAAAGACTTAAGCCATAAAGGCTAATATTTATTTGACCCTGGCCAAGCCTCAGTATGTTTTAGATCTCAAGATGGCCACCAAAAGGCACTACAACCATTCGCAAGCTTTCTTTTTGGAATTTGGTGCTCGCCTTGCTCCTCCTTCTACCTACTCCACCACCCACATTCTTCTCCCTGAGTGGTCCCAAACCCTGCCCACCTCCATGCTCTGGCCAGGACTCTGCCTCCTCTTCCTGTCCTCCAGTGGAAACCCCACCCCCTCCTCCCACAGATGCAGCTCCTCCACCCTTCCTCCTGGGAGCCCTCCCACTTCCCCTCCCACCTCCTCCTTCAGAACATCTCTCTGCCTAGTCTGTTCCCTCCTCCCATCAGCACTAACATGCAACTTTATCAGACTCTCCCACTGACTAACCCAGAGCTTCTTTATCCTCTCTGGGAAATAGCTAGTGCAAAAAAGTTATGTCAATCGAAGTTCCATTCTTGTTTAGGGTCTTTCTCTGCTGATTCCTCTACTTATATTAAGGAACTTGAGTACCTTTCCCAAACTTATAGTCTTAATATCCTTTCTTCCACTCCCAGTATCCAACAGGCAGCACAGGACCATGCTGACCTAGCCTATTTAATGGACATAACTTTATCCACAGGAGCAGGTTCCAATAACTGAACCAAACTGGAACTACAAGGAAGGCAAGCAGGGCCACTGTTTTTGTGCTCACATTATCCAATACCTCATAGCAGGCATGCAAGCAGTCTCCAATAAGGTGGTAAACTTTGATAAACTGAGGGAAATTACCCAGAATCCAGATGAGAATCCAGCTCTGTTTCTTAACTGCCATACAGAGGCCCTTACTAGATATACTAAACTGGACCCTGAATATCCCCCTGGGGCTACAGTGCTAGCAACCTACTTCATTTTTCAATCAGCCCCTAATATAAGAAAAGAGCTCAAGCGAGCTGAGGAGGGCCCTCAAACCCCTATCTAAGATCTGGTGATAAATGGCCTTTAAAGTCTGTAATGCCCAAAAACTCAGCCAAATTGGCCAGGCAAGTTTATTTACAGAAAAAGGTGACACTCCAATCCCAGCCTTGGTAGCTGCCCTATGGCCTGCGACTCCAGTGAGAGCTTCGAAGGGGAGCCAGCAACCCCCTTCGCCAGGGGCCTGCTTCAAGTGTGGATGCGAAGTCACTGGGCTTATCAATGTCCAAACCCACAGCCCCCCACCAGGCCATGTCCCACCTACAAACAAGCAAGACACTGGAAGAGTGACTGCCCTATGGCTGGTCCCTCCCCAACATCTCTATGCAGAAGTATGGCCAGCTAGGCGGTCCCTTCCCATGAGCTTTTGGGATTCACAGAAGACTGAAGGAGCCCAGACTCAAGGACCCCTACAACCCTAGCCAGGCCCAGGGTAAAAGCTCCAGGTAACGGGTAAGTCCATAATTTTCCTGTGGACATGGGGGCCACCTATTCTGTCTTGCCTGCCCACTCTAAGTCTTTATTTCCTTCCCAGGTTTTGGTTATGGGAATTGACAGAAAACCCTCCTTCCCAAGCAGAATAGCTAAATTAGCCTGTGCCCTAGAGGGACGTCCTTATACACACTCACTCCTAATTATTCCCTCCTGCCCAGTCCCCCTCCTAGGAAGAGATGTTCTCCAACTCCTAGGATCCACCCTACAGCTTCTTCCCAGGCACACTGCTAGTGCTCACATTCTTTTACCTCTGTTTCATATGTTTTCTAGTGCTTCCATACCACCTACCCTACCATTGCCCCCAGACCTAGTTGACCCCAAGTCTGGAACACTTCCAAGCCAGTCATAGCCTCCCACCACAAGCCAGTTCTTATCCAACTGAAACCTGGGCTAAGTTTCCCTCACGTTCCCAGTTTCCAATTTCCCGTACTCAGAGAAGGACTTAAAACCCATTATAAACCAGTTGCTTATTCAGGGACTCCTTATCCGTACTTACTCCCCTGTAACACCCCCACACTGCCAGTACATAAACCCTATGTAGGCCCAGGACCTCTGTCTAATTAATGGCTACTTGTGATTTGGGAAGTAGTACACTCCTACAATACGTGGATGAACGCTTCCTATGCAGCCCATCCCTCAAAGCCTCCCAGACTCACACTGCCCAGCTCCTTAACTTCCTGGGGTCTCAAGGCCACCGAGTCTCCAGCCAAAGCCCAGCTCACCACCCCTTCAGTCACATATGTGGGCATACTCCTCACTCCTACCTCTAAGAATCTCCCAACAGACAGAACCCAAGCCCTGTGTGACTTACAGCCACCAGAAACAGCAGATTAAATTCTCTCCTTCCTGGGTTTAACTGTTTTTTTTTCAGACACTGGGTCCCTAATTTTGCACTCCTTGCCAAACCCCTATGTCAGGCAGCAAAGGAGATTCCACATAAGCCCCTTACCTCCCTGAGATGATAGCTAACTCTTTTTACAAGCTCAGGGATGCTCTTATATCCTTCCCTGCTCTCTCTTCCCAACCCTAACTGTCCTTTCCCCCTCTTCATGGATGAAAAGCAGGGTGTTAGCACTGGCCTCCTCACGCAACCAACTAGACCTTCTCACAGACCAGTGGCATACCTCTCCAAGCAGCTTGATTCCACGGTTTGTGGGTGGCTACCATGTTTCCAAGCACTGGTGCAGCAGCTGAATTAACTAAGGAAGCTCTAAAACTCACCCTACTTCAAACAGTAACTGTGTTTTTCACCCATCAACTGCAGGACCTCTTAAACCATAAACCCCTTCCACTCCCACAGGTGCTAGAGACACTACGTTCACCTCATGAAGACCTCTTCAATTATCCACTCCCCTCTCCTAACCTAAACTTTTTTGTAGATGGCAGTTCTGTGCTGGGTCCTGATGGACGCTGTAGAGCTGCTTTACACAGATGTCACCACCGCCTCAGTTCTGGAAGCCAATTGCCTTCCAGAAGGGACCACTTCCCAAAAGGCTGAACTTTTTACTTTGATCAGGGCTCTAATTTTATCCAAAGGTAAACAGGTCAAAATCTACACAGATTCCAAATATGCCTTTCTGATTGCTCACTCACATTGAGCTATATGGAAGGAGTGTGAATTTTTCACCACAAAGTGCTCACCAGATAGGAAAGAAAAACAGAAGATTCTAAGTATGGGAATGTATTCAGTAGAAAGTAAAAAAAAAAATGTTCTAAGGAAGAAGGTTCTTGTGTGATGGAATATATGAGGGTCAAAGTAAGTGCTAAGAAAGTCTGTGTAAGTGAAGGGCAAATTTCAACAAGTTTGCATATAACTAAGTTGGTTATATGTATGTGAGACAGGTTGTAGCCTAGTACCTTGGAATGTGCCTGTGCAGGGGCACAAGATGCCTGGCTGCTGTGGCAGTACCCTCACTGGGGAGGCTCTGTGCAGAAATCCTATCAGCACTGACATCAATGTCAGGCACACAGCTCTCAGGCAGTAAGGAATTCCTTTGCCAGATAACCAGTGTTTCCTCAGTTCCCTTCTCTGGTTCCTGCCTGCCTTACAGTAACTTTGGACAGTGGACTTCCATGAAAGCAACAGAGAGCTGCTAACATTGCACTTTGCAGCTGTGAAAAGTTGCATAGATGTCCTAGTCTCTGTAACTTTCCTGAAAACAAAGAATAATGCTTACATAATCTTTAACCTGATTATAAGACATATGTAAAGATTGCTAATGTTACTCTTTAGAACTGCATTTCTATCAGAGAACAGAGTTCCATCTGATCTCTGTTTAATCTTCAAAATCTGTGTTTTGTGAAAAAAACCCCGCCTATCTGAAATAAGGCTCTACCTCACATGGCTGCATGTTAGAATAGTTCCAAAATAAGCCAGACTTTAATTCATTTAAAGTTGTGTTCAAAAGTTTGATGTTTGTTGTAAAGATTACTGTGATCTCAAACAGGGGATATAATAAATAACTTAGCCAGAATTCAGGATACCTATTGCACAAACTTAATGTTTTGCTGTTGGTGATTCCATTTTGTATTTTCCTTGTAAACTCTGTTGCCTGATTAATTTTTGCAGAAGTATTGCTTCAAGAGCAAACACTGTAAATTAACTTGAAATAGTAAGGCATCACCGATAGAACAGATAATGTAAACCCCAATTAGATAAAAGGGGGTAAATAACTGTAAAGTCATAGACATTGAAGTTAATGCCCAGCACTCTTACTTTATGACTGGTGAAACTAACTTGCTGGATGGTTAAGATCAGATTTAGAAATTGAGATTAAATACAGAGGCCAAGAAAAGTCAGTAACAGGCCAATTTGACCAACTTAATCTTAGACACCAAACAAAACAGTTAAAACCTAAATATAGCCATTCTTTGGCATTTAAGAGAAACAATAGTTAAATGCAACCTAAGATGTACACTTGTGTTAACCTCCCTAAAATAAATAAAGACTGGAAGCTACAAGAGAGAAATTCTTAGGCAGTTGTACCTGCTAACTATCAAGAGAAACTGCCAGAATCAGGAGTTTTTAGTCAGTTTAAGGCCTATAGATCCTCCTAAACTACATAGGTAGGCTTAATCTATGCTTGCTAGTATGATTATCTAGCCCTAAGTCACAGGAATATAGAGATCTCTACTATACACAGGTTATACCAACAAGAGGACTTAATTATGCAGTCACTGCCAACCAAAAGCTAGAACAGCAACTCCAAAAGGCAGTAGAGGCATCTGCTGCCCCCCTGACATCCCTGCAAAGATGAATAACATTTATTGCTCAAGTTTCCTTGCAGAACCGTTGAGCACTAGATCTGACAGCGGACAAAGGGGGAATACACCTCTTCCTAAAAGAATGTTGTTGCTGCATCAATGAAACCGGTCTAATGAAAGCAATGTCGAAACTCTTAGACGTCTAAATAAAAGGCTGAAGCAAGAAGAATCAAATGACCCCTGGCCAGGATGGCTGAACTCCACTCTAGTTACCTGGATGACCCCTACCCTTACTCCCCTATTTGTGATAGAATTTCTGCTATTACTCCCTGTCTTCTCAGGTTTGCCTGGAACTGCATAAGTGAGGTTGCCAGGGTGACCTACAACCAGATGCTCCTACACTCTTATAGTCGCCTCCTCACCAACCTAGAACCCGAACCTTTTTCTCCCCATGATGCCCCCCTAACATGCAGGAAGTAGCCAGACTCCAGCGCCCTATATCACCAAAAAGGTCAGGATGTTAGGTCGGAAATTAGGTGACTATAGGGGGCACAGCTGAGCAGCTGGAACAAAGCCCAGCCCGCCAAAGGTGACCAGAAAGTTTGCAGCAAGGTGGACGGAAAGTTCCACTGACCCTTCTCACCCACCTGTCACTCAACAAGACCCCCTCCTATCCTAGTCTATAAAAACCCTGGGCAACCAGGGCCAGGTGCGATTTTCTCTGGGTCCCTATACCCCGGGGGTCTGGGAATTTCGCCCGAGAGCCAAATTCCAATAAAGCTTGCTTAGGACACTTTCTATCACATTTTATGCCCGTCAGAGCTTACATATTTAACAGACACACTTTAATGGGCATGTTGTGTGAATGCAGGCAATGCAAAATGCATTAGAGAATCCTTTGAATACTTTTACCAGGAGTGAAAACAAGATAAAAACAAAACAAAACAGAAACCAAGAAAGAGTTAAAATATTACATATAATTTTGAGGTAAATATGGTCTCTACTCTCTGTTGTGGCTTCCTTAAATGACCATGAACCAGGGTGAGAAGCACTGGATATCAGGTTGAGAACAGCCTTAGAGACCATGGACAAGAGTGAAGAACACATGCTCCAAGGCATTTAGAAGGGCTCTGGTAGATGGGGTGAGGCATTGCAGTGTGTGGACCAGGGGAATAAGCCAATCAAACCATACATTAGGCAGAAGTTTGTCTGCTTTAACAATGCTTAGGATGTACTGAGGAGCCTAGAAGTACTGGGATGAATTGACAGATTACTGCCGGAGTCTGATTGAAAGATTGAAGTGGGATACACAGTAGGAGTGCAAAGGAAGAGAGGGATTTGACAAAAAAGGATTTACAAGAAAATGGATAAAGAATGAAGAATTAAATGGATGCAATGAATGAAAATTATCTGAGGAAGACCCCAAAATTTAGAGACTGAAAAAATAGCAGAAAGAAGTTTGTAGCAGTAACTGATTACAGAGAAAGATGATTACAGAGCTCCAGGGAAAAACACATTTGCATTGTTCTGTGGTTTTGACCCTACCAGAAGAGAGACTCCAGTAAGACCTAGATCAAAGAGCTCATCTGGGGCTCTGAATCTTTGATATGGTAGAGGTGACCCACAGTTGGGTTTCCCTTCTCTTTGTTGAGGACTAAGACTTGCCCAATCATTTACATTTGAATGGTCATGAGGGCCTTGGTACAATAGGCCTCTGGGAGGAAGAGGCTATGTAAGGCCTGAATGAGGGGGTCAGTGCAGACCATGTTCCTGCCCCCTGCATTCATAACCCAGGAAATCAGCACCTGACTAACCTCCTCTCTGAATATCTCCATGCTTTAAATCCTCTTTGTCTCAGGCTGAGGCTTCTTTGACATTATTCTCAGGCCATTAGCCTTTGATTTGCTGTGCTTGTCCCATGGCTTAGTCAGGATGCTATACCATGAGTGGCTTAAGCAACAGACACTTCTTTCTCATCCTGCTGGAGGTTGTAAGTGCAAGATTAGAGGGTTAGCATGGCTGGGTTCTGGTGAGGACTCTCATTCTGAATTTAAGATGGGAACATTTTCCTTGTATCTTCACATAGTGATGAGAGGGGGGAAGAAATTTTCCTTGTTTGTGAGGGCTCATCACATTCTTCAGATCTCCAATTTCATGACTGAGGCCCGAACAACCTAACACCATCTCATTAGGGATTAAGTGTTCAGTATTTAAAGTTGGGGTCAAGACATTTAATCCATAGCAGCCCAGCTACTAGCAATAGCCTTTTAAGTGAAATTGTTTCAAGATTACAGAAAGCATCTCTACAGGTATGTTCAGGATCCTGTGTGTCCAGGAGTTTTCCTCTATGTTTTACATTAGATGACCCCCAATTTTTAAATTTTTGATATTTTTCATTGGTACATAGAAATTGCACACAGTAATGGGTTTCCTCATGGTATATTTGTATATGTACATTGCATAATTTAATAAGTTTAAATTCTCAGTACCTCCTTTTCCTCCCTTCCCCTCATTCTCTTCCTCTACCTTAGAGCTCTCCATTCTATTTTCATGAGATCCCTTTTTTCTTGGTAAGTTCCACATTTGAGACAAAACATGATTCTTGGCTTTCTGAGTCTACCTTATTTCATCTAACACATGTTCTCTGGTTCCATCCATTTTCCTGTACGTGACATAGTTTCATAATTATGTATGGCTGAGTAAAACTTTATCATGTCTGTATATCACATTTTCTAATCCATTCATCTGTTGACTGACATCTAGACTGGTTCCATGACTTGGTAATTTACACTTCACAATAATGAATTGTGCTGCTAAGCATGGACAGGCATGTGTCACTGTTGTATGCTAATCTTACTTCTTTGGATATACACTGAGGAGACAGTAGCATAGCTGGATCATATTGTGATTTATATTGTTCCATTTGTAGTCTTATGAGGAAGTTCCATAATGATTTTCCTAGTGGCTGTACTAATTTACAATCCTACAAACACTGTATAAGGGTTCTTTCCTCCCTCCATTCTGCCAGCATTTATTGTTATTTTTATTTTTGATGACTGTCTTTCTAATTGGAGTGAAATGAAATCTCAGTGTAGTTTTGATTTACATTTTCCTGAATACTACAGTTGTCAAACATTTCTTAAATAGAATTTTTGACCACTTATACTTCTTCTTTTGAGAAATGTCTGTTTCATTTTTCCCCATTTGTTGAATGTATTTTTTGATATGGAGTTTTTAAGTTCTTTATGTATTCTAGATACAAATCCTTTGCCAGAAGAATAGCTGAAAAATATTTTCTCCCATTTTGTAGATTTTCTCCTACTGCTATGAATTATTTCCTTTGCTATGAAGAAGCTTTTTAGTTTGATGCCATCTAACTTTTTGCTATTGCTTATTTTGAAATATAGAAGTCCTATTAAGGAAGTCATTGCCTACACTATATGTTGGAGCCTTTTCTTTTTTCTCTTCTTTCAGTTGCAAAGTTTCTGATCTTATTGCTAGTTCTTTGATCCAATTGAGTTGAATTTTGGGCAAAGAGAGAGATAGGAATCAATTTTCTATCTTTTATGGATATCCAATTTTCCCAGCACCCCTTGTTAAAAAGGATGTCCAGTGTAACTTTTTGGTACCTTTGTCAACCAGACACCTGTAGCTGTGCATTTATTTCTGTTTCTTCTGTTCCATTGGTCTATATATCTATATTTTTGCCAGTACAAAGATGATTTTATTACTATGACTCTGTATTTATAATTGAAAGTCAGGCATTGTGATACCTCCAGCTTTCACCTTTTTGCTCAGATTTCCTTTGACCATCCTGGGTCCTCTGTTCTTCTGTGTAAATCTTAGTATTTTTTCTGCAATTGAAAAGAATATCATTGGTATTTTGATGGAAATTGCATTGGATTGCATTGGATCAATCTGCAGATTGATTTTGATAATATGACCATTTTAACAATATTAAATCTTCCTAACAATGAACATGGGAGATCTCTTCATCTGTTGGTGTCTTCTTCAATTTGATTTATTTTTTCAGCATTTTGTAAATTTTCCTTATAGAAGTCTTTCAACTTTTTGGTTAAATTTGTTGTGAACTCTTTTGTGTTCTTTGAAGCTACTGTTATTAAAAACTTTTTCCTAGTTTATTTCTCAGCAGAACCACTCTCCAGTTATAGGAAAGTGACTGATTTCTATATGTTGATTTTGCATCCTGGTACTGTGCTAAATTTTTTTTTTTATTGTCTTTAGAAGTTTACTGGTGGAACTTACTTTTTGGATCTTCTAAGTTTAGAATAATATCATCTGCAGACAGAGGCAATTTGACTTCTTTCATTTCTATTTGAATCATTTTATTTCCCTTTATTGGCCAATTGCTGTGGCTAAAGTTTCAAGGGCAATATTGAATAGGAGTGATGAGAGTAGTCAGTCTTGCCTAGTTCCTGATTTTAGAGAAAATCTTATCAGGTTTTCACTGTTTCTTTCAATGTTGACATTGGGTTTCTCATATATGGTCTTTATTATGTTAAGGCAAGTTCCTTATGCCTGGTTCCTTCAATATTTTTATTATGAATGCATATTGAGTTTGTCAAAAGATTTTTTTTTGCATCTGTTGAGATTCATCCTTGAGTATGAGGTAGATTTTGTTTATTGATTTGCATATATTGAAATATCCTTGCACTGTTGATTTGAAACTATCTTGATCACAATGTACAATCTTCTTAATGTGTTGATGAATTTGATTTGACTTGCTGATATTTTAAGAATTTTTGCATCCACGTTCATTGAGGTTTGTAGTTTACTTGCCTTGAAGTGTTCTCATTTGGGTTTTGTATCATGTTTATTATACTGGCTTCATAAAATGAGTTCGGAAGTGTTTTTCCCCTTTCTGTTTCATGTAATAATTTTAGGAATGTTAGCATTTGTTCTATTAAGCACAGGTGGGATTCAACTGAGAATCTGTCTGGTCCCAGGCTTTTCATTGTTGCAAGTCTTTTTTTTTCCCCCCCAGTGCTAGGAATTGAACTAAGGGCCTTGTGCTTGCAAGACAAGCACTCTAACAACTAACCTTTATCTCTAGCACTGGAAGTCTTTTTTATTTCTGTGCCAAACTCATTGCTTGTTATTTTTCTGCTTAGATTTTCTATATACTCTTGATTCAATTTTGGTATGTTGTTGGTGTCAATAAATGTCTATCTTTTCTGGATTTTTAAATTTATTTTCCATTTATTGGAATATATGCCTTCATATTAATCTCTATTGATACTCTGAATTTCTCTAGAATCTTCCTTAATGTCTCTATATTTGTCCCTCATTTTATTCATTTGAGTCTTCTTTTTCTTTTGTTATATTGACTAAGAAATTATTGATCTTGTATATCTTTTTCAGAAAATCAGTTCTTCAGTATATTGCTCCTTTCTATTGTGTTTTTATTCTCTATTTTTAAATTCTGTATTTCTTTGATTGCAGCTCTGAAAGTTAAGAATGGTTTGTTCTTATTTATAGAAGCCCTCAAGATCCATGAATACCTAATTAATCTGGAATCTTCCTAATTTTTTAATGTGGGCAGTCATAGGTATAAACTTTCCATTTACAACTGCCTTCACTGTGTCCTAGAAATTTTGGTATGTTGTATTACTATTCTTATTTGATGCTTAGAAATTTCTTCTCAGAATCCTTTGATGGTCCACTCATCATTAAATGCATATTGTTTAATCTGCAAGTCTTCTTATAGTTTCTGTGGTTTTCTTCTTCTTTTTGATTTTTGGAATAGGAGACATGGAATTATTTTAACTTTTTTAGAGTTGCTAACACTTGCTTTGTTTCCTAAAATATCTACTTTTGAGAAAGCTGAAAGTGTATTCAGCTGTTGTTGGATGAAATATTCTGTAATATCTCTTAAATCTATGTGATAAACTGTTTGATTTAGCTCTATAGTATCTTTGTTGATTTTATGTCCGGATGACCTATGTATTAGGGTGAGAGAGGTATATTAAAATCACCTGGTATTATTATACTGTGGCAAAGTGAAGCATTACATTGTATAGTGTTTTGTGTCATTAGGTGCATCAGAGTTTGGGGCATAAATATTTATTATCTTTATGTTTTCGTGTTGGATTTTTCCATTTATCAAGATGTGGTAAGATTTTTCTTCTCTAATTTTGCTTGAAATCTGCTTTGTTAGGTATGAATAGGTATCCTGCTGGCTTTCAGGTTTCATTTACATGAAATGTCAGTTTTCATTGTTTTGCTTGTGAATATCTTTCACCATAAATATGTTTCTTGCAGGCAACAAAAATTGGGTCTTGATTTTTTCATCAAGTCTTATGATCTATGTCTATTATTTGGAGAAATGAGACCTTTTATATTCAGTGTTATTATAGAGAGAAATGTGTTTCTCCTTGTCATTTTGATTTACATTCAATCCTAACTGTTACATGTTCATCCTAACTTGTAATATATTTTTTTCTCATCTAATATCTATTGGCTGTTTTTAATCTTATTCTATGTATGGAATTCTTCTAAGTTTCTTCTGCAATGCTGGCATAGTAATAATGAATTTCTGTCATTTATGCTCACCTTGGTAGGTTTTTATTTCTTCTTCAATTCTGATAGTACAATTCTGATGGTTTATTGAATACAATGGTCTTGGTTGACCGTTATTTTCTTTCAAGACTTGGGATACATTGTTCTAAGCCCTCTCAGACCTTTGGGTTTCTGTTGAAAAATGGGGTGTTAATCTGATTGGTTTTTCTGTAAACATGAACTGGCTTTTAAAGTTCTAGAAACTTTTAAAATCCCTTCTTTGAACTGAAATTTTGTCAGTGTAATTATAGTGGGGTGTGAAGAAGTTCTTTTCTAGTCTGAGGTTCTAAATGCTTGTGGTGTCAGAAGGTTCATCTCCTTCTCAAGGCTTCAGGCATTTTTCTGCTATTATGTCACTGCCATGATCCTGTATCTCTGATCCTTCTTTAATGTGTGTGAGCATCAATTTTGCCTCAGAGTTCTTGTACATTATGATTATAGTTTCTTATTTTTTTCTTTAATAATGTCTGATTGTTCAAGAATATCCAACTGATGCTCAAACTCAGAAATTATGTCTTCTACTTAATTGTAAACACTTCCAATTCAATTTTTGATTTGATTCATTTCATTGATTTTGTCATTTCCAAGATTTCTGTTTACTTATTTTTCAATATCTCTATATCTCCATTGAATTTGTCATTTTTATCCTGTACTGACTTCCTTAGTTTGTAGTTATTTTTTAGGATCATCTTAGAATCCATTAGATTTTTCATCCTTTTTGATATTTTTAGCATGTGTTGTTGGTGAATTATACACTTTGAGTTTTCTTACTACTTTTTTTTGATATCACTTATATTCTTATATTGAGATTGGTATCTATTGAGATGAGTTTCTCTTCTACATTTATATGAGTGTATTCTTGGAGCACAGCCTTCTTTTGGCCAAGAGTTCTGGGATATCAAGTTGTTGTGAAATGTTGACTACATTTCCAAGTGGGTTTTGTAGTGTATTTACTCTGCTAACTTTCTGGTGCTGATTAGTAACCAAAGCAAACATTCAAAGTTGTATGGTATGTCAGAGCTTAAGGATTCAACTTTCTCTGTAGATTTCATAGGATCTTTCTAGTAGATCAGACAGTTGTGTTGCATGTGACTGTCCATGATTGCTCTTCTAGATTTGGCCGCTCTGTTTATTTCAAGAGTGTATGGGAGTAACCTATGTTGAGGTCTTTGTGTTATTTCTCTCTGCTGTTGCTGTAGGAGCAGATGTCCAGGGGTAAGTTGAGCCTTCTTCCTGGCTGTTCCTACTTAGGCCATGATTGTCAGTTTGGGGATCCCCTCCCCATTCTTTGTGTTAAAATATTGCTGAAGTTTAAGCATAGTTATGTGTAGAACAAGGGTCACAACCTCTTTGCTGGACTGATGTGTAATTCAGTCACAGAGCATATTCTCCACCAATTTGAAGAGTTACATTTGATAACCAAAAACTACAGAAAATGGAGAATAAAAAACAGCAACAATAAGAATGAACAATCTGCAACTTTCAAGTAAATACCAGGTGTCATTTATGATATGTACAATACTAATAATCAAAAAATGAGAAATGATGGTGTCAGAAATTGAAACAGCAACAACAAACAACAGTGAACTACATTTAGCATTAAACCCTAAGTGTCAGCTCCAAAATCCACAGTACTAATAACTTCAAAATCATGAATGGTGGGAGCAAGATTATATAAACTAAATATTTTTGAAAGATGGCAAAATAAAATTCATTAAGAAGGAATAAAATGGGAAAGGAAGGCAAAAGAAAGATTAGACTATTCCAAATGTGAAACAGATAAAGAGGAGAGTTTTAAAGTGAAGGCCATAATAAAGGGTGGGAATAAAAAAATTTTGAAAATAAAACAAAATAGACTGACAGAAAACAAGAGTATTTAACTATTATAGGGTGAAGCTGAGAAAATTAAGCAGACAATAAAAGGAAAACCCACTAACTCTCAAAAATTCATAGTAAGTGAATAATAAAATGAGAAAAATGAAAAGACAAAATCTCTTTAAATATATGTGACATGAACCAATCAACATATACAATAAAAACAAAAACAAAAAATTCTTAATGAAAAATGAAAGAACTATTTGTACTGAGGTGGTCAAAGCTGTGGACGAGGACAGATATTTACTGCCTATTCCAGAGTATCCTTCATTCCATTTTTTTTCTTGGCTATGTGTCCCTTAGAGACAGCAAGGGCTGGGGGTGCTTCATCTGTTACGCTTGTGTTGCCCAACAGGATGCTGGCTGGAATGGCCTAGGTTTAAACTGGTTCAAATTATCTCTCACCTTCTCTACTCATCTGTATAGGGTAGTATGGAATGGGAAGTACTGTTGTCTGCTGGACTTTGGTTTGGACAGACTAGACTGATGCATTTCCAGGTTAGGGCTGACATGGAGTTCTAAACAGGAAGCTCTGGTGGCTGAGGTCTAACTCTGTGTGTAAAATTTTGGGTGGAATCTACTACATATAAATTAAGTCAATACACCCCTAAGGGTCTGGTGGATTCTTATCTCTGCTGGGCATCAGTATCTCAGGTAACTCCTGAAAATTCTACTTCTAGGACAGGGAAACTAACTATCCTGGGTGGAAGAAGCACAGCAGTTCTTATGCACTCCACAACCAGCTATGGCTTTGCAAGTTTCACTCCGTGAATGTTATCAGCTTCCAAATCCCTCCTCAGCTGATTGTGCAAGCCACCCAACTTAAAGAAAAGCTAGTTGCACTCCACTGCAAATCTCAGTGCCCTGGAATGCAGACTTCTTTGTGCCTGTTTCAATGACTTCCTGCCAGGTGCACCTTCCATTATTGCAATCAATGGAATTTTTAATTTAATGCCTAGAAAGTATTACAAGAACTATCCTCTAAAAGAATCATGCTACATTAATGCTTGTACCACCAAATCCACCCAAAGGGCAAACACAGAAAACATTGAATAGTTTGCATTAAGAAATAGAAATCAAACCAGTGACAAAAATACACCCAAACACATTTGACATTTGGCATTTTGTGACAAACATCTCTAATAAAACTTAAGAATATAAGGTTGATCTTTTATATGCTACAGCCATAACATGCTTTATCTCTTAGATAAAGTGGCTTAGGAGGTCTGCAGGGTGCCGACAAGTGGAAAACTAGGCCTCCTATATAGCCTTCCTTAATACTTTGTTTGCCTCCTAAATGAGGTTTGGTTGCCTGTTTCTTTCATATACCTGGGTTTTTCATTTTAAAATTGACATCAGTAAAATTGGTTAGATTCACAAATAAGTGTGATACATCTAAGTAGAAATAAGACACAAGTATCAATAAAGCTAGGGAGGAAAATCACTAATTTGCTCTTACTCTAATCAACTGGGAGATGTTCTTAGCTCAGAATTGCTTAGGTTAATTATAGTTTTCTTTCTCCATGAAAGTAATACTCTAAATGAGCTTTCTTGGATGAGTTTAAATGTTATTTCAGTTTGTGATGTTGTTTCCTACTATCACAAAGAGCACAGCACTCAGCGTATGTGTGGCACATAGTAGCTGATCAATATATTTTTGTGTTGAATGAACTAGAGAAAGTTTGTTTAAGGTCTAGATAAGCACATATTTGCTCATATTAATAATTTTTCTATAAATTAAATAGGATTGGGGATTAGGTCCCTTTATACATCCATTTCCCACTTCTAAAATGATAGAATATGACAGTAGCATGGATTTATTATCAGTTTATGTACCAGTTCTTTGAAAACACAATCTATATTCTGTACTCTCCAAAAAAGGACAAGTATCATTTGATCAAATGGAATGTGTCTAAAAAGATGCATGCTCTCATAACTGACCGTATGTTTAGAAATATTTAAGAGAAGCGAATGGAGTTATATAACTGAGGTCACTAGAGCCAGGTGAAATACTCTGGTTCAAGTTTGTCCATTAACTGCATTTTGAAGTAGGTTTTCTGGGACTGAACATAAGCATCAACTAAGAAAATAGTTTGGGCAATTACCTGCTCCAGCCCCTCCAAAATCCAAACAAATAGATGACTGCAAAGAAGTTGGGTATCAGTTTGTCTATGGTAAAATCAGAATCTCCAAATGTGTTGATAGTAAAAGAGGTTATACCTATCTCACATTTTCTCATGTCCTAGTGAAATGTGTAAGTTCTTTTCAATTTGTTTAGCCCTTTGAAGATATAGGGGCTTATTAGTTTCTGATAATTATTCCCTTAAGTATCTTACTGTGTTCATTCTTTCATTATTGGTCTTTGTTTTTCTGACCCCATGATGACTTTTATTTTGTTCATATTCTTGATACTGTGCACAGACTAATAGGTGAAGAGAATTAAAGTGATTGTACTTTTAATTATCATTACCAAAGTTACACGACTAATGATCTGGAAGGCTTTGTTTACAATGGAACATTTCCACATATAAGGGGTTTTTAACAAAGGCCATGTCACTGAATGCCTCTTTAAGAATGGTCTTAGGTTTATTCATTCTGCACAGTATCAACATGGTGGCATTATTGTGTGATGGCCTTATATTAATGTTTTATTTTCTCTCTCTGTTATGCTTTTTAATGACATACTTGCATTTTATACTATACAGTCAGCACACTGCATGCTATCACATTACATGTTTTTCTACTGTCAAACCAGTTTACATGAAGCCTTCTAGAATTTGAATAAAAAATCTTAGTTAGCAAATGTTTTATCAGCACCAGAGTATCTGTATGCTTATATATGAAAGATAGTTATAATAATTAAGAGAATACAAAGATAGTTATCCAGATACCCCATGCCATGTTCTTGAAGGGAATCTTTTGAAACTATCAAGTTACACTTTATACAGGTTTGTAGTTCACACTTCCTGCCACCAGCTCATATTTACTAGTGAGTCAGTGAGGATGTCCTTAGCCACAGTTTAATGCTTCCTTTCTGATGGCTGCATGTTAGAGAGCAAGTTAAATTATTTTTCTAACTTCCTTGAGTCTTTTCCTGGCATCCAGTTTCACCTGGACAGCCTTCTCTGACCACTCAACTGTGCCAGAGACCACACAGTGTGAAACGACACTTTCTGGAGATGACTGGTGATGCAGACAATATGCAGTGGACCAAAGAATGCACAGGCTTCCTTCCAACTAGATTAATCTTTATGTAAAAGATTAATTTTGGCATCAAAATCTATTCCTCTCTCTGAGCTTGTTCTAAACACATGGTCCCTCATTGTGCAAGTGACAGCTGAAGACACAGCTTTCACCAATAATTTGAGTATGGATTAAAAAGTTCTGTCCTGGAGAGAATCCTTACTCCCTCCATCAGGATATAATGGCAGAAAGGGTGTTTAAGATCTAACAAACTTAAGTGGGAATTGAGTATTTGCATGTTAGCTATGGCTCTTTTTCAATAAGAGCAGTGTACTAGTTTCCTTGGGTGGCCATAGCAAAGTACCACAAATTGGGTGCTTATGCCACAGAAATTGTTGTCTCAAATTTTCCCTTTTATTAAGGACACATTCACATTGAATTGGGGTCTACCCAATGTCCTCATCTTAATTTGAATGTCTTCAAAATCTCTGTTTCTTTATGAGGTCATATATGTTGGTACTGGGTTAAGATGTCACAATCTTTTGGGGCACACATTTTGACCAATAAAAAGTGACAAATTAATCTTTAAATGTTGTCAAATATTACAAAGCCCCTTCTTGCTGGTTGCTGTAATTACTGAATAACTATTTGTTCTAATTGATCTTGCTGACTCTGTCAATAAGAACCTTTTTCTTTCCTGTGTTTTTTCTTTGTTTTTCCTTTTTAATTTTCCACTGGATTTTGCTAAGAAATAATTGTCCTTTTCTGTTCTTAGTCTTGCTGGTCTCTGTAATATATACTTTTCCTCTTTTTTTTAATTTGCATTTTTATAAGCTTTCAAGGTTTCCACATTAGATACTACTTGTCAGTCCTGGGAGTTGATGTCGTTGATTTTTATCCTTTCCATCTCACAAATCCTCTTAACGATTATCTGAGCTTGGCAACACTCTAAACACATAAATGCACTTCAAGCAGAGCAAAATGAGTAACATTTTGCACTAAAAAGAGAAATAAATCATCACTGAGAGTCATGCAGCACATTGTTTATTAACATCTCCTATTGTGATGTTGGTTAGATGGGAAGCATTTTAAAACTCTCAGATCATCAATGCAGATACATATACATATATGCGAGATACATATACATATATAACATTTACAGCTCTGCACTATTTGGCTCTTTTCTGCTTGTCACCCCTCACCAGGATGCTCTGTGCATGCCATCCTGAATCAAATTGTCTTGTTGAACCTCTGGTAATGGTTCACCTTCACCCAATGAGAGACATTTCTGGGGAGGTGAGCTGGATGGGAAGGAGGCCAGGGTGCTCATTCCCTGAG
The DNA here is from genome assembly GCF_902686455.1 of Sciurus vulgaris. NCBI lineage: Eukaryota > Metazoa > Chordata > Mammalia > Rodentia > Sciuridae > Sciurus > Sciurus vulgaris. Next base: position 34,565,986 of record NC_136474.1, read on the forward strand.
CTCTTTGGTCTTGCTTGGAGACAGCCCTGGCAGGGCCTGAGTTCTGAACCCACTGCTGAGATGGCAGCAGTTCTTCCATGACAGCCTCAAGGCAAGGTCCAGGAGCATGTCTCTCCCTTTCACTCATACCTGGATGTGCAGCATCCTTTGGAATCCTTATCCTTGCCCACACCTCTGTGTGAGGTCCTGCCTCAAAAACCCTTCAGGATGCCTTACCTATACTGGGACAAGTCCTTTATTCAGACATAAACAGCACCTCTGTCAGAGTGCTCTGGAGTGACTGATTCCACCTGTACTCATAGGCTGGGGTTCCATGGCTCCAACAATTGTGTCTGTGTGGATTACAGCATTGAAATACTTCCATACTGGTTGATGAGGAATCCCGAGTAGCCCCCTGCTGCCAGCCTGCCCCTGCTTCTCCTCTGACACTGTCTACACCTCCCCGTTCACCTGGCAGCTACAATCTTCTGGGAGAACTACAGCCCCATGGACAGAGGGTCCATTGTTTTGACTGCTCTCTGTGCTGTTCTGGTGTTTACGTATTTGAATATCATCTAGTGGATCCTGCTCTTATTTAAGTTTCTGGCACTTTGGAGTTTATCATAGAGTTTTCATGTTAATTTGGATTTTGGAAAATTGTACATTCATTATCTTGTCTACTGTTTTTTTTTTTTTTTTGTCATCTCTTAAGTTTTTCACCTATCTTCATTTTCTAAATTGTGGAACTGGCCCATCTATACCCATTCTGGCATTCTGTTTTCAAACTGTTAAAGCTGTTTAGTCATCAAAAGTATTAAAATAATGAGAATGGTGCCAGGTGCTGCTGGATACAGTGACAGACTCACATGTGGGTCCTGTCTACCAGGGACAGGGCCAAGGTTGCCATTATGGATGGCAGAGTCCACCTTTTCTTCCTCTCTGCAGAAAGGGGTGTGTATTAGTCAACTTGGGCTGCCATTAACAAAGCCCTGGCACATTTGCTTGAACAATAGACATATATTGTTTCACAGTTCTGGGGATTGTAAGGCTGACATTCAGATGTCATTAGGATGTGTTCTTCTGAGAGTTCTCTCCCTGGATTGTGTATGCCATTTCTTCCTATGTCTTCACATGATCCTCCCTCTTGGATGTCTTAGTCCTAATCTCTCCTTTTCATATGTGTGCACGTGTGTGTGTGTGTGTGTGTGTGTGTGTGTGTGTGTGTGTGTTTGTTAGATTTTATCACATAATCATTGTATAAATTAATAGGTTTTCTGGTGTCATTTCTGTGTGTGCATATATCAAACATTGACCTTCTATCTACCCTTGGTTACCCTCCCATCGCCCTCCTACCTGTTTCATGGTCCCTAGTGTTTCTTTTTTTTTCTGGATGTCTTTTTTGGTTTTTGATTTTCACATATGTGAGAAAACATGCAATATTTGCCTTGCTGTGTGAATTATTTTATTTAACAAGATCCAGTTCTGTTTTCCTGCAAATGACAGGATTTCAGTTTTCTTCAACTGAAAAAAAAAACATAATTTATATGTACTATATTTGTTTTATTAACATATCTGTTGATGGGAACCCCAGCTGAGTCCATATCATACTTACTGTGAATAGTGTTGCAATAAACATTGTCATTCAGGCATTCAGGTGTCTTTTTTATTTTCTGATTTCATTTCCTTTGAATAAAGACCCAGCAGTGGTATAGCTGGATCATATGCTGGTTCTATTTTAATTTTCTGAGGAACATACATATTATTTTCTATAGGTGTGGTAGTAATTTACCTTCTTACCAACATCGTATATGGTTCCATTTACTCCACATCCTCAGCAAGTGGGTAAGATGTAAACTCTTTGATTTTCATTTCTGTGATGGCTAAAGATGTTGAGCATTTTCACACATACTTATTGGCCATTTGCATTTCCTTTGAGATGTGTCTATTCAGGTTATTTGTCCATTTTTATTATATTACTTGCTTTTCGGTTGTTAAGTTTTTCCTGTATTCATCCTCTGTCAGATGAATAGCTGGCAAAGATTGTCTCCCACTCTCTTTATTTTCTCTTGACTTGGCTGATTGTTTTCTTAGATGTTCAAAAGTTTTTAAATTTGATGCTATCCTGTTTGTTCATTCTTTTTCTGATTTCCTGAGCTGTTGGAGCCCTAACTAGGAAATCATTGTATTTGCCATGATCTTGTAGGTTTTCCCCTGAGTTCTCTCTAGTAATTTTAAAGGATCCTGTCTTATATTAAGGTCTTTAATCCTGAGTTGATTTTTGTACAGGGTGAGAGATAGGGATATAGTTTCAGTGTTCTCCATGAGAATATCCAGCTTATCCAGCATCATTTGTTGAAGAAGGCTGTTTGTTCTCCAATTTTGGCACCTTCGATAATTAGTTGTAGTGTGATTTACTTCATGTTCTCTGTCTGTCTCATTGGTCTTCCTGCAACTTTTTATGCCAATAATGTACTTTTTTTTTACTATGACTTTCAGGTATAATTTGAAATCAGGTATTCTGGTGCTTCTAGCGTTGCTCTTTTTACTCAAAATTGCTCTAACTCTTCTGAGTCTTTTTTGGTCACATGAATTTTTGAATTTTTTTTTTTCTGATTCTAGGATCTCATTGACATTTTGTTCGTGATTGTAGTGAATTGTAGACTGCTTTGGGTAGGATGGCCATTTTGACAATACTAATTTTCTCCCAATTTATGAACACAGTAGTTGTTGCCAACTTCTAGTGTATTCTTCAATATCTTTCTTCAGTATTTTGTAATTTGCATTGTAGAAGCCTTACACATTCATAGTTACATTTATTCCTAGGTATTTCATCTTGTTCTTTATTCCTCTCCTTCTCCTCTCTTTCCCCCTCCTCCTTCTCCTCCTCCTACATTGCTGTAAATAAGAACATTTTCCCGATTACTTTCTCAAATAATTATTGGCGTATACAAAAGCAACTGATTTTTTCATGCTGATATTGAATCCTACTTCATGGAATTTGTTTCTCAGTTCTAAAAGTATTTTGGTGGATTTTTTTTTTCAGTTTTTAAGTATATAATCATATCACAAGCAAACTGGGGTAACTTGACTTCCTACTTTAATGCTTGTAAAATATTCACTATCTCTTGCCTAATTTCTCTGGTTAATATTTCTGGTATCTTGTTGAATAAGTTTGGTGAGAGTGGACATCTTTGTCTTGGTCCTTATCTTACAGGAGTGCTTTTCAGTTTTTCTCAGTTTAGTATAATGTATATAGCCTTCACTATGTTGAGACATGAATCTACTGTATGTGATTTATTCATGGTTTTCATTTTGATGAGAATGCTGAATTTTATCAAAGGATTTTTTGCATGTATTGAGGTATTTTTATCCGTGATTTTATTTATGTGTTTTATTACATTTACTGATTTGTGTTTGTTGTACTATTCTTGTATCTTTGGATTGAAACAAACATTATCATTGCATATTATCTTTTCAATGTGATTTTAAGTTAAATCTGGAAGTATTATATTGAAGATTTATATATGTATTTTTTATCAGACATATTGGAATATAGATCTTTTTCTTTTTTCTCTTTTTTTATTGTAAACAAATGGGGTACAACTTGTTTCTGTATTTGTACCTGAAGTAGAGACATACCATTTGTGTAATCATACATTTACATATGGTAATGGTGTTTGATTCATTCTGTTATTTTTGCTTCCCTCCACTCCTCCCACCCCTCTTTTCCCTCTATAAAGTCCCTATTTCCTCCATTCTTGCCTCCCTCCCACCCCCCATTCTGTAGCATCATTTGCTTATCAGCGAGATCATTCATCCTTTGGTTTTTGAGATTGGTTTATCTCACTTAGCATGATATTCTTCAATTTCATCCATTTGCCTGCAAATGCCATAATTTTATTCTTCTTTGTGGCTGAGTAATATTCCATTGCATATATATACCACATTTTCTTTATCCATTCATCAGTTGAAGGGCATCTAGGTTGGTTCCACAATCTGGCTATTTTGAATTGAGCAGCTATGAATATTGATGTGGCTGCATCACTGTAGTATGCTAATTTTAAGTCCTTTTTTGTATAGGCTGAGGAGTGGGATAGGTGGGTCAAATGGTGGTTCCATTCCAAATTTTCTAAGGAATCTCCACACTGCTTTCCAGAGTGGCTGCACTAATTTGCAGCCCCACCAACAATGTATGAGTGTACCTTTTTCCCCACATCCTCTCCAACACCTATTTTTGCTTGTATTCTTGATTATCACTATTCTAATTGGAGTGAGGTGGAATCTTAGTGTACTTTTGATTTGCATTTCTCTTATTAATGAAGACGTTGAACCTTTTTCATTTATTTGTTGTTTACTTGTAGATCTTCTTCTGTGAAATGTCTGTTCATTTCCTTAGCCCATTTGCTGATTGGGTTATTTGTATTCTTGGTGTAAAGTTTTTTGAGTTCTTTATATATTCTGGAGATTAGTGCTCTATCTGAAGATGATAGAGTAAATGGAGGCATTGAATAATCGCACCAATCAACAGTTAAAAGAGCAAATGTGGGTAGCAAAAGATCATTTCAATAGAGTTAGAGATTCTGAAAAAATAAACCAAACAGAAATCCTATAGCTCTTTTTCTCTTGTGTCCTTTATACGTTTTGTTAGCAGAGTAATACTGACTTCATAGAATGAGTTCAAAATTTGTTTTCCTGGTTTTATGAATAAGTTTGAAGAGCATTAGTGTTAGTTCTTTAAAAATTTGGTAAAATTCAGCAATAATTTCATCTGGTCCTAAGGATAATTTCTTTTTTTTTTTTTTTCCTTTTAATCAGAAAACTTTTTATTACTTCTTCAATAGCAATACTTCTCATTAATCTATTGATGTATTTTATATCCTTTGGGTTCAATTTTGTTAAGTCATATGTGTCCAGAAATTTTTCCATTTCTTTTAGATTTTCTAATTTATGAGGCATAGAGTTTCTCAAAATTTTTCCTAATGATTCTTTGAATTTCACTGTGTCTGGCTTAAGATTCCTTTTTTTATGTCTTATTTTATTTATTGGGTCTTTCTTTTTCTTTTTGTCAATTTAGCTAAGGATTTGTTCATGCTTTTGATTTAAAGAACCAACCCTTTGGTTCATTGATGGTTTGTATTATTCTTTTAGTCTCTATTTATTTTTTCTCTGATTTTATTATTTCTTTCCTTCCCTGGATTCTGGATTTCGTTTTGTTTTGTTTTTGTAAAACATTATGATGAATCATATTATTGACCTGATTTCTTTATTATTTTGATGTAGGCATTCATTGTTATAAACTTACCAATTAGCTCCACTTTCCCTGTTTGATTTGATATGCTTACATTTTGTTTCATTCAAGGAGTTTTAAAATTTCCCCTCTGATTTCTTCTACAACCTACTGTTCATTTAGTAGTATGTCGCTCAGTCTTCATGTTTGTGTAATTTCTACAGTTATTTCTACTTTCTTTTCACTGTGCTCAGATAAAATACAAGAAATTATTTTATTTTAAAAAGTTTGGTAGGAGTTGCCCATGGCTTAATATATAGTCTGTTTTGAAAACCTTTTTTTGTGTGTGGTGCTGAAACAATTTGTATTTTGCAACTGTTAGATGGAATATTTTGTAGATGTTTGTTAAGTCCATTCGATCTGTGGTAATAATGTAAATTGATGTCTCTTTGTTGACACTTTTGGAGATCTGGATGATGTATTTATTGTAGCCTGTCTTTCCATTTGTCTGTAATCATGTTTGATTCTTCAAATTGGGTGCTCCAAGACTTATCACTTATGTATTTATAATTATTATATCTTTGTGAGGAATTGTTGCCTTGATCAATATGTAGTGACTTCCTTTTCTTTTCTGATTTTTTCCTTTTTTTTAATTAAAAATCATAAATTTACATAGGGCAGTGTTGTTTGATTCATTCTGTTATTTTTTCCTTTCCCCCCACCGCTCCCACCCCTCTTTTCCCTCTATACAGTCCTTACTTCCTCCATTCTTCCCACCCTCCTTATCCCTAACCCTAAAGCTAATCCTAAGCGTAACGCTAACCCCTCCTACCCCCCTTTATATGTCCTCATCCGCTTGTCAGCGTGATCATTCGACCTTTAGTTATTTTGAGATTGGCTTATCTCACTTAGCATGATATTCTCCAATTTCATCCATTTGCCTGCAAATGCCACAATTTTATCATTCTTCATGGCGGAGTAATATTCCATTGTATATGTATGCCACAGTTTCTTTATCCATTCATCAACTCAAGGACATCAGGGTTGCTTCCACAATCTGCCTATTGTGAATGAAGCAGCTATGAACATTGATGTGGCAGTGTCTCTCTAGTATGCTGATTTTAAGTCCTTTGGGTATAGGTCAAGGAGTGGGTTAGCTGGGTCAAATGGTGGTTCCACTCCAAGCTTTCTGAGGAATCTCCATACTGCTTTCCAGAGTGGCTGCACTAATTTGCAACCCCACCAGCAATGTATGAGTGTACCTTTTTCCCCATATCCTCGCCAACACCTATTGTTGCTTGTGTTCTTCATAATCGCCATTCTAATTGGAGTGAGATGAAATCTTAGGGTAGTTTTGATTTACATTTCTCTTATTACTAAAGATGTTGAACATTTTTTCATATATCTGTTGATTGCTTGTACATCTTCTGTGAAGTCTCTGTTCATTTCCTTAGCCCATTTGTAAATTGGGTTATTTGTATTCTTGGTGTAGAGTTTTTTGAGTTCTTTATAGATTCTGGAAATTAGTGCTCTATCTGAAGTATGATTGGCAAAGGTATTCTCTCTTCACATTACTGATAGTTTCCTTTGCTGAGAGAAAGCTTTTTAGTTTGAATCTATCCCACTTGTTGATTCTTGCTTTTATTTCTTGTGCTATGGGAGTCCTGTTAAGGAAGTTTGACCCTAAGCCAACAAGTTGAAGGTTTGGACCTACTTTTTCTTCTATAAGATGCAGGGTCTCTGGTCTGATTCCAAGGTCCTTAAGCCATTTTGAGTTGAGTTTTGTGCAGGGTGAGAGACAGGTTTGATTCTGTTACATATGGTTTTCCAGTTTGCCCAGCACCATTTGTTGAAGAGGCTATCTTTTCTCCATTGCATATTTTTGGCACCTTTGTCTAGTGTGAGAAAATTGTATTTATTTGGGATTGTGTCCATGTCCTCTATTCTGTACCATTGATCTACCTGTCTATTTTGGTACCAATACCATGCCATTTTTGTTACTATTTTTTGTAATAGTGTTGAAGATCTGGTATTGTGATACCCCCTGCTTCGCTCTTTCTACTGAGGATTGCTTTAGCTATTCTGGGTTTTTTTATTCTTCCAGATGAATTTCATGATTGCTTGCTCTATTTCTGTAAGGTACATCATTGGGATTTTAATTGGAATTGCATTGAATCTGTATAGTACTTTTGGTAGTATGGCCATTTTGACTATATTAATTCTGCCTATCCTAGAACATGGGACATCTTTCCATCTTCTAAGGTTTTCTTTAATTTCTTTCTTGAGTGTTCTGTTGTTCTCATTGTAGAGGTCTTTCGCCTGTTTTTGAGATTGATTCCCAAGTATTTTATCATTTTTGATGCTATTGTGAATGGGGTAGTTTTCCTAATTTCTCTTTCTGAGGATTCATCACTTATGTATAAAAATGCATTGGATTTATGAGCATTGATCTTGTAACCTGCTACTTTACTGAATTCACTTCTGAGTTCTAAGAGTTTTCTGGTGGAATTTCCAGGTTCCTCTAAATATATAATCATGTCATCAGCGAACAGGGATAGTTTGAGTTCCTCTTTTCCAGTTTGTATCTGTTAAATTTCTTTGGTTTGTCTCATTGCTCTGGCTAGAGTCTCAAGAACGATGTTGAATAGAAATGGTGAAAGAGGGCATCCCTGCCTTGTTCCAGTTTTTAGGAGGAATGCTTTCAGTTTTTCACCATTTAGAATGATATTAGCCATGGGCTTAGCGTAGATGGCCTTTACTATTTTAAGGAATGTTCCCACTGCCCCAATTTTTTCTAGTGTTTTGAGCGTGAAGGGATGCTGTATTTTATCAAATGCATTTTCTGCATCTATTGAAATAATCATGTGATTCTTAACTTTTATTCTGTTGATATGGTGAAAGACATTTATTGATTTCCAGATGTTGAACCAACCTTGCATCCCTGGGATAAAACCCACTTGATCGTGGTGCACTATCTTTTTAATATATTTTTGTATGTGATTTGCTAAAATTTTGTGGAGAATTTTTGCATCGATGTTCGTTAAGGATATTGGTCTGAAATTTTCTTTCCTTGATGTGTCTCTGTCTAGTTTAGGTATCACGGTGATATTGGCTTCATAGAATGAGTGTGGGAGGGTTCCCTTCTCTTCTATTTTATGGAATACTTTGAGAAGTATTGGAATGAGCTCTTCTTTAAAGGTTTTGTAGAACTCGGCTGAGAACCCATTTGTTCCTGGACTTTTCTTTGTTAGTAGGCTTTTGATGACCTCTTCTATTTCATTGCTTGAAATTTATTTATTTAAGTTGTGTATGTCCTCCTCCTTTAGTTTAGGTAATTCATATGTCTCTAGAAACTTGTTTATGTCTTCGAGGTTTTCTGTTTTGTTGGAGTAGTGATTTTCAAAATAGCTTCCAATTATGTTTTGTATTTCACTCCTGTCTGTTGTGATATTTCCTTGTTCATTCCGAATTTTAGTAATCTGAGTTTTCTCCCTTTTATTTTTCTTTGTTAGTGTGGCTAAGGGTTTATCAATTTTGTTTATTTTTTCAAAGAACTAATTATTTATTTTGTTAATTTTTCTGATTGTTTCTTTTGTTTCAATTTCGTTGATTTCGGCTCTGATTTTAACTATTCCCTGTCTTCAACTACTTTTGCTGTTGGTCTGCTCTTCTTTTTCTAGGGCTTTGAGCTGTAGTGTTAAATCATTTATTTGTTGATTTCTACTTTTGTTGAATGCACCCCATGAAATAAAAATTCCTCTAAATACTGCTTTCATAGTGTCCCAGAGATTTTGATATGATGTGTCATTGTTCTCGTAAACTTCTATGAATTTTTTATATCCCTCCTGATGTCTTCTGTTATCCATTCATCATATAATAGTGTATTATTTAATCTCCCGGTATTGGAGAAGTTTCTGTTTATTTATTCTGTCATTTATTTCTAATTTCAATCCATTATGATCTGATAGAGTACAAGGTAGTATCTCTATCTTCTTATATTTGCTAACAGTAGCTTTGTGGCATAAAACATGGTCTACTTTAGAGAAGGATCTATGTGCTGCTGAGAAGAAAGTGTATTCGTTCTTTGTTGGATGGTATATTCTATATAAGTCGGTTAAGTCTAAATTTTTGATTGTGTTATTTAGATCTATGGTTTCTTTATTCAAGTTTTGTTTGGATGATCTATCCAGCAGTGCGAGAGGTGTGTTAAAATCGCCTAGTATTATTGTGTTGTGGTCTATTTGATTTCTGGAATTGAGAAGGATTTGTTTGAAGTACATGGATGAGCCAGGGTTCCAGGGATAGATATTTATGATTGTTATGTCTTGCTGATTTATGCTTCTCTTAAGCAGTATGTAATATCCTTCTTTATCCCTTCTGACTCGTTTTGACTTGAAGTCCACATTATCTGAAATGAGGATGGATTCTCCAGTGTTTTCGCTGTGTCCGTGTGCATGGTATGTTTTCTCCCATACTTTCATCTTTAGTCTATGTGTATCTCTTTCTATGAGATGAGTCTCTTGCAGGCAGCAAATTGTTGGATATTTCTTCTTAATCCAATCTGCCAGTCTATGTCTTTTGATTGATGAGTTCAGGCCATTAACATTCAGGATTATTATTGTGATATGATTTGTATTCCCAGTCATTTGACTCATTTTTGTTTTTTGACATGATTTGGTTTCTCCTTTATTTGGCTATTCCTTTAGACTACTTCCTCCCGTTGCTGATTTGCATCATTGTTTTTCATCTCTTCCTCATGGAATATTTTGCTGAGAATGTTCTGTAATGCTGGCTTTCTTTTAGTAAATTCCTTTAGCTTTTGTTTATCGTGGAAGGATTTTATCTCATCGTCAAATCTGAAAGTAAGTTTTGCTGGGTATAAAATTCTTGGTTGGCATCCATTTTCTTTCAGGGCTTGGGAAATGTTGTTCCAGGCCCTTCTAGCTTTTAGGGTCTGAATTGAAAATTCTGCTGATATTCTTATTGGTTTCCCCCTGAATGAAATTTGATTATTTTCTCTCGCGGCCTTTAAAATTTTGTCTTTATTTTGTATGTTACTTATTTTCATAATAATGTGCCTTGGTGTGGGTCTGTTGTAATTTTGTATATTTGGAGTCCTATAAGCCTCTTGTACTTGGTTTTCCATTTCATTCTTCAGATTTGGAAAATTTTATGCTATTATTTCATTGAATAGATTGTTCATTCCTTTGGTTTGTTTCTCTAAGCCTTCCTCAATCCCAATAATTCTTACATTTGGCCTTTTCATCATATCCCATAATTCTTATAGATTCTGTTCAGGATTTCTTACCATCTTTTCTGTTTGGTCAACTTTGTTTTCAAGATTATATATTTTCTCTTCAATTTTTGAGGTTCTGTCTTCCAGGTGTTCTATCCTATTGGTTATGCTTTCTATGGAGTTTTTAACTTGGTTTATTGTTTCCTTCATTTCAAGGATTTCTATTTGTTTTTTTTTTTCTCAATATCTCTAACTCTTTATTGAAATGATCTCTTTCTTCCCGTATTTGCTCTTTTAACTGTTGATTGGTGCCATCATTTAATGCCTGCATTTGCTCTTCATCTCCTTCTTCGATGCCTGCATTTGCTCTTTCATCTCCTCGTTTGCTTCCCTGATTGTTTCAATTATGTACATTCTGAACTCCCTATCTGACATTTCTTCTGCTGTGCTGTCATTGGGCTTTATTATCTAGGTTTGTTTGGGACATTTTCTTCCCTTGTTTTCTCATATTGGTCAGATGTCAGTGGGACTCTGTGATGTTGCACATTTCCTCTATTGGCTTATAGTGTCCCTGTAGATTTCCAGTGTATCACCTCCCAGCCTTCAGTAGCCTGAAATCTTGGAGTAACTTGATAATGCAGTGCTTTTGAGGAAAGCTGCCCCTAGCCCGCTACTTGTTCCAGGGCTTGGAGCTGGCTCTGTGTAAAGGCTCTCACTGTGGGGCCTGCTCCGAGAAGCTGGCCATGTGGGAGGAGCCCACTGCTGGAGTGCCCAGGGCTGCCTGGAGAAGACTCTAGCTGCCCTGCCCTACTCTAATAAGCTGCACGAATCTGAACCTGCCACCCGGGCCAAGCCTCACTGGGTGGGGGAGACTCACCCTGTGGTTGTATTTTAGTCTGAGTATCTCAATACCTCCCCTTCTTGAATCCTGGGTTCTGGAGTGAATGGAGATACAGTCACCCTCTAGTCCGTCATCTTGGATTGCCCCATGGAAAAAGCCTTCGGCTGGAGGGAACAGGGCTGCCTGGAGTGGTCTCTCTGCCCTGCACTGGTCCCAGAGGCTGCTTGGGGGTCGAAGGTCTCTGCTGGCTTGGGAACTTGTGGCTGGCTCTGTGTAGAAAGGCTCTCACTGAGCAGTCTGCTCCGAGAAGCTAGCCTAGAAAGGTGCTTCCCACTGGAGGGAGCTGGGCTGCTTGGGTAAGTCCCTGGCTGCCCTGTCCTGGTCTCTGAAGCTACCTGCGGGCGGGCCAGAGCTCGCCGTGCGCTGGCTCAGGGACTTGGAGCTGGTTCTGTGCAGAAAGGCTCTCACTGGGGGGCCTGCTCCGAGAAGCTGGAGAATCTGGCCCTGTGGAAGGAGCCCACCGCCAGAGTGCTCAGGGCTGCTCTGCCCTACTCTAATAAGCTGCCCGAATCTGGGCCTGACACCCCGGCTGAGCTTCACTGGGTGGGGGAGACTCACCCCGTGGTTCTATTTTAGTCTATTTTAGTCTGAGTCTCTCTGTGCCTCCCCTTCTTGAATCCTGGGTTCTGGAGCGACTGGGGATGCAGTCACCCTCTAGTCTGCCATCTTGGATCGCCCTCCTGATTTTGTTTTAAAGTCTCTTTTGTCAATTATAAATGTAGCTACTCCTTTTTGCTTTTGGATTCCCTTAAATTTGAATATCATTTTCTATCCTTTTTCTATCAGTGTGTGTATGTCTTTGCACATGAGGTAAATTTCTTGTTGGCAGCATATCATTAGATCTTATTTTTTAATCCATTTAGCCAATCTGCATCTTTTATGTAGAAAATTAAAAACATGTACATTCAGGGTGATTATCAAATGGTATGTACTTGTTCCTGTCATTTTGTTCTTTTCTGGTGTTTTTGAATATTCCACCTTTCTTTTTTCTCTTTTAGAAGTTTGATGGTTTACTATATTTACAATGTATGGTTCTTTACTATTTCTCATTTGCATGTCTACTCCTCTAGTGAGTTTTACTTTTCCACATTTGCTGATGATTTTATCTTCCTTCATCTTCTGGGTGTAGGATTCCTTTTTGTATTATCTTAGCTTTTCATTCCTGTGATATAATACCTGACAAAAACTCTTGAAGAAATAAAGATTTATTTTACTTCGTGGTTACAGAGGTTTCATTCTATGGTTGACCAGCTCCATTACTTTGTACATAAAGTGAGGGAGAACATCATGGCAGATGGGTCTGGCAGAGGAAAGTTGCTTACCTCCTGGCAGCTGGGAAGCAGAGACAGGAAGGGGCTGATGACAAGATATAGTTGCCAAGGTCTTGCCCCAAACGACCCGCTCCCTTCAACTAGATCCCATTTCCTATAGTTTCCACCAATAACCCATTCATATTTTAAAGTCATCAATGGCTTAATCCACTTAGGAGGTCAGAGTACTCTTGATTCAATCATTTCCTAAAAGCTCACCTCTGAATACCACTGCATTGGGAATCAAGCTATCAGAATATGAGCCTTTTGGGGACTTTCTGGATCCAAACCATAACAAATGTCTTCAGTGATGATGGTTTAGTGGTCATGCATTCCCTTAATTTACTCTTATCCAACGTCTTTATGTCTTGTTTTCTTGATTACTAACACTGCTGAGTATAGCAGTCTTGTTTGGCACTCCACTCCTTTACCCAGACTAATTTCTTCTTTTTAAAGTTCACCATATTATTATGGCCAATAATAAGGACCTCATTTTACCTTAATTACTTTTTTAAAGGCTCAATTGCCAAATAAAGTCACATTATGAAATATTGGTGGTTGAGGCCACATATGAACTTGGGGGCACATAACTCAACCATAATAGGCAGGTGTGGAGGGTTTGGTTTCTCTTGTGAGCATCATGGACTTCAGTGCTACCACAGTGTTTGTAACAGGGGTGCTCATGGGGCCTGTGAATGAGGGTGAGGTAGAATGACTGGAGAAGGTATGCCTTTGTTTCCCCAGCAAGTGATGATAAGTGACCTTCTGCACGAGTCATTTAGTAAGCAGCCCAAGGACAACCAAGGACAACTTGTCAAGGGGTTAATTGCTTAATAAAAATGAGTGGTGTTGTGTACACTATTATTTGTCATACATAGACTATAAATCCAAAATCCAAAGTGAATGTGCAGAATGTCCCTCCTTAAAGATAAAATTCTGATATAATTCATCTATGAGGCCAATCTGATGTTTACAATGATGTTGTGAGAGTAATTGATACTTTAAATATGTGATCAGCTTGGAGACATGACTAGAAGCTTAAACAGACATTGCCTCCCCTACATTAGGCCACCCCCACCAACATCAGTCATCCCAAAAGGATGTGACGAAGTCTGAGTGGATCTTGTCAACACTGTTGAATAAAATGGGATCATTTTGCATTTTCCTACTGGTTGACCAAGACGGAATCCAAGATCAGTGTGGGTCCAGGTCTGTGGGGAATGAGAGCAACAAGAATGATGTGATAGATTTGTCTTAAGTAAAATGTGTCTGATTAAAAGTTCTGTCCTTAATTCTGAGATTATGCCCTTCTTAAATTTTGCATTAAAATTTACTTACTTTTAAGAAATTGAAGTCATAAAATCAGTTTGAAGTTTTTAATTTTTTGTTTTATTTTTAAATATTTTTACTTCTTTACTTGGCCAAAGCAAAATGAAGAAAATATATCACATTTTTATTTGGGAATATCAAGTGTTTTGTTTATTTAGAGGCTCCATAAAAGTATAAAATCGAAGATTGTTCCTACAAAGCAGCATCTCCTGGGCTGCAGGGCAGCTCCAGGAACCCTGCAGTTAGAGGAGCATCCTCCATGCAGAAGGTCTGAATGGGGGTGTCTCCGTCAGGTATTCCCTCTAAGCAGAGGGTAATGACCCCAGCTGTGGCAGGCCCTCTATAGGACTTGCTAATGACACTGTCTAGTTATAATTGAACAATTCAAAATGACCTTGTGGCTTTATTCCTGCCAAGAACCTATAGATTATGATGGGAAGAAGCAGGACCCTGAGAGTCCTGCTTCTTTCAGGAGGACTTCATCTTCCAATTGACTAGAAAAACCAATGGTAAACTAATCATAACTGCAAGAAATGATGCATTGCAAAAAGGACCTTAGAAATGCCACTATCAAGGAACTTGCCCTGAGGATCATAACAGAGTCATTACAAACAGACAATTTTGTACTAAACATGAGAAGACCCTTTTGTATAATGTGCTGTGGTTTATAAAATATATACTGTTAACCTTCTTTATCTGGAGTCCTCATCCATGGATTCAACTAACCTCAAATCAGGAAGGAAGGAAAGGCTGTGAAAGTGGAGAAGCTCAGAGTTGTTCATTGTGAGGAGATTCATGTGCTTGAGGACTTTGAGGGGTAGGCCCCACCTGTGCCTCACTCTTCGACTAGTAACATGTGCCTCCAGCATGTGCCAAGTGCCAGCATCAAGGAGGGAGAGCTTCTGGGAGGTGTTCCTGAAGGCTTCTTGACCTTTAAAGGATGGTCCATCCCCAGTTTCCTTGTGGGTGTTTGAATTTTCAGGTGGTGCAGAGACATGATTAGTTCCAAGCCTGGAATGACTAAACCCCACAGGAATCATGCCCTCTTGGATTATTTCTGTCCTCTGTGAACCATTCTCCTGTATAGCAGGGCTGTTGTCATCTGTAAACATGGAGGTGCAGGAAGACCACATTGTTCTTTGGGACCTGTTCTTGGGACTTTGCCCCAGGACTCCTCAGATTCAGATATGGGTAGATGTGGGTGGTAGTCCATACTTGTGTTGCATGAACCTCTTTTGAAGGTGTTGCTCCAGTTTCTCCTGGAGCTCAAGCTAATGAAATCCCCTGGGATCTTGTAGATGGGCTTGTGGTCATAGGAGGTCCTGTTCTCAAAAGTGAAATGACTAAAGATGTTCTAGAACTTTGGAACCAAATAAAGTAAAACCTGTCTAGTTTGGTGTTGTTTCCTCAAAAGGTGATATTCTAGATATTGAAGAGCAGAATGGGAAAGCAACTGGGTCTTTTAGGACATGAAAACTTACAGGCAGTATTCAGAGGACAGTTGCATGGCAAGCTCGGCAGAGAGGATGTGAGATGGTCCTGATTGTGGATCTGAGCCAGTGATGGGGACTGGGACCAGATCAAGATTGGTGTCACAGGCTGGATTTGGACAACAGGGTGGAGAAATAAGTGGGAGGAAAAGAGTCACCCAGGTTTAGCCAGCATCTTCCCTGAATGTAATTAGGAAGTTCTTTGAATAAAATGGAGGAAAAGTCTACTGAGGGTCCAAACATGCTGACAGTAGCCACCAGGGACTCTCTGTACAGAATGGGGAGGCCCCCAAAAAACTGACTGACTTTCTGCTGTAAATGTTCCCCCAGAAACTTGGTGTAAAAGAGGTGCTGAGGAAAAGAAAGCTGCTTGGTTGTCTTTTGTGTTTCAGGATTGTGGGATGGTGATGTCCTGGTCCCTGCACAGTGACTTTATTGTGCTTCCCAGAGAATATAGGGGATAATTTGATTCATCTTTTGTCTTTCCATTACAAATGTTCTGTTCATCTGTCTTACTGGTTAATATTTCCAGCACTTTCTGGATATCAGGGTTAATGAAAGAGGAACCTTCAGGCTCTATCTGTGAGAGTGGGTGGTTTGCCCAGTATGAGTCCTCTGGTGGGTGGGAAACATGATCTCCTTGGGATTCACTGTGTGGGTCATGGGAGAGGCACCAGAATCTGACAGCCATCTGCCAGGAGGAGAAGGATGAGATGGGATAGGTGGAGAGAAAAAGCCTGAGATTGTACAAACAGGAGAAGGTAATAGGACAGGAGAAGGCAATGGCCCAGGAGAAGGCAACAGGACAAGAGAAGGCAATGGTACAGGAGAAGGTGATGGAACAGGAGGAGGCCCTGGTATGGGAGGTGACAGGATGGGAAAAGGCAGAGGAACTGGAGATGGCATTGGCACAGAAGCAGGCAACTAGCAGTTGGGTGAAGAGGAGCTCTGTGGGGTGGTTCCAAGTGAGAGTGTCATTGAATCACAATGAGGAGTAGTCAGGTTGGGGCCTGGCAGAGATGGAGGGAAGGCCATGGGATCAGGAGGATGAGATGGGGGAGAGGAAGTCCATGTGGCTGAGGTGAATGTCGTTTCAGACGAATCACAGACTCTAGTGACTAAGAGGCACTCAGGAATGAGCGTGACCCAACAGACATTGAGGAAGTCTTTAGGTCTGGTGAGGAAGTAGAAGCCAGAAGCAGAGGATGTCTGCTCAAAGAAGTCAGGGAAGCCAAAGGGAAGAAGGCAGTGGCCAGAGCATCCTGCACAGGCAGTGTTAATGATTGGTGGACTCTATCTGACTCTGGTTTGCACTTCTCATCTGGGTCATCTCTTTTTAAGACATGGTGAAACCTGCTGTCATCGTGAAGCTTCCCTAGGTGGCTGCAAGAGATAGGTGTCACAGGCTGTAGCCAGGAGCAGATGGGCCAGGAGGTAGGTCAGTTGGAGCAGGGGTGGGTACCTGTGGTCCATGGCCTCCCACTGCCCTATACTGTTGAGTTTACAAAGCCCTTAATCTCCGATACCCTAGAGTTTTAGTCAGATCCTGCACCAACTTAGGGCTCTCCTTGCCCCATGACAGCTTTGTGTTGTTGGATCATATCATAGGCAGTAGCAGGAAGGATACAACAAGAATTGGAATGTTACTTACCTTAGTAGAAGAGAAACCTGATCTTCAACCTCTTCCATTTTCTTCCAGCAATCACTATAACCTGAAAATGGAGACTGGGTTACTGTAGAGAAGGAAGATGAGCAGAATGTCCACATGGGGTAGATTGTATGAGAGTAGACTCTAGAGGGCAAGCACCAGTGTTCAAGGCCACATGACAGGTGAAAGAGATAGCAGGACAAACAAAAGTGTAGCACTTCATCATTTACTTCCACCTCCACTAGCCCCACTGTGCTCATAAGCCCCCTGTGGGAAGAAAGATTGGACCATCTCAAAGAGAAATGGGTCTTAGGGAAATGAGAGCTTGTCCACACTTTGACCAGGAAGTTCCACCTCCAAATCTAGACAGCATGGCTTCATGACTGCCTGTACCATTCTACCTGACATCACCCATCCCTGGCCCACCACAGCTTTATTTTGAGCACAGAACCTGAGAAGTGTCTCTGGCATGATGTTTCCTTCCCAGTATTCTTTCTCTCTTGTCCCTGTAGCTGATATTCTCTGGGACATGTCTCTGATCTCTTGGGACAGGGGACAGCAAATCACCTCTGGGTTGGAAGGGCAGGGACTTATCTTTCAGAATTCTACTGTTCTTCCTGTTTTTGCTCTGTACTTTCTTCACCTTTGGATGCTGACCAACAAGAAAGAAAAAGAGGCTGGTGCCCCTTTGTTCCTCTACTCTCCTAGACCAGCTTCAGACATTCCATTTTTCTGAACAGCATAACTTTCTATAGTTAGTGAGTGGAGACACTTTTAGAGAACATTTTTAAAGTGGCAAAATATTTCATTTTTCTTTGGAAAACACAAAAGAAAATTTTCTCTCTAAACTGCACCATAGATGTCCTCAGTCACTGCTCCTCCACTCAGGAAATGATTCTCTAGGCTGCCAGTCAGGGTTCTCCTTGAGGCCAGAGATGACTCCAGCCTGTGATGGAGACCCTCAGGGCTCACCTCAGCCCTCACATCAGCCAAACACAGAGGAAAGGCTTGTTCCACAGACACCTGCCAGGAGAAGATGACTGAGGGACCAGTACTCAAGGCCTGTCCTTCTACAGAGGTTCCCAACTCTCTCAGGAGTCCAGTGTGAGTTTCACTCTGAGACCTGTAGCTCACCACTTTGATAATCTGAGAGTTTCAGATAGGAAAAGACCTAGTCATACTACCTCACTGCCCTGCCCTGCCTGTTCCATAATGATGCTCTGTTCTGTCCTGAGATTTTTCTTGTTGGGTCTGGCCTAAGGGTTCCTTACGTTGGGTTTTTCCTTTTTCTTTGGTGGTGGGAAGGATGAATTACCCTGGAGGCAGGGCAATAAGAGGAGAAAGAGCCCCAGTCTACACACAATGCCAAGGATCATATCCATTGCCCAGTTGGTAAAGCTAGGATTCAGCCACGAGGTACTAACACTATTCAGAGAGAAGAGAGGCGTCTCCATCATCTCAATTGCACTGTACAGTTCAGACAAATGAGTCCTGAGAGGTCTGTTCAGGAATGGGGAGAAGGGCCCAGGCCTGTATCACAGGGCTGTGCTCTCTTATCACAAAGGGATCCTGACAGCAGGGAAGGGGCAAAAAGAAGAGGCTGCACCACATCCCTGCCCCACCCTCCAGCCCAGCATGTCCTCCACATACCTGGGCCTTCAAGATCCCTCCTTCCAACTCCACCTGCTCACCCTGCCTGAGGAGACCTTCTTTCATTTTCTATTGTTTCTGCCTAGTACCCAGACTTGACCTACTTCCTTGTAGATCTCTGCTTAGCTCCATCAATATCACACTTTTTGGAAATTGGGTTGTTTCTGTAATTGTTATTTCACAGGGATTATTATTTTCAGGTTCTCCTGTCTTTGCAGTTTCAACTTTCTCACATAATATTTTCTTGCCTTGAATCAACTCAGACGTAGAACTGAAGTCTGTTCTACAATTACTTAGTTTTGTGAATTTTGAATAAAATTTCTTCATGATTTTTCTAGTTAATTTTATTACCTTAATGTAGATGGTGTCGAACAACACAACAAAAATACCTAAATTAAGTGTACCATTATTCAAAATCTAGAAGAACAGGTATAGAAAATGAGAAAAACCTTCAAGGAAAATTTTGGATGTTTCTAGTGCATTTTCTTCAAAATCAATGAATGTTCGATTGCAGAAGAAATTTTTGGTAATGTCTGTATACATACACACACAAACAGACACAAACCCAGTTATTCATGTGTGATATCAAATATGCACCCTGTGATGTGATGCAACCTGTGATGCAGGAATGGCTGTTTGTTTTGATTTTACAATGGGGAATATTTGAATCCAGAGGTCTGTCTTTTTTTTTTTTTTTTTTTTTTGTCAAATTTGTTAAGTGTTCAGCCCTTATCTTACAAGAGTTTTTCTTTCCCCTGCTCCCTCCTTTCTCTCTAAGTCTTGCCTTCTACATGTGTAGATAGCCTTTCTGATGGGAATGTTCAGGTCATGAGCACCACTTGCTGGAGAGATCTCTGGCCTGTTCTGTTGTTGGCTCTGCTCCTTTACTATATGCCAATTGACTAAAATGATGAAGGTCTCTTTCTGGGTAATATTTTCTAATACTTCATTGCATTTTTTCTTATGTACTTTTATGACACATTTAAGCCTATAGTTTTCTTGTAATCATTGTCTGATTTTGTTATTACTTTAGTGCTGGTCAAATACAATGAGTTAGAAAGTAGCTCTTTAGCTTTTATCTTCTGGAAGAGATTAACCAGAACATATCTTAAATTGGTGGGATGGCCTCATTGTTTCAGTATCTTGTATTAGTTACAGTTCTATTCAGATTGATAATTTTATGTTAAATCTAGCATAGTTGTATTGCAAGAAATCAACACATTTCATGTAGTTTCTTGAATTTAAGAACATTGAGTTATTTGCGGTATTCCTTTACTATCTCTTTAATGTCTGTGGAACCTGTATTGATTCCACCCTTTTAATTTCTGATCTTCATCATTTATATATTTTTTCTTTGACATATTGTCTAGAATCTCATGGATTATAGTGATTTTTAAAAAGCTTTTATTTAATTTATTTTTATGTAGTGCTGAGGATAAAGCCCAGTGCCTCACACATGCTAGGCAAGTGTTCTATCACTGAACTACAGCCACAGCCCGTATAGTAAATTTTACTTGACAAATAATTGTACATATTTATATGACATAATGGACCTAAGGGAATGTTATGATACATTATGTCAGGTCAATTACTATATCCTATTTATTGCTTCACATACTTATTTCTTTGTTGTGAGAAAATTTAAACTCTACTTTTTAATAATTTTGAAATATACAACACAATATTAACTATCATCCCTGTATTAATCAGCATTTTGTCTCTGAATGAAATACCTGACAACAACTTAGAGGAAGAAAGTTTATTTTGGGTTCTACCATTTCCATTGCTGGGCCCAGGGTGGAAGGGCATGGCAGATGAAAGCTGTTCAACTCATTACAGACAAGTACCCTAGAGAGGCAGATGTGGTGGCACACACCTATAATCCCAGGAGCTACAGAGGCTGAGGCAGGAGTGTCAAAGGATTGCAAGTTCAAAGCCAGCCTCAGAAACTTAGCAGAGCCCTAAGTAACTTAGAAAGACCCTGTCTCAAAATAAAACATAAAAGGACTAAGGATGTAGCTCAGTGGCTAAGTGTCCCTGGGTTCAATCTGTGATACAAAAAAAAAAAATAAAAATAATAAAAGCAGAGAGAGGGAAACAGAGGAGATAGACAAAGAGACAGAGAGAGAAAGAAAGACAGACCCACCCACACACCCAGGACCTGACACAATATTTTTTAACATTACATTATGTCCTCAAAAGGCACAGTGACCTACTTTCTCCAGCCACATCCACCTGTCTACAGGTGGCCCATTCAAATTATTAATTCATCTAAAGGAGTAGTCCACATATAAGGTTGCAGTCTCATAATGCACCTCTCAATATTTCTGCATTACCTAACACATGTGCTTTTGTGTGGACATTCCTAGACCCAGACCATGATAATCAACATTCTATAGTGGACTTTTAAAAATGACTTCCTCACCCTTTGATTTTCTGCCATTTGAATATAGTATGTGTATATTCTTTGTTAGTGCTGCTTAGTTTGTTTTGCATTTACCCTGCTTGGTGAAGGAAGATGTCCCTAGACCTATGATTAGATCTCAGTCTTTCAGTGAGTCTGGGCTCCTGAAAGAAGCTACATCAGTTTCCTCATTTTCCCCACTCTGATGAGACAGGAGTCAGGAGGCAGCTATAGCTGGATATTCTCCTCTCTCATGTGGAAGAGTAATGGGAGCTGCAGTTGAGTGTGTCCCTTCTTCCTGGTTGAGGGCTAGAGAAGGCTTGAGTCTGGTAGTTCCTTTATCTTGGGTAATTTAGAGTCTGACAAAATTTCAGTAGGCCATGCTTTTGTAAACTAGTTTCTTCTAAGGTTGGAACTTTTCAAGAAGATCAGAATGCTTTAGTTACACTATGAGAACCTGGTTGAAATCCTGGAGGTAAAACTCACCAAAGTATAAGGAGCCCTGAGTTACTGGATCAGCCCTGTCCACACTGAGCTTCCAGCTATTGTTCAATTCTAGTTCAGGTTTTTCTAAACACTGCTTCTCAAGGAAGTTTTTGCTAGTGGATTTTCACTCCAAGAAGTTATAAATCTCTGTAAGTGCCTTTCTGATTCACCAATTTGAGAGGAAAGGGGGTTGGTCCTGGAATCTAATTTCTTTGAAGAATCTAAGACTTGTTGCTTTTTCAGTTTGTTTAGCTTTTTATATGGTATGAGGACAGAGTGATTTGTAAGATTCTTCCATGATGGACTGGAAAGAAGTCCCCCTAACCTGATTTGTGCATTGTTTATTCCATCTTCTGATGTGACCCTGATCCTCTTAGGCATATCTGGTACATATGAGGAGATTGTAGTAGACAGCTACACTGATGATCCCCAGTGAATCACATCTCCCAGAAATATCTAGACCCCTGTGTGGGTCCTTGTTGCAATGAGTTCAAGCTTGGCAATATGATTTGCTTTGGCAAATGGGCCTCTATTGAGTGAATTTAAGAGAGGCTAGAAAAGAGTTTCCACATTGGGCTCCTTCTGACCCAATGGAGAATGAATGATCCTCAGGTCTCTACCTTTCTAGACGCCACTCCTCACCCCTTGGAAGGCCCCAGATATGTGGGTAAAGCTATTTTAGACCCTCTAGGTTCAGCCATCTCATCAATTGTAGATTCACAGATGGCTCAGGCAAAACTAGGTCCACAACCAAACCAGAGAACCATAAGTCCTAACATTATGGTGTTGAAGTATATGCAGCAATAGTCAACTGATACCTCCAATATTGACAATTTGAATTGGACTTAAATAGTCATGTTTAATATTAAAATCCTTATGATTGTTCATGTATTTTTATGTTATATTTTACTCTACTTAAATTCTTTTGAAAAATATGTTACATTATTTACATTGTCATTTCTAAATATTAGATTTCAATGTAAATTAGGCAGATTGTTTTTATCATAAATTAACATTCCTGGTTCAGTGAGTAGAATATCTTCCAACTCTTTTTACCCTGCTCTGGAATTACTAGGGACCTCAGCACTGAGAGTAAGCGATGGATACAAAGCTCTGCAGTCTCCTCTTGGGCACCATGAGGAGGCCAGTAAAGGAGGAGATGCCTCGTCCCCACCCTCTTGATAGCTATGCCCCTGATCTGTCTGCTGTTATACCAAGAGCCATATATTTCAGTAGTGAGGAAATGGTGATAAGAAGTAATAAGAACTTATTGTATATGTTATACTAGGTGATGAATAGTCGTTTGCTATATACAGCTATAGTATACACATATGTGAATTTTCATTAATATGTAATCTTCTGGTACTGATAACATTCACTTTAGAAAGTCAAAACAGATCCTTCTCAATAGCCCACAGTGTTTGCCCTCAGATGTCAGTGTCCTGTGACATTTCTTTCTCAGCACTAGAATTGGTCATCCTAGGTTTTGAGCTGGAGATAGTTGTATTCTGGGTGCCTTGGTTTGTTTTGTGCCCTCTGTCTTTCTCTATTTTTCATATGACTTTGTCTTTCTCTTTCTGTTTATTTCTTTTTCTGCTTCTCAAGTGTACTGTTCTTACTTCTAAAGGTATGAAACTTCTGACTTCTGATTGAGAGTTTTTACTAGTGAATTCCTGGTATATAACTCTTCCACCAATGTATTGTCTGTGGCTCCTGCTTTTATAAGAGTGCCACACATTTTAACCCAGCTTAGCTCCAGTCACTCCTTCCCTTTCTCCAGACCTGTCTACCAGCTCTTTAATGTCTATACCTGCTGCAAGTTCAATAGGAAGTAGCATTTTAAGAGGACTTCTGAAAATGTGGTGTGGAAAGGCATACTCCATGTATGTATAATATGATAAAATACATTCTACTGTCATGTACACCTAAAAACAACAAAATTGTTTGAAATGGTGGTCTGAGAACCCTGAAAACCAATCTCTTCTTGTTCTTCTTCCATGACCTGCAAATCCTTTGTCATGCAGGATCATTTACCTGGTTCAGTTGTCTTTGTGTGTCTGAGTTTTCTCCTAGATGGTGTATTTTGGGGAATTTTAAAAAATGTGTTGTAAATTTATATATAAGTATAAACAAATGTATACATACACACACACACATATATATATATATACACACATATATACATAAATATTTTTATGTTTGGAGGATTGATCCGCTTACAGTTGACCTATTGAGATACATCCTCTATTCTTTTTAGTCCTTATTTTTTATTTTGAGACATGTCCTGCTGAATTGCTGAGGGCCTTGCTATATTGCTGAGGCTGACCTCAAACTTTTGATCCCCTAGCCTCAGCCTCCATAGTGACTGGGATTACAAGAGTGCTCCACCACCACTGAACCTGGTGAGTTCATATATTTTAGTAATTCAGCTCAGCTCTGTGCACACTAGAGCCATTTCTCACATGGAGCAGCTGCCTTGTGTGCCTGAATACAATCATTTTAATTACTATCAAATGAATATTAAATAATGTTCTCTTGAGATGTTTCAAAGCATATCATAATTGGGGTTTTATTGCAAAATCTACATAAAATAAAAGTTATCCTTCTAACCATTTAAAGTATACAATTATATGGCATTAAATACTTGCACAGTGTTATGCATCATGGATAGTTTTCAATTCCATAACTTGTACACTTTGCCAAGCAGAATTCTCATACTATTAAACAAGAATGCCCAATTCCTCCTCTTCTCCAATTACTGATAATCCCTACTTCATTTTCTGTCTCTATGGAATTGCCTGTTTTAAGGATCTGATATGTGGAATCATAATTTTTTTCTGGTTTAGTTTTTTCTGGTTTTCCAAATTTACTCACATTATTGCATTCTTCAGAGCTGCATTAATTTTTAAGACTGTATTATACAACTTGGCATGGACATGCAACAGGTTGCATAATTATTCTTTTGTTTACCTAGGGAATTTTGGGTTGTTTACACCATTTGACTAATGTGAATAAAGGTGCCATGAACATTGCTGTGCCTGTGTTGGTTTTAGTATCTCCTTCCAGTTCTCTTGGAAATATACCTAGAAGTGGATTTGCCTAATCATGCAATAATTCCACATTCAACATTTGGAGGAACTATTATACTATTTTGCATAGTAGTTGCTTAATTTAAAATCCCACCAGATAATTTTTAGGGTTAATTTTCTCCATATTCTCTATCAACATTTATTTTCCATTTAGCTTAAAATACCCATTGTAATACATGTAAGGTGATAGCACCCAGTGGATGATTTGCTTTTCCATCATAACAATGCTGCTTTTCCTATGACTATTGACAATTTGTACATCTTCTTTGGGAAAATGCCTATTGTTGTTCTTCTTTGTTCATTTTCAAATTGGGTTGCTTCCTTGTTGAGTTATAGGAACTCAATAATAATTCTTCATCAAATTTGAATTACAAACATTTTCTTTCATTCTGTAGACTGCCTTCCTTATTTTATTTTAACTGGTTTATTAGATACAATGGACATGTCATAAACTGAACATGCTGAAGATATTTAAGTTATTAAATATGGTTTTTTGTTTTATTTTACCTCTTAATCACTTCTAAATATATAGTTCTACCATGTTAAGTATATTCAAAATGTTGTGTAATGCATCTCCAGAACTTTTTCATCTTGCACAATTAAAACTTATACTCATGAAATACACCCTCCGTTGACTATGTCCATGGTGTTCTGGAGTTAGCTACTGCCTTTTTCAACAACCCTTTGAAACTGGACTTGCAAGGCCAATTCACACTCAATTGTTGGGAAAAGGCAGTGGACATTCCAGGTACAGCCTCTGGGATATCTACACAGTCTTATCATCTGTCATGGCATGGTGGCTCAGAACCTTGATCTGTTCTCATTCTCTACTGATGTTATCTGGTTCCATTAATGTCAATGATATACTGCTAACTGGAGAAGATCATCCTGTGTTATAAGATGCAATAGAACAACTCATTTACATGGTAGGAGATGGTTTGTCAACCTCAATAAAATCCAGGGCCCTGTGAAGTTCACGAGGGTGGTCAGGTCAAGTAAGACCCATTTGATTCCAGGCATGGCAAGAGATTAAGTGAACACCTTTTCCTTCACCCATGCAGTGAAGAATGTAGAGGGGCCTTTAGGCCCCTGGGTTATTAGCAGGCTTTCACTCCTCATCCCACTCATTATCCATGCCCACTACTGGGCTGATGAAAATGGAACTAGGATGTTCCCCAGCAGAGAGTATTTGAAAAGCAAATTTGATAGCCCAGGTATGATCTCTGCATACCTCTCTACAAGGGCTGCCAATGTGGGTAGAAGTCACCTGTACAGCAGATGGCCTGAATTTAGTTTTCTGACAAGAACAACAATGTAAAATGTACTTCTAAAATTTTTTCCTTAGATGTGGAAGGGAGCTGAAACTAATAGATATGGACCTTTATAGCAGCAGTTTTTAGGAGTGTGTAATGACCTTCCACAGGTGGAGCCACTGTCCAAACTTTACTGGACATGAGGTGAATTGGTCTACCTACATACGTGGGTATTTCACCAGCATAAGTCTCTTATAGAACACACCCCTAAATAAATGGCATGTGTACTTCAGCAATGCAGAATTCTCACCAACAGCTTGTTGATCAGGGGCCTTTACCTATTCCTCATCACCCCAGGGGGCTTCCCCTGTGCCACTGACCTCACAAGTCTGAGGAGTGGTATCCCCATGCCTGAAAATTGTTAATATACAGATGGGTCCAACATGGGGGAAGCCAAGTATTTGTACTAATTTTGCAATAAAACCTATTATTCATACTATCTGGCACGAGACAGGAGAAAATCTGAGCATCCAGAAGACAGAATTGTGCAAGGATGGCTTGTAGTACCTGTGAGCTGGTCACTGGATATTTGTACTAACAATTGGATGGTTTACCATGGCCTTATATTGTAGATGACACAGTCACAAGTGGAATGTGCTCTTTACTGGGAGAGCCTTTCTTGGAAGCCCACGTGTGGCAACAAATGTGACATGGAACTGGAAAAATTGATTGACATACTCACCTTTGTCCCTGGATATGTAAAGGTGGATGCTTTTACTATGGTGCAGGCTCTGGCTAGGACCCAGGCAGTGAACCTGATGAAAAAGGTACAGAGAAAGTAATTTACAAAGTGCTAAATGGAATGGAATAGGGCTAAAGGGACAGAATTATCCCTAAAATATTATGATATTATGACTTGCTCTTGGTCATATCCCAGTGACAGGTGTGCTACTGCTTCCAGCTTTGTCATCTGAGCCTCTTCCAGGAACAAATACACTGAACTCTCCAACTAATGTGAGACTGACAGATTGATCATATTTGCCTTTTACCAGATAATAAAGGACACAAATATGCCTTAACCTGTGTTGCTTTCCCTAGGAAGAGAGCTAGTCAATCCACCACATTCAAAGGTTTTGAGAAACTAATGTAATGTATGTATCCACACTGGACTGTGAAGTGTCAGGACACCCATTTCACAGGCTATACTGTTTAGCACTGGTCCCAAGGACATGATACATCATGAAACTTCCACCTGCCATATAACCCTAAGGCAGCAAGCAGGTTTGGCAAAGAAAGAGAAAGTCTTCTTCAAGTGTTAGATATTGACTCTATTAGGCAAACCCACCTTGGCCAGCTGGACAGGAGTCTTTAGAGAAATATGTATATAATATGCCAAAATATACTCTACTGTCATGTATATCTAAAAGAACAAATAACAAAAGAAATGTTAATAAATTTAAGTGGTCATTTGTCTTGGATGCTTCTTGAACACCTGGGAGCTCTGGCCCCTGCTGCAACCATGCATGTCCAGGCTGTACATCCAGATGGTATACTACCAGAGTTGATACAAAGACAAAGAACTCTACTGTTTTGTACCCATTAAGCATTCAACCCAGGATAGGGGACAATTCAGTGGGGACTCAACTGACTTGGCCCCCAGAGATGGGTTGGCTATTTTTTGCCACTGTGTGAGGAATCTCCAGCCCTCCTAATTAGATTCCTGAGGGTCTTGTTACACTCTGGACCTGTGATCATGCCCTATGGGTTAAGGATAATATTTAGGGAGCTGAACTTAGCCTCCTAGTCTGAAATATATATATATTTTTTAGTTGTGTATGGACACAATACCTTTATTTTTACGTGGTGCTGTCTATCAAACCCAGTGCCTCACGCATGCTAGGCAAGCACTCTACCACTGAGCTACAGCCCTAGTCCCCTTACTGTTCATTTTAAGAGTCATTCATGGACTCTGTCCTGTTGGGCAAATGTTTGGGATGCTCTGCAGCATCTTCCCTAGGTGTTGTTGCCATTTTCTAGAATAGACACCACTGCTTTTTTGTTGGAAGTTGCACATTAACCTTGTCAAGTTCCTACTAAACATTTATTTTTCCATCCACACATTCAGCCTTCCACTGTTTTTTCTATTTTCTGTGGAATATTTGCCATTATAAAGACAAGAGGCTGTGTGTATAGTCACTCACACACCTCAAATCACACATGAAAATACAAAGGCTTTTTATCTATTTCTGTCCCCTGATCAGGATTTATGATAAGTCATTGATTTAGTTGGGGGATTCTGGTAGAAAAAAATGATTATTAACATCATTTACATAATTGTTGTCTGACTCCTTTTTGTGCATGTCCCCTAGGTGCTCTGGACACTGCTTAGAGGCCAGACAGATTGCCTTTTGACATACTGTTTACACAATACTAAAACCCCTCACAGGTTCAGGGCACATCATGGAAGAAGAGGCATGTGATATTGTAAGAGCCAGTTACAAGGTGTGAAATGTATGTGTTCAGCTTGATAAGACTGAAGCCATCTTTTTTTAATTCATTTTTATTGTAAACAAATAGGATACATGTTGTTTCTGTTTGTACATGGAGTAATAGCATACCATTTGCATAAACATACATTTACATAGGGTAATGATGTTTGAATCATTCTGCTATTTTTTCCTTCCCCCCCACCCCTCTCACCCCTCTTTTCCCTCTATACAGTCCCTCCTTCCTCCATTCTTGCACCCCTCCAACCCCCCATTATGTGTCATCATCTGCTTATCAGTGAGATCATTCGTCCTTTGAATTTTTGAGATTGGCTTATCTCATTTAGCATGATGTTCTCCAATTTCATCCATTTGCCTGCAAATGCCATGATTTTATTATTCTTTATAGCTGAGTAATATTCCATTGTATATATATACCACAGTTTTATCCATTCATCAATTGAAGGACATCTAGGTTGGTTCCACAGTCTGGCTATTGTGAATTGAACAGCTATGAACATTGATGTGACTGTATCTCTGCAGTATGCTGATTTTAAGTCCTTTTTTGTATAGGCTGAGGAGTGGGATAGCCGGGTCAAATGGTGGTTCCATTCCAAGTTTTCTAAGGAATCTCCACTGCTTTCCAGAGTGGCTGCACTAATTTGCAGCCCCACCAGCAATGTATGAGTGTATCTTTTTCCCCATATCCTCTCCAACACCTGTTGTTGCTTGTATTCTTGATAATCGCCATTCTAATTGGGGTGAGATGGAATCTTAGTGTAGTTTTGATTTGCATTTCTCTTATTACTAAAGATGGTGAACATTTTTTCATATGTTTGTTGATTGCTTGTGGATCTTCTTCTGTGAAGTGTCTGTTCATATCTGAAGCCATCTTAAGTTGTAATCACCATGATTGCCCCAAAGTAACCCCAGTTGGTTTCTGCTACTCTTATTTCCCAGCAGACTATAAATAGATAAATCTAGTGTATTGAGCTTTATGACTGAACTTAGTACTAGGAATGTGACCAAATCTTTGATACTAACTTAAGGCAAACCAGTTACACTGCAGCTAGGACAAAGTCATTTTCAATCAAACCCATATATAATATACACCCTTCCTTCTGACCAGAATTGTGGGAATGCAATTGCTCTGGGTGCCCCCCAGACCACATGTATGTCAGTAAGTCCCCCAGTAAATGGCACTCTGGAATTCTAGATCTGTCTACATCTCTTTCTTTGGTCTCATAATACCTTGATGCTGGTTCTCATACACTGGGGCTGGGTTGTTCTGTGCTACAGGCTCAGTAGACAACAGAAAGCCTCAGAATGAGGGATGGAAGTGCTCCACCTTAGGCTGTTTTCATACAAATTTACACGTTTTTCATTTGGTGAAGCACATTTTTAAAAACTCATGTATAAAGAAATACCTTTTTCTTATGTCTAGAATATTTGTGAAACATAAGCAAAGCTCATCGCTTCTCAGGTGTATTTCCTTTGTTTTTGTTCTCTGTTTTGACATGGTTCAACTTTAAATGTGATATAAACCTCCTCTCATATTGCAAATTAGTTTGGTCCCCATTACAGGTAATAGGCCCCTGAGTAGAATTCCTACCCATTCCCTTTTTTTAGCCAAAGCAAGGTTTTCTCTCTGATTCTCCTTAAGTCTCCTTCCCCGGGTTGAGAGTATGGTTCGTTGCCCTCTTTCTTACTCACCAGATTAAAATACAGAGGTTTCCTTATTTGTGATGTTTTGACTTAACTATTTTTCATATTCAATTGTGTAAAAGTGCACCCTTATAAATCATTCTGTTTTTCACTTTCAGTATGGTATTTAGTAAATCTGATGAGATATCCAGTCTCTTATTTTTATAAAATACATAAGCTCTGTGTTGGATTATTTTACCCAACTGTAGACTACTGTAAGTGTTCTGAACAATTTAAGGTAGGCAAGGCTAATTTGTGGTGTATGGTAGGTATATTAAATGCATTTTTAACTTATGGTTTATTTTGGTGTATACCTATCATCAGTTGAGGAGCACCTGTGCGTAGTCCCAGTATTTAAAAAGAAATCATTTGTAAGAAAATTATATAGCTAGAGACCATTCTTTCTGCTGTCATAACCCATAGGAACCTCTACTATGGGCCTTTCAGCTTCTTACCACCACTACCTGTTTTATATTATTGACAGTTACTGTTCACTTAAATTTGTTTTTTATGTCTTAATATGTAAATAATAATTAGTCTAAAATGCCAAATCATTTTTTATTTACCAAAACAACCAAAATTTTAAAACAGACCAATATTCAGGAATGGTGCAGATGTGCCTCTACTATAGTTCTAACTGTGATGGAGATACAGACTGGTATCATCACCTCAGAGATGACAAACCCTGTGCTAGAGCAGCCCCACTGCTGGACACATGGTTCAGACAAACCCCTATATTTGGTTATAGCAAAACATGGAGCTGGGTGTGGTGACTCAGGCCTATAATCTCAGTGGCTCAGAAGGCCAAGACAGGAGAATCTCAAGTTCAAAGCCAGCCTTAATAACTTAGTGAGGACCTAAGCAATTTAGCAAGGCCCTGTCCCAAAATAAAAATAAAAAATTAAAAAGTGCTAGGGATCTAAGTGACTAAGGATCCCTGGGTTAAATCCCCAAAACCAAAAAAAAAAAAAAGGGGGGGGGGGAGACTACACCTACTTCACTCAAGTAGAAAACTGTAAAATGCTGGATTATCATACTTGAGTTAAAAGAAATGAAGTATAAGGAAACACCATAAAAGCAAACCACGTCAACACACTTTTAAACTACAAGAAGTGGGTTTCAGAAGCATTGTATGGCATGGTGACCTTTAGCTCAAATTCAGAACTATACTTATTATGTCATTTATTAATGCATTTCTTTTGGTAAAAGCAGAATTCTGAACAGATATGATTGTGGAGAGTCCCAAAACCTCTCAAAAGATAGGGATAGCACTTCCTTACCTAGTCACATTGGGATGTGGGTGGGTTTTACCATTTTATTATTTCTTTCTTCTTTCCCATAAGTTAACATGGTATTTTCTATATTTTAAATTCAAAATCAATGAAATGCAAACAATGCATAGGAAATGAAATTGGATATAACCAAAAACAAAAACAAAAAAAGCCAACAGTGAGTCCTGTGTCCTAGAAAGCATAAAAGAGGAACAAAGAAAAAGAAAATAAATCCTATTACTGCTTTGTGCTCTACAGCCACGTCTTCATTGTCAGCACCTTTAGGATTCAAATGTGACATTCAGTTTTGAAACACTGTGCTGATACCTCCCTACTTTACTGACTAAAACAACTTGGGTTCCAGCAAAAACACTGTGATCATTCACACTGGGGCTTTGGCTCTTCTTCAGAACTTGGTACTTGCTTCTTGATGTTCATCAGTAAAATGAAAGCATTGGACTGACATAGTTTCCCTTTCTCCCACTCTGACCCTGCCAGCATCTGGTCTCCACCAGGGTACAGCCCAGTCCTTGGACTTGGGTGATGGTAACTAGACAGAAAGTGGATCAGACCAGACCTCATGGTGGTGGATGAGCATTTATTAGCCAAAATAAGAGGGAATACAGATGTATAGGAATGGAGGCCGAGGATTCTTGACAGTAACAAGCTCTGACCTGTTGTCATGATAGCACATTGTTTGAGAAATTAAAAACAAATGGGAGAAAAGGAAGGTGCAGTGGTACATGCCTGTAATCATAGCAGATTAGGAGACTGAGGCAGGAGAATCACAAGTTCAAAGCAAGCCTCAGCAATTTAGTGATAACCTCAGCAACTTAGTGAGACCATATCTCTAAGTAAAATATAAAAAGGGCTGGGGATACGCCTCAATGGTTAAGCACCTGTGGGTTCAATCCCTGGTACCAAATTTAAAAAAAAAGAAGAAGAATTTAAGATGCATAACTGCCTTCATAGGTATGATTTCTATTTTTGGAATGTTTTGTTTGGACATAAACACTGATATAATCACAATTCATCATATATATCATTTTATAAGAAAAATACAAAGTATCTACGAATTTCCAAGGGATAGACAGAATTGCAGGGCTCTGGAGCAAGCATGACATCCTACTTCTTCAATGCTTTATGAAGACAATGCTGCTTCGGGAGATTATTTGCAGTCCTTCAATGACTAGGTGAGACCAGAACCCAGGTCCTTCAACTCCTGCTTCATGTGTTTCCTCTTTCTTGTGCTTCATCTAAAACATGTTTGCTCAGTGCTTATACAGCATGGGATGTGTCTTCCCTTCTTTTTTTGTGATGAATAATGACGCAATTAAAACTTTATTTGGGAATGCTCACTCCACAGCCCAGATTGAAGTGTCTGTGTCATCTATTGAGGAAAGTAAATGGAAGACCATCCTCAAAACTCTGGACTGCAGAAACACATGTCTTGGGTTGTGGAACATTCCCTGAAATAAATATGAATTTCTTAGTGATTCTGTATCTTCCAGTTTGATGCTTCTCAGAGGTCTAAATTTTATAATATTCATGTACATATTGAGACAGCAGTTTAAGTCCACTAAAAATATTTTTGTAAATTTAGTCAGTTAAGTAAGATCTTATAGGTTTTGTTTGTCTTTTCACTACACAGAAAATACTTCTATTGCACATGTTCTACATTATTTTTTGCTCTGATTAATAAAGTTTTATTGAGTTTGCCTCAGTACCTAGGTTTGTCATCAACAGAGCAATTTGGACCCATTA
Source organism: Sciurus vulgaris (assembly GCF_902686455.1). Lineage (NCBI taxonomy): Eukaryota > Metazoa > Chordata > Mammalia > Rodentia > Sciuridae > Sciurus > Sciurus vulgaris. Next base: position 34,599,213 of record NC_136474.1, read on the forward strand.
AATAACAATAGTAATGTATTTTCCAGTCATGAGATTGGTCAGTCTAAACCAAAGTGAGGGTGATGTCATGGGATAACTAGTGCCTCATGTATACTGGTGAGGTGTGAACAATTTCAGTCTACTCCAGAATATTTCAGGAGTAACTACTGAATTTTAAAACAGGCTTATATATAGGATTTTATAGTACTGAAAGTGTATGGAAACAAAGAATATTAATATTACTTACCTCTGATACCAGGATTGGAAGGGGTTATAGGAGATGGTTATTAAATATTCATATGATAAGCTGTTTTGATGTATTTTAATCCATTTTTTAAAAATGAACCAAAATAACTGAAAGTGATATGATGAAATAATAATTATCTTTCAAAGGGTGTTGGAACAATCTTTAATTTGCAATCTACTTTGTTTCCCTATGTCTCAAAAATAAAAAACAAACATCATAAAAAATGAAATTCCAGGGACTCCCTACTTGAACTATCCTATTCTCCTCAAACACCTCAATCTATGTTCCCCTCAGTGAGAAAAAACTACTCAATATTCCCATTTGTGGGACCTATGCTTCTTCAACTTAGTTATATATTTTATCCCTTTTTACTTGTTCACCTTCTTTTCCCCAAAATGTAACCACAGCATAATAACAAATTTTGTATGGATTAAAAGTATTCTAATGAAAATGAATTTTGAAAGACTTTTCAAAAATATATTTTAAATAATGTGTCAACAGCTTTACAAATGACCATATAAACCTTAACATCTTTTATCAGCTAACCTGCTTTGTGATGCCCTTGATGTTGTCTGCAGAGTTTTTCAAATGTGCACAGCCACAAAGATCTTCCTTGCACACTAGCATTTCACATTCCACACACCTGTAAACTCTGCACCTTCCATCCATGAGAAGCCTTCAGCCAGATAAGGGCTTGCCCAGGATTGTGGTAAGTTGCATGGTTTCTCATGAACAGTGGGTTCAGGGAGTTAAAGTCAGAGCTTAGCCTCCAGCAATGCAACACTGAATCCTTCTGACTTGTGCCTCCTGCACAAAAAGTTATTGGCCAAGTCATTAGGGTACTTTCCCCTCAGGTCATCACTGAAGCAATGGTATATGTATAGAGGGATAAGAAAAAGTTATCAGTCATCATGACAGATGTTGACCAAATAAGCAGGTCAGGTAAAAAGCAGGGAACAACTGTTCCAAAATGTTCTGTGCTTTGCAGACCTTTATTTCAGCTTATGTTCATTTTTGGTCCTGATTTAACTAGCATAAGTTCCAAAGCACTGAATGAGTCTCAGAAAGAGCAATAAAATAGTTATCAAGATCAAAAACCAGGGTCTGTAATTAAGGGTTCAATGAGTTGGGTTATGTTTAGCCTTTAGGGTACAAAGTAATGGTCATGCAATATGTATGATTCTTGCTTTGTATATTAGATGTTATGAAAATAAAACTGATTAGTTCAATCAGAGGGCCAAGTAAGTAGAAAAGAATGGAGAGAAGATTGTACTAGGACATGAGACATATTGTCAGGTTGATAGAACTTAATAAGTTAACACATTTGGAGATTCTGGTATCTAAAAGAACTGAAAACTGGATTTTCCTTGGCAGCTACCTATTTGTATTGTTTGAGGCTGGAACAGATAATTGCCCATACTTCCTTCTTAATTGATACTTATGTTAAATTATGGATTTTCCTCAAAGTGCAGTTCTAGGGAGAAAATTGACCCAGACTAACTCACCTGACTTTAGTGACTTTAGTTATATATGCACTCATTTGTCATGTTTCTAAATGTATAGATGACTATGAAATTGTGTATATTTTGGTCACATTTGCTGTAATCCTGGTGATAGTTTTCCTTTTTTTGAGAGCACAGAAAATAAGTTGTGAGTTTTCAAAGGCCTGATGCATAAAGTGAGAATAAATCCATGTTACTGCTATTCCGTTTTAGAACTGAGAAATGGAACTAAAAAGGGACTTAATTGTTTTCCTAATCCTACTTAATTTTTAGAAATATTATTGATATGAACATATATGTTCTCCTCTAGTGCTCCAAGAGTTTCTTCCTTTCTCATTCAACACAGAGATTTATTGATTAGCCACTAAGTGCCACGCCTAAGCACAGTGCTGTGTTGTCCCCCAGAAGAAGACATAGAAACTGAAAATGTTTTCTAAACTCTTCAAAGTTACATTACTGCTTTCATGGGAAAAGTGTGCAATTAACCAAGCAATTTGAGCTATTGGTATATCCATAAACTTGTTAGAGAACGTGAATCCAGGTTAGTGAATTTGCCCCTTAGCTTTATTGATGAAAAGAACAACAGCCCATAGTACCAGATCTACAATCAGCAATGTTTTGACATCCATCTGTGATGCCAGGTGACCCAGATGCACCTGATGTTTTCTAAGGTTTCAGTTCTTCACACACCCTCTGTGTTAACTGTCTGTGCCTGTTTTTATGCTTTATGTTCTCAGGGAATATTCTTAGGGAATCTAATGAGTAAGATGAGATTTCTTTGCAAATAACTTGTCAAATATTGGAAAGATTCCAATATTGGAAAGAGATTGGGCTCTTCTCCATTTTCTTATCATTTTGAAAACTCAATGGCCTTTCATTTTGTTTCACTATGCAAACCTATTCTGTCATTCTTTGTGTGTCAGCCTATCAGTTGACCAGTGAATTTCATGAGCACAGGCACAGTGCTCTGAAGTGAGTTCCTTGATCAGAAGCAATGTTGCATGGAATAGCATGACGGTGGAAAAAGCATTCTAAGTACACAGATGTTAGTTTTGGCAGAAGAATTATATGTACGGAAGAAGGCATTTCCATATCTAGAGTTAATCTCTATTTCGTTAATAACACTGCCCCTTCTCAGGCAGTATAATCAAGTATAATCAAGCTGCCACCAGGTAGTTGGCTGAACACACTGGGGGCTCAATGTTGGTCTCTGGTGACAGATTGGGCACTCAGCAGTGGCTGGAGTAAGGTAAACCTTTTTGAGTAGAATTCCATGTCACCAAATCCATCCTTACCACCATGGTCACTTTGCTCATGGGCCTACTTTGAAATGACAGGGGTGGCTGGGAAGAGAGATTGACTGAAAAGCCTGCTCTTCTGAGGTGAACCTTTGGTGAGCATTCACATGGGACACAAGTATCTTCATGATGTTTGACCATTCAGAGAGATTCTCTGAATGATCTCTGTCATATTTATCCCTCAGATATCCTCATCAACAATTTTCCAGCATGTTCTGCTCAAATCCATGACTATCTTACCAAGTGATTGCCATCAATCAATCTATAATCTCCACTGTGACCAGCTCTCCTTTCAAGAAAAATCAACAGCAATGTGTACTGCTTGAAGTTTGGACACTGGGAAGAATTTCTTCATCACTGTCTTCCAGGGATATTCCAGAAAGCAACTCTAGTGCTGCTATTATCTACTTCTGTATATCTTCAGCCATGCCTCAATCTTCTCTTCCTCTGTCAGTTGACCATAGGGGATTCCCATGAGGCCAAGGGAACAGACTAAGAGAGAAGATAGTCCTTAGAAATGGGGACCATGGCCATTTGGCTACTTCACATAACTTTATTATACCTTGGTATCCTACTGAATGATGAAATGCTACTGGGCATGCTTAACTTCATGGTTTAATGGGTGAGACAACACCCATGATGGGCAGCTCAACTCACATGGTAATTTGGCAATGCATGTTTTAGCACTTAGTCTCAAGGCCCAGCTGTATGCCAAAAGACGTTTCTCAAAAGGAGATTTGTGATCTAATGAGGATGGCAGAACTTTGTACTGAAATCCTGTCTGCACTATGGTTCACCTATAGGGACTTTCAGAAGACTCCAAACAGTGTGCCTCTCTGTTACTGCCATTTCAAACACTGTAGGTTCTACTAGACCACATGGCCCCAGTGGCAGAGCAGTTGGCACAGCATCCTGAGTCTATTGCAGAGCTTTCTCCTGTTCTGAGCTCCACTCAAAAAAGCCATTTTTAGTAAATGGACCAGAGTGGTAACCCAAATGAGGCGTATGTTATTCTTAAAATCCAGAGGGACACTAGGAGTTGTGTCTCTTCTCTATTGTAGGAGAGGCCAGTTATAACAGTTTATCCTTCACCTTAGAAGGGACATCTTGACATGCTCCAAACCACTGAATACCTACAAATTTCACTGAGGGAGAAGGACTCTGAATTCTTTTTGGATTTCCTCTCATCCTCTGACACACAAATGTCTTACCAAAAAAAGCAGTGTAATTTCTGTTTTTTTCCTTATGTCTAACCAGCATAATGTTATCCATTTCATGGACCAGTGTTATGTCTTGTGGAAAGGAAAATAGATCAAGATCCCTGTGAGTTGACTTATGAAATAAGTCTCCTGAGGTAAGACAAGGACAGCAATTGTTAGCCTTTCCTGCTGATGCCACGTATTGGGGCATGTGTTAATTTGCTCATGCAATGAAACCACATCTGGTATGACAGCTGTATTTGAAGTCACAACCTTCTTAAGCTTATGGTAATCCACTGTCATTCTCTGAGATCCATCTGTTTTCTGTACAAGTCACATAGGAATGTTGAATGTGGATACAATGGGAATCATACCCTCTATGTCCTTCAAGTCCTTATTGGTGGCACTAATGTTTGCAGTCCCTCCAGAAATGCAATATTACTTTTGATTTACTATTTTTCTGAGTAGAGACAGGTCTAGTGTCTTCCACTTCATCTTTCTACCATAATAGCCCCCACTCCATGGATCAGGGAACCAGTGTAGGGCTAAGCATGTTTATTTCAATGATTCATTAAAGAATTGATAAACTAACAACAGGTGGGATCAGGGACCTCTGAGCCAACTATGAGATGGACTTGAGCTACAATTTTGTTGATCACATGACCTCCATCAGACAGCCCTATCTGGTGGGCCATAGATGTATTTTGTGTTTATTGGAATCAGTGTCAGTTCAAAGGTATATCCCATAGTCTCCCTTAACACCTCATTATTTCCTTTTCCTCAGTGCCTAGTCATCCTGGTAAGAAGTGGTAGCTCTCTTGGAATAAGTCTGGGAGAAAGATCAATTGTTTACATGTTGGCAGCGTAGAGAGTCTTTCCACAAGGGTACCCAGCCTCCCCTCCATTCAAGGCATTCTGGTTCTGTAAACTGACTCCAGTCTGGGAATTTATTGAGGCAGGGGCTGTGACTCTTTTAGTGATTCAAGTTTGACTTCTGTTCACTTGATCTGGAACTCTTGTGCTTATGCAGAGCCAGTAAGAAGTTAGTAGACTTCCCATCTATTTAATTTCTAGGAACTCAGAGATCAAGTAACCATTGCTATATATTTCTGCAAGTCAGATTACTCTTAATTGCTCCTTGACCCTACTGTCCATGTGGTAATCTTAAGCACCTTTCCTTTGGTGACTGGGTGCAGCCCTTTGGCCCCTACCATCCCAGGATTAAATTTTTCCTACTACATGCTTTAAGTTTTCTAATTTAGTGCCAGTAGTTCCCATTTAATTTCTGACCTGCAGTAAAATTGACCAGTGCAATTTATAAGGACCCTGGGACTCTAAAAATTCATTTCTCAAAATCATTGTGGAAGATGTATTCTCTGGACATTGTTCCAGAATAGGTGAGCAGATACTAGGGACAAGGCCACTCTAATTCCCATCTTCCTTAACTTTTGGATTCTTTCCTCTGTGTAATGCCAATAATTGTAATTCTTTCCTCTGTGTAATGGCAATAATTGGATTTAGATAATCTTTTGTTCCACATCTCAGCATACCAAATAATTGCACCCTGTTCTAGTAGTGAGCTGAAATGCTAAAAGCAGAATCTCTACTTAGTGGGCCTCATATTAGTATATTTGGGCTGATCCAACTTTATGTTTCTTCCACCATTGTTTCATAAGTCCACTGCCATACACATACTCTCATTTTTATGTCTCTATAAAATGAAAAAAAAAATCATGTAGCCTTTGCAGAGTGTACTTCCTCAAGGATCCACTTTGCACCACACTTTTAAAGCCTTCTGGGACTTGAGTATGATTATAGGCCTAGAAGTAAACAATGGTGTGTCCTGAGGAGCATAAGTAGTATCTTTCATGAAAGCTGTCCCAGAGGAGGCCACTGGAGTTTCTTTGGGAAAAACTGGGTTAACTCAGATGGGGGTGAGCAGCTGCTTCTGATGGCAGGGAATGTGAATTCAGGGGTTCCATGTCTCAAACATCATCAAGATCTTGCCAGCAGTGCTCATTTCAACTTGAAGACCCCCCCACCCCCACCCAATCAATGCCCTCACAGCAGACACTCTGAAATGTTGGTAATTTAATGTGCATTGTAAATCACCCACTCGCAGAATGTGATTTTGTTTGGTTTATAGCAATCTCAGCTCTGTGATTGGAGGGGATGAGAGTTTCTTCTAAAGCAGATATAGAAACTTTCTGGTCATTTGTGTGATAATTCAAATCCCTGAGTTCATCCTTTCCTTTCCCTACTTTGACTATAACAATTAGAAGCACTAGCCAACATTATAGGTGTTACTAGTTTGAGGAAAATGCTCCAAGGTATCAAGCACATGGCCACCCAGGACCTTACGTCCTGGAACGTCCTAGGAACATTCATTGGGGATACTTTGCATACCTCTATTGGTACATCATGCCATGGCCTCTCAGTGTTTCTTTTGGCACTGTGTGCTTGTTACTGATATTAGCTTGGCAAATGGCTGAATGGTTCTTGTCTTTTTGCAAGAAATAAGCCATCCTTCTCTCTTTATTGGGGAAAATGCATTGTAGAAATTTTCTGTTCCTGAAGTGCCTCTCTGATGCACCCTGTCCTTTCACTGGAAGAAGCCTGGGAGGACTTGTTCTGCACTGTGTCTGACCTGGCCTGGGCAGGAGGCACATCCCACAGCATGGGAGGGCTTCCCTCCTTCAAACCTTTCTTCCTCATGCCTGTCTTTGGCCTCACACAGCCTTCTCTCTTATCAGTTGAATCAAACTTTTTCCTTTTGCTCATTCATGGGTCCAGGAGTTTGTGGATCCTGCAGGTTGAGACCATATAGCCCCTGAGAAATTGATATGCTGCTGCTGGATATGCTTAGGGAGCAGAACAGAATCCTGAGAAACCAGGATGTCTGTGACCAGAAGCACTTCAGGGCAATAGTCCTGAAGGAATATGTCAGGGGCACAGTCTTGAAGGATGATGCCGGTGGCCATATCTCGAGACTGGTTCTCTGGCACAGCCCATGCTCTCAGACAGGAGTCTCCTGAGCCCTGGGAAATAGAAATTCTAGAGGGGTAATCTGAACCATTGTAAAGCAGAGACTATATAGTTCCTGGCTTCCCACCCCCAAGGCATATACAGGATTATACTTCCATACCCTCCAGTTTGGTAGGGCCATGTAATTAGTTCTGGAAGATAAGTTGTAGATGGAATTGATGGGTAATTCTGAGTTTAAATTGCTAGGAAAAAATCAACCAATACTCTTTCTCTTCTGCACTGTGACCCAGAGTTCACAACAGGTCATCAATATGAGAGAAATATTGAGCTTAAACAGAAGATTGACTTCACTTGACACCAGCAAATTAAACCTGGAACCAAGGCCCATCCTGACTACTCAGGCTAGAAATAAGACAGTCATACTTCAGAGAGCTACATCATCAAAAAAAGTGACATGGGACACATTCAGCAGGGGATAATAACCTGTTCCCTGGGAACATGTCCTTACCAAAAAGACATGTATAAGGAAGTCCAATGGGTCTCAGGGGCAGATGTCAACTAATCTTCAGGGTTAAGAACAGACAAACTGCCTTAGTACATAGCAAGAGTCAAGACCAATGTGAAGAGCTGACACATACCAGGACATTCTCTCCCCTCATATAATTCCATTTAATACCATCTTGCAAAGAAGCAGGAGACCCACTAAGAAATCTGAGCATTCCTGAAAGAAGTTCACTCATCTGAAAGAAGATACTGGCTTCATTAGAGAACTGATTCTTGGGGTAACTCTATAATTTGGCATAGTTTCTATACAAAAATCACACATAACATTGCCACTCTGAAAGTTGCTGGCAATGCTAAAAACTGGACTTGTTTATTCTTTTTGTCTCATTTGGTAACTTGAACTGTATACAGGAATTTAGAGACTGAAGCTTGAGAAAGAATGTGAGAAATCACAACAAAGGAATATTTTTTTTCCATGTGGCAATTTCAGGGCAGCATCTGTCCAAGCTATGTTATATTGGAACGTCTCTTCCCACATGCTACCATTGTGCATTACGTACAAGATTTGACTAAATTAAGTTCCATGGATATCAAGATAGTGCTCTGCGCACTAACATGTGGACATACTTTGCATGGATGCTATTATCTTTGGGCATCATCATGCACTCAACATCATAGTGCATCTGCAGGGTCACTTGGTCAAAAAAAAATCAGAAAAAAAGGTGTCTTAAAAATAGAACATCTCTTTGCCCTTATATGACTAAAAGCTTTTTGAAAAGAACAAATAAATAGAATTATAGATTTTGCATTTAGAGACAAAAATATCCCTGTACTTAATGCACATTCATTAAAATCTGGTTTACAAGCCCCTTTATTGTGATTTGAATTAATCTATTATCTGAAACATAGGCTAACTCCATCAGGATCCTACATTTGAATTAAACTATTTTATGTTTTATGAAAATATATGAGAAAAAATTTACTTTCATAAGATTTTCCTGAAGCATTTTGATATAATGATATAATGTTCTGATTTATATCAGGAGTTGACATACTTTTAGATATTTTGATTTATTATTTTAAGATTTTTTAAAAATATCTATGTGAATTAGAAAATAGTGAATTTTATATTACATATTACTTGGAAAATTGCAGAGTTCAAATAAACTCTCATGTTAAAAGTATCTTAAGGCCAAATCTAAACATTTTCCCCAATATAATCATTTTTATTTATCTATCTTCCTGAAGAATGTAAAATACTTTATACTAGTAACTCTATGGAATTAAGAAATAAGTAGCTTAATGCTAAAAAATAGTTTCTAAAATGCTCATCTATGAATTTTATTGGAAGTATTAGGTTAAAAACTTTTTTTCCTCGCTCCACCAACAGATGAGTGCAGTCCCTGTTCTGAGGAAACAAACTCAATGACTCAGAACCAAAAAGGCCAACACAAGAAAAAAAGGAATGATCCATTCAGTTCCTTTTGTTTCCATCTACTTTATGTTGTATAATAAATGATACTGCATTCTACATGCTACTTTTTTTTTTTTTTTTTTTTTTTTTTTGCAGTACTTGGGATCAAACTCAGGGCCTTGTGCTATCGAGGCAAGCACTCTACCAGCTGAGCTATCTCCCCAGCCCTCTAAATGCTACTTTTGATAGCACTGCAATCAAAACAGTTGACAATTTTCACTCTCTCTGATGGGGTCTCCCTACCAGGTGGGCACTTTGAACTTTACAGCCCAGGATTTCATCATCTGAATTATGAAGAGAGCAGTCCCTGTCTGGAAATGAGTATGCAAGCATTTTGGTGGAGCAGAAAAGAAAAAAAAAAAACCTCAGTGTGATTCTTCTAGTCAATTTCTGCTAGGACATTGCTCTCTTCACCATGTCTGCACCAACAGTCCCCACTACTTACAGGATGGGAAGGTGGCACTGAGGTTACGAGGCAGTAATGTCTGGAATGCTGTGAGGTACCTTGACCAGGGTCCCTAGAGCAACAATACTGCAGAACAAGAGACTCCCTGCACAAGCAAAATGTAGAATGAAAGACTCACATGGCTTATGGAGACAAGTTTTCTGGGTGTTTGTTTTTGCCTTTTGGCCTTTTTTTTTTTTTTTTTTGCCTTTTTTTTCTGGATAAATATGGAACACAACATTTTTTAAGGAGATTTTTAAGAAAAAAATGATGATTAGTACCATAGCATGTACTTATTTAGAAAGCACATATTTTTAGCAATCTGCTTTTGTATGGTAAATACTAAGTATTTTAATTGTAGGAAATATCATTTGAAAAAAATGAGCACTCAAATCCAATTTTCTAGATATTTAAATTTTTATCTAATGGCATCAATTTTCTCAAGGATTTATAGGTTTTACTATTTAAAATTCCTCAGTTTTGAAAATGTTTAATTTAGGTATCTTGAGATGCTAACCTTTCAGCACTTTATGTCTCTTTGTACAAAAATTTAATGTATCAGGGTCATTGTGTTACATGTATATCTGAAACACAACCTCAGCAACTTCAGACTTCAAATGATGTTACACAGCTGGGGCCTTCCAGGAAACTGAGCTAGCATGAAGACTCCCCCTTCAAACCCCAATTCTTGCAAGAGAATTCAGAGTAACAGAAACGAGTTTATTAGGAGATATGGGAAAGAGGGACATTCTCAGGGGATAGAGGGACAGTGTGCCTGTCCTGCACTCATTTTATTGGGGATCCCAGAGAAGTTTCAAGAGAATCCTGTTTAGGTCTACCTCTTGACAGCAAGATGACAGACTTTCAAGTACCCACTGCCTTGACAACTCTAGGTCACCGTGGCCCATACTGGTTCTTATTTGACTCAATCATAATTTTTTATAAATTTTATGATTAGGAGGAACTATCCTTATCTCTCTGAGTTTTAAGATCTGGTATATGAAAAGGGTCACAAAAAGTCTCCCCTTCAGTATAACTTTGGCTCCTCTTACTGATTTTTTTTTCAGTCCTGCATTTCTTCTGCAGATAACAGCTAGTTTGTGGAGGAATGTGACATATTCTGTCCACTTAGGCCAGGCATGACTGCAGGTAAATTGCTTCTTGGAAAAGAAAGCATGTGGGTGTCAGCCCAGGCGACTATTTTATAGAATTATTCCCTTAACCTCATGTTTCCAACCATTCACATCTCTCTGTCTCCTAAAAATGGAAGCTCTAGGAGATTAAGGAGCAGAGGTTTCAGAAATAGACTCTAGGAGTGTTTAATTCTTTATTGAATGATACTACTAACCATTAATATCTCCTCAATAATGCAGCTCTTCCATGAGGGATCTAGTAAATACACTGACAAATTTAATGGCAAGATCACAGCCATGATGTTTAAGCTCCTTGGGTGCTACCTCACTGCTTTTGGTCCTTGGACATGCAGGAACCTGCCCAGGGACATGCAGGAATCTGCCCAGAACTCCCTACTAAACCCTCTTGATGCTCTTCAGAGAGCCCTTTCTTTTATTATAAATGTTTTTCTAAGAAATCCTGCTTTTCATGAATCAGTAGAATAAAAAATATTACATAAATAAAATGCATGAGTAAAAACAAACACATAAAACTAATAAAATGTTAAATGAGACTTAATCGATTAATAAGTATATTCTCTGTCTTGAACCAGGGAAGTACTTTAAAAACAACGAAACATTCAATTTTAAATCATTCTGACTTTAGGGGAGTTAGAAACTGGTTGTTTGACACTGGAATTTAAAGTGTTTTAACTAACATAACTGTTTAAGCATATCAACTAAGTATTGAACTGTTATTGGTGTAATAGAAAAAGAAATTTTCTCAGTGACATCCAAGTGTCATAAATGGATCAATATGTCTCCAAAAAATCAACCCTATCTTCCTTCACATGGTAGAAGACAGTGATCTTTATTTTCAGTAGTAACATTTGTCCTGCCTTCTCACACATGAAGTCCTGCTGTAAGGGGCCTCTTTTGAAGGGAAAAGCCCCCACTTGTTTCTCCCCCTATTTCCTGTTCTGTCTTCCAACTTCCTCATGCTAAGAACAGAAGCAAAGAAACTGCTCCCAGAACCCCGGTGACCCCAGGAAAAGCTGAAAAGCCAGAATGTTAAGGCATCTCTAACTAGCACTGGGCTGGAAAAAGATGTGCAGTCAACCAATATCTAGTATTTCCATTGGTTACATAGAAGAAATGTAAGTAATCTAAAGTGCGTGGGAAGTAGCAAGCCATCCAAAATAAACTGTAAATAGTGTATATTGAGAACATATTATCATTGTTTTTAATATGATTGGTTTAATTATACATTTATATAATTTAATGTTAAATAATGACTTTTAACACTGGCTTGCAAATTCATGAAAAGCCAATGGTTGGCTTGTGCTGGCTGCTGAAAATAGGTACTGGCACATGACTACTCACTTTGGAAATATTGGAAGAATTTCCTTTAACATCAGGAAGAAAACACAGTGGCTCCAGAAACTGAAGCAGGAGGATCACAGTTCAAAGCCAGCATATTTCCTGATTCATTTTCTTCTATAAATTGTTACATTTCTGTAAGACAGCAAAGGCAGATTAGCTGTTTTCCCAGGTTGGGCCAAACTATTATTCAATTCATTTTTCCTTTTTATATGATTTTTCTCCTAATTGTGATATGAGCTACTGAATCCAGTTCACCTGGACCCTCACAGCCTGTGACCTGGGCCAGATAACATTATCAGTGCCCAGGAGCAAATGTCACTGGAATTGTACCTTTCATTTCCTATAAGAACTTGTCCTTTGCATCCCTGCCTTGGCTGCTTGACATGGTTTTGGCCTGTCTTGGCTTTCCACATCCCTTCCTCATTGAGCTTGACTGTGTTTAACTTTTGATTTAAAATTGAGAGACAATCAACTCTGCCTTTCACTTAAACACTGTGAGATGATTGCATAGATACTAAGTGACCTGCTTTTTTTAACAAATGTTGCCATATTTTACTTGTACAATGAGAATAAGATTTGTGAAGCAACTGGCACATATCTGGAATATGGTGAACTTCTAATAAATAGAAGGTTTTGCTAATATAATAGCCAGAATTATCAGCACTTTAATTTTAGCAGTTTTCTATCTCAGAGGATAATGAGGCCTGAGGAGAGGAAGAGATAAGGAACACCAGTCGGTGTGGAATCAGAACACAGATCACACTTAATAAATTCATCATCTTATGAGTGCAGTTTATGGTATCCTGAAAGAACTACAATAGTGACATCAAAGATCACAGATCATTATAACAAATGGAATCATAATGAAAAAGCTTGTAATATTGTAAGAATTGCCAAAATGTAACATAGACACAGGAAGTAAGCACTTGCTGTTGGAAAAACATTGCTTATAGAAGTGTTCAGCACAGAGTTGCCACAAACCTTCAATTTGTATAAAAACAATCTTTTTCAAAGTTCAGTAAAGCAAAGTACAATGAAACAAGGTATGACTTTACAGTCCCTCAGAACTCTGGGTCATTTTCTGACTTGGTTTGACTGCATGCCCCAACTTGCCCCCAACTAACTCTGAATGGCTGTTCAGCATCAAGCCTTAATGAACCAAGGGGCTTCATAAGTGACCAGTAAAAACAAAAACAAAACAAAGCAAAAAACCACAGCTGGCCAAATCTTCTAGAAAATGTGACTTCTCTGTCATCTGTCATCATGACTTTAAACAGTTGACTCTTCTTCAACAACATTTCAAATGAGAACATTTACTCTGCACATCAAATAAGTTTGAATATCCTGATACATACTGTGTCTTTTGGTATGAGGAGTCCATACCAAACTTGTTATAAGTTTTCTGTAACTTATGATGCATTCCTAAATTTAACTCACATAAAAAGGCCTCTTTCTTTTGGAATAGATTATATAATTCTGAATATCTGTTTAATATATTTGATTGTTTTTAGATATAAATGCAGTTCAGCCATGGAAGAAGTCACTCCTAAAGAAAAAATATCAAAGTGAAACAGAACACCAATAACAAACATGCTTTTAAAAATATTTTCTTTGAATAAATAACATTTAGTGATGGATCCTGCAGGCCAAAACCCCCTCAGTTTAAGACTGACCAGATGCATGTCAGTTTTGGAATTTTTGAGCACTGAGAAAGGCACATATTGTGTTTCATGTGCTAATTTATATCCCAAAGGCAAGCACAAGACAAAGCATAGAAACACTTGCCTAAGTGACAGAAATAAAGGACGTTAAAAGCCTCATGTCTCCCCTTTTTAAAATTATTTTGTAGTTGTAGATGGACAGAGTGCTTTTAATTTATTTTTATATGGTGCTAAGGATTGAACCCAGTATCTCAAACATGCTAGGAAAGAACTCTGCCTATGCCCCAGCCCTCATGCCCCTTTTTGGTAAGAGGTTATGATACATCTTTTTCTCATAGATTTTTGGAATTTTAGAGGAGAGATTGTTGACATGTAGTAGTAACTAAAGCTCACACAGAGCATAAATCAGACCAGAAGAAACAAATAGGTCAGGGACAGTATCCAAGATACTTTGAGGCTGGAGAATGGGCATTTAATTGGCCTTATTAACTTACTTGGAAGGAAGTGAATACACAGTTTCCCTCCTGGGATACAGGTTAGGGTAACAAGGCTTTCAGCCAGTGACCAGCAGCCAGTCACAGGGATGACCCCACCCCACTAACCCTGAGTAGGTGCTCAGACAATACTGTGAGATTATTTCATACAACACTTGTAAATATCTTAAGGTCCAGCACAAAATGTCTGGTTGGTAGGAAGCAAACAAGATGCAGGGGAAAAAAATCAGATGTGGAAATATGGGATGGCATGCAGAATGGACCTGCAGATGTCTGTTCCCTGATGTGTGAAACCTGTGAATATGTGACAAATCACTTAAAAAGGAACGTTTTACACATGGTTGAGGTTGGGAAGGTGACCTTGGGTGACCATGTTGATCCAGCCTAAACCCAGGAAGTCCTTCAAAACAGAAAAGCTGTTAGAAGACAAGGAGATACATCAAGAGGACCCCAAGATCTGTATCATATAAGGGTCTCCACCAATGTCTTATGGAGGGGTCACCAGGAAAAGAGAAGGGATAAGGGCAAACATCTAGGAGTCAAGAGACCTGCCACCATGCTGACGGCCATCAGACCTACAACTGCAAGGAGCAACCAAACTCTAGTCACCCACGTGAGCATGTTCAGGAGGGGTTGCAGAGCAGGTCTGTCTGCTGGCATCTGGATTCACTCCCACAACCCTGAAGGATGAAGGTGACTGGCTGATCCTGAACAGTTTGTACAAACAGAGGAATTGGACCTCAACTCCTGCTTTCCTTCTGGGAATCCGCTTTTTCGGTACGTGTAAGGTAGAGATTACCTCTATGTCGTGGCCCCCCGGAAATGCTCATGAGTTTCCCTGGAGTCAAATTTCATCACCCACTTCTCAAGGAATGAGGTACTTCCACTGTGACTGCAAGTGATAAGGACAATCAGAAGCTCATGCCGGTCTCAGGCCCCAAGCACCTCTTGCCTTTACTAATTTTGCTTTGTACCCTGAGCTACAATAAACCATATGTTGATCCCTGTAATTTCTCCCAGTGAATCGGTGAATCTGGGAAGGGGTGTAGGCATTCCTGATGCAGCTTTGGGAAAAAAAAAATTATTTTCCAGAGCCTCCAGCAAAAGAAGCAAGGGGATAAAACACCTAGCCCTGCTGACACCTGCAGGGAGGTGTAGGGCTGGGGCTTGAAGAAGGGCATTCCTTAAGATCTGAAAAGGGGCTTTCACTGTGTTGAGGAGAGGTTGGATGGGAGTACACTTTGAAGCCTCATACAGGGGAGCTGCCAGGATGGAAAAATTGGAGACCCAGGATCGTAAATATCCTGCTAATCCCAAAATGGAAAGGATTTCTTCCTTGGTGGATGGAGTGGGCATGTCCTGTATTAATGTTTTTCTCTCTACAGTGATGGCCTTAAATCCAGGTGAGAGGCTGACACCTAAGTAAACAACCTGAGGCTGGGAAAGTTGTATTTTTGCTGGAGAAACCCTATAACCCCTGTCAGCCAGAAAGATTAAAAGCTTAATTGTGTCCCTTTGGGAGTCCTCAAGAGAGGGACTACATAGAAGAAGATCGTCAACATACTGTAAGAAAAAGGAGGAAATGAATGTGAGAGAGGCAAGATCCTGAGATAACGTTTGGCCAAAGAGATGGGGGCTGTCTCAGAAACCCTGTGGGAGAACTGTCCAGGTCAGCTGAGAAGAAACTGGAGTGAAAGGGTCAGTCCAAGTAAAAGCAAAGAGATTCTGTGAATCAGGGTGAAGTGGAACAGTAAAAAATGCACCCTTCAAATCTAGCACTGAAAAGTATGTGGTGGAAGAAGGGATAGAAGAAAGCAGGGTGTAAGGATTGGATACAATGGGAAAGATGGGGAAAAGTCTCTCCATTCACCAGGTCACCCACATATGTATTTAATTATAACTAGTATAATTATGCATATAATTATATCTAGTATAAAGCTAGAATTTAGGGTGTCATAAATAGACCATTCTGACTTACTGTCTAAAGGACAGTTTAGCTCTAATTCAGGGAACAGGTGAAGGTGTTTGAGATTGTTTAATAAACATCTCAGGGGCAAGTTTGCTGGGGTGGAAGTCCTAGATCCCATGGCGAAGACTGAGACCCACCTAAGTTAGTGATCAATGGCATCCCATGACCACGTGTTAGGCAATGAGAAGGTAGTACAATGGTCTGGTCATCCCACAGTAGCAGTGTCTACCGGGCATTAGCCGAGAGAGTTTGAGGACCTGGCCAGGATTTCAAGTGAGATGAAAAAAATATAAGATGAGCCTCAAACCCTGAGAAAGAGTCTCAGCACCATAAAATCAGGAATCCACTCAGCAAATAGGACCAACTATAGGGAACAACAGTAGGCACCCCACACCCCGGCAGTCTTGAGAGCCTGGATTCAATGGCCACTTCTCAGATCAGCCAAGATGTGTTAAATAGTCTAGGGGACCTACCTAAGGGGAACTCACTAATTTGGAGTCTGGTGTTGCATGCAGAAAACTGGGCATCCAGGTAAATGGAAGGTGAGCCTCTATCCACGGGCGCTGGGGCTATTGGATGGGATTCTGCTTGCTTAGTTAGTGGAAGGACAACACACTTTCTGAAAGCCACATCCTAAAAATACTTTAAAGTTTCAAAAATTTAAATATCTGACACATTCATATTATCTTCGCAAAGAAATATAAAGATGTTAGAAATCAAACTTTTTCCAAGTTTCTCTCCATGAGTTAGTTATAACTAATGCTCCCTCTGTGTATATCTAATTCTGAAGTATGACCAAGTAAAAATTTTTTTAAAGTTACTGGTCTGATAAGATATACTTCTTGAGCTGAGGATTTATCTCAGTTGGTAGAGTGTGTGCCTTACATGCACAAGGCCATGGGTTCAATTCCCTGCACCACAAAAAATAAAAATTATAAAAAAAACATTATACTTCTTTAAAATTTGTGACTTGGAGGAAATGTGAACATGTTTTATAAACAACTGGTCTAATAATAATTATGTTGTTTCTAATTCAAAATACTTAAAAATGTCTAATGTTTTTATGTTTCAATTATTTTAATTCACTGCAAATACTCATTATCAGGAGTCTAAAGAGAATATTTTTACCTCCCATTATGAACCTCTTCTGTTTTATTATTGAACACTAATGTTTTTTAATAAACAAGAAAGGAAATGTGGTATAAAGCCACAACTTAAGAACACTTATTATCACACAATACCAAATGTGTATGTATAATACCTATATCAAATCTCTGTTTATAAGCTTCATAGTTTGTTAAAGTTTTCTCCTACAAACTCCAAGCTCACATGCCAACCAAAACACTGATCCCTGGTGTGAGGTCATTTCCCCAACATGTTTGCCTGCATCAAGAATGACTTCCCATTCACCTATTCTGTGGGTACCTCCTCTCACAGGTAGCCTTCCTACACACATTTGATTAACTTGAATCATGGAACTCTCCAGGCAAACATCAAGCATGCTACTGAGACAAGAAGAGCCTGACTCAGTTAAAACATCAGCAGGAGCTTAGTCCCTATTAGCCAAGGTGAGAATTTCGTAGTAGAGAATATTGATCCTATTAGCACACATGGCATTACTTGAGACTCAGCATGTTTCTTTAGTAATAGTGGTGACAGTACTTATCAAATAAGGACAAACAATCCACGTCCACTAAATGCAAGATTCCTGAAAGTAAATTCTTGGAGAAGACATATGACAAAGACACTATTAGACCTGTATGTAAATAACTGCTCATGACTTTATACTTTAAGCAATGGGACACTATTCAGTGCCCCCATTCTGCATGCCCATGATTTACACCAAGTGTTTAAGGTTGATGATGTTCTCAGGTAAGAATAATTTAAATACTACAGTTGTCTATTATATAACATGGTGGATATTTATACTTGAAGCTGATAATATTGTGCAACAACTTATAGGATTAATACACTGTCACCGAAGATGACATAAAATAATGCTTTCCACAGAAGAGACCCAAGGTGTCAATGAAAGATACAAATCTTCAAATCAAGGTATTCATATGGTTTTATTCCTCAGGTCAAGTGCTAAGTATTACATAAAAGATTATGGATTTGTTTCCCACTTTGGCTTACAAAGTAGACATGGTCTTCACCCCGAGTCATAGGCAGGGACATTTCCATGAGTGGATTTCTGGACTTCATGGGGAGAAGGGGAGATACCAATGGATGAAAACAAACATTATCACTCTTAGAAGAGGGACTCAAAAGTATGGCCTACCTGTAAAGGGCCAGAAATTTTTTTCTTTGAATATTAAGGACACTTTTGACTGGGGAAGAAAGCAAGAGGAAGCTTCAGGAGACAAATTACAGATGCGAGGTTACAAATCAGGACTACCCACTGAATGACTCCCTGGATCTGTAAGTGTGACTTCTTTGATGTTCATTCAGTAGTTAGTTGGGAATAAATGCTTTCCACATTTTTTACATTTATAGTTTACATTATAGTTTCTCAACAGAATGAATTTTCTTATGTTGTATAAGACTCAGTGACCAAAAGCCTTCCCACATTCTGTGTAGATATAGGACTTCACACCATGATGACTTTCCTCTTTTTATTTTTATTGTAAACAAATGGAATACATCTTCTTTCTCTGTTTGTACATGACACCATGATGACTTTTCTCTTTTTAAATTTATTTTTATTGTAAACAAATGGGATACCTCTTGTTTCTCTGTACATGAAGTAGAGGCATACAATTTGTGTAATTACACATTTACATAGGGCAATGGTTTTTTATTCATTCTGTTATTTTTTCCTTCCCCCCTACCACTCCCACCCCTCTTTTCCCTCTATAGAGTCCCTCCTTCCTCCATTCTTGCCTCCCTCCCACCTTTCATTATGTGTCATCATCTGCTTATCAGCCAGATCATTCGTCCTTTGGTTTTTTGAGATTTACTTAACATACTTAGCATGATATTCTCCAATTTCATCCATTTGCCTGCGAATACCATAATTTTATTATTCTTTATGGCTGAGTGATAGTCCATTGAATATATGAGTGTGTCTATATATATATATATATATATATATATATATATATATATATCACAGATTCTTTATCCATTCATCAATTGAAACACATCTAGGTTAGTTCCAGAATCTGACTATTGTGAATTGAGCAGCTATGAACATTGATGTGGCTGTATCTCTGTAGTATGCTGATTTTAAGTCCTTTGCGTATAGGCCAAGGAGTGGGAGAGCTGTGTCAAATGGTGGTTCCATTCCAAGTTTTCTAAGGAATCTTCACACTGCTTTCCACAGTGTCTGCACTAATTTGCAACCTCACCAGCAACATATGATTTTACCTTTTCCCTACATCCTCACCAACACCTATTGTTGCTGGTATTCTTGATAATCACCATTCTAATTGGGGTGAGATGAAATCTTAGGGTAGTTTTGATTTATACTTATCTTATTACTAGAGATGTTGAACATTTTTTCATATATCTTTTGATTGCTTATACATCTTCTGTGAAGTGTCTGTTCATTTCCTTAGCCCATTTGTTGATTAGGTTATTTGTATTCTTGGTGTAGAGTTTTTTGAGTTCTTTAAATATTATGGAAATTAGTGCTCTATCTGAAGTATGAGTGGCAAAGATTTTCTCCCACTTGGTAGGCTCACTCTTCACATTGCTGATAATTTCTTTTGCTAAGAGTACACTTTTTAGTTTGCTTTATTTCTTGTGCTATGGGAGTCCTGTTGAGGAAGTCTGGTCCTAGGCCGACATGTTGAAGACCGGGACCTACTTTTTCCTCTATAATCTGCAGTCTCTGGTCTGATTCCAAGGTCCTTATTCCATTTTGAGTTGAGTTTTGTGCAGGGTGAGAGATATGGGTTTAGTTTCATTCTGCTGCATATGGATTTTCAATTCTCCCAGCACCATTTGTTGAAGAGGCTATCTTTTCTCCATTGCATATTTTTGGCACCTTTGTCTAGTATGAGAAAATTGTATATATTTCGGTTTGTGTCTATGTCCTCTATTCTGTACCATTGATCTGCCTGTCTATTTTGGTACCAATAGCATGCTGTGTTCCAGCCAAGAGCGTGGTGAGAAACAGAGTGCGGCCTGCTCTCCGGGCCCTCTGGGGCCCTCCGGCCTCAGGCCGGCGGGTGAGCTGGGGGGCCCGGGGACAGGCCGCGGCCTCTTTCCTGCAGACTTCGGAGCTCCCGCTGCGACTGCCCAGTGGCTGGCCCTGCCTGTGAAGGACCTGCGAGCCTCTTCCCCTGGCTGGATGACCGGATGGCGGCGGCGACCTGTCGGATCCCGGACCCCGGACCCCGCGGGCGGTCGGGTCTCGGGGCCCAGCCCTGTTCATCCCAGCCGAAGCCGCCGCAGAGCTCGTGGCGCCTTTGGGTGGCGGCGGGCGGGCGTGGCGGGGCGAGAAGAATGGCGGCCGCCCGGGGCTTCGAGGGCCCTCGGAGGAGAGTGGACGCCCGAAAGCTCGGCCACGCGTTGGACAGAGGAGCCGCCCAGACGAGGGCCCTCCGCGACCGCCCGGGGCGGCTCCTGGAGACCGCGCCTGGTCGGGACAGGCTAACAAAGGCCTTAACCGCCCCGGAAGGTGAGCGAAGCCCCGAAGACGACGACGGGTGGAAGGGTGAGCGGCCTCGGCTGTTGGTGTGCGTTCTCCCGAGAGAAGCGGTCGTCGGCGCGTGGCCGCCACCCTGGGGAGATGTCCTGGCCTGCGCAGAAGGCCTGTGTATATAATATGAAAAAGCTGCTCTCAACTTGCCCCATCCTGTTACAACGTGTGCTGCGTCTGGACATCTCCATGTGAAGAGGTTGCTAGGTCTGATGGTTAGAAAGTAGTCTTGCAAATGGCCTTTTGTTTTTAAAAATCGGAAATGTCTCCTGCAAGTGGCTTTGGAATGGATTCCTTAGCCCATCTCTGGAGCTGCGCGTGTCCACGCTTGTTAAGGGGGTTAGAGGACGTGGAGAAGACTGACCGTGAGGCGGAGGAGGTCCTGTGCAGACTGGTTTTATGTAAAAGACATTTTCCTCTTGTAACCATTGTTTTGTGTGTGCATTTTATTCCTCATTACTGTGTAGATAGTTGAAAATGATGAGTACTTTTTTGGAAATACCTAGGCTTTCTAGATGTTCTAAAGTGCCTGATATATGGTAAAAGTAGAAGTGGTAACATACAACACGTTTTGTACATTTCTGTTAAAATTCTTATGAAATTTTTTTTGGGGGGGGCAGTAGCCAAAACCCCCTTTTGAGTCATACAGAGTTGTGTGCTGGTCCTTGGGTGTGCCTACGGTGAGCTAAGACTTGTACCTTATGTCTATGGGTTTTGTTTTACTTTGCTGTGTATATAGTGTATATAAAGGACAAATGAATCCTAATCTGCATCTAGTCTGTCTAGATGTTAAAGAGGTTGCCAGTGTATGACAAAAGTAGAATTAGTAAACAAATTTTGTATGTTTTGTGTTAAAATTCCTAGGAAGGATTGTCTTCTGAAAATTTTGAGCATTATAGCCCACTGGGTCAGTGACAGGCCAGAATGCTCATATTTTGAAGACATTTTAAAATTAGAATCATTGTTACATGTGTGCAGTTTATTCAAGACTGTCCTGTACATAGTGGACAAACTGAGTCCAGGCTAGATGTTTCAAGTAAGTGCCCGATGTATGTTAAATGTAGAGATAGTAAAATATCACTTTGTAAATAAAAAAAAAATACCATGCTGTTTTTGTTACTATTGCTTTGTAGTATAGTTGAAGTTCTGGTATTGTGATACCCCCCTGCTTCACTCTTCCTGCTATGGATTGCTTTAGCTACTCTGGGTTTCTTATTCTTCCAAATGAATTTCATGATTGCTTGCTCTATTTCTGTGAGGCATGTCATTGGGATTTTCATTTGAATTGCATTGAATCTGTATGGCACTTTTGGTAGTATGGCCATTTTGACAATGTTAATTCTGCCTATTCAAGAACATGGGAGATCTTTTCATCTTCAGAGGTTTTCTTTAATTTCTTTCTTTAGTGTTCTGTAGTTTTCATTGTAGAGGTCTTTCACCTTTTCTGTTAGATTGATTCCCAAGTATTTTATATTTTTTCGAGGATATTGTGAATGGGGTAGTTTTCCTAACTTTTCTTTCTGAAGATTCATCACTTATGTATAAAAATGCATTTGATTTATGAGCATTGATCCTGCTACATTACTGAATTCACTTATGAGTTCTAAAAGTATTCTGATGGAATTTCCTGGTTCCTCTAAATATATAATCATGTCATCAGGAAATAGGGAGAGTTTGAGTTCTTCTTTTCATATTCGTATTCCTTTAATTTCCTGGGTCTCTCTAATTGCTCTGGTTACAGTTTCAAGGACAATGCTGAATAGAAGTGGAGAAAGTGGGCATCCCTGTCTTGTTCCAGTTTTTAGGGGGAATGATTTCAGTTTTTTACCATTTAGAATCATATTGGCCATGGTTTTGGCATAGATGGCCTTTACATCTAGAGTTTTCAGCATGAAGGGATGCTGTATTTTATCGAATGCTTTTTCTGCATCTATCAAAATAATATGTGATTCTTGACTTTAAGTCTGTGGATATGGTGAATTACATTGATTGATTTTCAGATGTTGAACCAACCTTGCATCCCTGGGATAAAACCCACTTGATCACGGTGCACTATCTTTTTAATATATTTTTGTACGCAATTTGCTAAAATTTTGTTGAGAATTTTTGCATCGATGTTCATTAGGAATATTGGTCTGAAATTTTCTTTCGTCGATGTGTCTCTGTCTAGTTTAGGTATCAGGGTGATATTGGCTTCATAGAATGAGTTTGGGAGGGTTCCGTCCTCTCCTATTTCATGGAATACTTTGAGGAGTATTGGAATGAGCTCTTCTTTAAGGGTTTTGTAGAGTTGGCTGAGAACCCATCCTGTCCAAGACTTTTCTTTCTTGGTAGGCTTTTGATGACTTCTTTTAAATTACTTGAAGTTGATCTATTTAAATTGTGTATGTCCTCCTGGTTCAGTTTAGGTACTTCATATGTCTCTAGAAACCTGTTGATTTCTTTGAGATTTTCTATTTTGTTGGAGTATAGATTTTCAAAATAACTTCTATATTATGTTTTGTATTTCACTCATATCTGTCATGATATTTCCTTATTCATTCCAAATTTTAGTAATTTGAGTTTTCTCTCTCCTCTTTGTTAGTTTGGCTAAGGGTTTATCCATTTTGTTTAATTTTTTCAAAGAACCAACTTTTTATTTTGTCAATTTTTCAATTGTGTCTTTTGTTTCAATTTCATTTATTTCAGCTCTGATTTTAACTATTTCCTATCTTCTACTACTCTTGGTGTTGGTCTGTTCTTCTTTTTCTAGGGCTTTGAGCTGTATTTTTAGGTCATTGATGTACATGAATGAGCCACTGTTTGGGGGCATAGATATTTATGATTGTTCTTTCTTGCTGATTTATGCTTCCCTTAAGCAATATGAAATATACTTTTTCCCTTCTGACTAACTTTGGCTTGACGTCCACATTATCTGAAATGAGGATGGATACTCCGGCTTTTTTGCTGAGTCCATGTGCATAGTGTGTTTTTTCCCATCCTTTCACCTTTAGTCTGTGGGTATCTCTTTCTACGATTTGTGACTCTTGCAGGCAGCATATTGTTGTATCTTTCTTTTTAATCCAATCTGCCAGTCTATGTCTTTTGATTGATGAGATCAGGCCATTAACATTCAGGGTTATTATTGTGATATGATTTGTATTCCCAGTCATTTGACTCATTTTTGTTTTTTGACATGATTTGGTTTCTCCTTTATTTTGCTATTCCTTTAGGATAGTTCCTCCCATTACTGATTAACATCTTTTTCATCTCTTCCTCATGGAATATTTTGCTGAGAATGTTGTGTAGTGCTGGCTTTGTTTTTGTAAATTCTTTTAACTTTTGTTTATCATGGAAGGATTTTATTTTGTCATGAAATCTGAAAGTAAGTTTTGCTGGGTATAAGATTCTTGTCTGGCATCCATTTTCTTTCAGAGCTTGAAAAATGTCATCCCATGCCCCTCTAGCTTTTAGAGTCTGGGTTGAAAAATCTGCTGATATTCTTATTGGTTTCCCCCTGAATGTAATTTGGTTCTTTTCTCTTGCAGCCTTTAAAATTCTATCTTCATTTTGTGTGTTAGGTATTTTCATTATAAAGTGCTTTGGTGTGGGTCTGTTTTACTTTGTACATTTGGAGTCCTATAAGCCTCCTTTATTTGATTTTCCATTTTATTCTTCAGATATGGGAAGTTTTATGTTATTATTTCATTGAATAGATTGTTCATTCCTTTGGTTTGTGTGTCTGTGCCTTCCTCAGTCCCAATAATTCTTAAATTTGGCCTTTTCATGATATCCCATAATTCTTGTAGATTCTGTTCAGGATTTATTACCATCTACTCTGTTTGGTCAACGTTTTTTTCAAGATTAAATATTTTCAATATCTGAGGTTCTGTCTTCCAGGTGTTTTATCCTATTGGTTATGCTTTCTATGGAGTTGTCAATTTGGTTTATTGTTTCCTTCATTTCAAGGATTTCTGTTTGTTATTCTTTTCAGTGTCTCTAAATATTGAAATTATCTTTTTCTTCCCTGTGTTTGCTCTTTTAACTGTTGATTGGTATGTTCATTCAATGCCTGAATTTGCTCTTTCATCTCATATTTGCTTCTGTGATCATTTTAATATGTATATTTTGAACTTCCTTTCTGACATTTCCTTCCTTCTGCCATAGCTGTCATTGGATTTTATTGATGTAATATCTAGTTTTGTTTGGGACATTTTCTTCCCTTGTTTTCTCATATTGGTCACATATCTACCCCTCTAGTATTGAAACTCTGAGATATTGCAGATTTCCTCGGTTGACTTATCGTGTCCCTGTAGATTTCCAATAACTCACCTCCTAGCCTTCAGTAGCCTGATGTCTTGGAGGAATTTCATAATGCAGTGCTTCACAAGGAAGCCGCCCCTCTAAGGGTGGTGGCCTTCAGGTGAGGTATATTTGCTGCTAATAGGAAAAGGCACCTCCACTTGTTGACCAATGGTCAGTCAAAAGGGGGGCTAGACTGCAGGTTGGGGCATGGCTGCTCTGGGTCTGTGTCTCTTGTTCTACCGCCCTATTGGGAAAGCCTCACATGGCAGGGAAGACTCATCTGGTGTGGAAGACACACTGGGCAGCTCTCCCCAAGAATTTCCTTCAGTCCTGAACTATAACCTGAGCTGTGCAGCCCTCTTCTGGGACATTCCCAGGGGTCCAGACCTACCTCCTGGGCCAAGGAGCCTTACCCTGTGAGTGAGTCTCTCACTGAACCACCCTCCTCTGCAACATTCCCTGGGGTCCAGAACTATTGCCTGTGCTGGGGAGCCTCACCCTGCATCAAAGCCTCTCACTGGGCAACCCTCCTCTGAGAAGCTGCCTGAGGTCCTGTCCTGGGACTCTCACTCTGCTCCAAAGCTTCTTGCTGAATGGCCCCTCCTCTACAATGTTCCTAGTTGTCCCAGTTCACAGCTCCAGCGGGGGAATCTCGCTGGGCAACTCTACTCCACAAAGTTCCCTGTGTTCTGGGACTTCCACCCCATCTGGGTTGTCTCACACAGTGGGAGAGACTCATCCAGCAGCTCTGAGCTGGTCCTGAGTCTCTCAATACCTCCTATTCTTGAATCCTGAGTCCTAGAGCAACATAAAATGCAGTCACCCTCTAGTCTGCCATCTTGAAACCCCCCCATGATGACTTTTCTGATGCAGACAAACCTAAAGATTTCTTCACAATCCTTACATTTATAGGGTTTCAAATCAATATGAATTCTATGATGTTCAATAAGGTGAGACTGACATTTAAAAATCTTTCCACACTGCTCACATCCATAGAGCTTCACAATAGTATGAATCATTTGATGTTGACTCAGTTCTGAATAAAGCCTAAAGGCCTTCTTGCATCCATTACATTCATAGAAGTTTAGGATTAGTGTGAAATTATTGATGTTTAATAAAATTCTGGAGAATTACAAAGGCCTTTCCACATTTCTTACATACATAAGGGCTCGCCCCAGTACAGTCTCTCGGATGTTCAGTAAGTTGTAAATATTTTAAAAGCATTTCCTGCATTTCTGACATTTGTATGATTTCTTTGCAGTGTGAGTTCTCTGGTGTAAAGGAAGGAATACTTGATTTTAGATTATCATTTGACATTCCGCGTTAGGTCCCTGATGTCTCTGCAGTTCAGTTCTCCATGGTAAGTCATTCTGAAAATAAACTCCATAAGGTTGAAGGTTTTATTTTTTTTCAGTTTCTTCTGCTGGTATGTATTTTTTTTCACAACTGCTTTTCTCTGATGACAACTTGTTTGTCTCAGTTGAGAAATCAAAGTCCAATGAGACCAGGTTAATATAATTCTCCAACTCACATCTCTGTTTAAATTCCTCTGATCTGAGTTTAGATATTCCCACTCCTCCTGAGAGAATTCTATGGCAACATCACTGAAAGTCAATGGTACCTGGGCCATGATTTAACCAAGCCAGCCTTCCTCAGTTTTCCTCTAGTAGAGAAGGAAAGTTCAGAGAAGCCACAGCTGGACTTAAATTTTCATGTGCACAACAAAAATTCTTTCCTCTTCCAGGATTTTGTTTGTTTTTTTAAAAAGAGGGGTGGTACTGTGATACCACCAGTTATCAGTGATGAGTTATGCTTCCCAGATGTGAAGATTAAACACTGGAGAAGCATCACATTAAGACAAGCATAGAAAGTGAGTTTTATTTAAATAACAACACAGACTTCTCCCAGGAGGGAGAAGGGGGCCATAGCTATTGTCCTGGTACCCCTTAAAGTTTAAAGTGCCTTACTTGTACAAACACATACAAATACTTCCCACTCAGGAAACAAATATTACTTTATCTAATTAGATTATCTAATGAGATTAATAATATTTATTCACCATTATTTCTACTACCACAAGTAAGACTATCAGAATGGGAGCCCTGAGAAATAATCAAATGTAAATTTTCTAGTCTCCATGAACCTTTAAAGCCAAAAGCCATTTAAATATAATCTTGACATTTGAAGAACCATCAATAGCTATCTCTTCCCTGGGGTGATTGACCTCATTATCTAAAGTGTTTGTGGCAGGGCTGGGGCTGTAGTTCAGTGGTAAAGTGCCTGCCTAGCATGCATAAGGCACTGGGTTCTATCTCTATGTGGTCATAAAAATTAAAAATAAAGTTATTGTGTCTATCTACAATTAAAAAAAATTTAAACATTTGTGGCAATATAAATTTATTTTTAACATTTGGTTTTGAGAATTAAATACATCTAACTAAAAAAGAGGTTTACACATAAAAACTAGCATTGATATTAACAGTCAACCAGACAGCCTCAGCAAGCTGTGCTTAGAAACACATTCACTGTAGGCAGTTGTACTGCCCTCCCCACAGAGCACCTGCTCATGTGAGTCCTTAGCAAGAATGCTTAGTGTCAGAGGGGGCACCCTCTTGGGTTCCAAGCGAATGCAATGCCAATAGAAAACAAAGAAAGCATAAAACAACAAAGTCAGTATCATGCAATTAAAACTAAGGAAGCAGGAAAGGCAGCAAAGACCTCTGATCTTCTCATGGTAAAGTTTTCTGAAACCACATTTCCTCTAAGTAATAGAGTCCTCCAGTGACTTCCATTTTGTGTGGTAGTTTAAATTCTTTTCTACAAGCAAATTTTTAAATTTCTTATCAAAATGACAAATGCTTTCTTTCAGGACCTGAGGGTTAGGTTTTATGTAAATGCCCTATTTTAATTTTTTCCTTGAAGTTGTCACTTAAAGCTAAGTTAATATTGTATCTGAATCACTGCATTTGCTTAAAGGAAAAAAAATGTTCATTTTTAGCAGTGACTCACAGACATTATGGCCTTAAATGAGTGAATTCTAAATTATAAATCTATGTGGCATGGATGAATTTGGGTGAAAGGATAAGTTTATTTGTAATACTTACTATTCCTTCAGATTAACTTTCCTGATGATGTTAACACTGGACCCACTGCCCCCCCCCCAAATTTAAATCTGGATACCCAGCAACAAGGTCAGTTTCCAATCATGCTTACCAGGACTTTATTGAAAGGCTTACTAGTTTGACCCCCTGTGTGCAATTGGATTAAACTTTTTTTTTTTTTTTTTGAGGGGAGAGCAGAAAAGGGTGAGAGACAGAGGGGACTTGTCTTAAGATTCCTCAAGAAAAGCCCTGTGATGGAGACTTTGATACTGAATGAAACTTTTAAAACTTTTTTTTTAATATTTGTCAGATTAAAATATCTTAAAGTCTGATGAATCAGTTTGGCTGACATCTCATAGAATTAGTTCAGAACTGAGAAATATGGTTGTGCTGAACCCACTAAATCTGTAAGCAGAACAAATCACAAAATTTAAACATATGAACTTTTAAACCAAATCATGCTATGTCCATGTATGAAAATACACATCAAATTCTTTTATGTATATTTATAATGCACTGATTTAAAAAAATAGAAGGGAGACCAGTAGAGGAGAGGAAGGGAGCCAGGGGACGGGAAGTGGGGAATGAAAGGGCAGGTACTGGGGAAAGTGGTTGATCAAATTATGTTTTATAAGTGTATGAATATGCCACAATGAGCCCCACCATTATGTATAAGTATAATGCACTAATAAAGACCAAAACATAAATGAATCTGGGTGGCAGGTGGTTTTTTTCTTTAAGCAAAAGCCATTTCCTGGGGAGGGGTGGATACTTCTCTGAACATACCAGGAAGATCCATGTTTACCCCTGGGCTCCCCACTTCAAGCCAGGGCAGTACCTGAATTCTCTGTTTTCTGGTCTGCTCTTTGTGCAGAGCTCCAACTGCATGCATCCAGGCTATGCAGGACAGAGCCAGGTCCCGCACTGTTTCTTTTTCTTATATAATTCTTATGAAGTGCTTTTATAATACAATGGTATTAGGTGACCACAGTGGCACATTCTTCTTACTACTTGGTGTTCCCTCACCTTATCAATATTCTCATGCTAATTTTAGATTTTACTACAATTTGAATTTTCTCAAAAAAATAGCAGCTTAGGTTTGGGCTCACAGAAGTCAAAAGTGTAATTTATACATGTTACATGTGACAAGAGGAAAAACTATACACCCATCCTATCTTAGCAATGGGGCTCAGAGATATTTTTAATGTCTCATTTTCAGAAACAGGCCAGCGATTGCATTTGTAAATATTTATTAACAATAACAACACAATTTCTAATTTTTCAATATAAGTTTTAAAAAATCTGCTGTAAACCCAAGTATTCCCTGCCACCATTGTGCTGCAGGTCTGCGCAGACAAAAGAACAAACATCCTGAGCAAGGCCCAGGCAACAGGGGTCAAGTCCACACTCTGCGGCGCCCCACGCCCATATACTGCTCCATGCAGAGGGTTCCTGGAGCGCACCCTCTTCTCCTCTCTGAGGCGAAACGGAGGTGGAACGCGCAGCCGCACCCACTCATCCGTCACCCCTCAGTAGAGCCGCGGTCAGGGCTGCTTTGGGCCCCTTCTCCTCGCATGTTCCTGGAGCCCCTGGAGGTGATCCAGGGAAGTGCAGGCAGGAACACCAAATCTTTCAACTGGCTGGCTGCTAGTGATGCAGGGGAGGGATAGCTACAGAGCCATTCTCCTTGCTAGTTTATCCTGTTTCTCAAGAAAAGAACCATTCCATATATTTCAGTCTAAAGAGGCCAAGTATGATGAATGATGCTTGCTCATTAGCATTGTGTCCCACATAGTATTGAGCATGGATGGTAGAAAACCTGTAAATATTTTTAGTTGAAAAGAAGTTAGGAAAGAAATAACTAATGAGGTTTGAAGAACATAATTATATATAATAAAAACCTTGTACAGAAGAATATTTTTTACTTATCAGTTCATTTAATGATCCAGACTGGGGAGAAAAAACAAAAACCCACTTCAGTTGTTGTGGCAGGATTTTATTAAGTACATTTCTACTTGGAGACTTGAGAGTGAGGGTCAGCAGATGTATAAGTAATCATAAACAGGTGTCTTGAGATAAGACATTCCAGTCCAAATGCCATCACAGAAGTAGTGACCTTACTAAGGGAACTGAACACTTTCAATGGATGAATGAAAAATTTTGTGAGAATGTGGTATTGCTTTCCACCAAGTTATTAATGATAACTTCCAAAAGAGACATTTTGAAAAAACCATGGGATTTGAAGAGAAAGGAAGTGGAAAAGAAGAACTAACAATTTTTTTTGTAAAAATCCAGAATCCAGTATCCAACTCACTCATGGAAAGAAGAATCAAGAATTTCAAGACACATAACCTTGGAATAAATTGCCAGTTTACTGACCTCTAATTCCTGAAGAGGCAGTGAGCAGAAGTGAATGAAGGGATAATGTATTGTGCATCACTGGGATCACTCTTCTGAAACTGGGGCCAAAATTAAGACTAATGAGCTCAGCCTATGGCAATACATTCTTTTCTTGGGGCATTATAGAATGGGAAAGTTTTTTTTTTTTTTTTTTTTTTTGGTACTGGGGATTGAACTTAAGAGGTGCTTTACCACTGAGCTACGTCTCAGGTCCTTTTTATTTTGAGATAGGAGTCTTGCTAAGTTGCTAAGGTTCTCACTGATTTGCTAAGGCTGACCTGGAACTTCCAATCCTCCTGTCTTAGCCTCCTGAGGTGGGATTACAGGTTTGTGCCATTGTGCCCAGCTAAGATCATTAATCTTTAGAAGGACCACACTGGCCTGAAATCAAAGCAGGAATTTTTGTAATCAAAACAATACCAACAGTAATAAACAGGGCTAGAGAATTTTCATAGTTTGCTAAGACCACAGAGTTAACACTAGAAGTGCTGAGCATTTAGCTGAAACATGTAACTTTAACTTTTCATCTGTCCTCGCTCCTTCTTAGGGCTTCAGGGAGTCAGGAAAGCTTACCACCCCAGTAATCAGCAGTGATGGGGAAAACACTGACAAGAAGCTCACTGGGAGGGTGCATTTGGTAATTGGAAAAATACTACAGGAGATAGAATGATGTTCATTTATTCACCAGATGCTTTTCTGGTATCTGCTGGTGTCCTGAGATATGAATATTTTATTTCTCATTTTTTAAAGCAAATAAAAATTAATGATTTACCTTAAAGGTCCAACTTAAAAAATAACATAAACCAAGAACTGTGTATGTTTGTGTATGCACACGAGTGCAGCCAGATACACACCAAATAGGAGAAAGAACTTTAAATTGGCATGAGCCTCCAATAAAAGAAGAAACCAACAGCTGATACTCAGAACCGAGTGTCACTCATAAGGAGAACTGTAGATACAGTCTGTCCAAGTGAAACTGAACACGTGGCATTTCCTAACCAATGTCTTCAGTCCTCTTCACACAAGGTCACAGCACTGGAAGGTTTGAGGGCCTGCCCCTGAGAGGAAGAAGGATCATTTTGTTCATCTTCAGTGAAGTGCTTTCTCAAGGTTCTCCACAGTTTAAACATGACTCCACTCATTTTCCTTCTTCATTAGCAATTTTATTACTATAGATTCTTATTTCTGCATGTCTTATTTAAATCTGAAAATGTATTTAAGTTTAATCTCACAATGGGAAACAATTTGCTATTAAATCTTCTGAAAGTGAAAATACTGCAAATAAAATATAGTACTATTCCTATTATGAGTAATTTTACCAATAAACCCTTGAGCAAAAAATCCTGGGGAATGGTTACCAGCAGACTCCAGAGAGAATGAATGTCACCTTTGTGATAGGGAACACACAGCTAAGCATCTATTTGGGTTCTTTCTGTTGTGCTGTGTTCTCTATAATTCATCCTTGGAAACCTGGGCTTTAACAACCAACAGATGATACATCCAGTTACATAAATCTCAGCTCTGAGAAGAGTTAACCTCACCTTTATTCCAAATCCATTTTGCCCAGCCCAGAAAAATCTTCCGTAGCCAACACTGGTGCCTCAGACAAGTAAGCTAAACCTATATTGAGAACTTGAAGTGTACAAAAAATACTGCATGGATATTTTTAAAAGTGCTTACAGAAAAATTTTGTCTATGTGGAGACAGACATATGGCAGGTTTCCTGGCATTCTGCAGGAATAGAATCATAGATGCTTAGGATAGGCAGAATTAATATTGTTAAAATGATCATACTACCAAAAGTGATCTACAAATTCAATAAACTCCCTATCAATATATAAATGACATTCTTCATAGAACTAGAAAAGATAATCCTAAAATGTATAAGTAAGAACAAAAACTAGAATAGCCAAAGACATGCTGGAAGCATCAGAATACCCAATTTCAAACTGTACTACACGGCCAAATTAAAAAAAAATAGCATGGTACTAGCATGAAAACAGACACATAAACCAATGGAACAGAATGGAGAACACAACTACAGTTATCTGATTTTTGAAAAATGTGCCAAAAACATACACTTGAGATCTTTTCTCTATCTTTTAGACTCTTCAGTAAAAGGTTCTGGGGTAACTAGGAAGTCACTATATAAAAGAATAAAACTAGATCTCTACCTCTCACCATTCAAATGTCAACTCAAAGTAGAACAAAGACCTAGGAATTAGATGAGAAACTTTGCAAACTGCTGGAAGAATGCATACTGGCAGCATTACAACATTTAGGTGCTGGCAATGACTTCTTTAATAGGACTCCTAAAACTCAGGAAAAACCAAGAAATTGATAAATAGGATGGCACAAATTTTAAAAGCTTATTCACAACAAAGGAAACAATGGAATGAAAGGAGAACCTATAGAATGAGGGACAATCTTTGCCAGCTACTCTTCCAACATAGTATTAACATCTAAATTATATAAAGAACTCAAAAATTTCAATCACCCCCCAACACATACACAACCAACCAAATAACCCATTCATTAAATGGGTAAATGAACTGAACAGACACTTCTTGAGTGAAGTACAAATGGCCAACATGTACAGACAGAAATGATATCATCTCTATCTATCATGGAAATGCAAATCAAAATGACATTGAGATTCCATCTATTTCTAGTTATGGTGGCAATTATCTAGAACACAAATAAAAATAAGTTTTGATGATGTGTAGGAAAGGAGTTCTTATACACTGCTAGTGGGAAGGTAAATTAGAACAACCTTTATGGAAATCAGTATGGAGGTTCCTCAGAAAACCAAAAACAGAACTACCATGTCATCCAGATATACCACTGCTCAGAATTTATCCAAAGAATTAAATTTAGCATACTTGATATATACACATATACCCAAGTTTATTTCAGCACAATTCAAAACAGTGAAGTTATGGAATCAGCCTAGGAATCCATAAACAGGTAACTGG
Source organism: Sciurus vulgaris (assembly GCF_902686455.1). Lineage (NCBI taxonomy): Eukaryota > Metazoa > Chordata > Mammalia > Rodentia > Sciuridae > Sciurus > Sciurus vulgaris. Next base: position 34,632,873 of record NC_136474.1, read on the forward strand.
ACAAAGGAAATATGGTATATGTACCCAATGGAATTTTACTTAGTCATGACTAAGAGTAAAATTATGTCATTTGTAGGAAAACATGGAACTGGAGATGATCATATTAAATAAAATAGGCCAAACTCAGAAAGGAAATTATTGCATATTTTCTCTTCACATGTAGAATATAGGAAGAAAAGAAGATGATATGAAAGTAAGTAGGGAGACTATCAGGAAAGGGGAAGGAGATAAGGTAGAGATAAGTAGGAGGAGAATAGATACAATCAAAGCAAGTTGAATGCATATATGGAATTATCACATTGAAACCAATTATTTTGTGCTATAATAAATGTATTGAAATAATTTTGATTTAAGGTGCAATAAAGCAAAACCCTTAAAGCCTGTCTTGAAAGAAGTTGTTGATGAGTGAGCCATTTGCCAGGTGCATAATCCATTGCCCTGAGAGGACAGCTGCTTTCCCAGAGGAGCACTCTTTCCTGGTCATATTGGCTGCAGTCTTCATTGTTTTCCAGATTTGCCTTTGGGATGAGAAGTCCCTAGAATAAAGAGTGACTCCCGTTGACCGGATACAGTCAACTCTAGGGCTAGAGGGGATCTCATGTCAAAATTTCATTCTTTATGAAATTTTGTATTACTTATTCCTGTTCTTCATTTGAAACGTGTTCTCTGTAAACAAATTTTCATTACATTTTTCCTTTTAAAAAAGTTTATTAAACTGAGTGATGACTAATTTTGAGAATTATAAACTCCTGGGGCCTTAGTCTGAGAAGGACCTTAAGAATTCATGAGTTTTACCTCTTGAAGATCTGCCAAGATCTTAAAGTGAAGCTCTAAAATCTCGTGTTTTTGATAGAGGGAAGGGAAAATAACATTTTGAACTAAGCCAAGAGCATTCTACACTCATAAAGGACCATCCTAGAAAATAAAAGACTTCACCAAAGCCTTATTCACTTGGGGAAAGGGAAATTACCCAACTCTAACCCTCTATATCCATTCTGTCTCACCTAAGAGGGGCAACAAAGCTAAGAAGATTCTGTGAAAGGCATAGCCCAGAGGCCCAGGGCTACTAAAATACTGAGACCCAAAGGATTCCAGTTGCATCTCCTCTTCCCACACTACATGAATAGAGCTGCTGTTTAATAATGATGAATTACATGTGGAAGAATTGCAAGACTTGGATTTTATATATAATGTGATTTCTAGTGACTGAAAACAGAGAAAATGAAAACAAAGACACTAGAGAAAATTGTATCCTCTCACATATACATTTAATGCAAACAGCAGTCATAACCTAACTGCTGATCTGATAAACATAAAACCTCACACCAACAGCTTATCTAGTCATCCTCCCTTATCCATAGGAGATATTCCCAAGATCTACGGTGGATGGCAGAGACCACAAGTACCAAACCCTACATATGTATGCTGATTTTCCTACATATATACCTGTGATAAACTTTATCTTATAAATTAAGTACAGTAAAAGCTATGGGACGAGATGCTGTGAGTGAATGATGTAGACATAGTGAGGCAGCATTAGGCTACTAATAACCTGACATCAGAGGAAGCATCATGGGCTTTGAGTGACCCTGGATCATCAAACCTTCATGGTATTGGGTTTGAAGTTTATATGGTGTAGATATGTTTGCCACAGGGATGATTCACATCCTAGTTAGTGCAGAGAAGAATGGCATGAGATTTCATCACACTACTCAGAACAGTACACAATTCAAAATTTAGGAACTGTTTATTTCTAGAATTTTCATTTAGTATTTTCACACCATATTTGACCATACTGATAAGTAAAACCATAGAAAATGAAATCATGGATAAAGGGGGAACCACTAGTACCTCAGTTTGGAGTCTGATATATTATGTCTTCCTCTCAAAGAAAAATGTCAAGAATGTGAAAAGATAAGAAAAACAATTTGAAGAGACAAAGCTAGCATGAAAACCAGAATCTGATAAGGTAGAGTTATAGGAATTACAAGACAAGGAATTTAAAATAACTATGGTTACTATGACAGAAGTCTACTGGAAAAAGTGGACAACATGCAACAATAGAGGGGTAATGTAGGCAAATAGGTGGGTAATCTAATAAAGACTGAAAAAAGTGCTGGAAATCAAAACACTACAGGAAAACAAAGAAAGTCTTTGATTAGTTCATCAGTAAATTGGGCACAGTTAAGGCCAGGATTATTAATCTTAAAAATAGGTGAATAAAATCATCTCAATATAAACTGCCAAAAGGAAAAAAATTGAAAAAAAAAATAAGCATTTTCAAGATTTTCATGACAATGACAAAATTCCCATTGTAACTTGCACAATGGGAATTCTAGACATTAAAGAAAGATGAAAAGGAACAGATACATTTTAAAGCAATATTGATGGAAGAGTTTTCTAACATTAACAACAGACATCAAACCACAAATTCATGAAGATCAGAAAAGTACTACAAACAACAATCTACACATAGGGAAATATTTTCAAACTGCAGAAAATCAAAGACAAAGGGGGAAAAATGTTAAAAGCCAGAGAAGGAGAACAAAACTTTAAAAATGAACCAGGATGAAACATATCAAACTTCTTGTCAGAAACTATGCAATCAAGAAGGAGGAGTGAAATATGTAAAGTGTTATAAAAACCAATCAATAATTACAAATCTAATGGAAAATAACTTTTAAAAGTGAAAGACACTTTCCCTCTCTGTTTCCACTGTTTCCGTTCCATGGCGTCCAGCCAGAATGGCATGAGCCTGAAGCCCCACTTCCACAAGGACTGGCAGCAGCACGTGGCCACGTGGTTCAATCAGCCGGCTGGGAAGATCTTCAGACACAAGGCCCAGCAAGAAAAAGGCACCCTGCATCTGGACTCAAAGTGAGGTACCCCATGATGCAGTATCACACCAAAGAACAAGCTGGCGGGATGTCAACCTGGAGGACTTGAGGGTGGCAGGCATGCACAAGAAGATAGCCAGGACCATGGCATCTCTGTGGACCCCAGGAGGTGGAACAAATCCACTGAGTTCCTACAGGCTAATGTGTAGTGGCTTAAGGAGGATGGCTTCAATGTCATCCTCTTCCCCAGAAAGTCCTCCACCCCCAAGAAGGAAGACAGCTCTGCTGAAGAACTCAAACTGGCCACCCAGCTGACAGGACCAGTAATGACTATCCAGAATGTGTACAAGGAGAAAGTCAGAGTTATCACCACGTGCTTCAGATGGTAGACATGGAGCTACAGCACTCATTTGCCTACCTGGATTTCAGTCTTGCTTTCTTTGGTCCCGTTTCTTCTTTCTTTAATGTCCTTATTTCTCCCTTGTGGAATGGAAATGTTTACTCTATACCACTCTCACAGCTAAGACTTGTCTTGTGCCGCAGATGAGATTTGAACTTGGGCTCTTGGATAGTTGTGGAAATGTTAAGACTGTTGGGGACTTCTGGAAATGGACTAATGCATGGGAGGGGGTAGAATGTTATGGTTTAGATACAAGATGTCCCCCCAAAGCTCATGTGTAAGACAGTGCAAGAATTTTCAGAGGTCAAATAATTAGATTATAAGAATTATAACCTAATCAGTGGATTCATCCTCTGATAAGGACTGATTGGATGATAACTGTAGACAGGAAGCTTGGGGCTGGAGAAAGCAGGTTACAGGGAACATGACTTTGGGATTTATATTTTGTCCTTGATGAGTACAGCTCTCTCTCTTTCTCTGCTTCCTGGTTGCCATGTACTCAGCCATTTCTTCAACCATATCCAGAGCAATGGAGTTAACCAACCATGGACTGAACCTCTAAAACTGGGACCAAATAAACTCTTCCTCCTCTAAGTGCTTTCTTGTCAGGCCTTTTGGTCACAGCAATGCAAAAGCTGACTAAAACCCATTTGTTATCTGTAGATAATTGACATCTACAGAATACTTCAACCAACAACAGCACAATTCACATTCTTCTCAAGCTCACCTAGAACTCCAACCAAGATAGATCACATGCTAGAATATAAAACTTAACTGAAAATTTAAAATAATGATCATACAAAACATGCCCTTAGACAACAAGTAGAAAACTATAACAGAATAATACACCAGGGGTTTCAAGATGGCGGCCTAGAGGGTGGCTGCATTTCATGTTGCTCCAGGACTCAGGATTCAAAAGAGGAGATATTGAGACGCTTGGGACCAACTCAAAGCAGCCGGGTGACTCTCACCCCCTGGGGAGGCATCCCAGATGGGACGGTGGTCCCGGAAGGCAGGAAACTTTGTGAAGTAAAACTGCCGGCGAGACGCCCCTCCCCCCGCTGGAGCAGTGAACTTGGACAGCTGGGAGCGCCGTAAAGGAGGCCGCTCGGCACAGCGCTGGGACTCGGAGCAACCACTGGGGCTCTGGCGGCTGCCCAGGGGAAGAGTGGCGAGGAGAGCTGTGTGGACTCAGGACACCGGGGCCTGCCCTGAGGAGGAGGAGGAGGAACGTGGCCACTTGGATTTGGAGTGACTGAACCACAGCTACAGGAGGTTGCCAGAGGAGAAGCTGCGCGGCGAGCTGTTTGGACTCAGAATGACACTTCTGAACACCGGGACCTGCCCTGAGGACGAGGAGGAGGAAGAGGAGCGCAGCCGCTTGGATTCGGGGTGACTACACCAGAGCTACAGGCGGTTGCCAGAGAAGGGGCTGCGTGGCGAGCTGTTTGGACTCTGACCACTTCTGAACCCCGGGGCCTGCCCAGAGGAGTAGGAGGAGGAGGAGGAGGAGCGCGGCGGGTCCTTTGGACTCGCAGTGACTGCATTAGCGCTCCAGATGGCTGCTCAGAGGAGAAGGTGAGTGGTGAGTTGTTTGGACTTAAAGTGACAGCTCCTGAACACAGGGGGGCTGCCTGGAGGAGAAGCGTGGTGGGACGTTTGGTCTTGAGTGGCCGCACCAGAGCTCCGGGCGGTTGCCCAGAGGACCTGTGCTGCGGGTCACGTGGACTCAGAGCCACTCAGAGCGACCGCTCCTGAACACCCCGGGGGTTATCTGGAGAAGGAGGAGGAACGGGGAGGGGCACTTTGACTCGGAGTGATTGATTGCCCAGGGCTACGGGTGGTTGGTGGAGGTGGAGGCACGCAGTGAGTTTCTTGGACTCCTAGTGACCGCACCGGAATACTGGGCGGCTGTCTGGAGGAAGAGGCGTGTGGCGGGTCTCTGGGATTCAGAGCGATTGTACAGGGCCCCAGGTGGCTGCTCAGAGGAGGGGCCGCATAGCCAGGCGATTAGGTGCAGAGCAGGGTCCCAGGATCTAGGAGGCTTCTTGGTGGAAGAGCCGCACAGAGACAGGCTTAGGGTGGAGCGAAGGTTCCAGGCCTGCGGGCAGATTCTCTGAGGAGGGGCAGCCTAAGGAGAGTCATCTGCAAAGGGTGAGGCTCTCAGGCCCAGGAGGTAGGGCCGGGCCCCTGGGAACTTTGCAGAGGAAGGCAGCCCAGCCCAGGCGGTAGCTGTAAATTGAGGGGAACCTCTAGGAGGGAACTGACCAGCGAGACCTCCCCACCGGGTGAGTCTTCCCTGCCGGGTGAGGTTTCCCCACAAGGACGGTAAAACCAGAGACTCAGGCCCAAACAGGCCTTGCCTCAGCCCACAGCCTAGGTCCCCTTTGGATGACCATTGGTCAACAAGTGGAGGCACCTCTGCCCACTAGCAGGGATTATACCCCACCTGAAGGCCACCACTCCTAGAGAGGCAGCTTCCTTGTGCAGCACCGCATTATCAACTTCCTCCAAGACTTCAGCCTACTGAAGGCTAAGGGGGGATATATATAGAAATCTTCAGGGACATTGTAAGTCAATAGAGGAAATCTGCAATATCTCAGCGGTCCTCTGATACCTGAACAATATGAGAAAACAAGGAAAGAAAATGCTGCAAACAAATCTAGATGTTACATCAATAAAACCCAGTGACAGCATGGCAGAAGAAATGACAGAAAAGGAGTTCAGAATGTACATAATTAAAATGATCAGAGAAGCAAATGATGAGATGAAACAGCAAATGCACACACTGAATGATGAGATGAAAGAGCAAATGCAAGCATTGATTGATCACACCAATCGACAGTTAAAAGAGCAAATACAGAAAGCAAAAGATCATTTCAATAAAGAGTTAGAGATATTGAAAAAAAACCAAAGAGAAATCCTTGACATGAAGGAAACAAGAAATCAAATTAAGAACTCCATAGAAAGCATATCCAATAGGATAGAACACCTGGAAGACAGAACCTCAGACATTGAAGACAAAATATTTAACCTTGAAAACAAAGTTGAACAAACAGAGAAGATGGTAAGAAATCATGAACAGAATCTACAAGAACTATGGGATATCATGAAAAGGCCAAATTTAAGAATTATTGGGATTGAGGAAGGCCTAGAGAAACAAGCCAAAGGAATGAACAACCTATTCAATGAAATAATATCAGAAAATTTCCCAAATCTGAAGAATGAAATGGAAAATCAAGTTCAAGAGGCTTATAGGACTCCAAATACACAAAATTACAACAGACCCACACAAAGGCACATTATAATGAAAATACTGAACATACAAAATAAAGACAGAATTTTAAAGGCTGTGAGAGAAAAGAACCAAATTACATTCAGGGGAAACCAATACGGATATCAGCAGATTTTTCAATCCAGACCCTAAAAACTAGAAGGGCCTGGAACAACATTTTTCAAGCCCTGAAAGAAAATGGATGCCAACCAAGAATCTTAAACCCAGCAAAACTTACCTTCAAATTGGACGATGAAATAAAATCCTTCCATGATAAACAAAAGCTAAAAGAATTTACAAAAAGAAAGCCAGCATTACAGAACATTCTCAGCAAAATATTCCATGAGGAAGAGATGAAAAACAAAGAAGCAAATCAGCAAAGGGAGGAATTATCCTAAAGGAATTGTCAAATAAAGGAGTAAACAAGTTGTGTCAAACAAATAAATAAATAAAATTTAAAAAATGAACCAAATGACCGGGAAACCAAATCATATCTCTATAATAACCCTGAATGTTAATGGCCTGAATTCATCAATCAAAAGACATAGACTGGCAGATTGGATTAAAAAGAAAGATCCAACAATATTTTGCCTGCAAGAGACTCACCTCATAGAAAAAGATACCCATAGACTAAAGGTGAAAGGATGGGGAAAAACATACCATTCACATGGACTCAGCAAAAAAGCTGGAGTATCCATCCTCATTTCAGACAATGTGGACTTCAAGTCAAAGTTAGTCAGAAGGGATAAAGAAGGTCATTTCATACTGCTTAAGGGAAGCATAAATCAGCAAGACATAACAATCATAAACATCTATGCCCAAAACAGTGGCTTATCCGTGTATGTCAAACAAATCCTTCTCAATTTCAGAAACCAAATAGACCATAACACAATAATACTAGGTGATTTTAACACGCCTCTCTCACCACTGGACAGATCTTCCAGACAAAAATTGAACAAAGAAACCATAGATCTCAATAACACAATCAATAATTTAGAATTAACGGACATTTATAGAATATACCATCCAACCAAGAGTGAATACACTTTCTTCTCAACAGCACATGGATCCTTCTCTAAAATAGACCATATATTATGCCATAAAGCTAAGGTTAGCAAATACAAGAAGATAGAGACACTACCATGTATTCTATCAGATCATAATGGATTGAAGTTAGAAATAAATAAAAGAGTAAAACACAGAAACTATTCCAACATCTGGAGATTAAACAATATGCTATTATATGATGAATGGATAACAGAAGATATTAGGAAGGAAATTAAAAAATTCTTAGAGGTAAATGAGAACAAAGAAACATCATATCAAAATCTCTGGGACACTATGAAAGCAGTACTTAGAGGGAAATTTATTTCATGGAGCGCATTTAATAAAAGAAGTAAAACTCAACAAATAAACAACCTAACACTACAGCTCAAAGCCCTAGAAAAAGAAGAACAGAACAGCACCAAAAGTAGTAGAAGACAGGAAATAGTTAAACTCAGAGCTGAAATCAATGAAATTGAAACAAAAGAAACAATACAAAAAATGGACAAAATAAATAGTTGATTCTTTGAAAAAATAAACAAAACTGATAAACCTTTAGCCACACTAACAAAGAGAAGACGAGAGAAAACCCAAATCACTAAAATTCGGAATGAACAAGGAAATATCACAACAGACAGGATTGAAATACAAAACACAATTAGAAGCTATTTTGAAAATCTATAGTCCAACAAAATAGAAAATTTTGAAGGCATCAACAGGTTTCTAGAGACATATGAATTGCCTAAACTGAATGAGGAGGACATAAACAATTTAAATAGACCAATTTCAAGTACTGAAATAGAAGAAGTCATCAAAAGCCTACCAACAAAGAAAAGTCCGGGAGCAGATGGGTTCTCAGCTGAGTTCTACAAAACCTTTAAAGAAGAGCTCATTCCAATACTTCTCAAAGTATTCCATAAAATAGAAGAGGAGGGAACCCTCCCAAACTCATTCTATGAAGCCAATATCACCCTGATACCTGAACCAGACAGAGACTCATCAAGGAAAGAAAATTTCAGACCAATATCGTTAATGAACATCGATGCAAAAATTCTCAACAAAATTTTAGCAAATCGCATACAAAAACATATTAAAAAGATAGTGCACCATGATCAAGTGGGTTTCATCCCAGGGATGCAAGGTTGGTTCAACATCAGGAAATCAATAAACGTAATTCACCACATTAACAGACTTAAAGTCAAGAATCACATGATTATTTCAATAGATGCAGAAAAAGCATTTGATAAAATACAGCACCCCTTCATGCTCAAAACTCTAGAAAAAATAGGGATAGTGGGAACATTCCTTAACATTGTAAAGGCCATTTATGCTAAGTCCATGGCTAATATCATTCTAAATGGTGAAAAACTGAAAGCATTCCCCCTAAAAACTGGAACAAGGCAGGGATGCCCTCTTTCACCACTTCTATTCAACATCGTTCTTGAGACTCTGGCCAGAGCAATTAGACAAACCAAAGAGATTAAAGGGATACGAATTGGGAAAGAAGAACTCAAACTATCCCTGTTCGCTGATGACATGATTATATATTTAGAGGAACCTGGAAATTCCACCAGAAAACTCTTAGAACTCATAAGTGAATTCAGTAAAGTAGCAGGTTAGAAGATCAATGCCCATAAATCCAACGCATTTTTATACATAAGTGATGAATCTTCAGAAAGAGAAATTAGGAAAACTACCCCATTCACAATAGCCTCGAAAAAAATAAAATACTTGGGAATCAATCTCACAAAAGAGGTGAAAGACCTCTACAATGAGAACTATAGAACACTAAAGAAAGAAATTAAAGAACACCTTAGAAGATGGAAAGATCTTCCATGTTCTTGGATAGGAAGAATTAATATTGTCAAAATGGCCATACTACCTAAAGTGCTATACAAATTCAATGCAATTCCAATTAAAATCCCAATGATGTACCTTACAGAAATAGAGCAAGCAATTATGAAATTCATCTGGAAGAATAAGAAACCCAGAATAGCTAAAGCAATCCTTAGCAGGAAGAGTGAAACAGGAGGTATTGCAATACCAGATCTTCAACTCTACTACAAAGCAATAGTAACAGAAACGGCATGGTATTGGTACCAAAATAGAAAGGTAGATCAATGGTATAGAATAGAGGACACGGACACAAACCCAAATAAATACAATTTTCTCATACTAGACAAAGGGGCCAAAAATATGCAATGGAGAAAAGATAGCCTCTTCAACAAATGGTGCTGGGAGAATTGGAAATCCATATGCAACAGAATGAAACTAAACCCATATCTCTCACCATGCACGAAACTAAACTCAAAATGGATTAAGACCTCGAAATCAGACCAGAGACCCTGCAGATTATAGAAGAAAAAGTAGGTCCAAATCTTCACCTTGTTGGTCTAGGACCAGACTTCCTTAACAGGACTCCCATAGCACAAGAAATAAAAGCTAGAATCAACCACTGGGATAGATTCAAACTAAAAAGCTTTCTCTCAGCAAAGGAAACTATCAGCAATGCGAAGAAAGAGCCTACAGAGTGGGAGAATATCTTTGCCAATCATACTTCAGATAGAGCACTAATCTCCAGAATCTATAAAGAACTCAAAAAACTCTACTCCAAGAATTCAAATAGTCCAGTCAACAAATGGGCTAAGGAAATGAATAGACACTTCACAGAAGAAGATCTACAAGCAATCAACAAACATATGGGAAAATGTTCAACATCTCTAGTAATAAGAGAAATGCAAATCAAAACCACCCTAAGATTCCATCTCACCCCAATTAGAATGGCGATTATCAAGAATACGAGCAACAACAGGTGTTGGCGAGGATGTGGGGAGAAAGGTACACTCATACACTGCTGGTGGGGCTGCAAATTAGTGCAGCCACTATGGAAAGCAGTGTGGAGATTCCTTAGAAAACTTGGAATGGAACCACCATTTGACCCAGCTATCCCACTCCTTGGCCTTAAAATCAGCATACTACAGAGACACAGCCATATCAATGTTCATAGCTGCTCAATTCACAATAGCCAGACTGTGGAACCAACCTAGATGCCCTTCAATTGATGAGTGGATAAAGAAACTGTGGTATATATATACAATGGAATATTACTCAGCCATAAAGAATGATAAAATTATGGCATTTGCAGGCAAATGGATGAAATTGGAGAATATCATGCTAAGTGAGATAAGCCAATCTCAAAAAGCCAAAGGACGAATGATATCGCTAATAAGTGGAGGATGACACATAATGGGGGGGAGGGAAGGGTTAGTGTTAGGGTTAGAGTTAGGGTTAGGGAGGGGGGCAAGTATGGAGGAAGGAAGTACTGTATAGAGGGTAAAGAGGGGTGGGAGGGGTGGGGGGAAGGGAAAAAATAACAGAATGAATCAAACAACATTACTGTATGTAAATTTATGATTACACAAATGGTATGCCTTTACGCCATGTACAAACAGAGAAACAACATGTATCCCATTTGTTTACAATAAAAAAAAAAGAATAATACACCAAAATTCCCAAGATAGTGAAGATTGAAGAACATACTTCTAAATAGCACATGACCTGAAGTCTCAGGAGAAATTCAGAATTATTTTGAAAATTAAAACCCTTGGTTAAAATTTGATGGCTATAGAAAAAGCAGTACTTAGAAGGAAGATTTTAGCACTGGATTCTTATATTAAAAAGAAGAAAGATCAAAGTTTAATAATTTAGGCATCCACCTTAGAAAAATAGGAAAAGAACCTAAATAAAGCAGAAAAAAAGAAACAAAAATAGACCAAAAATCAGTGAAATTTTAAAAAAGGAAATCAATAAAAAATTCAAATTTAACTTTTTGAAAGGATCAAATTGATAAAACTGACGCCAAGGTAACTGGGAGAGAAAAGGAAACAGGAAGGAGAGAAGGATGTAGAGGAGGATAAAGGAGGAGAGGAGGGGAAATAGACATAAAATATTTAAAAACTCCTAATACCTGAAATAAAAGAAGTTTATCACCACTGATGTCATGGACATTAAAAGATTAACAAAAGAATATTATGAAAATTATATATGCTTATGAATTTGAAAATGAACTGATTCCTTGAAAGACACAAAATACCAAAACTCAGTAGTCTTCATATATTCATGATGCTACAACAGAATACCAAAAACTAGGTGACTTGATATTCTTTTGAATTGACACAGAAACTTATTTCTCATTTTACTGAAGAATGAGAAGGTTCAAAATCAATTCAAGATGTCAGCTGTTTCATTGTCTGCTGAGGTTCCACTTCCTGTAACATAGAAGGATGTCTTCTCACTATGATTGTACATGCCAGAAGGGATGAGGACCACTGTGGTCTCTTTTATCAAAGCATTAATTCCATCCATAAGACTCCACCCTCAGATATTAACTGTCTTTCAAAGGCCCCACCTCCTAATACCATCACATAGGAGATTATATTTCAAATAATACATTTTAAAGAGATACAAACTCATTTATAAAAGCAGAAATAATCTTGTATAGGTCTATATTTACAATGGAAACAGGTGAATAATAAACAGCCTTCCAAGAAAAAAAGCACCAGGCACAAAAAATTTCATGGTGAATTCTAGCAAAATATTTAAGGAAGAAATGATAACCATTATTTACAATATCTCCCAGAAAATGGAAGAACAGAAAATGTTCCCCAAATCATGCCATGGGGCTATAATGCCCAAACAAGATAAAACATAAATAAACAGAAAAAAATATGTGTTGACCAATATCTTTCATGAACACAGATTTTTAAAAAATCCTCAACAAAGTATTAGCAAGCACAATCCAGCAATGCATAATAGCAATTCTACACCAAGACCAAGTGATATTTATTCCAGGTGTTTGAGGCGGGCTCATCATTCAAAATATAGTTAAGCTCATTAATTCATCAATCACACTTAAAAAGAAAAATCATTTGCTCATATAAACAGGTCCAGAAAATGCATTTGACAGACTTCAATGCTCATTCATGAATAAAGTTTCATGAAACTAGCAATATAATGGAAATTCATCAACTTGATTAAAAAATCTATCAAAAACAAAGCCAAGCTGGGACTGCAGCTCCACTGCAGTCTTGCCTTACATGTGTGCTTGCCTTGCATGTGTGAGACACTGGGTTCAATCCTCAGCACCACATAACAATAAATACATAAATAAAGATATTGTGTCCATCTACAACTAAAAAAAAATTTAAAAAGCAAAAAACCCAGTAGAAAATCTTATACATAATGTGAAATACTGGGTACTTGCTCCTAAGATGAAAATGACAACATGTATGCCCCCTCTTATTGCTCCTGTATTTCTTTACTGATGCAGTAAGACAATAAGATAAAATAAAAGGTATACAGATTTGGAAGAAATAAATTAAATGCTCTTCATTCACAGATGACTTGACTTTCTATGTTGAAATTCTCAAAGATTTAACCAGAAAAACTTCTATAATTAATAAGCGATTATACAATGTTTCCTGATATTAAGTTACTATACAAAATCAACAACTTTCCTATATATCCTCAATGAACAATTGGAATATGAAATTAAAAACCCAATATCATATGCACTGCTATCAAGAAAAAAATACTTGGAACATAATATGATAAAATGTGGTCAGGGTCTCTATGAGGAAAATTTTAAAACTCTGATGAAAGTAATCAATGAAGATTTAAATGAATGAAGAGATGTACTATGCTCATAGATAAGAAAAATAAATATTGTCAAGAGGTCACTTCTCTCCAGCTTGATCTATACATTCAATAACAATTTTAGTGAAGGCACAAAACAACTTATTTTGTGGGAGTTGACAAACTTATTCTAATATTTCTATAGAAAGGCAAAAGACCCATAATAGTCAACAATGCTGGAAAAGAAGAAAACAGTTGTAGTACTTGTAAATTGATCTATGGAACAGAATAGAGAATCCAGAAATAAAAGCACATAAACATGGTAAACTGTTCTTTTACAAAAAAGCAAAGGCAAGTCAATGCAGGAAATACAGTCTTTTCAAATTGAATGAAATCATTGTATATTCATACATAGAAGGAGGAGGAGGAGGAGAGATGAAGAAGTTGCAGCAGCAAAAGAAAGGGTATCTAGATAGAATCTGTGTTATTCTGTTTTTCAATACACAAATCATTTAGAGGAGGAAAGATGAATTTTGGCTTACAGTTTCAGAAGTTTGAGTCCTTGATTGGCTGACTGCATTTCTTGGAACTGAGATGGAGGGCTTAATGAAGAAAAGCTGTTCAGTTCAGGGCAGCCAGAAAGCAGGGAAAGAGAGGGAGAGAAAGGGGCTGTGATAAGATAAATTCCAGACCAAGTCCCAAGTGACCTAACTGCTCCAACTAGTTCTCACCTCCCAGAAGTCCATTCAGGTAACAATGATTAATTTCCTGATGAGGTCAGAGCACTCATGATCCAGTCATTGCCTAAAAGCCCCACCTCTTCAACTTGATGCTTTGGGGACCATGCTTTCAGCTCATGAGTCCTTTGGGAGATGTTCCAGATTCAAACCATAACACTAACACAATCCTTGTTCCCTTCAATAAACATTAACTCAACCTGCATATTAGATCTAATTTTTATTAACATTGTTTTGAATTGAGAAGTCATAATTGTTTATACTTATGGGGTCCCATGTGATCACATATATAAATATATATATATATATCATACACACACAATATGGAATTATTAAAAAGTCAAACTCACTATCATATCTAGCTAGTCCTTTGTTGATCTCTTATATTTTTGTGGAGAAACATTTTAAACTTACATTTAATTATTCTGAAATATATAATTAAGGGAACTACACAAAGTACACAAATTGGGTCACTGCCTGATGCTGCTGCTTGCAGAACTTCATCCACAGTGAGATGCTCTCCTTCCACCGTGGCCTGCTCCCAGTGACCCCTGGCTTAGGCCCCAATGCCACCTGCCATAGCAGTTCACGGTACAACCCACATGCCCGTGTCAGGTATGTGGGGAATGGAAAGGGAAGATTTTGAGACATCACATCAAGAGAAATGGAGACATGCAGTAGGGAAACTGCCTGTAGGGCAGCTGGCCCATGGATGCTAGTAAGGTAGCTAAGGCCTTCATGCCCTGAGGACTAACAAAACAATGACATGAGGAATGTGATGCACTTGCTCTTTTAAGTCTCATCAACACCTGTTATCACTTTGTGAATATTCAAAAGAAAGTACAGAGGTGATTAAGTGTCACAACAAGATTATGCACTCTTCAGAGATAAAAGTATCCTCTACATGGCTCCAAGACTTTCAGATAAAGGTTCAAAATTTTCTGAATGAATTCAAGAGTATCCCAGAGATTGTGGCAGTATATGTCAGACTAGAACAGTTGACATCTGAGTGGGCTGTTCACATCCCTGAGTAAGATAAGTGAAATGGGAATGAATATGAAACAGGAAGTTACTGGAGTACAAGCCAAGTAAATGAAATCAAAAAGGAATTACTGAATTAAAAATTTCAAGAGATCTATCCTAAAGCAGAAGAACAAGAGATGTTGCCAGAAGAGATCTCAAATCAACTGGAAGTGGTAAAGGAATTTCTGAGAAACAATAAAGATCTTAAAAATGGTCTTAGAGAAGACACACAGAACATAGACAGCCTCCACCCACAGAATCAACAAAGAGATTCAAAGGAACCTGGGAGACAGACACCTGAAAGGAAGGACTGAGGTTGGCCTTGGACAAAAATCAGGCATGTCCTGAGAAAGTCAGCATGGCTTCCTTTTCTGTGCAAAAGGAAGAAGTTTCCAGAGTCTATACCCCAACAAAAAGGAGGTTTTGCTGTCCTGGACATTCCTCTGACTCTTTGGAAGTATATGTAAATATACATATATACAAATATACAAATTTGGGATTGTGTAATATATACCAATCCAAAAATATTAGAAACTTTTGTGTCACAGCTATTAAAAACCAGGGAATTTTTGCTATTTCAAAGGTGAGATTCTTTTCTGGTCCTGATATGTAGCTTCTTCTTTTTTTATTTTATTTTTATTTTTATTTTATTTCTTTTTGTAGACAAATGGGGTACATGTTGTTTGTCTGTTTGTACATGGGTTAAAGGCATACCATTTGTATAAACATAAATATACATATGATAATGTTGTTTGATTCATTCTATTATTTTTTCCCTTCCCCCCATCCCTCCCACCCTTCTTTTCCCCCTAAACAGTCCTTTCTTCCTCCATTCTTGTCCCCCTCCCTAACTCTAACACTAACCCTAACGCTAACCCTAACACTAACTCCCCCCACGTCCCCCTTATGTGTCATCATCCACTTATCAGCGAGATCATTCGTCCATTAGTTTTTTGAGATTGGCTTATCTCACCTAGCATGATGGTCTCCATTTCATCCATTTGCCTGAAAATGCCATAATTTTATCGTTCTTTATGGCAGAGTAATATTCCATTGTATATATATATCACAGTTTCTTTATCCACTCATCAATTGAAGAACATCTAGGTTGGTTCCACAATCTGGCTATTGTGAATGGAGCAGCTATGAACATTGATGTGGCTGTGTCTCTGTAGTATGCTGATTTTAAGTCCTTTGGGTATAGACCAAGGAGTGGGATAGCTGGGTCAAATGGTGGTTCCATTCCAAGTTTTCTAAGGAATCTCCACACTGCTTTCCAGAGTGGCTGCACTAATTTGCAGCCCCACCAGCAATGTATGAGAGGACCTTTCTCCCCACATCCTCGCCAACACCTGTTGCCTGTATTTTTGATAATCGCCATTCTAATTGGGGTGGTTTGATTTGCATTTCTCTTATTACTAGAGATGTTGAACATTTTTTCATATGTTTGTTGGTTGCTTGTATATCTTCTGTAAAGTGTCTGTTCATTTCCTTAGCCGATTTGTCGACTGGATTATTTGTATTCTTGGTGTAGAGTTTTTTGAGTTCTTTATAGATTCTGGAGATTAGTGCTCTATCTGAAGTATGATTGGCAAAGATATTCTCCCACACTGTAGCCTCTTTCTTCACATTACTGATAGTTTCCTTTGCTGAGAGAAAGCTTTTTAGTTTGAATCTATCCCAGTTATTGATTCTTGCTTTTATTTCTTGTGCTATGGGAGTCCTGTTGAGGAAGTCAGGTCCTAGGCCGACATGTTGAAGACCGGGACCTACTTTTTCTTCTATAATCTGCAGGGTCTCTGGTCTGATTCCAAGGTCCTTAATCCATTTTGAGTTGAGTTTTGTGCAGGGTGAGAGATATGGGTTTAGATTCCTTCTGTTGCATATGGATTTCCAATTCTCCCAGCACCATTTGTTGAAGAGGCTATCTTTTCTCCATTGCATATTTTTGGCACCTTTGTCTAGTATTAGAAAGTTGTATTTATTTGGGTTTGTGTCCGTGTCCTCTATTCTGTACCATTGATCTACCTGTCTATTTTGGTACCAATACCATGCCGTCTTTGTTACTATTGCTTTGTAATAAAGTTGAAGTTCGGGTATTGCGATACCCCCTGCTTCATTTTTCCTGCAAAGGATTGCTTTAGCTATTCTGGGTTTCTTATTCTTCCAGATGAATTTCATGATTGCTTGCTCTATTTCTGTAAGGTACATCATTGGGATTTTAATTGGAATTGCATTGAATCTGTATAGCACTTCTGGTAGTATGGCCATTTTGACAATATTAATTCGGCCTATCCAAGAACATGGGAGATCTTTCAATCTTCTAACGTTTTCTTTAATTTCTTTCTTTAGTGTTCTGTAGTTCTCATTGTAGAGGTCTTTCACCTCTTTTGTGAGATTGATTCCCAAGTGTTTTATTTTTTTTGATGCTATCGTGAATGGGGTAGTTTTCATAATTTCTCCTTCTGAGGATTCATCACATATGTATAAAAATGCATTGGATTTATGAGCATTGATCTTGTAACCTGCTACTTTACTGAATTCACTTATGAGTTCTAAAAGTTTTCTGGTGGAATTTCCTGGTTCCTCTAAGTATATAATCATATCATCCGCAAATAGGGATAGTTTGAGTTCTTCTTTTCCTATTCCTATTCCTTTAATTTCCTTGGTCTGTCTAATTGCTCTGGCTAGAGTCTCAAGAACGATATTGAATAGGAGTGGTGAAAGAGGGCATCCCTGTCTTGTTCCAGTTTTTAGGGGGAATGCTTTCAGTTTTTCGCCATTTAGAATGATATTAGCTATGGGCTTAGCATAGATGGCCTTTATAATGTTCAGGAATGTTCCCACTATCCCTATTTTTTCTAGTGTTTTGAGCATGAAGGGGTGCTGTATTTTAACAAATGCTTTTTCTGCATCTATTGAAATAATCATGTGATTCTTGACTTTAAGTCTATTGATATGGTGAATTACATTTATTGATTTCCGGATGTTGAACCAACCTTGCATCCCTGGGATAAAACCCACTTGATCGTGGTGCACTATCTTTTTAATATATTTTTGGATGCGATTTGCTAAGATTTTATTGAAAATTTTTGCATCAATGTTCATTAATGATATCGGTCTGAAATTTTCTTTCCTGATGTGTCTCTGTCTAATTTAGGTATCAGGGAGATATTAGCTTCATAGAATGAGTTTGGGAGGGTTCCCTCCTCTTCTATTTCATGGAATACTTTGAGAAGTATTGGAATGAGCTCTTCTTTAAAGGTTTTGTAGAACTTGGCTGAGAACCCATCTGGTCCCGGACTTTTCTTTGTTGGTAGGCTTTTGATGACCTCTTCTACTTTATTACTTGAAATTGTTCTATTTAAATTGTGTATGTCCTCCTCGTTTAATTTAGGCAATTCATATGTCTCTAGAAACCTGTTGATGTCTTCGAAATTTTCTATTTTGTTGGAATATAGAGTTTCAAAATAGCTTCTAATTATGTCTTGTATTTCAATCGTGTCTGTTGTGATATTTCCTTGTTCATTACGAATTTTAGTGATTTGGTTTTTCTCTCGTCTTCTCTTTGTTAGAGTGGCTAAGGGTTTATCAGTTTTGTTTATTTTTTCAAAGAACCAACTATTTATTTTGTCAATTTTTTTGTATTGTTTCTTTTGTTTCAATGTCATTGATTTCAGCTCTGAGTTTAACTATTTCCTGTCTTCTACTACTTTTGGTGCTGTTCTGTTCTTCTTTTTCTAGGGCTTTGAGCTGTAGTGTTAGGTCGTTTATTTGCTGAATTTTACTTCTTTTATTGAATGCGTTCCGTGAAATAAATTTTCCTCTATGTACTGCTTTCATAGTCTCCCAAAGATTTTGATATGATATTTCTTTGTTCTCATTTACCTCGAAGAATTTTTTGATTTCCTTCCTAATATGTTCTGTTATCCATTCATCATGTAATAGCATATTGTTTAATCTCCAGGTGTTGGAGTAGCTTCTGTTTTTTACTCTTTCATTTATTTCTAATTTCAATCCATTATGATCTGATAGAATACAAGGTAGTGTCTCTATCTTCTTGTATTTGCTTACATTACCTTTGTGGCATAATATATGGTCTATCTTAGAGAAGGATCCATGTGCTGCTGAGAAGAAAGTGTATTCGCTCTTGGTTGGATGGTATATTCTATAAATGTCCGTTAAGTCTAAATTATTGATTGTGTTATTGAGGTCTATGGTTTCTTTGTTCAATTTTTGTTTGGAAGTTCTGTCCAGTGGTGAGTAGGTGTGTTAAAATCACCTAGTATTATTGTGTTATATTCTATTTGGTTTCTGAAATTGAGAAGGATTTGTTTGACATACATGGATGAGCCACTGTTTGGGGCATAGATGTTTATGATTGTTATGTCTTGCTGATTTATGGTTCCCTTAAGCAATATGTCCTTCTTTGTCCCTACTGACTAACTTTGACTTGAAGTCCACATTATCTGAAATGAGGATGGATACCCCAGCTTTTTTGCTGAGTCCATGTGCATGGTATGTTTTTCCCCATCCTTTCACCTTTAGTCTATGGGTATCTCTTTCTATGAGGTGAGTCTCTTGCATGCAACATATTGTTGGATCTTTCTTTTTGATCCAATCTGCCAGTCTATGCCTTTTGATTGATGAGTTCAGGCCATTAATATTCAGGGTTATTATTGAGATATGATTAGTATTCCCGGTCATTTGGTTCATTTTATTTATTTATTTATTTATTTTGACACGACTTGGTTCTTCCTTTATTTGACAATTCCTTCAGGATAGTTCCTCCCTTTGCTGATTTGCTTCTTTGTTTTTCGTCTCTTCCTCATGGAATATTTTGCTGAGAATGTTCTGTAATGCTGGCTTTCTTTTTTAAATTCTTTTAGCTTTTGTTTATCATGGAAGGATTTTATTTCATCATCAAATTTGAAGGTAAGTTTTGCTGGGTATAAGATTCTTGGTTGGCATCCATTTTCTTTCAGGGCTTGAAAAATGTTGTTCCAGGCCCTTCTAGCTTTTAGGGTCTGGATTGAAAAATCTGCTGATATCCGTATTGGTTTCCCCCTGAATGTAATTTGGTTCTTTTCTCTCACAGCCTTTAAAATTCTGTCTTTATTTTGTATGTTAGGTATTTTCATTATAATGTGCCTTGGTGTGGGTTTGTTGTAATTTTGTATATTTGGAGTCCTATTAGCCTCTTGTACTTGATCTTCCATTTCATTCTTCAGATTTGGGAAATTTTCTCATAGTATTTCATTGAGTAGATTGTTCATTCCTTTGGTCTGTTTCTCTAAGCCTTCCTCAATCCCAATAATTCTTAAATTTGGCCTTTTCATGATATCCCATAGTTCTTGTAGATTCTGTTCATGATTTCTTACCATCTTCTCTGTTTGGTCCACTTTGTTTTCAAGGTTAAATATTTTGTCTTCCATATCTGAGGTTCTGTCTTCCAGGTGTTCTATCCTATTGGTTATGCTTTCTATGGAGTTCTTAATTTGGTTTATTGTTTCCTTCATGTCAAGGATTTCTGTTAGGTTTTTTTTTTCAGTATCTCTAACTCTTTATTGAAATGATCTTTTGCTTACTGTATTTGCTCTTTTAACTGTCGATTGGTGCGATCATTCAGTGCCTGCATTTGCTCTTGCATCTCATCATTTGCTTCCCTGATCATTTTAATTATGTACATTCTGAATTCCCTTTTCTGTCATTTCTTCTGCCATGCTGTCGTTGGGTTTCATTGATGTAACATCTAGATTTGTTTGCAGCATTTTCTTTCCTTGTTTTCTCATATTGTTCAGGTATCAGTTGACTGCTGTGATATTGCAGATTTCCTCTATTGACTTATAATATCCCTGAAGATTTCTAGTATATCCCCTCTTAGCCTTCAGTACCCTAAAGTCTTGGAGGAAGTTGATAATGCGGTGCTCCACAAGGAAGCTGACTCCCTAGGGGTGGTGGCCTTCCGGTGGGGTATATTCCCTGCTAGTGGGCAGAGGTACCTTCACTTGCTGACGAATGGTCATCCACAGGGGAAGTAGGATGTGGGCTGATGCAAGGCCAGTTTGGGCCTGTGTCTCTGGTTTTACAGTCCTTTTGGGAGAACCTCACCCGGCAGGGAGGACTCACCCGGTGGGAAGGTCTCGCTGGTCAGTTCCCCTCCTAGAGGTTCTGTTCAATTCACAACTACCGCGTGGGCTGGGCAGCCTTTTTCTGCAATGTCCCAGGGACCCGGACCTACCTCCTGGGCCTGGAAGCCTCGCCCTTCACAGACAAATCCCCTTAGGGTGCCTCTCCTCAGAGAAGCTGCCTGCAGTCCTGGAGCCTTCGCTCCGCCCCTCAGTTTGTCTGTGCAGCTCTTCCACCAAGAAGCCGCCTAGGCCCTGGGACCATACTCTGCACCTAATCGCCTTGCTATGCGGCCCCTCCTCTGAGCAGCCACCTGGAGCCCCTTACAGTCACTCTGAGTCCCAGTGACCCGCCACACGCCTTTTCCTCTGGCAGCCACCTGGTGTTCCGTGCGGTCGCTCTAAGTCCAAGTGACCCACCACGCACCTCCTTCTCCACCAGGCAGTCACCCAGAGATCTGGTGCGTTGGTCACGAGTCCCAGGAACTCACTGTGCACCTCCTCGTCCCGACTGCCACCCGTAGCCCTGGTGCAGTCACTTCAAGCCCAAGCACCCCACCGCGCTCCTCTGCTCCTTCTCCAGACAACTCCCCTGTGTTTAGGAGTGCTTGCTCTGAGTCCAAACCACTCACCACGCTGCTCCACCGGATAGCCGCCCGGAACCCTGGCGTAGCTGCTCCAAGTCCAAGCGATGTGCCGAGCCCGTATTTCTCCTTCTCCTCTGGGCAGCCCCCTGTGTTCAGGGGTGGTAGCTTTCTGTCCGAATAGCTCACCGTGCACCCTCTCCTTTGGGCAGCCTCCCAGAGCCCGGGTGGGTTGCACCAAGTCCAAGCGCTGTGCTGAGCAGCCTCCTCTCTGATGTTCCCAGTTGTCCACGTTCACTGCTCCAGCGGGTGGAGGGATGTCTTCGTTGGGCAGCTCTACTTCACAAAGTTCCCTGCGTTCGAGGACTACTGCCCCATCCGGGACGCCTCCCCAACGGGAGAGACTCACCCGGCTGCTTTGAGTTCGTCCCAAGTCTCTCAATATCTCCTCTTCTTGAGTTCTGAGTCCACGCTGCTCCTCCAGGTAGCCGCCCGGAGCCCTGGCACAGCTGCTCCAAGTCCAAGCGTCGTGCCAAGCCCGTATTTCTCCTTCACCTCTGGGTAGCCCCAGGGTGTTCAGGGTGGTCGCTTTCAATCCAAACAGCTCACCACGCACCCTCTCCTTTGGGCAGCCTCCCAGAGCCCGGGTGGGTTGCACCAAGTCCAAGCGTTGTGCTGAGCAGCCACCTCTCTGACGCTCCCAGTTGTCCAAGTTCACTGCTCCAGCGGGGGGAGGGGCATCTCACCGGGAAGCTCTACTTCAGAAAGATTCCTGCGTTCGGGGCTACTGCCCTGTCCCGGACGCCTCCCCAACGGGAGAGACTCACCCGGCTGCTTTGAGTTGGTCCCAAGTCTCTCTATATCTCCTCTTCTTGAGTCCTGAGTCCTGGAGCAACACGAAATGCAGCCACCCTCTAGTCTACCATCTTGAATCCCCCGATATGTAGCTTCTTATCAAGGTTAAGGCCAGTCCTGTGTCAGAGGTTCACACAGAGTGCTCTGCCCCCTGGCAGATGCTTCCTATCCCCTCCCTGCTGCCTGACAATGTCACTCATGTAGATGGCCAGGGATGGGATGGAACATAAATGTTGAGATAGAAATCCTTCCATTTTGGAAGAAGGCAAAAGAAAAAACTGCCTGGAAGGCTGTTTTCTAGTCAATTTAATACAGAACTGAACTGTTACTAACAGGTTTGAATAGACTGAGACTGTAGGCCAGGAGACAGCACGGGGGTCAGTGCAGGGCTGGAGAATAATAAGTGACCTGGCTGACTGATGCAGAGGGAGGGCCCAGGTCCATGTAATATCAGGGACATCAAGGGGAAAGCTCAGTTGGCAGCTTGTTTACAATGAACTGATGAGAAATAAACTCTGTGGCAGTCATGGTTATTTTTGTGCAGTTGTATACCCAGTGCCAGGTACAGAGCCTGGCCCTCATTGCTCAGTGACTATTCAGCTAAATTAATGTTGATCTGTTGGCCTTTTGAGTATTTGTAGGTATAAGTGTCATACTATTAGTTGAGCCTGGTCCTTCATTATGCAATTTAAGAGCAAAATTTCAACATTTTTGTAAAACTAATACAGTGTTTCCTTTCAAAAGATTCACAAATTCATTCATACTTACTCTTTTATTTTTATCCCCCAAAATCTCCCACTCCTGACTTCCCAGTTTGTTCCTGAATTACACAAATACTGTACCATTGTATACAAAAGTATATGGGGGTCAGCCTTACTTTCACCTTACCCTTCATCTGATCATTTTTAAGGTCAGTGGTACTAACCTGGGTCAGGCTACCTCTGAACTCTAGGGGCAGAATTGTCCATTCCCAGAGCTTTGCCTTGAAGAAGTGCACTATGCCAAGCCTGGGCAAAGATGACCTTTGTCTATTCAACTTCCCATTGAGTTTATAATTTGTAGAGAATGGGCAAAGGGAGGAGGTATATTTGGCATATGTGGTTATGCTAAAATGCATTTAATTTAATTCTGTAAAACCTGGGTGAATGCAAATGTGCCTACAACCTGGCACTTTAGTCTTCCCAGTTGCTGTGCAGTTTTTAGTCTTGAGTTTTCTTTATCTCTTCATTTCATGGAGCTCTTTGAGAAGTCTTTAAGGGTAAAGGAAGAACTGTCATTCATCTTGTAACTTTCCCAAACTAAGAAACTTTAATGGAATATCTCCTAGCTTCTAGCTCTGAGATACAAAATGTGAGATCAAATGGAATCTTGTTGATTCACTAACCAGTTTAAGTCCTGATTTCTAACTCTAAGAACTTTAAGATGTGAACTTGTTCCATTTTATACCTGTGTTGTTAATTTTTCCCTATTTATCCAAAAAGCACTTACTGAATGTCAACAATGTTAGAGACATTGAAGTAGATGCACATATAAGGATTCGTAAAATACAGATGATGATATATGAGCTGTCATCTCATTGGATTTGTCCGCTTTGAAAAATCAAAGGCACTGTTCAGAAAACTTTATATCAATGACCTTTAAACAGAAAAGAAGACATGCCCAGAGAAGATTTTAAAGCAAAGTTCGCATATACACATCCATCAACCTGTGGACAGCTCTTTGGCAGAGATGGGCCCACGGTTGTGCACAAAGGATGCACACAGTAGCATCAACAGAGATAGAAGCAGTTAAAGAAATTCTAGTGTATCCATCCTACAGAACAGTATACAACTGTTAGGAAAAAAGAGGTGGCACAGCAGTGTTGTAATATGGAATGATCTGAAAGACATTAAACAGGAAAGCAGGGCTGAGGGTGGAAAGCAATGGTGGATCACTCACCTAGAAAGTGTGGCCCTGTTTTCCTTCCTGAGCACCACCCTCAAAAATAGATAAATAGAAAATCAAAATATTTAACAGCACATAGCATGCTGTAAGCCTATTTTATGCTATAATAACATATAGTTTGGAAAGTTATTTGTTTTTACTAAGCCTGTTTGCTGTGTTTTGTCTATAAAAGGATTGGGCTTATGTGGTACTTACTAGTTATTTGACTTTTCTGTTTTGAATATTCCCATATGAAATTTTTCATTCTTCTACATGTTATCCAGTTTTGTCAACATCATTAGTTAAAGAAGGCTGTCTTTTCTCCATTGTGTGTTTTTAACATCTTGTCAAGGATCAAATGACTGTACATGTGTGGATTTATCTGTGTCTTCTGTGATATTCCACTGCCGTGTCTGTTTTGATACCATTATCTGCTAACAATCATTTTACTCTCTATTTCTATGAGTTAAACTTGTAGAGTTAAATTTAACATAAAACTCTAAGACATTTATAAAATAACATGAGAAAGTATCTGGGTAACTTTTTGTTTTACAGTGTTTTTTAAATTCAATATCAAATATAATCCATGAAAGAAAATACTGGTGAATTGGAACTTTGATAAAATTAAAAAACTTTTAAGGACCTTGGAGGCTGAAGTGGTAGGAGCACTAGAGTCCAGGAGTTTAAGACAAGCCTGAACAACATGGTGAGATTCCATCTCAAATAATGCATGAATCAATCAATCAACAACTTAGGCTCTGAAAAAGAAAATGTTAAGAGAATGAAAAAACAAACCACAGATTGGGAAAAGATATTTGCATAACAAATATCTTAAGATCTGCATCCAAAATACAAAACAAATTCCAAAAATATAATAATAATAATAATAATAATAATAATAATAATAAAATGATCCAATTAGCAAATGGATTAAAAAAAACCTGAAAAACTATTTTAACAAAGGAAATACACACATGGAGCAAAACTTATGAAAACCTACAAAATACCACGAGTCATTAGGGATTTTCAATGTGATAGCACTATGCCACAATTAAAATGACTAGGTTTTTTTTTTTTTTAAATGACAATATCAAATACCAGTGAGGATGTGAAGTAAAAGGAACTTTCATTTGTGTTTAATCAGAATACAAAATGGTACATTCACTTTGGAAGACCATTCTGAAGTGTCTTGCAAAGATAAACATAGTTTTACTTTATAATTCAGCAATTTCATGCCTAAGCATTTGTCCTAATGAGCCAAAAATTTATATTCACACAAAAGCCTGGACACGAATATTTATGGGAGGTTTGTTCATTATCACCAGAAATGGGAATCAGCTTCATTGTCTTTCAACTGGTTAATGGAAGAACACATTGTACTTTATCCATACAACAGAATATTATTCAGCAATAAAAATAAATGAGCTATCAATCTATAAAAAGACATGGAGGGATCACAAATGTATTGTGGTAAATGAAAGATGTTAATCTGAAAATGCTGCATATTTTAAGTTTCCAACAATATGACATTTTGGAAAAGGTTAATCTGTACAGAGAGTTAGAAAAATCAATGGTTATCAGGAATTTAGTAGGAGAGAGAGGAGGAATAAATAGATAAAGCACATGGGCTTTTAGGGTGGTGAATATGTTCTACTAAAAACTGTAATGGTGGATATATATTATTATACATTTGTCAAAACTAATATAACTGTGTAACTCAAAGAGTGAAACAATATAACTTATAAAGTACAGATAATAATATAGTGCCAATTTTTGGTCATTAATTGTAGCAAATGCACCACACTAATGCAAGACGTAAATTATAGGGGAAATTATGTGGGTATGGTGTGGATACATGTCACTGCATGCATTACCTATTTAATTAGTTTGTATTTCTAAAGCTGTAATGAAAAATGCTAATTATTTTTTAATCTGTAACAAAAATTACTAGAAAATATGCAAATACTTGAAAGTAAATAACAGACATCTAAGTAATCCACAGGACAAAACAAAATACAGAAATTAGCATTTTCAAATCATGAAAAAGAAAACACATCATGTCAAAAATTGTGAGGCGTCACTAGTGCTCTACTTATTGGACATTTATAGGACCGTGTGCACCTGTCGGCAAAGAAGTACTGTGAGCAGAGTTCTCAGTTTCCACCTTAACACAGTAGAAAATAAAACAAACAGGAAATGAATGAAGTTAGGAAAAAATAAATATCAGCATGGAAATCAATTAAATGAAATACTTCTAAAATGGGGTTTATCTATAAAAACTAAAGCTGGCTCTAGAAGAAATACAATAATCTTGATAAACCTCTAGAAGAATGACATGACAAGGAAATTTAAGAATAGACACAAATCACCAATGAGACATTATATCACTAAATGTTCTACAGATATTAAAAGAAAAGTCAAGCACACACTCGTAATTTCAGCGGCTCAGGAGAGTGAAACAGGGGGATGGCAAATTTTAGGCCAGCCTCAGTAACTTAATAAAACTCCTGAACAACTTAGTAAGACCCTGTTTCAAAATAAAAAAAAAATGAAAAGGACTAGGGATGTGACTCAGTGGTTAAGTACCTCTGGGTTCAATACCAAGCTCCCAACCTCAACTCTTCTCAAAAAAGAAATGTTAAAAGAGAAAAATCAGAAAATATTATGGATTATATTTTGCCAATACATTTGACAACTATGATAAAATAAATAAATTCTTTGCCAGTTATAAATAACTCACTCAAGAAGAAATAAATTCAGTTGATAGTCTTGTATCTATTAAATAAATTGAAATTGTAGTTAAAAACCTATCAATAGGAATCCAATTTCAAGTGGCAACAATATTGAATTCCAATTATTAAAGGAATACATAATGTAGTTCTACATAAAACTTTAAAGAATGCTTAAGAAGAGGGAATGTTTATTAACTCATTTCATGAGTCCAGTATTATTTTCATTAAAAAAAAATCAGGAAAGGGTATTTCAAGAGAAGAATAAGACAAAATGAGGTCCCTAATGATTTTCCCCCAATAATCCTGAATGCAAAAATTCTAAGCAAAACTTGGCAAATAAAATTCAACATCATATGAAAGGCTAATATATTATTACAAAGTTTTACATAGAGATACAATGTTGATTTAACATTCCAAAATTGATCAATGTATATCACATATATACATAATCTAAAAGTATGCATATATATACATAACTTCATAAAATCACCTCAATAAATGTAGAAAATATTTTTCAATAATCCATCAAATTCTGTTTAAAAGTTTTAGCAAACTAAGAATAGAAAAAAAATTCCTCAACCTGACATAAGGCATCAGTTAAATACTTAACCAGAAACAGTACTTTTTGGCAAAAGACTGAATTCAAAATCCACATTCACATAAAAATCAGTTGTATCTCTATATGGTATTTGTGAACATTCATAAATAGGAAGAAAAAATATGTCATTCAGGAAAGCATCAAAAACAAAATGTGTAGGGATAAAGTAACTCCCCAATAAAAATATGCATTAGAATTAAGAGCAAGAAGAGGGATAGATCACAAAATAATCATGCAAGGTAAAGGAAACTTGATTAAAATAATAATGCATACCATATGATTCTGAAACAGAGCCCATTTAAAATTAATAGCAACTTCCTAAAAACTTGTTCATGCTGAGAATGAAAACTGAAAAAAATTATCTAACCCCTGTGCTGACCAGTTTTCTTTTCAATATGGCACAAAGGATATATTGAAATTTACTTTTCAAAAATTTTAGATGGGTATTCACAGTTACTCCAGGAAGAATTGCATTTTATTGGGGCTGGAGTTGCAGTTTCAGCAGGTTTTACTGATGTTCTGTCCACCTCTGGTTTACCTGTGTTCCTGTGGTTCATTTCCATCTGGAGGATGTCCCCAAATGGTGGCCAAAGAGCCACATCTTTTTTCAATTAATTCTTGAGACCACCATCAACAGCTTCAAAATCAAACAAATGTCCCCAGTGGAGGACCAATTATGTGTCTGAAGCCCTTCAAGTTTCCACAATTGTCACTTCACTTCCAAGACATGCCCCTTTTTCCTACCCAGGGACCTTTAGCCAAACGCAGCAGGTATCCTTAGGCCCAAAGCAAGGACAGATCCTCAGCATCACATCACACCTCCCTTCAGGGCTCTTATCTCAGGCAACTGCCACAGCTGCTCATCACTGCCTAAAATTCTGAGACTTCTGAGATCTTACCCTGTCTTTGAGAATGTTTTCCCTCAGGTTTTTTACCTTCTGTGCAGAATTTGCCAAATTCTTTCTAGGAAGACCCAAATTAAAGAAAAATACATTCATGACACCTGTCAAAATGGTAGGGCAGGTGGACACCATAGCTCAGGCCTGTAATCCCAGCAGTTCAGGAGACCGAGGCAGCAGGATGTCAAGTTTGAAGCTAGTCTCAGCAACTTAGAAAGGCCCTAAGCAACTTAGTGAGACCCTGTGTCAAGAAAGGGGAGGAGGGGGAGGGTTGTAGTTCAATGGTTAAGTGCCTACGGGTTCAATCCCTGGTGGCAAAAATAAATAAACAAACAAACAAACAAATAAATAAAATTAGGAAGACTTTATTCAGGACCATCAGCTATGACTGTAGTCCTAAGTTGAAAGTTTTGTCCATTTT
Source organism: Sciurus vulgaris (assembly GCF_902686455.1). NCBI lineage: Eukaryota > Metazoa > Chordata > Mammalia > Rodentia > Sciuridae > Sciurus > Sciurus vulgaris. The sequence goes on from NC_136474.1 coordinate 34,661,962, forward strand.
CTCTTTCCTACCAGTGGCCCTTGGCTGGGGCATGATCTGCTCTTCAGCCAGTGCCCAGAACTGGCAGAAACCTTGGGGAAGAACAGTTGCCCCCAGCTTGCCCTGGAGTGATGACATAAGTTGAAAATTGTACTTCTGGTATTTCTGGTTTCTGTATCTTTCCAACACCTCTAAAACTACATTGATTGTTGTGTCTACATGGAACACTTTTTCCAGTTGCTGGCAGGGTGTCCTCATGCTGTGCTAGGATATGCTGGGGACAGAAGGGTTCTCCCAGATTGTTTGGTAAGGCTTCATCTTTGATTTCTAACATTGAAACTGTCCTCTTGTCACAAAAATGCAGTCATCCATATTTCTCCAGTAATCTGGACTACTAGTTTTTCAAAAGAAAAAAAAATCCTTCCCTTTTTCTCAAAGTGCCCTGTCCCTTTAAAAGAGGTAGTTTCTGGTAGTTCCTACTTTCATTTCCATCCTGAACACAGAGACATCAATTCACAAGTCCCTGTGACATTGTACACCTCACAGGTTTCCAGCGAGATATTTTTCTGTCTTTATAAATAAGTTATTTACAGATTACTCATGAGGTGTCAAAAACAAATACACAACAACAAGGATTACTTCTCTTTGCCAAGCAAGCAAGAGGAATTCCATACTGTGAAATAATAACTCCCTAAATTATTTATTGTTATGTTTGTGTTGCTATTTTGCAATAAAAAGTTTACTGAAAGGTTTAAAATAGCTTAGAAAATTTTCTATTTACTTAACAAGTTAAAATCACCCATACAGATTAAATGAAGAATAGACTGCAAGAAATACACACTCTGAAGTGCAAAGAAATTGATTTAATACAACTTTGATTAGCCAGAGGTCACTTTAGGGAGAAATAATTCCTCCATTATTAATTCATTCATTCACTCAAACAAGGAGTTGATCAAGTCCTTCATTAAATCTCAATGACCACTGATTGGTTCAGCCTTGGTGGAAAAAAAATGATTACTCGGCATTTGCATGTGCCTTGGGAAGACAACAGACATTCTCTAAAGTAACTAGAAAATCAGAAATCAGTTCATCCAAATGGGAAAAAGTAGGACACTAAGAGGAAAATATGAGACTCACAACTCCAACTATCTTTCTTACAGTGTGAGCAAACATGATGTGGGACCAAATAGAGTTAATCTGGTTTGTGTATCATAGCCTCCAATTATTAAACTGCTTAGTTGAAAGCAAAGAGCATAAATAACAGAGATCAAAACAATAATACCAATAGCTTGCTGTCTACTTTGCAGAGACACATTTGTATGCCATGAAGTATGAAAAAAATTATGTTACTGTAAGAAAAGTCATCAAATCTTCAAATAACAGGAAGAACAAGCCATGTTTGTTTTCATTATTTAAAACTAGAGCATGTGGGAATCCACCCTCTGAGAAGCTCTGACAGTTCCCTGGTTAGGACAAGTCTGGCAAGCAGTTGGGCATTAATGAACTAGTTGTTGTTTTAGCCACACGAAACAGAATGAGCTGAGGGAGCAAGGTAGACTGTGACTCCCCACGCTGCAATCAATAGAGAGTCATTTACTTATGCCTTTTTTCTTTCCACACACCCCCACCACCACTTGACTTTCAGTTTTCAGTTATTCTGGTTCAATAATGCCCCTGGTCACAGTCGCCTGCATGTGCTGGGTGGTGATAAAGTCCATCACCAGCCGCAGTTTACTCAGCCTGTTTTCCTTAGAAATGTCATAGAGCACAAAAGGATTCTCTCCTTGAAAGACTCAACTGGAACCGGCCAGAGATCAAGCTCTCTGATGCATGAGGCAGCTACATTAGCTAGACCTTCAAGGAAAAGAGTGGCCCTTCCTGCACAGGGTTCCCTCAAACCCATAGCAGCGTGTGAGGGCAAATGGGGTGTTCTGGCAGTGAACTCAAGGAGTACCAGCAGGATCTCTCTGGGAGCCTGGGGATGCAAGGAGGACCTCAGCAGGCACAATTAGCAGGAAACTAGGTCATTCCACAGTACTTGCTAAAAGAATAGTCCACACCATAATGTCCTACCTAAAGGACAAGGAAGCTAGGAGTATGTACCACTAGCTCTGTCACTTAGGGATGAGGAGGAAAGTTAGGATTTTTATCCCTTGACATAAATGTCTGCAAGTGTCTGCCCTGAGTATTGTCTAAACATGTTCTTTGGCCAAAGAAAGACTAGGACAGATTCCTGGATCCTCCTTAAGAAGCCCTTAGCACAGCCAAGCGGTGCACACCAACAATGTCTTCCACTCACAGGTGAGAGGAGCAACAGAACCCAAACCTGAGAACCAGGGCAAACTCACAGCACCCATGGTCGGGAGACATAAGAATGTCAGAAATTAAGAATCACCAATCTCAATGCAGTGTTCCTGATTTGGTCTATAACAGGTGTAATGGATGCTGATCTATGTTTATATTTGCTTCATGTAATTCAATGTGTTTCTCATTCCATACCCTGAGCCACCCTAGAAAGTTCTGTGGTTAGCTCTTGCTGGCTACAGCAGGCTGATTGATACTCATGGTTTCTGATAACTGGACCTATTATTCTTAATTACATGTGGGGTTTGGTCTTTCCTTAGGAACCAAGTCCTGACAATAACAGAAATATGAATTGTTTTTCTTACACAGTTTTAAAGAGATCTGAAAAGACATGTGTAGAGTACTTTACATTTTTACCTTATATACAATGATTTTCTATAGTAGAAAAATTTTGTACAATACATAATTCCTCTCAACAGTGGGCTTTGTTGGGCAAGGATAACTTTTGCATTTATCAGGAAATCTGAAACACCTGAAGGAAATGAGCAAAATACAAATTTTGAAGCAAGAAAACAAATGTTGTTTTCAAAATTGTTCTCAGAAAAATCCAAATTGAGTTCAAATGTTATTTATTTTTATTTTCCGAAGAGTTTTTTTTAAACCATTGATAATATTTAATCTTGGCCCTGCCACTGGTAAAAGACACTTTAAAGAGATAAACATACACCTGTTTCCTCTGATCTGTTAGTGCAACAGGAATCAGATAGTCTTGTGGGCCCATTTACATACAAGCACTATTGTACTATGCACACCCAGCACTGAAGGATTGCCTTCTTTTTGCAGAAGCATAAAGAAGATGGTCTCAGTAGTTTCATCATTCTGTAATTATTGACTGTGCACAGAATCAAGAAAAATGACATTCTAAACATATACTTTTAATAAGCTGTGATAAGAAACTTATTTATTCTGAAAGAAATATAAAAGATACATATGAAGAAAACTTGTATTTGATTCAAGGAAGACTCACAATGTTCACTCGAAAAATAAACAGTAATTTCAAAAACTTTAAAAATATCTTCCATGAAGGTGGGCTACTATATAAGACATACATTGTCATATTATTGAGGAACAAATTTCAAAAAAGGGCAAAAATTATAATACGAATTTCAAGAAAGTAGAGAGGCTCCAGAGGGTGTTGTGCTCCCAGGGAACTCAAGTGTTTGTTTAGTGTCTAATTGCTAAATCTTAGTTGATGTGAATTAGTGGTGTGAATTAGAACTAAATAGCAATTATGTGAAGCCACACAGATTCAGGATTGTCTGTTGTAAGAGTTGCCCTAACTTGAAAAATATAACACATGATTTGTGTCCTAATGATCTGCTGTAGTTGCAGTCCAGAATTTACTGAGGAAAATAAGACAGGAAATGGTGAAAGAAAATTTAGTTCCTCAGGTTTCTTTACTATGGATCTCCGATAGGCAAATACCTGCCAGTTATTGTCATCAAGTGCATTCTTGTTTGAAATTAAATGAGTTCACACACTCCAAAGATGTATGAAAATCTGAGGAGATGATAGAAGCAGAAGGGTTTCCATGTGACTGTTAACTTGGTAGTTTTTATTGGTTCTTATTCATATGAACTGTTTCACCTGTCTCTAACTAAACCATAAGAAAACAAAAACTTGTTTTACTCTGCAAAGAAACTTTTGGACATAAAATATTTGGATATTAGTGAGCCTATTAGCTGACCATCATGTGATAGTTTTATTGTAAGTAAAAATTTTCTTCTTCAATGTTCTTTATTGACACTATATGATATTTTTAGATTCTGATTTTGACCCAGTTATTTATTTGAATTTTAAAGCAGCTCTCAACTCCTCGTTTACAAACATTATATAACTCTTAAGTAAAACACATGAAGTCATGTATAATTACCAATCATCTGCAATTTAGAAGCAATAAATATGTTTATTTCATATGAATAAAATATACATGTAGATATTTTTTCATATTATATTGTATATATTTTTTCACCTACCAACTCCCTAGTTAAAGCAAACTTTATAATTTACATAGTATATTTACCTCAATAGGTTTTAGGGCAAGTAGAGTTAAATCTCAAAGTAAATTTTTGAGTTAAGTAAATCTCAAAAATAATCTACGATAATGACTGCAATATGCACTTCTGCCATCATTGAAATGTTCTGAGGCAGTGTTGTCCACCATGGTGGCTTCTAGCTACATGTGGCTATTAAGAATTTGAACTGTGGATGACAAAACTTAACTGAGATTTTTATTTTACTGAATTTTAAGTAAGTTAAATTTAAATGACCACACATGGCCAGTGTGAGTAGCACAAGTGTAGAGTGACCTCTCCTTAACAGTCAGCAGTATCTGGGATGACACCTTCTTCTTTACTTGTCAAACAACACCAAAACAAAAAAACAAAAAAAAAGTACAAATTCAAAGGTGTATCCTCATTTTTTTTAAGTGTTCTCAAAATGGGAGAAAATTTCATTCAGAGCCATAAATAAAATCATTGACTAATACTTTGTTGGATTTAAAAAAAAAAAGATGTATGCTTTCTCTACTATTTGTAAAAGTATTAACACATTTTACCCAACTCTTTTTATGTTTCTGTGTTGTTACATAGAATGCTGGCTTTTCCTTTCTGACAAATTTCTTGTTCTTTTTGTATAAAGCAACTACATATTTTGAAAAGAACCAGCAACATTCATATTTGTTCAAGTATCAATATTCATTCTGATTTCCTTTTGTCTTAGGTCTTATAATATCCAGTCAAAAATATTTAAGTTACTTAGGTTAATTTCTTTCTTCCTCACTTGTTAGTGTGATAATGTGGTTTATCAGTGATAGAATTAGGTTTATTTGTTATTGTTTATATGCTTTTTTGGTCATCCCTGTATCCCACTGCTCTTTATTTAGGAGCAACACAGATCATTTAAGAGCTAACATGCATGAGCTGTACACTTTATGTTGCACAGCTATGGATTTTAACAAAGGTACAGGACAATGTATCTACTACCACGTCATGGTATATAATGGTTCTATCACTATAAACTTCCACTGGGCTTTGCTTCTGTCATCACTCCCTCCCCAGGCCCCATGTCCTGATAATCACTGCTCTGCTTCCCATTACTAGCATTTCCATGTTCAGAATGTGTATAAGTGGAATCATGGAATAGATCACATTCACTGTCTTGATTTTTTTCACATAGTAAAATGGAATTAAGATTCATCTGTGTTGCATGAATCAATAGTTTATTCTTTTCATCAGTGAGTATTTCATTGTGTGGATATTTCAGTTTCTTAATTCATTCACCTGCAGATTGACATCATTTTTTTTTTAAATTATGAAAGAATTTGGTTAAACTTCTCCAGGAACTAGTAACTTTTATTAATTCACAAAATGAAACTGATGCAGAGCTAATTTACCCCTGCTTTCACCCATGGGGCCATGTTGGCCATCAGAAATCTCTGCAAGAAGGAAGACAAAGGGAAATGTGTCTTGATCTTACACATTTCTTTTCCCCAAGGAAGAAAGCAAATGTTTCTAGAAAGCTGGACAGAGAAAAAAGTTAGGAATTGAGTCAAAACCACTCACTACTCACTGTAATGAAAGCCATATCAAAGTGTGAAGGTTGAATATTCCTTGGTAAATGATGGAAAAAGCACTTAGGAGCTTGATAGACATAGAGAAAAAGGCTTAGAGGCAATCTCAAGAGCTGGGTTGCAGGCATGTCTTGGTCAATCTTGATTTTATTTCTCTCTTTTAGAGAAACTTTTTTGAAATGTTTCTCATCTTCTCAAAAAAAAATGTGCTGTCTCATAAGTTGATTCTAGCCAGATTTTCTTGAATTAAGTTTGAATACAGGGTAATAAGAAGTAAAAAGTTAATAGTGAGAAATACTATGTTCATTATTGCCATAAAAAGCAATAATGGAAGATAATATAGGATCATTACAGATAGGATCTTAAATTAAAAGTACATCTAAATTATTCACTCAGTTATGTTGATATAACTTAATAAAGATCTGAGAAGTCTTCAGAAAGTTGTAGTGAATGAGATACTGCAAATTAAATATAAATTGAACATGTTAGTGAATTTATTTAATATGTACCCATAGGCCATGCTGTATTAAATGAGTAAGAATGAAAATTTTTTTTCCATTAAAAATCTTTTTTTTTCCCTCTGAGGGGCAAGGGATTAGAACCGTGGTCATTGCACATGCTAGGCGAGCACTCTCCAAAAAGAGCTATTTCTTCAGCTGTCCATTAAAAATCTTATGAATAGAATATTCATTTGGCCAATTAGAAAATTAACTGCTTGCCAGTTAAGTAAACACTTAAAAAAACAAACTTAGAAATGTTTCATGTCATCTCCCCTGAAGGTGGCATCAGCTCAGACATCTGTGTGACATGAACTTCATTTTCCAAATCACTTCTTTTTGCTTTGTACCTTGCTGTAACTGCTGGAGCACCCTCTAGTTCCCCATGTTAAACCTCAAAGCCACCTTTGACCTATGCATCTCTTGCCTGTTTGTTATATCCCAATCACACACCTGTGTACCAGTACTTATCATTGCTCTTGCACATGGTTATTTTGCTATGTATATTTGGCAATTTAAAAGCCACTCTGAGTGGGCATGATTATGCTTGTCTGTAATTCCAGTGGCTCTGGAGGCTGAGACAAGGAGGATCACAAATTCAAAGCCAACCTCAGCATCTTAGCAAGGCCCTAAACAACTCAGCAAGACCTTGTCTCTAAATAAAATATTTAAAAGTGGCTAGGAATATGGCAATGGTTAAGTGTGTTGGGGTCAAAACCAGGTAAAAATAAATAAAATAAAATAAAAAGCACCAGTCTGTTTCCCTCTCCTTGTCTATAGAATAGTTAAAATAGCTGATCCAGATTATTGGCATTTTTCATATAGAACAGCACCTAACACATAACAAGAGTTCAGTAAATGTGACCTTTTATGGTTATTAACATCAGTATTTTTTAATTTTTATTCTGTACTAATTTCCACAAGTTTATGTTCAAAGAAGTCACAAGCAATATTGAATTATATTAATTATGTTATATATTATTGATTACATAAATTATCACATAGATGATCTTCTGGTAGATAATCTATATAACTTGTATCCAACCTATGTTGAAAATTTAAAAAAATTAACAGCAGGCACATCTTTTATACTACAAGATATGTATTTATTCTAAATATTCACTTTGTATATTAAGTTCCAATGTTCTTATTCATGGGAAAGAGAACCCATGATGTCTTAGTGAAGACTTTCCTCTCAAATGTGCACTTGAAAGTTGATTGATTTAAAATGTCCATTCTGATAACTGAGTAAATGTCAGTACTGATCCCAGATACCAATATGAAGTTGCCCACAGGCAGCAAAACTCACAAATAAACTGCACAGATACATGCCTCATCTATTAATCCCTTATGCCTTTAGTGCACTGTCACAAACAAAAGTAGATAGTAATTGGTGCTCAAGGAATGGATCACTTGCAGACAAAAAAACAACAAGCTGTTTCTCGGGAACAGCTGCTAAAGAGCCATCTTCATGTAAGGAAACACCCACCTGACTCCTTCAAAGAATGAGTTCATTTGCTCTTTATCCTGGGGTACCAGTGTAGAATCAAAAAATGTTAGTTGGGCAGGAAGGAAAACAATTTTGTAAGTGATCCCTGAGGTACAGATTCACCATGTGAGGAAAGAACCTATCATTTTTTAACCCCTGTCTCCATGTTTAAACTTCATCTCATTCATTAATATAGTTACTTCCAGAAAAGAATTGAAGGATCAGAAATCTTTCTCTACAACACAAATGAAAATTTTTGATCCTCATTATCACTTGTGTAACTGGAAGAACAAGGTAGAATTGGACCACCTAGGGCCACTGATTGTGTCTGATTGTTTTTAGCCTGAAACTCTGCAAAACTCAAAAATATAAAAGGAAATAAATGAACATGGAGTTTTTCTAGTTGAATCAGGTAAAAAGTCTGCATCATCCATGCCCACTCCATGACCACAAAGCAAACTGCAGGGGTCATTTGGCTCTGGGAATCATCCTGAAAATCACTGACTGAGGAAAAATATTGAGAATAAAAAAGGATAATAGGGAGAGGTAGAAGACATTCTGTGCACAGTTCCTGTGTTAGTCAGCTTTATGTTACTAAACAAATACTCAAGGTAATCCATTTTGTCATGGTCAAAACATTTTTGGGCCAGGTGCAGAGGCACACACCTGTAATACCAGCAATTTAGGACACTGATCATGAGTTCAAAACCAGCCTTCACAACTTGTCAAGACCTTATGCAACTTAGTAAGACCTTGTCTCACAATAAAAAATAAAAAGGTCTGGGTATGTTGCCCAGTGGTTAAACACACCTGGGTTCAATTCCTGGTACCAAAAAATAAATAATTCTTTTGGCTCACAGGTTCATAGGTTTCTGTCCATGGTCCACTGACATCATTGTTTTGGACTGTGATGAGTTAGCACATACTGATGGGAGCAGATGGTGGAACAAAACAGGTCACCTCATGACCTGGAAACAAAGAGAGAGAAAGAGCAAGAGACCAGGATCCTATAATCCTCCTCAGAGCATACTCCAAATAAATATCTAAAGACCTCTCTAAAGGCCCCATCTCTTCAAAATTCCACCACTTTCCAAGTATGCCAACTTGGGTACAAAGCTTTTAACATAATTACCTTTAAAGGAGGCTTTTAGTATTCAAATTGTAGCAGTACCCAAAATATTCTTTCTTATTTGTAAATGGATTGTGCATTACACCACTTAATTCCCACACAAATTCCTCATAACTAATTGTGGGTTTTATTCATTTATTTATTTATTTATTACCTTTATTCTGGTAATTGTCTGATAACATTTTCCTTGCTTAACATTTTCCAGCCCACATAGAATATCTCCGATTTCAGTGTTATATGAAACCCTTCTACAGTTCAGTTCTTTCCTAGCTGCCTGACTTCCAACCATTGATATCTCGTTCCCCCATGTGTTTCTGGTCCACATGTCCACAATGTAGTTCATGTTTCAGGCATTCAAGCTCCCTGATTGCCTTCACACATCAAGACTTTGAAATGATTGAGTAAGATTTAATGGATAAGTTTTAATGGGAGCAATGCGTGCACACAAGCAAATGAGTCTTGAATTGCATTAAAGATGCATCCCTTAGAGAATTCTTTCAAAACTCTCTTCACAACTGGATCAAAATGGTGGAAATGAGGTAGGCTGCAGGTCTCAACTCCACAGTTTGGAAACAAAGCAGTGAGAGAATCACATAATGGAGAGGTGGATGAGAGAGAGGGAATACACTGATTCACTGTACTGAACTACCAGAGCATTGTAGGAGCTTGAAAATTCTAGAAACAACAACAACAACCAAAAAAAAAAAAAGAAAAGAAAAGAATTTGTTACTACAGGGCCAGCACCTCCAGCATCAGGGAAGGTCTGGGGAGAGGGATAAGACATGGAGAAAGAACAGGCAAAGCTGACAAGCTTAGTTCAGAAAAAGCAGAAGAGAGAGAAAGACAGAGTTAGTGCAGAAGTTGCAGAGACACATGTTGAGCAAGAAATGTTCTATTCTCTCAATTTGCCAGTGTAGAACTGTGGTGGGAAGCCCTTTTGAAGAGACTATACCTCAGCTTACAGTTAGGGAAAGGCTACATATAACAACAAATATTATCATAGGGAACACCTTTAAATGAGCCAGCTGAGTAAACTCTGCAGTGGGATCACAGCCTGTGAGATGAAGACACCCGAACTGCCCCACCAGCTCTGGCTTCTGCAGAGTTAAGTGGAGCAGAACAGAGCACATGACACTACCAGGGAGCGCAGCACCTGTGGTGTGCTGCACACTTCTGCCCCAGGCCACCACGTTTTGCTTCTGCCAAGAGTTGCAACCCCCATAAAGTAGCAGGTACCTCTGCTGTTGGCCACCACCAAATAACCAGTCTTTCTTCAACATCCCATTCCCCAGTTGCCAGGCTGTCCCATTCCTCTGCCACTGCACTCTGTGCACTGAAACTCACAGTTGTTTTGATAACGTCAAGCATATACTGCATTTCTATAGGCAAGTGCACAAGGCTGTAGTCCCAGGCAGAGAGAGACCTGTCCACTATTGTGCAATCAGGGGTCATATTCTCCACCTTTCCAGAGAGCTAGTAGGTGTCAGACATGATGAGGAAGTGAAGAACCGAACTAGGTTCATTCCAGAAGTGGGGAGACTGAGGTCTGTGTACATAGATGAAATGATCTGAGTTCTGCACAGTTCTTTAAGGAGAAAAATGAGCTGAGTGCAGAATAAATTAAATATACAGCTCCTTGTTCCATCATGAGGACAGCTAGTATTCTTACTACCTTTGAGAAACTTGGAGAATAAGCTGAAGAGGCATGAGCATTTACTACAAATTCTGTCGAAAACCTGACAGAATCCAAATCTGGAAAGCCCAGTAAGAAATCTCTTTATCTCAAGTAACCAGTCTTTGAATAATTTTATACTCCTTAGTGTTAATTTTTTATATTTCTGGAATTGTCTACTGTGTTTATTTGATAGGACTTTCACCCAATTATTTGACATTGCATACTTTAATCCTAATTCATGTATTTTATGAAATGTTTTAGTGTCTATCTTTTTTCAAAATTTATTTTTATTGTAAACAAATGGGATATATATTGTTTCTCTGTTTGCATATGAAATAGAGGCATACAATTTGTGTAATCATACATTTACCTAGGGTAATAGTTTTTGACTCATTCTGTTATTTTATTCCTTTCCCCCAACATTGCCACCCCTCTTTTCCCTCTATACAGTGCATCCTTTCTCCATTCTTGCCCCCCACACACTCCCCATTCTTTATCACCAACTGCTTATCAGTGAGACCATTCATCCTTTGGTTTTTTGAGATTGGCTTATCTCATTTAGCATGATACTCTCCAATTTCATCCATTTGCCTGCAAATGCCACAATTTTATCGTTCTTTATGGCTGAGTAATATTCCATTGTATTTATATACCACAGTTTCTTTATCCATTCATCTATTGAAGGGTATCTAGGTTGGTTCCACAATCTGGCTATGGTGAATTGAGCAGCTATGAACATTGATGTGGCTGTATCTCTGTAGTATGCTGATTTTAAGTCCTTTGGGTATAGGCCAAAAAGTGGGATAGCTGGGTCAAATGGTGGTTCCATTCCAAATTTTCTAAGGAATCCCCACACTGCTTTCCAGAGTGGCTGCACCAATTTGCAACCGAACCAGCAATGTATGAGTGTACCTTTTTCCCCACATCCTCTCCAACACCTATTGTTGCTTGTATTCTTGATAATTGCCATTCTAATTGGGGTGAGATGGAATCTTGGGGTTGTTTTGCTTTGCATTTCTCTTATTACTAGAGATGTTGAACATTTTTTCATATATCTGTTGATCGCTTGTAGATCTTCTTCTGTGAAGTGTCTGTTCATTTCCTTAGCCCATTTGTTGGATGGGTTATTTGTATTCTTGGTGTAGAGATTTTTGAGCTCTTTATATATTCTGGAGATTAATACTCTATCTGAAGTATGAGTGGCAAAGATTTACTCCCACTCTGTAGGCTGTCTCTTCACATAGAGGACAGTTTCCTTTGCTGAGAAAAAGCATTTTAATATGAATCATTCCCTGTTATTGATTCTTGCTTTTATTTCTTGTGCTCTGGGAGTCCTATTAAGGAAGTCTGATCCTAAGCCGACATGTTGAATATTTGGACCTACTATTTCTTCTATAAGATGAAGGGTCTCTGGTCTGATTCCAAGGTCCTTGATCCATTTTGAGTTGAGTTTTGTGCAGGGTGAGAAATGGGGGTTTATTTTCATTCTGCTGCATATGAATTTTGAGTTTGTCCAGCACCATTTTTTGAACAGGCTATCATTTCTCCATTGCATATTTTTGGCACATTTGTCTACTATGAGAAAATTGAATTTATTTGAGTTTGTGTCTGTGTCCGCTATTCTGTACCATTGATCTACCTGTCTATTTTTGTGCCAATACCATGCCGTTTTTGTTACTATTGCTTTGTAGTATAGTTGAAGTTCTGGTATTGCAATATGCCCTGCTTCACTATTCCTGCTGCAGATTACTTTAGCTATTCTGGGTTTCTTATTCTTCCAGAAGAATTTCATTATTGCTTGCTCTATTTCTGTGAGGTACATCATTGGAATTTTAATTGGAATTGCATTGAATCTGTATAGCACTTTTGGTAGTATGGCCATTTTGACAATATTAATTCTGCCTATCCAAGAACATGGTAGATCTTTCCATCTTTGAAGGTTTTCTTTAATTTCTTTCTTTAGTGTTCTGTAGTTCTCATTGTACATGTCTTCACCTCTTTTGTTTGATTGATTCCCAAATATTTTCTATATGAGGATATTGTAAAGGGGTAGTTTTCCTACTTCTCTTTCTGAAGATTCATCACTTATGTATAAAATGCATTAGATTTAAGAGCATTGACCTTATATTCTGCTATTTTACTGAATTCACTTATGAGTTCTAAAAGTATTCTGATGGAATTTCCTGGTTCCTCTAAATATATAATCATGTCACCAGCAAATAGGAATAATTTGAGTTCTTCTTTCCCTATTTGTATCCCTTTAATTTATTGGTCTGTCTAATTGCTCTGGCTAGAATTTCAAGGACAATGTTGAATAGAAGTGGTAAAAGAGGGCATCCCTGCCTTTTTCCAGTTTTTAGGGGGAATGCTTTCAGTTATTCAACATTTAGAATGATATTGGCTATGGGCTTAGCATAGATGGCCTTTACAATGTTAAGGAATGTTCCCATTATCCCTACTTTTTCTAGTGCTTTGAGCATGAAGGGTTGCTGTATTTTTATCAAATGCACTTTCTGCATCTATCAAAATAATCATGTGATTCTTGACTTTAAGTCTGTCAATATGGTGAACTACATTGATTGATTTCCAGATGTTGAACGAAACTTGCATCCCTGGGATAAAACCCATTTGATCGTGGTGCACTATCTTTTTAATATATTTTTGTATGCAATTTGCTAAAATGTGTTTGAGAATTTTTGTGTCAATGTTCATTAAAAATATTGGTATGAAAGTTTCTTTCCTTGATGTGTCTCTGTCTGGTTTAGCTATCAGGGTGATATTGGCTTCATAGAATGAGGTTGGGAGGGTTCTCTCCTCTTCTATTTCATGAAATACTTTGAGGAGTATTGGAATGAGCTCTTCTTTAAAGTTTTTGTAGAACTTGGCTGAGAACCCATCTGGTCCCAGACTTTTTTGTTGGTATGCTTTTGATGACTTCTTCAATTTCGTTACTTGAAGTTGATCTATTTAAATTGTGTATGTCCTCCTGGTTCAGTTTAGGTACTTCATATGTCTCTAGAAACCTGTTGATGTCTTTGATATTTTCTATTTTGTTGGAGTATAGATTTTCAAAATAGCTTCTAATTATGTTTTGTATTTCAATCGTGTCAGTCATGATATGTCCTTGTGCATTCCAAATTTTAGTAATTTGAGTTTTCTCTCTCCTTCTCTTTGTTAGTGTAGCTAACAGTTTATCAATTTTGTTTATTTTTTAAAAGAACCAACTATATTATCTATTTTTTCAGTTGTTTCTTTGTTTCAATTTAATTGTTTTCAGATCTTATTTTGACTATTTCCTGTCTTCTACTAATTTTGGTGTTGCTCTGTTCTTCTTTTTCTAGGCTTTGAGCTGTAATGGTAGGTTGTTATTTGTTGATTCTTTCTTCTTTTATTGAATGTTCTCCATAAAATGTATTTTCCTCTAAGAACTGCTTTCATACTGTCCCATAGATTTTGATATTATGTATGATTTTTCTCATTTACATTTAAGAATTTTTTAAATTTTCCTCCTGATATCTTCTGTTATCCATTCATCATAAAATAGCATATTATTTAATCTCCAGGAGTTGGAGTAGTTTCTGTTTTTTACTCTGTCATTTTTTTCTAATTTCAATTGATTATGATCTGATAGAATACAAGGTAGTATCTCTATCTTCTTGTATTTACTAACATTAGCTTTGTGGCATACAATATGGTCTGTATTAGAGAAGGATCCATGTGCTGCTAAGAAGAAAGTGTGTACTCTTTTTTGGATGGCGTATTCTATATATGCCTGTTAAATCTAAATTATTGATTGTGTTATTGAGATCTATGGTTTCCTTGTTCAATTTTTGTTTGAAGGACCTGTCCAGTGGTGAGAGAGGTGTGTTGAAATCACCTAGTATTATTGTGTTGTGATCTATTTGATTCCTGGAATTGAGAAGGGTTTGTTTTATGTCCATGGATGAAAAACTATTTGGGGCATAAATATTTATGATTGTTATGTCTTGCTGATTTATGCTTCCCTTAAGAAGTATGAAATATCCTTTTTCCCTTCTGACTAACTTTGACTTGAAATCCACATTGTCTGAAATGAGGAAGGATACTCTGGCTTTTTTTCTGAGTGCGTGCACCTGGTTATTTTTTTCCCATCCTTTCTCCTTTAGTCTGTGGGTATCTCTTTCTACGAGAGTCTATTGCAGGCAACATATTGTTGGATCTTTCTTTTTAATCCAATCTGCCAGTCTGTGTCTTTTGATTGATGAGTTCAGGCCATTAACATTCAGGGTTATTATTGTGATATGATTTGTATTTCCAGTCATTTGGCTCATTTTTGTTTTTTGACACACTTGGTTTCTCCTTTATTTGGCTATTCCTTTAGGGTAGTTCCTCCCTTTGCTGATTTTCATTTTTGTTTTTCATGTCTTCCTCATGGAATATTTTGCTGAGAATGTTGTGTAGTGCCGGCTTTGTTTTTGTAAATTCTTTTAGCTTTTGTTTATCATGGAAAGATTTTATTTTGTCATCAAATCTGAAGGTAAGTTTTGCTGGGTATAAGATTCTTGGTTGGCATCAATTTTCTTTCAGATCTTGAAAAATGTCATCCCAGGCCCTTCTAGCTTTTAGGGTCTGGGTTGAAAAATCTGCTGATATCCATACTGTTTCCCCCTGAATATAATTTGATTCTTTTCATTTTCAGCCTTTAAAATTCTGTCTTTATTTTGTATGTTAGGTATTTTCATTATAAGGTAACTTGGCGTGGATCTATTGTAATTTTGTATATTTGGAGTCCCATAAGCATCTTGTATTTGATTTTCTATTTCATTCTTCAGATTTGTGAAATTTTATGCTATTATTTCATTGAATAATTTGTTCATTCCTTTGGTTTGTGTGTCTGTGCCTTCCTCAATCCCAATAATTCTTAAATTTGGCCTTTTCATGATATTCCATAATTCTTGTAGATTCTGTTCATGATTTCTTACCATCTTCTCTGTTTGGTCAACTTTGTTTTCAAGGTTAAATATTTTGTCTTCAATGTCTGAGGTTCTGTCTTCCAGGTGTTCTATCCTATTGGTTATGCTTTCTATGGAGTTTTTAATTTGGTTCATTGTTTTCTTCTTTTCAAGGATTTCTGTTTATTTTTCTTTTTTCAGTACCTCTAACTCTTTATCAACATGATCTTTTTCTTCCCTGTGTTTGCTCTTTTAACTGTTGATTGGTGGGTCATTCAAAGCCTGCATTTGCTCTTTCATCTCATCGTTTGCTTCTCTGATCATTTAAATTGTGTACATTCTGAACTCTCTTTCTGACATTTCTTCTGCCATGCTGTCATTGGATTCTACTGCTGTAGCATCGAGGTTTTTTTGGTACATTTTCTTCCCCTGTGTTCTCCTATTGTTTGGGTATCTATCCTGTAGTAGTGAATCTCTGGGATAGTGCAGATTTCCTCTGTTGACTACTACTGTCCCTGTAGATTTCCAATGACTCACCTCCTAGCCTTCAGTTGCCTAAAGTCTTGGAGGAACTTGATAATGTGGTGCTCCACAAGGAAGCTGCCCCTCTAGGGTCTTCAGGTGGGGTATATTCCCTGTCACTGGGCAGAAGCACCTCCATTTGTTGACTGATGTTCAGCCAAAAGGGGACTAGACTACACACTGGGGCACGTCTGGTCTGGGTCTGTGTCTCTGGTTCTACTACCCTGTTGGGAAAACCTCACCCTGCCGGGAAGACTCACCCAGTGGGGAAGTTTTGCTGGGCGGTTCTCCTCTGACAAGTTCCCTTCAGTCCAGAACTACCTCCTGGCCTGCGTAGCCCTCCTCTTTAATGTTCCCTGGGGTCTGGACTTATCACCTGGGTTGGGGAGCCTGACCCTGCGAGGGACTCCCTCACCGCACTGCACTCTACTGCTACGTTCCCTGGGGACCAGAGGTGCCGTCTGGGCCAGGGAGCCTCACCCTGTGCTGAAGTCTCTTACTGTGCAGCCCTCCTCCGAGAAGCTGCCTGCAGTCTGGTCCTGCCACCTGGGCCTGGGACCCTCACTCTGCATTGAAGCCTCTCACTGTTCGACTCTCCTCTACAATGCTTCGGGTTGACCGGGTTCACGGCTCCAGGGGGAAGTCTCACTGGGCCACTCTACTCCAGGATGTTCCCTGCATTCTGGGACTACTGCCCCATCTGGGGAGCCTGCCCACTCGGAGAGACTCACATGGTGGCTCTGAGTTGGTCCCAAGTCTCTCAATTCCTCCTCTTCTTGACTCCTGGGTCCTGTCAAAGGTCCTTCAGTCTCCAGTCTCCATCTCACAAAGGGAGCCGCCTTCCAGTGATGATGACCATACCCTCAGGAATAATTCAAAATGCCTGCACCAGCCTATAAAGAAGCTGGGGAGCTCCAGGGAGGGTGTGCTGAGTCAGCAGAGAGGCAATTGCAGTGTCCTTCAGCAGTGGGGGGAGGGGGCAGGCAGGCAGGTTCAGCAATGGTGTCTGACCTCAGTGTGGGGGTCGGTTGGGCTGGCTCACCAGTCAGCTCTCTCCATGATGGCCACCAACCAGGTGTTGAGGTCAGGTGGGCTGGCTCACCCGCCAGCTAGATCTGCAATGAAGGAGGCTGACTCACCTGCGGGCTCACTTCACGATTGTGCCCAACCTCGGCATGGTGGTTGGGCCAATGTCTGTCTTTTTTATGTTTATCAGTCTCTCTCTCTCTTCCCACCCACCTGCCTCATACAGGGATTTGAAAACATGGTCTTCTTCATGCTAGGCAAGCACCCAACCACTGAATTACTGCATTATATCCTCTACCATCTTTTTCTCCTCCTCCTCTTCCTCTCTATTCTGGCATTATCCACTTCAGTTTCTCCACACCCCTCCTTTTTTTGTTTTTGTTTTTTTTTAATGATAGATCAAATATCCTGAAATATACATATATTTTGATAGTCTTCTAATCCCAGCTGAAGTCAAATATTAAAGTAACACAAACATAAGAGAATTCAATATTGTTCCAAGGCACTTATAGTATCTCCATTACCAGATGAAAACAAGAACAATTAGGATGACAATTAGAATATAATAAAAAATAACTTTGCTTACAATTTGCAAAATGTGTTATTATTGCAGTCTTTGTTTCCTGACAACCTATAATGCTGGCTGCGTGAATCCAGTGATTTTAAAATTCAAAAACTATTTTCTAAAATTTCAGAACAAATAATTTACAAATGAGTGCACAAAAGATTTAGACCATGCAGAAATTTCTTATATCTTCTTTTAATAATATTTTATGACTGCATCTTTATCAAATTATATACCTACTCCCCCTGTATATATACAAAATAATGCATATTTGATAATACAGCAAAAGAGTAGTCCCTCAACTCAATTTATCCTGAAAGTATTACCATATTAAGAGGTCTACAAGCAGTGTGCAACAGGGTTAAGGGACAGTAAGGCAATAGTACTTGAAATTACAAAATAAATGATATGTAATACTTTCTCCTAAGGTAGGTAGATGGTCCCAGCAAAGTAATATTACGGTAACAATATACACTGCTGTTAGTCCCACATTTTGAAGATGGAATACTATAAATCTGGCTTTAGTGGAACTTAAATTTTCCAGTACAATTTAAAGTGTCTTTTAGTTTCTTGAATCACCTTCATTCTGAAAGTGTTTGGGTTTTCCACATCGATTACCAAAACCAGTCTCTTGGTTTTGGTTGAACTTTCTGCTATTTGATCTTTCTTGTCACTGAAAGTAGGTGACATTCTGTATGGGTCTCTGTGTGAACGCCTCCTGCTGGATGATCACATTTTCCTTTTCCAGAGGTCATCAAGCCTTTAGATTCTCATTGTTCAGACCATTCCTGATTTTGAAGTTCTTTCCATTATGATCTTATAAATGTATTATGTTCACTTGCCAATACAAAGATTCAGCAGTTCTTTCAGGTAGGGGTGGTGGTGAATCTTCACTAACATCACCACCTTTTTCCACACCCAAATGTATCATTCCTGCCATATCATGTCTAGCAAAGGACATTAGCAATACTTTCCTAGTAGAAATGCTTTCAGTACTAGTGGCAGCAGAAACCATGGCACCTGTTTAAATATTAGTTTTATTCTTGAGCACAGCACCATCAGATTTCCTTTCATCTGACTCCGAGTCATCAAAGTGAAGAGGATTAGTAAAACTAAGAGGTGCTCTGAATAGAGGTGAACTCTTTTGATGATCCACAACATCAAAGGTTTCAACTTGTGCTGTAGGGCTCTGTTAAATTCAGTTTTCATAATTTGACAGTGAATATCTGAGGATTTTCCTTCAGATGAATGAGATGTGGCATTTTCAGATCTATAAAATGGCCACATTACATACCCTTGCTTATCAAGATGAAGTCTGTCTGACTTGGGAAATGTGTCTAAATTCTTCTGTGATTCTTCTGGTGCAATAACAGAGGAGCTTTGTTTGACTGTACTGCACTACAGTCCACACAAGAATTTTGAGAAGTATCATCAAGTTTTAGATCCCCCAAACTTAATTCCTGTGACTTAGAGATTTTATCAATTACACAAAATAAAGCAGATTTAATTTTATTTGCATGTCTCCTATTCAAGAGTGTGTTCCCAGGCTGGGGATATAGCTCAGTTGGTAGAGTACCTGCCTCACAAGCACAAGGCCCTGGGTTCAATATCCAGTACTGAAAAAAAAAAAAAAAAAAAAAAAAAAAAAGGAGTGTGTTCCCAATGAAACTTTTGAACTTTTGGTCCCTCTTGGAGAGTGACTTTCTTAATCTCAAAATTTGAATTTCACTCCAATTTATCTATTTGTTCAATAAAAAAAATATTGCTCCAGAAGCAACCAGATGCTCTCCCACAGTATCAGGTGAGGTGAGCTCCTGTGGCTAGCGCCAACCCCAAACTGCAGCTTGCTCCCCCCCCCCTCTCCTCCCCCTCCTCTCTTTTTCTCCCCCCTCCCCCTCCTCTTCCAGTCTGGGGCTCTTTGGAACGCAGCTCTCCTTTTGCCCTCCCTTCCCCCAACTTGCCTCTGCCACCTCTGCTTCCTCTCTGGCTCTCTCTGCCTCTCTCTCTACCCTTTTTATTCATTTATTTTTATTTCCTTTTTTTTTAAATCCCTATATAGTTTAATAGTAATACTTAGAATCAAAAAGAATGAGAACTTAGGCAAGTGAAAGTAATAAAATGTCTATAAGTAGGAATGGAAAAATTCAAATTATTCCTATTTGCAGATAATATTATCTTATACTTAAAAAACCCTAACATTTCCCCCACAAGACTTATAGAGGTGATAAAAAAATCAGCAAAGTAGCAATATAAAATCTGCATGCAAAAATCAACAACTTTTCCATGCACAAATAGTGAATTTGCTGAGATAAAAAGTCAGGAACCAATTCCAATCACAATAGTTTTTTAAAAAATACCTAGGAATAAGGGTAACCAAGAAAGTGAACGACCTCTACATTAAAAATTAGAAAACACTAAAGAAAGAAATAAAAGGAGACACTAGGTGAAAAGATCTCCCATGTTTATAGTCAGAATTAATATCATTAAAATGGCCATACTACCAAATGTGATCTACAGATTGAGCGCAATACCTATTAAAATGCCAATGACACTCTTCACAGACCTAGAAAAAAACAGTGCTAAAACTCATATGGAGGACAAAACTCACAGAATACCTGAAGCAATATGGAGCAAAAAGAGCATCATTGGAGGCATCACAGTACCTGATTTCAAATTATACTACAGAGTCATAGTAACTAAAACTTCATGAGACTGGCATAAAAACAGACACATGGAGCAATGGAACAGAGTAGAAGACACAGAGGCAATCCCACACAGCTATAGTCATGTGACTCTTGACAAACCTGACATAAACCTACATGGGAAAATAGAAAGTCTATTTAGCAAGTGGTCCTAGAAAAACTGGATATCCATGTGGATTCAGATCTCTTAGCCTGAACAAAAGTAAACTTAAAATTAAGTGAAGGCAAAAGTATTAGATCAAAAAACTTTGCAATTATTAGAAGAAAAAATTGGGGAAGCTCTTCAATATACAGGCACAGGCAAAGATTTCCTGACTAGTACCCCTATACCTCAGGAAATATGATAAAGAATCAGTAAATCAGCATCAAATTTAAAAGGTTCTGTACAACAAAGAAAACAATTATCAGAGTGAAGAGACCACCTATAGAATGGGAGAAAATCTTTGGCAGCCAATCGTCAGAAAATAAATATCCCAAATGAATAAAGAAATATAAAACCTCACCATTAAAACAAATAGTTCAATCAATACATGTACAAATGAACTGCACAGGTACTTATCAAAAGAAATACACATAAAAATGTCCAATGTTTTTTAGTAATCAAGAAAATGCTGATTAAAACTACACTGAGATTTCCTGTCCTGTTAGAATGGCAAGCATGAAGAATACAAATAACAATAAATGTTGGTGAAGATGTGAGGAAAAGAAACACTTATACACAGTTCGTGAGGATTTAAATCAGTATAGAGGGAGCAGGTGTGCTAGCCAGGTGCTGCTCTCATGGGGGACAGTTGCAGGAGACACAATAGTCTCTCCAGTTATTGCCCTGTCTGAACCTTACCCAACCCCTCCCTACAGGAGGGCCTTGGTACCAAGGCCCTTCTAACTGTTCAAGTGTGAATGGCAAAATAACACTTTGTCACCAGCAGAGAAGGAAAACCCAAGTTAGGTCACCTGTACAATATAAAAAGGATTTCAAACCCCAGGCATGCTTTCCATCTAGTTCTTACTGGGGCCTCTCTCTGGTGGTGTCAAATCCACAGAACACTGCAGATGTCTTTTGCCCTGGAACTCTAAGTCTTTGGAACCAGATGGGCTCAGGCTGAGGCTCCTCCAACACTTTGTCCTCAAGTGGTCTACCTGATGTGCTCTGATTGCCCCCTGCTTTAGTCAGCTCATGGTGCTACAACAAACCATAGCCTGGGTAGCTGAAACAACAGATATTTAAACATTTCTTACCTTTCTAGAGCTGGAAGTGGAAAATTGGAGGGCCAGTGTGTTGGGGTTCTGGTGAGAACTTTCACTCTGGATTGTAAACCCAGGGGTTTTTGTGTGTGTGTCTTCACCTAGTAGAGAAAGGTAGGGGAAGCAGATTCTCTCCTTCAAGAGGACTAAGCTGTTTCATGACAGTTTCATTACTGTGACCAAATTACCTACCAAAAGCCCCAACGTCCTAACAAACACAGTGACCTTAGGGACTAAGCCTTCAACATATAAATGATGAGGGGGAGACATAAGCATTTAATCTATGGCACCCCAACTATTGGAAATGGAAGTAGATAATTTCATAGACAAGGGACTGAGAAATGGATACACTCAAAATTATGAAGGTTCATGTTTCAATTTGTACTTGTTTCAGTTTCTCCTGGTCAGTGTCTTAGAAGCCAGGACTGAAGACAAGACTTGGACAGTGACTGGAGTGACTGACATGCCATGCACTGCACACACCCAACACCAAGTAGCAGCACGCAGACAGATGGATGCTAGCAACAGGCTTTGAAGGGGAATTGTTTGAAGCACAAAGAAGGCATCTCTCTCTCTACAGGTATGTCCAGGATGTGTTTCCTTGATCCTTTCTGTGTGTTGCATTAGATGACTCCCAGTTTGTCTTATGGCTATTGATTTTAATTCTAATATATTTATCCAAGTTTATACTGAAATATTTATATTCAGTCAAATTTATCAGTCTTGAAAATAACCTCTACAGTTTTAAAACAAATTTCCCTAAGGTTTCTTGTATGACATTTAAGGTATTTTTTACAATACATTATTTTGAAATTAATTTAGGTTTGCAGAAAAATTGCAAAGGCGGCACAGTGAATTCCTACATGTTCTTTACCCAGACTCTCCTATGTCACATGGTACTATTTTCAATGCAAAGAAATTAACATCTATGCATCACCATTAGCTAAACTGGACTATTCACATTTACTAAGTTTTTCCACTAATGCCTTGATTCTTCTTGTTGTTCCAGGATGCAATACAAGACACTGCATTGCATTTAGTCACCATGTCTTCTCAAGTTTCTTCAATCTGACCACTTATCAATCACTTCTGGTTGGTTTTAATCTAACCCTTTGAAGAGTATTGGTCAGGTTGTTTGTAAAATGTCCCTCAAATTATATTTCTAATGTTTTCTCAAGATAGACTGAGGTTTGCAGAAATGTTGGGGGAGGAATTTAGAGTTTTTAGAAGAATGCCACCAAAGTGACATACTATTTTTATCCCATTATATCAGGGGAGCATGATACAAGAAGGTGCGGGGGTCCTCTCTGCCACATCCCATGTGGGTTAACTGCCAGAGGAGGATGTTGGCGGTTTTCCTATCTATTACTCAAAATAACTTATCTACTCAATGAGCACACAAAAGTCAATACTCTTTTCATATGAGAGGGGGCATGATGGGTCTGGCCATACCAGCTCTGGCCTCTTTACAACAACATGGAGTTGCCCAATTCTCCTTTATTTATAATTTACAGGTAAGAGGGGCAAGGACCAGAAGGAGCTTCTTCTGTGATGGGCAGGATATGGTGGAGTTTGGGAAGCCATTCTCTAAGGGAGAAAATTCCAGAAGGAGAGAGGGAACCACTCCCACACAGTGCCACATACTTCCCCGGCATTTGCTAGAAGCCAGGCCTCTGCATCCCATGGCTCAACCTAGTCTGATTCTGCTAAATAAGAATGGCTTCCCACAAGAAGTTATGCCAGGTGTGATGGCACATGCCTATAATCCCAGCAGCACAAGAGACTGAGGCAGGAGGATCACAAGTTCAATACCAACCTCAGCAACTTAGTGAGGGCTTAAGCAACTTAGCGAGACCCTATATCTACATAAAACATAAAAGTGGCTGGGGATGAGGCTCAGTGGTTAAGCTCCCCTTCATTAAATTCTGGTAGCAAGAAAAAAAAAAAAAAGGAGAAGAAAGAAATAAAGTCAACAGATGTTTCTGGCAGCAATGTTGTCATGATGTTCCAATGGTGATTTTCTATTCCCTGCCTTTCTTCTACATGTGTTTACTATAAAAGACTTGTAAGGAAGATTTGTTCCATCCCTTCTATTAATTTATTCATTTGGTTTGTTGGATATAGAATTGAACTCCAGAAAGATTAAAGATCAAAAGAAGAAAACTGAGAATATGAAGCTAATCTGGGTATTCAGAAAACATAACCACACCAAAAAATAAGTTTTAACAGCAAGCAAGTGTTACCAGGGACATTAACAGGCATGGTACAGGGCATTGGAGGCATACTTCAGTTTTTTGAAATTAAATATAATAAATCAATCTAAAAAGGTAATAAGCCAATGTCTAGTGTTGCCAAACATTCTTATGAATGAACTATAAAAACCACAATAATGACAACAGAGGTAAGAGGTTGCCTTTAAAAAATTCACAAAGGATGTGGATGGACAATTGCCAGGAAAGGACTAGTAAATCTGAAGAAGGTGCTTATTTTTCTTATAAGTAAGGAAATGTAAATTTTTTAAATGAGGTAATACTGAAGAAAGATGATAATGTGTATTACACAAGATGTGAGGAAACAGGTCACTTAAGTCCTCTGGTGTGAATGTTCCTCTCCAGAGCATTCAGGAGAGGAATCCAGTTAAAATAAGTATGTGTACATCTTCTCATGGCCATTTCATCACTGCATGCATCTGAGACATTGTTACCAGGTCTATAGGTCCCTGAGGAGACACATGAGAAGGAGGATCAGTTGGTTGTGGCAGGGAATTAGCAACAACTAGCTTTTCACTACTAGGAAAAGGGATAAGAAAAATGTGCCTGGTGTAGGCTGTGAAATATTCCTCAGAAAACAGGATCAACAAAGTACAAATAGTGACACAGGTAGGTCTATGGTGTCAATGGGAAAGGGGAAGATTCAGAATGAGATTTACAGCACACACACAAAAAAAACTTTAGCAGAGATTGAAAGCACACATTTAAAACAAGTACACATTTTACCATGATGTGGGCATGTTTAATGACACACCTCAAACATTGTGAGTGTTTTTGAAGCAAAAGAATAGATTGGGGACAAGGATGAAGTGAAAAAGTAATGAGTGAGTCTATTGCATGCTTGAAGTTGATTAATTCAACTTTAAATGACTGAAATTTTTTTTAAATTGGGAGACAGTAATAATCAATTGTCCTGCTGGACAGGAGAGAGAGATGCCTGAGGGCAAATGGGTAAGGACCAATGGGAAAAATCTTAGAGACCAGACATGTATAAAGGAAATGTGGCATATTCACATAAAAAGGTGATAACATGAATGAACCTTAAAAATATTATGCCATATGGATGAAGAGACAGACAGAAGAAGACAAATAGTGTATGAATCCATTTGTATGAAACATTCAGAACAGGTACACCCAGGCAGACAGAAGGGTTAATGGTTGCCACAGGCTAGGGAGAGGGGAGAATAGGGAATGACTGCTTAATGAGAATGGGGTCTCCTTTTGGGATGATAACAGTATTTTGGAAACAGATGGAAGGATGGGTGCAAAATGTGAATGTATTGAATGCCAATGAATTTTTCACTTCAAAATGGTATTTTTATGTTATGGTGAACTTTACTCAAAGGATAATTTTCACAAATATTAGGGAAAAGAGTAGATACCTCTGAAAGTACATAGACTTATGTAAAGCCAGGTTTACTAATATTGCTAATAATTAATTAGTCTCAGACCTGAAAACTAGGGGAAGCACATCTCTCAGGTTGATTAATTAGAGAACCAGGATGTAACTTTGGTCTTTATAATCTGCAGTATGATCAAGCAGCATTTAGTGGATATATACCAATATATGCACACATACAGGCTATGTGTGAAGATTATACATGCACACACACACATACACACATACAAATGACGGGGGACCATGGTGGAAGTGAAGTTTGATGCCTTGTCATGAAAAGATGTGTTGATATTATTCAGGGTCTTCAGAGACTTCCCCTTCATCTTGTGAACAATCACAGTACACTAAGCAGGGGATTGTCTAACTTGGCATACTTTTTGAGAAGACCAGTCTGGCTGCATGTGGAGAGTGCATGGCAGGGTGGATGCTGGTGTCTCTGCTGAGGGCAAGAACAGGTCAGTTGAATTTGGAAGATGTGGGGACAGAAACTTCATGGCTGAATTTGAAGCAGCCTTAGGAGAAGGACCAGAATGACTGGTTATTGGGAGAGAAAGATGTCAGGCACACTGCTGGGTCTGCCTTTCACAGATAGTGAGATAATAATATCCTGACCCAAAGCACGAGGTATGGAGTCATGGGTCCATTTCACACATGGTGGGTTTGGGGTATATTTGATGATTCCTGACAAGTATTCAATATGTCCAGGCTGAGGCTGGGGCATAACAACTATTCTCTTATTAAGTGTTAACAGAAGCCACTGGCATGGAGATGATGGATTATTGGAGTCTAAAGTGAAATCTTTGAAAAAATTATAATTTGAATTATAATTTGAAAAAAATTATAAATTTCTACTTGATGAGTGAGGGAAGATCTTGAGGTACAGGCAAATTTATATTAGAGCTAAAAGGTTACAAATATTGATGTTTCATGTAAACACAAAGTTGCCTAGCTTAACTAGTTATTGTTCTCACAAGCAAATAGCCTTGACTTTTCTGAATCAGAGTGAATTTGTCTTTGCTTCCTCTCATTACAAAATAACTCTATGAAGTTTTTTATTCCAGAAGAAAACTCCTGCATGTGAAAACTCCATGATCCTTGCTTTACATGTCTCGAGGGCTTACTGTCCTTGTCTTGGTCTGGTTTATGGCATCTGCTAGCTTATAAACCTTCAAGTGAAGGCTAATGGGTGGCTATTCCCATGTTTGTTCAATATGTGTATATGTGAGTTTCACATAGGTGGTGAATTAATATGTGACCAATATGTTTAATCTTATTATTAATCAGAAAAATTCAAATGAAATTCCTTGTGATATGACTTTTTAGACAGACAGAAAATGAATGGCATTTTAAACATTCAATAATATTAGTATTTGGCCTGGTTTGTAGAGAAACAGAAATTTATATAGCCACCAATTGAGCAAAGTTTTTAAAATTATGTATGTGCTTGCCACAATTAAATTTCCAAGTACCTGTTATAGAAAATTTATTTTTTTCAAGTCAGACATACCTATGCCTTTGTATACCTTTAATTATCCAAACAAATTGATTTAATGACTGGGAAGTATGGGAAAACATGTCCACCTAAGAATCATGCTAGTTTCATGTTGCTACCCAAAATTCAGCCACATAATAGCGCTGAAAACCAAAAATGCAACCACGAAGCATTAAGTAGAAACTTCAAAAATAAAACAACAGAAGGATATCTAAATACACTTTATAGAAAATTAATATTTTTTGGCATACTCCACTAGTAAAATATTAGTCTAAAGTCAGTTCACATGATTAACTTCAGCCTATGGCATTGAAAGGGCCCCCGGAGTTAAAAGGGGCTGCTGAAGCTAGTGTCGCAGGATGCAGATAAGTGGGAAATAAACCCTTTTATATGCTTCCCTGATCCTGTCTTCATCCCCTCCAAATGAGTTTTGTTTACCTGCTTCTTATATAAACATTCGATTTTGCCTTCAAATTTACACCAGTAAAATTTGTTAAAAGATGCTTGAAAAAAATCTGTTGCACACAGAACTAAAGCACATATATCAGCAAGGCTCAGAGGCGGTCTCTAACTTGAATTTATTTTCTCAAATCACTTTATGGAGTCATCTATCACTCCAAATACTTGGTTAATTGTACTTTTTTTCCCCCATGAAAGCAGTAATCTAACTTTGAAGAATTTAAATAATATTTCTGGTTTTTGTTGTGTCCTACTCCCAGGAACAACTCAAGTTGATAAACAAATGTTGTTGGATAAGGTTGAAAGACTTTCCTTGAGTTCTAAAGAAGCACATATTAATTTCTCTAAAAATTAAATGTGATTAGGGATTATGATGTTCAGTCCTTTCTAGCTCACATTGCCCACTTTTAACGAGATTAGAGAAAACATATTAATAACATGGATTCACTGCTACTTTATGCACAAGATCTGTAAACACGCAACCTTTGTTCTGTGCTCTTCAAAAAAGGACAAATGCAATCACATACAACATGATAAAAAATGCATACCAAATTTCATAATTAACTCTAAGTTTGAATGGAGATATACTTGGATACTTGGGGTTGTTACAGTCATATGAGTTAGTCTGGGTCAAGTTTCTCCACAGAACTGCACTTTGAGGTCAGTCCCTGTGGTGGCCTCTGCTACCTGAGGCCTCCCTCAGTCAGCAGCTCTCACCACCTGGGGCTGGCGTCTCATGCAGGCAGGAGCTAGGTAGCTGACAGGCGCAGAGGCTGTGGGCAGCTGAACTCTCCTCTGGCTTTGGTTCCTGATCCATGCTGCGGGGCTCTGATCTGGTGGTGGCATCTCCACAGGGCGAGTCAGTGCCACCCATGCACTGTGAGGTGAGTGGGTGGAAGAAGGGAGGCACAGACAAGTTCCCAGGGGCCCACACTCGCCTGCCCTGCCAGCCAGGGGACACCGGGGGACACGTTGTGGCAGAGTGGGTCATGGGCCACTTCCCCTGGGCTCAGGTATCCTTGTGGTGCCTGAGTCATCTTTGTGGCACCCACCAGTCTGTCCCCAAGCCATGCCAGCCAGGGTATCTAAGCACACTGGAAGCCCTTGGGGATGCCTTTGGCTCCTCCAACCACTGTGTTCCTGGGCCCATCTGTGTCACTGATGATTCCAAAGTAGTCTGCCACCTCGGTGTTAAATGTGGTGCCACACTCAAAACCAGCAGACATCTTTTGGAACTAGATAAAGAATCAAATAGTGATGTCATTGGTATCAGTTTTCACATGGAGAATGGCTGCACTGCTCCTGAGACTTTCCTGCAGGCCATCTCTGATGCCCGCTGTCTTTGACATTGGAGCCGAGGTTAGTTTCACCATGTATCTGCTTGATATTGGTGGAGGCTTTCCTGGATCTGAAGAAGTAAAGCTAAAATTGGAAGAGATTACCAGTGTGATTAACCCAGCACTGGACAAATACTTTCTGGGGGACTCTGGAGTGAAGATCATAGCTAAGCTAGGTAGATATTATGTTGCTTCAGCTTTCATGCTTCTGGTAAATATCATTGCAAAAAAAAAAAAATCATATTAAAGGAACAGGCAGGCTCTGATGATAATGTGTCAAGTAAACAGATTTTTATGTATTATGTGAATGATGGAGTATACAGATTATTATTCAATTTTATCCTTTATGATCATGCACATGAAAAACCACTGCTGCAGAAGAGACCTAAACCAGATGAGAAGTATTATTCATTCAGCATATGGGAAATGGCATGTGATGGTCTTGATGGGATTGTTGAGGGCTGCTGAAAATGCATGTGGGTGATTGGATGATTTTTGAAAACATGGTCGCATATACTGTTGCCACTGCTTTTACATTTCATTGGATTTCAGAGGCCAACTATCTACTATGTGATGTCAGGACCAACATGGCAGTGCATACAGCAATTCCAGAACCATGGCTTCCCACCCAAAGTGAAGGAGCAGGACATTGGCACTGTGTCTTGCCTTGTGCTCAGGAAAGCAAGATCAAATGTTATTTGGCAGCCTGTGCCTCCACTAGTATCAACGTGTAGATGCCACTCTGTAGCTGTTAACTGCAAGGTTAAGTTAAGGGATCTGGGGGAACCACTTAACTTAATTACTGCTATTTTTGAAATGTCTTTCTAAGAGTAGGATTGGCACAGATGCAGCATATGGACTAGAAGTTGGGGTCACACTTATCTATGTTTTTATGGAAACTATTTGAACATTTGTTTATGGATTTTTATTCACTTTTCAAACAATTTACTAAAGAGTGCCCCCTCAGCTGCCCAGTAAGCATTTGTAGCTTGTACAATGGAAGAATGGGTCAAAAGCTTAATGTTTTGACATGTTTTGAAAATAAAGTATCATGAAATAATTAGGTATTGGGGGAGAAAAAAGAACTGTACTCACTCTGAAGGAAATCTTCTGGGATTGAACATAAGCATTCTAAGAAGGAAGTTGGAGCAATTATCTGCTTCAGCCTCAAACAAATCCAAACAAAATAAAGGGTGTTCAAAGAAAACCCAGGGATCAGTTCTTTTCCTTTAGACAATAAAATCAGAATCTACAAATGTGCTGATAATAATAAAAGAAGTTTAATTAACTAGATAATCAATATGTTCTCATGTTCTGGGTAAGTTTCCGTTAGGTCCTCTGTTATAGTTTGGATCTGGAATGTTCCCTAAAGGCTCATCTGTTGAAGACTTCGCCCCCAACATAGCAGTGTTCAGAGGTGGCGCTTTCAGAAAGTGGTTGGATCATGAAGGCTTTGACATCATTGATTATTCTACCAACAGATTCATAATTTGATGGCATTATTGGGATGAATTGGAAACCATAGTGAGTGGGATCTAGTTGCGGGTCCATGGGAACATGCCTGAGAAGACTTGTCCTGGCAGCTTCTCCACTCTCTACTTCCTGACTGCCATAATGTGAGCAGTTTTCCTTCATCACACCCTCCACACCATGACAGTCTGCTTCACCACAGGCTCTGAAACAATGGCACTTAGTACCATGGACTAAAACCTCTGAAATGTGAGGAAAAAATAAACCTTTTCTCCTGTTTTTGATGTTTTTATTAGTGCCTTATAGTTATACATAACAGTGGGGTTCATTGTGACATCTTCATAAATGCATATAACAGATTGCTCTATTTCAATCGATAGTACTTCCCCTTTCCCTTTCCTCCTTCCTCTCCCTGATTCCCTTCCTATACTTTATTGGTCTTCTGTTCATTTTTTTAACTTATGCATTGTAGTTATATATAAAATTGTGATAGATGTCATAGATGAACTTAGTATATTTTGGTCAACTTCATACCCAGCTCTTCCCCTTTCCCTCCTATCATTCATCTAACCTCTATTTCCCTTCTATTTTTGTGAGATCACATTAATTTTTTTTTCTCTCCATGAGAGAAAACATTTGACCTTTGACTTTCTGAATCTGGTTTATTTCTCTTAGCCTGACTCTTTCCAGTTCCACTCATTTATCAGAATATGACAAAGCTTTGTTTTTCTTTATGGCTGAGTCAAACCTATGTGTGCATGTGTGTGTGTGTGTGTGTGTGTGTGTGTGTGTACATATACCACATTTTCTTTATCCATTCATCTATTAACAGGCACCTAGGCTGGTCATGAGAGAACATCTGTCATCTGTAGGATAAGTATTTACAGTCACCCCAATACACATGTCAGTCCAGGTGGTATTGTAGAGCATTCAGTCTTTTGCTATCTGAACCCTCCTGTGAGAACTGCACCTAATGTAGGCCTCACACTGGGCTCTACCAGGAGTAGGAGTCCAGGGAACCTGGGAAGGAAGCGAGTCAGAGTGACAACCAAGTGTCCTGGTGCCTGCATTTCTGCTTCCTAGAGACTTTGGTGTTAACATCTGAATCATGGTCTCTGTCATGTGACAGGAGCATGCCTGTGTTGGGAAGTCCTTGTGCAAAAGCACTAGTTGAGATTTCCTGGATTCTATGGTGACACCCTGCTCCGTCATAAAGAAATGGTGTTAACGTTTTCTATTCCTTCCTAGGCAGGAATCCAGAGGTTTGCCTCCAAGAGCCCAAGACAATTGGATACCGTGAGGAAACACTGGAGGAAAAAGGGAGGAAAGAGCAGAAATGAGAAGACTTGGTCATGTGGAAAATGAGTTCTTGAGAAGATGCCAAATGGGGTGAGTGGCTAAAGTGTTACACTTTGCTTGTTTAATTTTGTCTTCTCTCTCTCTCTCTCTCTCTGCGTATGAGTGTTGGGGTCTTAAGCCCCCTTGCTCTTCTTGACCAGCAACAAGGGAAGGGGACACTCCCCAACAAGATCAGACCAGGATAGGTAGGGCCGGCTGACCTCCGGCTCCCAGCCCTCCGGTCGGAGGACAATCAGACGCATCAGGGAGACCAGTCACAGCAGGAACTCATTTATTGAAGAAATCACACAGCTTTTATGTAGGGTGGGGGGCTAGGCGGGAACCAATCAGCTTAAAGGTCAGCAAGGCATGGGGAGTTCACACAGGTGAGAGTCCCATAGGACTATATGGCAAGCACGAGCTGATCACGTTCGAGGAACTGTTGTTAACCAATCCCTGATGGTCATCCGATTTATCATCATTAACCTTTGAAACTGCCTTTGAGGTCTTGATCTTGCTCACTCGCCAGGGAGTGAGGAGTCAGCCTGAGTTAGTTAATGTGTCATTAGTCCCAACATATGAGTGTGTGTGTGTGTGTGTGTGTGTGTGTGTGTGTGTGTGTCTGTGTCTGTGAGAGAGAGAGATAGAGAGAGAGAGAGAGAGAGAGTTGGTTACTGGCATGGAATCCAGGGCTTTGCACATCAGATCTCACATTGACATCACATACTATAAGCATTGGTATGTATTTATCTCCACGGTATGTTGATTTTAATTCTTTTAGATAAATACCAAGGAGTGGGATACCTGGGTTATATGGTGAATTCATTCCTGGTCTTTTGAGGAATCTCCATAACACTTTCCAAAGTGGTTGTATTAATATGCAGTCCCCCCAATACTGTAGTGTACCTTTCCCCTCTACCATTATCAGCAATTATCATTATCTTGATGATTGCCATTATGAGGCAAGATGAAATCTTAGGATAATTTTGATTTGCATAGTCCTGATTGCTAAAGATGTTGAACAGTTTTTCACATATTTGTTGTTCATTTGTATTTCTTCTTTAGAAAAAAATCTAATTAGATCGATTTTGCCTATTTATTGAGTGGGTTTTTTTAATTTTAATTTTTTCATCTAAATGTTTTTATTGAAACAAATAGTTGCAAGAACTTACTTTCCTCACTCTAAAATAAAACATAACAATACAGGCAAAATTCATTTGGTAGCATAGTTCCAATATGTAAAAATTTTCCTCATCATGGTGAGGTAGTGTTGTTCATAAGCAGTTGTTCTTCTGTAAAATATTACCCCAGACCAGTAGTGTCACACAAGGTGGTCTTAATTCTATGTGTGGAAAGTATGTTATATAGGTGCTGAAAGGTGGTAGAGGTACAAACACAACTTTTAAGAAAGAAGTACAAACACAACTGTTTAAGAAAACTAAATAATTTAAAGTAGAATTTTCAATCCCCCTCATCTCCCATAATAAAAAGTAGTGATGGGATCTGACACGTACGTTTGGTTTTTATCCTGACAATTTACCAAGTGTCCCCCATAACTTGCATTGTTAGGAGTATGGGTAATATAGTTCATTCACGCTGAAGACAGGTATATCCACTCCTTCCTCCTCTTCCCTCCTTGTTCATGTTCTTTATGGCACATGCTATCTGAGGGTCTTTAAGAATCACCCTGCTGTTTAGCTCCTTCTAAAAACTTGTCCAAACCAAAAGGATCTTCTTCAAACTGAACTAGTCCTTCTTGGTCTCTCTATGATCTGAACCAGAAAACTCCCTGTCAGGAACATATCTGTTGGTCTTCATTCTAGTTTCTAGGTCATCACCATACATGTCCTTGTCCAGATTTTTACTGGGCCTATAAACACTCTGAGCCATATCTTTACCACCTCTCCATGCGTGATCATAAACACTGTAAATTTCATCTTCTCCACCTGCAAATCCACTATCTACACCCTAGATTGGTTGAAAATCTTCTGGCCATACTGCAGTTCATTGGAATTCCAAGGATTGGGCACACAAGAGCAATGAGTTCACTGATATTTCGATTTTCATTTCTCTGCAGCTTTGACCTCTTATCAAGAGCTGCCCTAAAAAGATTCCAGTCATGCTGTCTCTCTTTTCATCTATCATGACAGATTTCATTTCTCTCAGGTGTCTCCCTGTCCTCTTTTTCCACATGGATTTTGATCCCACTCCCCTCTCTCTGGCTTTTTTAGGCAATTTATTCAAGTTTCTCTTCATGTTTCTTCTTTCCTTTTTGCACCATCTTTTGCTGTGTTTGGACATGCATTTCCACAGCTTCATGAATCTTCCAAAGTTCTCATTTAGATTTACTGTCTGAAGTCCTCTTCCATCAGCAGCTAGATGTTTATCTAATGGAATTGTATAACCCTTTGCATCTTTCCACTTGGAAATAGGAGAAATCTTCCACTACTGTTCCTTTACAGTCATCTTTTGACTAGGAGAATGCATGACAGGTGCAGGAGAAGAAGTTCCCCAGGGAATTTTCTTATTAATCTTAAACATTGGAGGTTCCTTTGGATCTTTCTGCATTTCTACCATTTGACTAGCTCTCTGTTTAGCTCCAGAGTTGAAAACTACTCCCTGCTGAGATGGTGTGTAGTGGATGCACTGAGCAGGAGCCAGTTTATCAGCTGCTGGTTCTGGCATGACTGTGGCAACCATCTGTTTTCTCTAAGGCTACCCTTGTCTTTTCTGTTATCTCTTTAATAAAGGTATACCCAGGATATCAGCCCATGTCGTTCTGAGCTCCAAAGAGAAGAAAAAGAAGGCTATTTCCAGATCCTTCCATATGGAGGACCCAAATCTTTTTGAGTTTTTATATATTCTGGATATTAAACCCCTGTCAGAAGAGTAACTGGCAAAGATTTTCCCCTGTTCTGTAGGCTCTTTTCTTTACACTCTTAATGACTTCCTTTGCTGTGCAGAATCTTTTTAATTTAATGACATTGCACATTGATTCTTGGTTTTATTTCTTGAACTTTAAGAATCTTACTAAGGTTGTTGTCTGTGCCAACATATTGGAGTGTTGAATTTATTTTCTTCTAGGAGTTTTACTGTTTCTGGTCTAATTACTATGGTTTTTAACTACTTTGAGTTGACTATTATGGAGGGTGAGGGGTAGGGATCTAGTTTCATTCTTCTACATATAGATACCCAGTTTTCCCATCACCACTTGTTAAAAGGACTTTTTTCAATGTATGTTTTTGGCACCTTGGTCAAGGATCAGATGACTGTGTTTATGTATTTGTCTATGTGTCCTCTAGTCTATTCCACTGATCTTCATATTTATTTTTATGACAATACTGATTTTCTTATTATAACTCTGTAGTATAATTTGAGATCAGGTATTATGAAGCTTCCCACCTTGCTCTTACTGCTCAGGATTTCTTTGACTATTCTGAACCTTTTATTCTTGAATATACATTTGATAACAGTGTTTTCTAGTTCTGTCAGGACTATCATTGGCATTTGATATGAATCTCTAGATTTATTTTGGTAATATTGTCTTTTGATTATTTTACCTATTCATAAACATGTTCAGTATTTCCATCTTGTAAGGTCTTCAATTTATTTCTTCAGTGTTTCACAATTTTAGTTGTGGAGTTGTGGAGATATTTACCTCATGAGATTCATTCATAAGCTTTTTTTTTTTTTTTTTTTTTGAGGCTACTGTGAATCAAGTAGTTTCCTTGATTTCTTTCTTGGTAGATTCATTTTTTTTTCAATTTAAAAAAAATTTTAACTTATTTTTTAAATTATGTTTTTATTTTACAGACTGCATTTTGATTCATTGTACACAAATGGGGTACACCTTTTGTTTCTATGGTTGTGCATGGTATAGATTCATCCATTTGTATATTGATTTTTTTTGTATGTTAATCTTTCATCCTACTGCTTTGCTGAATTTGTTGACCAGATGTAGAAATCTTCTGCTGAATTATTTTTGCTGGGAGGGAGTGTCCTCTCTGTATAGTATCATGTCATCAGCAAACAGAAATAGTTTGACTTCTTCATTTCCCATTTGCACCCCTTTAATTTTCTTCTCTTGCTTCATTGCTCTGGCCAGAGTTGCAAGGACTATATTGAATAGGAGTCATGAGAGTGGATTTAGAGGTAAAACCTTTGGTTTTTATATTAGCTTTGTGTTTGTCATATATAACCTTTATGATATTGAAGTAAATTTCTTCCATCCCTAGTTTTTTTTCACTGCTTTTGATATAACTAAGTGGTGAATTTTGTCATTGACTTTTTCTGCATTTGTAGAGATGATTGTGTAACTTTGTTCTTGAGTCTATATGATGAATTACATTGATTTATGTATATTGACCCAATCTTTCATCCCTTGGATGAATCCAACTTAATAATGGTGTACAATCTTCTTAATATGTTTTTAAACATGTTTGCTAATATTTTACTAAGTATTTTTGCATATATTTTCATCAGGGGTCTTGGTCTGTAGTTTTCTTTCCTTGATGTGTGTTTTTGTGCTTTTGGTAGCAGGATGATGTTGCCTTCATAAAATGAGTTTGAAAGTGTTCCCATCATTTTTATTTCATAGAAGAATATGAGGAGGGCTGGGGATATAGCTCAGTTGGTAGAGTGCTTACCTTGCAAGTACAAGGCCCTGGGTTCAATCCCTAGCACTGCAAAAAAAAAAAAAAAAAAAAAAAGGATATGAGGAGAACTGGCTTCAGTTATTTAAGGGTCTGGTAGAATTCAGATGAGACTCCATCTGGTCCTGGGATTTTCTTTGTTGAATGGCTTTTAATTGCCGCTGTAATCTCATTGTTATTGGTCCGTTTATATTTTCTCTATCCTTTTGGTTCAGTTTGAGAAGGACATATGCATCTAGAAATTTGTCAGTATCTTCTAGATCTTCCAATTTTGGGGGATATAAGTTTTCAAAATAGACCTTAAAAGTTCTCTGAATTTTAGAAATGATTGGTGATGTATCCTTTTATCTCTAATTTTGTTGATTTGGGTCTTCGCTTTATTTTGGGTAGTTTGGCTAGGGATTTATTCATATTGTTTATCTTTTCAAAGAACCAATTTTTTGCAGCATTGATTCTTTGTATTTTAAAATATTTCAATGATTTTGACTGTGATCTTTATTCTTTTCTGTCTTCCACTGATTTTGGAATTAGTTTGTTCCTGTGTTTGTTTCTAGTGCTGACATGTAGCATGTTCATTTGGTATCATTCTGATTTTTTTGTGTGTTGTTGTTGTTGCTCTTGTTGTTTTGTGTGTGTATACAGTCACTTAATGCTAAATGTCCTCATCTTAAAAGTGCCTTCATAATGTCACAGAGATTTTAGTGTGTTGTATCTCCATTCTTGTTTGATTCTAGTAATTTTTTAAATTTCTGCTCTCATTTTTTCTATGCTCCATTCATTTAAAAGATAATTGTTCAATCTCCATGTGTTCATGTGGTTTCTATATTTTTCTATTGATTTCTAATTTTATTTTATTATGATCTGATAGGATCTAAGGATAACAATTTATTTCTTGTTTTTTCTATCAAGACTTGCTCAATGACTTAAAATAGGGCCTGTTTTGGAAAAACTATCACAAGTTCCTGAGGGAAAAAAAATTCATCTTTTGGGTAAATTTTATATAGATATATGTTATGTTCACTTATAGTAGTATATGGATCACAATCGTGTTCATTGACTTTTATCTCTGGATCACCTAATCTACTATGGTATGGGTGTGTTCACATCACCCAGTATCATTGTATTGGGGTCTGATTGGGAATTACAGTCAATAAGTGTTTATTTCATTTAATTAAGTGTATCAACATTTGGGGCATAAATATTTCCTATCATATCTTTTTGTTGGGCTGTTCCTTTTAAATGCATGTAGTGACTTATCTCTTCTGATTAATTTTTGCTTAAAACCTGTTTTATCAGCCATGAGAAGAGCTATTCCTTATTTTTTTACTCCATTTGCATAAGTTATGTTTTTTCATTTTTTGCTTTCAGTCTTGGATGTCATGGCATTTAATATGAGTAACTTGCAAACAGCATATGCTGGGTTTTGTTTTTCAATACATTCTGTCAGCCAGACTGTTCAGTGTTATGAGATGTCTATTCTGAGACATTTTGTTTTGTTTCTGAGATTTAATTCATTCTTAATTTATACATACTTTATTGCTCTTCTGGAGAGCATCACCAATTTGAGAGCTCTGGGATTTGTTTTTGAGTGCTTTGTATAGTATATCTTTGGTTTAGTGATCAAGAATTGTTTTGGTTTATTCAAATATTTCCTCCTTTAAGTTGATTTATCATGTATTTTGTCACAGTAACAAAAGCTTACTAAGAAATCTTTCAATTTTCTTGGGCCTCTGAAGGTGCAGAACATTAATTAGTTTCCTCCTATTAAATATCCTAATATGTTCATTATTTTATTATTCTTATTTTTTTCTCTGTTCAAAATGACATACTTTTTTTTGTACATATTCTGGATTTTGACTACAGCCTTAACAGATGAAGAAAATTAAACTGAATGCAGTTTTGGTTATCATAATTAAAGTTGTATAATAGTTAATCGTTTTTATGGTGCTGGGGATTGAACCTGGGGCCTTGTGCATGCTATGCAAGCACTCAACCAACTCAAGCTATCTCTCCAGCCCCATACAAATAATTTTAAAAACATGTTTAACAATCAAACATTATCACGTATAGGGGCTGGATTACAAAAGTCATCTCACTGAATGGCTCTTTTCAAACAATTTCAACTTTATTCATTCTACACACTAGCAATATACCATATGATGGCATTATACTGTGGTGTCTGTATGTTAATGTTCCCTTTTCTCTCCTCTGTTATGCTTCATAATGGCAATCTTGCATTTTTATGTTGCACTAAGCCAGCAGATTGTATAGTGTCTAATGACGTGTTCCTACTATGAAAACACTTTATATAAAGACTTACAGAATTTGAATATAAAGTCTTAGCAAATAGTTTACCATTACTAAAGTGTATGTATGCTTATAAGTGGAAAAATTTATTCTAATAAAATGAATATAAACATGATAATGCAGACAACCCATGTAATGCTATTGTTACACTTTATGCAGGTTTATAATTCCCAGTCCCTGCCACCAGCTCTTGTCTACTAATGAATCAGTAAGGATGGTGCTAAGGCCAGATTTAATTCTTCATTTGTGATGACTGAATCTCAGAGAGCAAGTTAAAATATTTTTTCACCTTCCCTGAATCTTTTCCTGGCATCCAGCTTCAGCTGGACAGATTTCTCTGCTCACTCTACTGTGCCAAAGATCACACATTGTGTGAAATGACATCTGCTGATGATGACTGGTACTGCAGGCAATGTGCAGTACATCAAAGAATGTGCTCTCTCTCTTCTTTCAAACCATAATCTCTGTTCCAAAGAGATTGATTTTAACATCAGAATTAAGTTGGTCCTCTATTTGGACTTGTTTTTAATACATTGTCCTTCATCATACATGTGACAGCAGAGGACTGTTTCATCAAAACTTGACTATTGATTAAACACCTCTGTCCTGGAGAGAAGCCTTACTCCCTCTGTCAATATATAAAGGCAGAGATAGAGTTTCAGATCTAACACTGCTCAAGGGACACATGAATGTTATTTTGCCTGCTAGCTATGACTCTTTTTCAAGAAAAGCAGTTTGATAATTTTCTTGAGTGGCCATTCTTTTTTTCCTTTCTAATTCTTATAAATGATTTTGCTGAGAAATAATTTCCAATATCTATATTATTCATCTTGGTGTTCTGTAATTCATAATTTTCATCTTCTTCCTAAACTTTCCTCTTCATAACTTCCAATGTTTCCATATGAGATACATGGAGTTTATATTATTGCTTTTTCTCTTTACCATCTTGCAAATTCTCTTAACCATTATCTGAGCTTGGTAACATTCTAAACACAGAAAGGCACTTCCATTAGAGAAAAACTGGTACAATGATGTACGGAAAAGATAGAAAATTATCACTGAGAGTCATTCAACACCTTCTTTCTTAACATATACTGTAGTGGTGTTGGTTAATTTGGAAGCATTTTGAAAGTCATCAGACCATCAATGTAGATATATACATATGACATGACATTCACAACTCCGCACTATTTGATGGACTCTTCTCTCTGTCATCCCTCAGCAGCATCCTGAGTTTATGCCACCCTCCATCATCCCAGATCCATGAACCTCTCTGGTTACCATTCACCTTCAGCCAATGGAAAGCACTGCTGGGAAGAAGTGAACTAGAGGATAAAGAGACCAGGGTGCTCATTCCATGGCCTTTCTTGTCTTTCTTGAAGTTTTTCTAAGACCATTGCTGAGGTGGCAGCAGTTCTTCCAGGACTACCTCAGGCCAAAGCCCAGGAATACATCCTTCCCTGCCCCTGATACCTGGAGATGCAACCATCTTTCTGCTGTCATGGGTCCATAAATGGACTCTATAGCACTGCCCACACCTCTCTGAAATTTCCCTGCCTCAAAGGCCCTTCAACAACCCCTCTGCATATGCCATTTATTCCAAGATATGGTGATTTTGACTTAAAATTTGAATACCGTCCTTTCTTTTTCTTTAAACGTTGGAGGGACCACAAACTGTCTCTAGGAAAACACTTATCTTTCACCTAATTGTGAAAATGGCCCATGAAAGACCATTTCTATTCAAAAATAGTTTTTCATGGGTCCTTCTATACTTTTTTAAAATGTTCAAGTTACATGGAGAGAAAGATGTTTAGTTTAGTTAGAGAACAAGCATGAAGGCAAAGCACTGAGCCCTACTATAAGAATGTAAAGGCAAATATTATGTGGGCTAAGCCTCAAGGATGCCTTAGCTATACAGGGACCACACATTTTTTTCAGACATAAATATCACCTACATCAGAGAGCTCTGAAATTACTGAGTCCACCTGTACCTGTAGGCTGGTGTTTCTTGGCTCCAAAGAGTGTGGCTCTATCAGTTAATTCCAAAATTGATGAAGGGCAATGGGGGATTAGAAAAGACAGACATACACACAGAGAAAGCTGAGACCAGGTAGATTTTTATACTCTTATGGAGATATAATGACCCAGAGCTAACTCAGCCTGTTTATTATTATAGGTTTTAACATCAAAATGATTTTTTGTGAGAAAGTTTCTTCAAAGCATGCAGGATAAAAGACAAAGTGCTGGGCAATCCAATTATAATTATCAACTTGCACTCATAATTCTCTACCCCCAGAAGCTGGTGCCTGAATTCAGGGTCAAGACTGATAGTGCCGTGGCATGCATGGAATCTCTTTTTAGCAGGGTGTCACCATAGCATCCGGTCAGTCTTAACTAGTGCTTTTGCACACGGACTTCCCAGCACAGGCATGCTCCTGTCACGTGACAGAGACCATTATTCAGATCATAGCTCCTGACAGATTGTTACAATATTGAAATACTTCTATAGTGGTTGATGAAGAATCCTGAATGGCCCCTTTTTGCTGGCCTACCCCTACCTCTTTTATGGCACCATTGATAGTTCCATGTTCTCTTTGCAGCTAAAGCCTTCTGGGTTGAATCTAGCCCTACAGATGACATCAATTCTCACTGGATGCAGTCTGTGCAATTCTTGGTTTAAGTTTCTGAATATCATACGTGGAGATCCTGTTTTTATTTAAATCTTTGACATTTTGGAATTTATCATAGTTTTGGCATTAATTTGGCTTTTTGGAACTAATACACTAAATATTATTTACTTTGACTACTAATTTTTGCACCCCTATACTTTCTACTTGATCTTAATGTTTTTTCACTCTGGAACTCTCCCATCTGTATCCACTCTAGAATTCAGTTTTCCAATTGGATAGTGCTAATCAATTTCATCAAAAGCATTAAAATAATGAGAATGGTGTTAGTTACTTCTGGACACAGTGACAGACTCATATGGGACCTTGTCTTTCAGCCAAGTGTTGCTGTAAGAGAAGGAAAGAGTCCACTTTCTCTGGTTAGACCTCTCTACAGAGGTCATAGTCAGCTTGGGCTGTCATAACAAAGTTCCATGACAGGGTTGCTTGAACAAAAAAAAAAAAATATTTATTAACAGTTCTGGAAATGAAGACTGAGATTCAGATATCATTAGTGCTGGTTTCTTTTGAGAAATTTCTCCTTGGCTTATAGATTGCTGTATGCTCTCTGTGTCCTCATATGATCTCCTTCTGTATATGTGTGTCTGTGTCCTCCTTATATGCATATATGTTTTATTATAATTATCATTTATTAGTTGTACAAATTAATGGACTTCATTGAACCATTTTGGTAGGTGCTTTGATCATGTCCACTCTCCCCTTGGCCCTCTCTCACCCTCTCCTCTGTCCCTCCTGAACTGTTTCTGGTTCATAGTTGTCCCTATTCCACTTTCACGACATATTTTTTTCACCCCTAGTTTTTGTATATGAGAGAAAACAGGCTATACCTTCCTTAACTGTGTCTGACATATTTCACTTAACTCCATGTCCTTGAGTTCCATCAGCTTTCCTACAAATGACAGGATTATATTATTCTTTATGGTTGAAAATACTCCATATAGTATATATACTTTTTTAAAGATTGTGTATATGTTGACAGGCACCTAGGCTGATTCCATATCTTTCCCCATTGTGAATAGTGCCACAATAAACATGGGCATTGAGGTATCAATTTGTATGCTGGCTTTTTTTTACTTTGGAGAAATACCCAGCAGTCGAATACCTGGATCATATGATAGTTCTTTTTTTAGTTTTCCAAGCAAGATCCATCTTGTTTTCTATAGAGTTTATACTCATTGACATTCTCACCATCAGTGTAAAAGAGTTCCTTTTACTCTATATCCTCACCAGTATTTGTTATTTTTTTAATTTATTTTTTATAATAGTCATTCCAACTGGGGTAAAATGAAATTTCATTGTAGTTCTGATTTGTATTTTCCTGATGGATAAAGATGTTGAACATTTTTTTTCTTTTATTGACTGGCCATTTGTATTTCTTTTGTGAAGTACATTCAGATAATTGTTCCATTTCTTATTGTATTACATATTTATTAGTTGTTAAGTTTTTGAGTTTTTAAAAAAATATATTCTGCATATTATTCCTCTGTCAAATGAATAGCTGAAAAAGATTTTCTCTCACTCTCTAAGTTATCTTTTCACTCTATTTATTATACCCTTAGCTGGGCAGAGGTTTTCTAATTTGATTCATCTCTCATTGTTAGTGAATAGGTGGCATTAGTGCCTTCCTTGCCCTTAAGAGTTCAGTTTCCTATGGACCTGGTGTCCATGGTGAAAAGGTGCAACCCCCATGCAGAGGGGCTGAAAGTGGGGTCTCAGTCAATCATTCCCTTTGAGCACAGGCTGATGAGGGGCTGTGGGTACCCCTCTATAGAACTTGCCAATGACAGTATCTAGTTATAACCAAATAAGAGTGGCCTTGTGGCTTAAAGGTTTCCTTTCAAGAACCTACAGCCTATGATGCAGGACCAGGAAGCAAGGAGGAAATGGTGGCCCAAATAGACCTGTGCTCCTCTGCTGGTGGGCTTCATCTGCTAACTGACCAGTAAAATCTCAAAAAAACTCTACTCCAAGAATTCAAATAATCCAGTCGACAAATGGGCTAAGGAAATGAATAGACACTTCACAGAAGAAGATCTACAAGCAATCAACAAACATATGGAAAAATGTTCAACATCTCTAGTAATAAGAGAAATGCAAATCAAAACCACCCTAAGATTCCATCTCACCCCAATTAGAATGGCGATTATCAAGAATACGAGCAACAACAGGTGTTGGCGAGGATGTGGGGAGAAAGGTCCACTCATACATTGCTGGTGGGGCTGCAAATTAGTGCAGCCACTCTGGAAAGCAGTGTGGAGATTCCTTAGAAAACTTGGAATGGACCCTCCATTTGACCCAGCTATCCCACTCCTTGGCCTATACCCAAAGGACTTAAAATCAGCATACTACAGAGATACAGCCACATCAATGTTCATAGCTGCTCAATTCACAATAGCCAGACTGTGGAACCAACCTAGATGCCCTTCAATTGATGAGTGGATAAAGAAACTGTGGTATATATATACAATGGAATATTACTCAGCCATAAAGAATGATAAAATTATGGCATTTGCAGGCAAATGGATGAAATTGGAGAATATCATGCTAAGTGAGATAAGCCAATCTCAAAAAGCCAAAGGACGAATGATATCGCTAATAAGTGGAGGATGACACATAATGGGGGGGAGGGAAGGGTCAGTGTTAGGGTTAGAGTTAGGGTTAGGGAGGGGGGCAAGTATGGAGGAAGGAAGTACTGTATAGAGGGTAAAGAGGGGTGGGAGGGGTGGGGGGAAGGGAAAAAATAACAGAATGAATCAAACAACATTACTCTATGTAAATTTATGATTACACAAATGGTATGCCTTTATGCCATGTACAAACAGAGAAGCAACATGTATCCCATTTGTTTACAATAAAAAAAAAAAAAAAAAACAAAAAAAACCAAATGGCAAACTAACCACACCTGCAAGAAATGAGGAATTGCTGAGAGGACTTTGGAAGCACATTTATTAAGCTGCCAGTGGCAAGGAACTTTGCCCTGGCAGAAAAGTCCTTTGGAATAGAGGTTTTCTTTTGTCGCAAATACTATGCAGTCCTTTTTTGTGCATGTGTGGTCAGCTGGTGGTTCAGCTCCACCTTGTGGACGTACACTGGCTTCATTGAGACTATTTGCTGTTTTGATGCTTTCTTTAAAAATTCAAACTCTTTCCCTTTCACTAAGCTCTCGATTTCCTTCTTCAGGGTCTGGATCTCACTTTTCTTCTTGAGGAGAACCTGGTAAATGGAGTCAAAATTGTTGATGACCCTCTTCTCTTCTTCCTTTATCTTGCCTATCTAGT
This sequence comes from Sciurus vulgaris, assembly GCF_902686455.1. Classification (NCBI taxonomy): domain Eukaryota; kingdom Metazoa; phylum Chordata; class Mammalia; order Rodentia; family Sciuridae; genus Sciurus; species Sciurus vulgaris. The sequence goes on from NC_136474.1 coordinate 34,706,346, forward strand.
TGGCCTCAGAGGTAACAATGGGAACTTTTGTTTTCATGTATTCCTGTCTCAGTTGCTCCATCTTCCTTTTGTCAGCCTCCTGCAAGTTTTGCTATCTGGGTTTTACATTCTCCACTGCTCTTGAGGCTCCATTGATGGTTAGTTTATGCCTCAGTTTATTCTCCTGACTCAGAGACACTGGAAAGCTGGATTTGTGCTCCACCAGGTAGATGTGGCAGATACATTCATCATGTGTGGGGCAAAATAAGTTCCATGGCTGAGAACATTTGTGGCTCAGCAGGTTTCAAACCCATAACTGTAACCGGTCTTAGAAGGCAGGGCTCTCAAGGTGTGGCCATAAGTGCTCCTGATAGAAGGCCATGCATTTCAGGCAAGTCTTCAGGGCCTCTGCCTTAAGGCAGTGGTCACACACCAGCTGGGTGGCTGGACTGGGGGCCAGGGAACTGGCATCCTGTTTGTGTTGGGCACATGCTTCAGCTAGGCCTATAGAAACTGGTCCACCACCATGCACAGCACCATGTTCTTCATCTCCAGGAGCACTGGGGAGATAGCACGACACTGCTGGCACTGGTATGGCTTTCCTTGGATGGCCCATGTCTCCTCCAGGCACAACTGACAAAGTTGAGGCCACAAGGGATGGTGACCAGTTCCTTGAAGATTTCCAGGCAAATGGAATACAACAGCTCCTCTGTCAGTTGGAATAGCTCAGTCATGGCACTTCTGGGGACACCCGTGACAAGTCACCCAGACACAGTGAGAAACCAACACATGACCAACCCCAGGCTGTATAGGACACTATCATGTCGTACTCAAAGTTTAAACACTCATACAGTCCAGGCACATCCAGTGGTCTTGTGATGGTAGGCATAAAACCTACAAGCCATCTAACTTATTTTTGGGGGTAGGGAGGTCCTGGAAATTGAACCAAGGGGTGCTTTATCACTGAGCCACATCCCTAGTTCTTTTTTATTTATATTTTATTAGGATCTTGCTAAGTTGCTTCTGGTCTCTAAGTTGCTGAGGCTGGCTTTGAATTTGTTATTCTGCCTGTTTTCTGACTCTCTAGGTTATAGGCAGGCACCACTATGCCCAGCTCATCTAACTTAACTTGACGTTGTGCACTTGTGAAGCCTGTACTGAAATCAAGCAGATCCATTTTGATGGTTGTAGAAGAGAGTGTCACTGTCTACACTCATTTTCTTTTCAAACATTCCTTTCTCTTTTTTAAAAACTAATTTTTAGTTGTCAGTGGATTTTATTTATTTACGTGTTGTGCTAGGAATTGAACCCAGTGCTTCACACAAGCTAGGCAAGTACTCTACCACTAAGCCATGTCTCCAGCCCTGCACTCATGGTTTTGGTTACTCTCTTGAGATTTAAAAATATGAGCAAAATGGGGCTAAGTCTTAAATTGAAATAAGTTTGTCCTAAAACAGTCTCCTTACTTGTGTGATAAAGTTTATCCCAAAGAGGCCTGTGTCTATGGTGAACTGTAACCTAGCTTTCTGTGCATACAAATTGAAACCCAATCTAAGGTAGGAATGCACTCGTAACCAAGCGACTAATTCTCAGCCAATCATAGCAGTGCAGCTTCAGATAATCACATGGTACACACTGCTCTACCATGTGCATCTAGGTCAGAAATGGTGACTACTGCCAATCAGATGGTTTCCATATGGCACTTCCTTTTCCCTGGCAGTGAGTGTTATCTATGGAGGTGGTGATGGTGAGGGTTAACAGTCTTTGGTCCCAAGTGCCACCTGTGCTAGAAATCTTTTCTTTCTTTCTGTAGGCAAGCTTTGCTAAATTAAGAGTTCTCAGTTTTCTTAAAACAATTGCCATCTAGGAACTAATTGTGAGAACCTGCCTATGTTCCTTCTGGCATTTGGGGGAACTCAAAGACTATTTTCTGACCATTTTTGAGCCATCTAGAAGTGGACTGAGCTGAAGAATCCAGAAACACAGCGAGGCTGCCTTGTGAATAACTGCTTCCCACCACAGGGCCAAAAATTAGACCAGATCTTGAGAGCCCTGGGGTGAGGAGAGTGATGGTCACAGCAAGAGTACTACCAGATGAGGAAGTCAAGGGGGAAACTGTGAGGACCAGCCATGGGAAGTACATGAGCAAGGCCCTAGAAACCACAGGGAATGGCCATGAAAGAGCCCCCTCTGCACTCATGTCTACTCCAGACAGCATCCTTGTGGGCTCAGGGAAGAAAAACACCCATCAAGTGATATTTTCTTGCTCTTTTACTCCCATGGTGGCTGGTGGACTTGAAGTGGTTAGAAGACAAGATCTCCAGGCCTATGTCGCAGAAGAGGTAGATGTACCAAATGCAAATGGAGAAGTCTGCCTGCTGTTTGCTGGCTTGGCTCTGCAGGATTCCAGCAAGCCCTGCTATTCCTGAGAGAGAAACTTCCTGTCTTAATGCAGTGTTGTGTTTTGACTGTTAACCTGGGACTGGCAGTGTAATTACTGTAACAAGACTTCATTTTGTCCCTGGAGAGAACCAGTGGATTTTTCATTATCTGAACATGAACAGGTAAGCCATGGGGACCCTAGATTTCACCCAAGGACTGGAAACACCAGTACCAAAGAGCTGGTGTGCATAGGCAGTGTGAAGAGAACAAAGTCAGTTTTGAAGAACTCCATTAGTGCAGCTTGTTCACAGTCAAAGCAGCAGTCACTGGGATTACAGAAAACAATCCTTTAACACCAAAATAAATTAGTAAAAACCACTAAATATCATGTTAAAAAAGCAATTTGAAAAATTTCTTGAAGGAATATTCATTTTTTTTCTCAGAACTGTAAATCTCTGGTATGTATTAAACATTACCTTTTGTGCTAGAAAATTAATATCTTAACTCTGATAATAATGTACCAGAATTGTGTGTACTTAATTTAGCAAGTAAAAGTTAAGTTGACAATCATACAGTAAAAATAAAAATCATCAAGTTAAGTTGGTAATAATAATGAAATAAAAATTTAAAAAAACAATATCAAAGTCATCCAATAGGAATTAGGTAAAGTGTTTTAATATTGTAACTCATTCACTCCTCACTACAATATTATTAACATTCATTCTCATTTTAGGAAGTTTATGTTTGGAGACACTGAGTGACTTGCCTAAGTCATAGATTGGAATGTGGAAAGTTTCTCTCACTCCAGGGACCACAGTGTACAAAGGAAATTCCTACACCTCTTAAAAATTTTCTTGATGTTGGAAATAGGTATGTAAAGTGTTCCTAGCAACAAATTATGGCAGGAATATAAAAGGGTGGTGGGATGGTCTTGCTTGCAATGTTTCAGGAGGATTTCTGAGATGATAGATGTCTGTCTATACAAGTGGTTGTTGGCAAAAAATGATAGAGATTGTGACAACATGAGGGAGCAGGTAGCAGCAATTTCAAGTACTGGACAAAGGGGAAAAGAATAACTGCTGACATAATGAGAGTGAATGAGGGTGAGAAAAGCTAATGCACAAAAATGTTCAGGACTGCAGGGCTGTCCCAGCCATGTTTCCTAGATGAGAACTTAGCTTTTTTACTCCCCATTTACTGTGGCTGGCACAGTGTTATTTTATACCTTTCTGGACATTAGTTTCACCTGTGTCATTTGCATAACTGTGGTGCAATAAGTGTGAGAAGCAGGGCCACATGTTTATAGGGAGATGGGGTGTTCTGGATATCACAGCTCAGCTCAGGGAGGGACACCCTAGCAAATCTCTGAGTAACCACACCTATTTGGAAAATGCAGCAATCCACATTGGCCCCAGAAATAATTATAGTTAATTGTGTTACAAAACATTGGTTATGAATGTGACCAACCTTAGAGAATACAGGGGGAAGCCATTGGGTCTGTCTGGAACTGGATATGCTATACTGTTCAGGTGGTGAGAAGGACAGAAAGTGTAGCTGTGTCTGGGGAAGCTTGGAGGAATTTCTTCCTATGAGAATTCTTTAGAAGTAAATGTGCTTGAAATTGTCAATAGCATTGTAGTCTATGAAGGGGAATTGTTCTTAGAGATAACATTGTAGAATGCCTCCTTGTTTTTGTTTTGTTTTGATTTTACTTATTTGCATAAGAGCTTTTTCCCTTGGGGTATGAAGATGGCATCACATATTTTACAACTCCATATTGTATTCTGGCGTGCCTGATTTTTTGAAGTCAGTGTGAAACCTATGTTAAAAGTCTATTTCAAAGTTGAATTTGCAATCGATTCTAAATGTCATTTAGAGAGTCTTCCATCTATGTATTTAAAAAGTCACTTCAAGCTGAGCATGGTATTACACATCTATAATCTCAGATACTCAGGAGTCTGAAGGAGGATGATTGCAAGTTGGAAGCCAGACTCAGCAACTTAGCAAGACCAAGTCTCAAAATGAAATTAAAAAGGAGCTTGGGGCATAGCTCGGTGGTACAGCATGTGTTTGTACTAGACCCTAGATTCAATCTCTAGTACTGCAAAACAAAACAAAACAAATTATTTGCAACAAAATGTTTTGAAGTGAAAAATTTTGCAAAGAAAGGAAATGTATTTTTGTTACTATCTCCTTTTTGTTTTCTGTTTCTTGCTATGTATAAAAATGCTGAAATGTTTATGAGATTTACAGTAGGTAAATCTTAATAAAATAAAATTCAGGTGACTATAAATATCTTTGTACTGGATTGAATCCCCTGGATTACTTCTTCTGGATAAAGTTCTGGGTTTCTGCCATGAAAACTGGACACACAAATCAATGAGGTGACATGTGCCAGATGCATGTGCAGTGACTGATGGGAATGTTGCTTTAATGCAAACTGTTCATTACTGTTTTGTACAGCTTATTGAACTATGAATTCCTACTGAGGGACAACACATTCAGCATAGCACAATAAATGGCTATTTATTATGAATGCTTGCTTTCAGAATTTACAACCACTTCTAAAGATTGAGGAGTAATCACTTAATTTAACCATATTAAAATCATTTTGAAAAGGATACTAGTAGTCTGGGCATAGCGGAGCATACCTATAATTTCAGCACCTAGGGAGGCTGAGGCAGGAGGATCACAAGTTCAAAGCCAGCATCAGCAAATTAGCAAGGCCCTAAGCAACTCAGTGAGACCCTATCTCTAAATGAAATACAAAAAAGACTAGGGATGTGGCTCAATGGTTGAGTGCCCCTGCCTTCAATCCCTAGTACCAAAAACAAAAACAACAAAAGAATACACTATTCTTTGTAAAACATTATCTGTATAGAATCTTTCCTAATTTCTTTCCTGTTTCTGGGATAACCCAAACTTACCCTGTATAAGTTCCACTATAAAAAGCCAAATAGTCCAATAGAGAATATTAGATGAGATCCATGATCATATTGCTTCATTTTATGATTCGATGACATTACAAGGGAGTACAGTAGAAATATTAATAGATATAAATTTGTAATTATGGAGAATGGGACTTCTTGCTGAATCAGATAGACTTAAGGAACTCTTGAGTAAGCTCCACTCCTTTTAATGAAAGGACTATGACCCTTTTATCATGATGGATAATCTGAGAGACTCAACCAATGACACATGCTTGGCAGATGTCTTTAAAATAAATGAAACAAGAACAATGGATTGCTTATGAGTGGTAAGAAATGTGTAGTCTTACCAACTGCATCCTTTGGAAAATGCTGATGTATATAATAAATAAGACTTTTCATTATGGATTATTCTGATATAAATATGATTAAATGTACAATTTTCTCAATTCAGATGTTTCAATGTTTCTTACTAGTAGTTTCATTAGTTTCTGTGTGTATCTCAAACATGGATTTAGTTATATATTTTGAAAGATTCTAAACTGTTTGAAGCAATGTGTCCTTTTTTAGCCCTATAATGAATATATAACAGAGCTTGATTTCCTGAGTCTTAGAAAATGTATTTTTCTTAGAATTCTTTTCAAAATGAAATCTTCTACTTAGTTCATCAGTTTAAGATCTGTTCACTGAACATTAACACTTTTATGTTTCAGAAATGTATAATATCATTTGAGGACTTAACCACATTTTAAGGAACAAAACATTATAACTATAAAGGAATAAATATAACCTTCCCAGACGATAAAATATTGCCAGAATCTCATTTGTAAAACAAATCTCTCAATGATTCTTACCTTGTTTCATTTGAAAATAAAGCAAATTCTTCAAATTTGACACTACCTGCTATGTGTAGAATAATATGCTAGTTGGACAGCCCCTTGGAAGTTGGATGTGAGTCCAGATGCCTGTTTGCTGGTTTATTTCATTCCTAGAGTCCATTTGCTACAGGCCTTTGTCGTGTTTCCAAAGTGGCCAACCATCTTGAATTCAGTTCTTTGTCTGCAATGAAATAAAATTTAACATTCATACATTTGACTTGTCAATAACTAAAACTGGACAAATAAAATCTCTCTCACTGGAGGTTGGCAGCATTTTATTCATGTTTAAAATTTGTGATTCTGTAAATTCTTGGTCAGAGATGACGTTAGTGAAAACCTATAGAGGAAGAAATTTTGCAGGTCTGTATTTGGAATCTATAGTTCTGTTCAAAGGCAATGGAATTACAGAGTAACAGAAGTTCCTGAGGAGTTTCCCCATCAGAGAACACCATTTGGGAGGTCATGTTGACAGTTTCTCAGTGTTTCAGTGTTCTGGCAGAAACAGAAGACTGGTGGTATCCATCCTGTGCTTGCAGTTGCCTAAGTGATTTCAGATTCACTGGGAAGAAAGAATGGATGTGGTCTCTGTGGGAAGTCACTGTATGTCAAGTCTACATGGAAACTTTATGAGGTGTCTATGTGACATCTCTGTGTGGGTCTCTCAAAATCCTTGTAAAGTCTGTATGAGGTCTCTGTGTGAGGACCCTTCATGTAGTCACTGTGTACTGTGAGATGTCTTAGTACTATCTCCTGGTGGTCTCTGTGATGAATTCTCTGGGAGGAATCAGTAGGACATCTCTGTGGAGATGTTTACCCAAGGTCTGGAACTCTGTGGTAGGTCTCTGTGAGAGATCCCTGCATAAGGACCATGTGGAAGTGAAAGATTGTGTTAGGTCTCTGAGTATCTCTTGGTACAAGTCTCTGTCAGAGTTCCCTCTGGGAGGTGTGTGTCAGAAGTTCTGTGAGATCTCTGTGTGAGGACCCTGAAGTTGTGTTATTTCTGGGGGAGGTCCTTGCATTTATGAGGCTGCTGTCTTGGAGGTTCTGTGATGGTCTCTGGGGCAGTCATTTAGTTGGATCTCTGGAGAGCTATGTGGGAGGGTCTCACTTGTGGCTGACAGAGGATTCTGTAAGAAGTCTCTGCAGGGGGTCTCATTGTGTCTCTGTGGGATCTCCTGGTTGTTGACAATACTGTCCCTCATAGATGACAGAGTTCACAGAGCAGAGGGCACAGTGGTTTCCTCCCTCATCCTTCTGGATTTCCATCAATGTTGCTATCTGTGGTATTATTCCCTCAGGATTCCTGGGATCCTGTCCAGTTCCTCTGCACTGAGACCCTGCCTCTCAGCTCTAAGAGGATCCAGCAGGGCCAGATTGAAGGACCTGACTCTATTCTAGTCCATTGTGTCCCTGGGTCTTTTCTTTATGCTAGGCCCACCCTGGAGTCCGCTGTGATCAATGAAGGGACAGGACCTGGCTCAGGGTAGCCTATAGGGCCTATACCAACCCCAGGAGGGATTGACCCCACATATGCAGTACTCTCAGGCATGAAAGCAGGGCCATGCCGATGTCATATGCCTTGGTTGCACCTTCTGCTTAGGACTTGCCATCAGGGAAAAAACAGGGCAGAGGGCCTTATGTGGTGCCAGGGGGAGTGGCACATCCCCTTATGTTTCTTTTACCAGGCTGGCGTGCTTCCCATTCACCACACCCTGTATGCCAAGCCAATGCTAATATGCCTGCTTTCTTGGCTCCATTCTTTTTAACTTTTCCCATCCCACTCTCTGCCCACTGTTCCCAAATATAAATGGTTATGTATGTATGTGTATATATATATATGTATGAATATATGTACTTATTTATTTTTGCTACCAGGGATTGAACCCAGGAGCGCTTAACCACTGAACCACAGTCTCATCCCTTTTAAAATGTTTATTTAGAAGCAAGTTCTATCCAAGCTACTTAAGGCCTTGCTAAGTTTCTAAGTATGGCTTTGAATTTGTGGTCCTCCTGTCTCAACTGGGATTAGAGAAGTGAACCATCACATGGGTATGTAGATGATTATTGCGTGCATATTTTTGCTCATAGGGGGATACAGTGGATCATGGACAGGGGTGATACACCCACATGGCCCTTAGCAGTCATGGTCCCCAAACCCACACTTGTGGTGCTCCAAGTTCCAAGCTAGCCACAGCTCTTGAGTGTGAAGAAGGCAGGGGCAGAGGCAGGTGACATGGTTATGTCATAAGGACTGAACTGAGAGGGGCTTGTGGGGCTCATCTGCATGCCAGCATCTATCAGTCAAAGCAGGAGCCCTAAGGTAGGGTTCCATTATTCCCCCTGGAGATTCAGGCAAATCTGTGATCTCAGCTACTTAGGTGGCTGAGGCAGGATAATCCCAAGTTTGAGGGGAGTCTCAGCAGCTTAATGAGACACTCTCCAAAAAAAAAAAGAAAACTAAAAGGGCTGAGGGCATAACTCTGTGGTAGAGAGCCATGGGTTCAATCCCCAGGAGCACACACACACACACACACACACACACACACACACACACACAAAGATATGGGGGCGGGTAGATGATAGTACCTCTGAACTCAGAGCCAGCACACTAAGCCCCTCCCCAACTTTCCTGGCCCATTCTGTGGCATGTGAGGCCACCAGGTCCCATGTACCTCTGTATACCTGTCCCCACAGCTGCCCAAACTTCAAGGGAGGAGGAACACAGGGGAGAGGCAAGTTGAACCAGATTTTGGGGTGGTCTTTGTAGGGTTTCCTTATACTGGCAAGTCTTGAGAGTTTTCTATTATTTGGTTATGCAATAAACAAATGATGAATACATAATACAATGAAGGGATCTAGGTTGAGGTGGTCCTTAATGTCATTTCACCTCTCTGCATGTCCTCTCCCTGCATGTCCTCTCCCTTCTAGAAAGCATAGGAGGAAGAGCAGATGCTGATACCTTCCATGTGCCTCACCACAGCACAGACAAAAGACATTACCTCAGATGAGAAACAACATATATTAGGAAGCAATAGACATCTCAGTAGGAAGATGCCCTTAGCACACTGCGATGTGGTGATAACAAAACAGATTTTCCTCCACATGGAATGAGTGGTTTCTTGGGGAAAACTTTTTCTTAACAGGAAAGAAGTAAGAAGCATGATGATATTCACTAGACAACAAACTTCTCTGATGACAAAGGTGCCTGCAACACCTTAGGACATTGTGGCCTAAGACACCTGCTAGAAGAGAATAGTGGGTGGTGTAGACACTCTGGGTAGCAAGACCTGGTTGCTGTCCTTGTCTCTGATCCATCTATTCTTGATAAGAAGGCTGTGGTCCCTAAGGCCAGCTTGGTTACCACAATCTAAATTACACATCACTCCTTTTTGTTCTGGGAGGAGGATCCCTTGTGGTAACAGGAATATCTACCAACCAGGGTCTGGAATTTCTCTTTTTGCAAATTATCCTTTGAGGTAGAAAGTTCACGTTGAAGCCCTCCTTTTTTCTCTAGGATCCATGCAACAATTGTTAGGAGTTTCTGGGCATCAGCTGCCCAACCCGTCTATAAACTTTATGCTTGCTACTGACATAAGGATTGGGAACTGTCTGATGGGATTTACTATTTTCAAGACATGTGCCTTCCCTTTACCTTTACTGGGGAATATGCACTTCAGAAAGTTCCTTATACTCTTTGTGAAGTTCTTTCTTAAGGAGCCTATTGTTTCTCTAGAAGGTGCCTCAGAGGGCTTGTCCCCAGAGTGTTTCCTATTTCCCTGACCCTGAAAGGGGCACATGCACCAGAGGGCTTCTCTCCTGAAAGCTTTCCTTCCTCTATGCCTGATCTGAGCCCACATAGCCCTCTGTCTTGTCAGTTGGACCAAACATGTTCCTCTTGTTCTTCCATGGGTCCTGCAAGTTTGGGATTTTGGGCTCCTGTAGGTCCTGCCTCCTCTTTTTGCTGGTTAAGAGATCACACATCCCCTGGGATGTTTACATGCTCCTGCTGGATATGTTCAGGAAGGTGGACAGAGATTTCTGGCAAGCCAGGATGTCAGGGGTATGGTCCTGAAGGAACACATCAGTGGCACAGTCTTGAAGGATGACATCAGTGACCACATCTTGAGGCTGGTTCTCTGGTGTAGCCTCTATTCTCAGGCAGGAGTCTTCTGGGTCTTGGGAAATAGAACTTCTAGAGGGGGAGGGGATTTTCCTGGTCCCAGAACTCAGATTCATATGAACAATTTAGGAATTGGACATCTTGCTGGTTATCATGGTGACTACATTATCAAGGGCTCCTCCTCAACCTTCCCTATCTCCTTGATGTCTTCAGCTTTTGAAGTTTGGAACTCTATATTGGTCTAGTGTTGATATGCTGTGGCATGGGTCTTGTGAGCCTACACCCCACACTCCAGTGGCTAATGCCTGCCCTATTCTGGGCTTGGACTTTGTTCTGGCTATCCTTCTCAGATTCCAGGACAGTATTACTGTGCCAGATTCTTCCCACAATAACCTAAGTGGGAGCACTGGAAGGGCAGGCTGCCTTCCTATCCATTTGGAGGGTTTCTGAAGGCCCACAGTTGTCACCAGATAGAGACCTGCTCAGGGACTCAAGTTAGAGACCAGGTAGAAGATTCTGCAGGATGGGACCTTTCGGAGTATGTTCTCACAGGACTTTGGCATTGTGGACAAAGGAGTCAGCCCTGGAATCACAGGAGGCTGATGAGGGAAAGGCAGACTATGGAAGGACTGATGCTTGACACTTTCTCGATTTGAAGAGATTTATGTGCTTGAGGACCTTGAGGGGTAGGCCCTTCCTCACATGGAGACTTTTAATGTGTGCTTCCAACACCTGTTGAGTGCCAGCATCAAGGAAGGAGAGCTCCTGGGTGGTGTTCCTACAGTTTCCCAACCTGAAGGGATGGTCTATCCTCAGGTTCCATGTTTGTGATTCAGTTTTCATGGCAAGCCTGGAATGATAATCACCCAGAGGGGTCATGAGCTCTTTGATCTTCTCCAACTCCCTTCTTGAATGTACTTGCAAAGTATCTGTATGCACCTTGTCTGGGTCTCTTGATGAAACATTTCCTGAGGTACTTCTTGAGGGTCCCTTCCTGACTTGGTCTCAGTTATGACTTCTAAAACCGTCATTGGGAACCTATTTTAGGATCATATTCAGAATGTGCCCCAGAACATTGTCTTAGTATTTCAACACCTGGACTATTTCTCAGTTTCCTGCCCTTCTGGCTGATATCATCTGGAATCACAGAGCTCCAGAAAGATCCATAATTGTCATTTGCCATATCTGTGCTTGGCAATTTCACCTGGGCTCCATTGGGTCTGAAGATAGCTGGCTCTTGTGGAATACTCCACATCAGTGCCGAGTGAACTTCTTTTCAAAGGTGTTACTTCAATTTCTTCTGGTGCTCTTTGCTGGATAAAATACCTTGTCAGTTTGGCAATGGACTTGTGTTTCCAGGAGGCCATGTGCTATCTGTGAGTTAGCTAAAGATTTCTTGACGTGTTTTGAACACATAGGGTAAATCCCTCATACATTCTAGCTGCTTCTTCAAAAGGTGATATTCTAAGAATTAAATAGCAGAACAGGACACTGCATCTCCTTCTTGGATTGTAAGGCATGAACTGCGACAGGCACTATTCAAAGATGAATGGCTGACAGGATTTGAAGAGACAGTGTTAGATAGCCCTGGTTCTGCATCTGAGCCAGTGGTGAAGACTGAGACCAGGATAAGGTTGGAGTCAAAGATTGAGGTTTGACAACATGGTGGAGCAAGTGCTGAGGGAAATGTGTTAGGCAAGTATTGTAGTCTAAACTTGTAGTGGGATTGAACTATGAAGTTCATTGAATAAAATGGAGGAATTCCTAGTGGGGGTTCCCATAGTACATACTGGAGTATTGTTATAACTGGAATCCCAAGACCTTGGGCTAAAAAACCTTCTGAGAAACAAAAGACTGCCGTGGCTTACATTTTGTGTTCCAGAATAGTTGTGGGGCAATAGTGTCATGCTAATTGCCCAGTGACTTTACTGTGCTCCCAGATAATGAAGAGGGTCATCTGATTCCTTTTATGCTCTCAAGTTACAAATGATCAGTTCTGCTCTCTTGCTGACCAGTATCTCCTGCAGTTTCTGGACATCAGAGTTGATGAAAGAGGTACCTTCTGCCTCTGTCTGCAAGAGTGGGTGGTTTGTACAGAATGAGTATTCTTGTGGGTGGGAAAAATGTCATCAAGGAGAAGGCCAGGCTGGGATGTATGGTTCACTGGAAGACATACATCACGGTTGCCTTCACACAGGGTAACTCAGAAGACAAAGGAGCTATGGCTCAGCTGGTGGAAGCTATCAGAACCAACTCCTATGACATGTGGTGAGAGCCTTCACCACTGGGAGGGCAGCATCCTGGGTCCAAAATCCATGGTTCACATTGCCAAGATGGAAAAGGCGAAGGCTAAAGAACTCACATGTATGCTGTTGGGTTTCTGTATATAAAATGAACAAATTGCCCTTCATGCAGTGGGTGAGGGAAGCTGAGATATTTCCTAATAACTGATGTTTAAATTGTGAAGGTTATGCAGCATTTGAGTTACTCATGTGTTGTATCCTATTGGGTGACAGACTTGGCTAATATAAATTAATAACTGAATTTAACAATTTTCTTTCAAGTGGCTTTGATTGTGGTGGGGAACAATAATCTATGGGGTGTTTCTTTCCATTAAGTGATTAGACTCATGCTGGCCACTTGGTGTTTCCTTGGGTTTCATCTGTAAATGAATCTTCCTTCACTTGGTAAGGGAGAATCCACTATTACACAGGGTCCTTCTCCTTTGTGATGGCTTTGCATCACATCAAATGATCAGATAATTGTAAATTGTGGAGGCGGAAATATTAGACCTCTAAGTAAACAGGGAAGATGAGTTATTTCTCTTCAGATACTATCTACAGTAAGAGAGCTCATCAGAGATGAGAGGCAGTGACGCTGAGGACAGAGTCAGAGTGAAGGTTGTAAAGTGGTGTTTCCTTCCCTTCAGCATCATCTTATCACCACAAAGTACATAGTCACAGGAGAAAGTGATTCAGATATTATGGGCCCCTCCTTCACCCCATGGAAGGTGGAGAATTCATGTAAATGGTAGGGAAAATATGTTCATTAGCTGTTCATCATGGTGACCAAAATACCTGATAAGAACATCTTAGAGGAGGAAAACTTTTTCTTGGCTCATGGTTTCAGAGGTTTTAGTCCCTGGTCAGTTGACTTCATAGCTCTGGACCCAAGGTGAGGTGGCACATTATGGGAGAAGGGTGTAGCAGAGAAAAGTACCTTAGCTCATGGCAGCCAGAAAGCAGGATGGCACAAAATACTAACTCTAAAGGCATCCACCAGTGACCTAATTTCTCCAGCCACACCCTACCCTGTCTACAGTTACCACCCAGTAGAGCAATCCTTTTGCACTATTGATCTATCTAAAGGATTAATCCATGGGTGAGGTTATACCTCTTATAATCTAATCATTTCTCCTCTGAACACTCCTGCATTGTATCACATGAGTTTTTTGGGGACACCTCATATCCAAATCCTAACAGAAGCCTTTCTTGTATCAGGGTGTCACTTCCCACATAATCTTCCAGCTCTGGCTCCCAAGGACAGTACTATCGCAAAGCCCCAGTAAATGATTTGTTATCTTTAATGGCAATTGCAAATGTTTATAAAGTAAAGGTCTGTTTACCTGGGACTTGGGCTCTGCTAGTGCCTCTGGCCACTAAGCCATCTTCCACTTCTCACATCATGGCAGTAGCCTCTTGGGGCCTTTGTCTGCACCAAAGAAAGACACCCCTTCTGACCAGACCTCCCATGGTGGGAGGTGGAAAGGGCCTTTCTGGGAAGTAAGAATGGAGGAAGGAAGAACTGTATAGAGGGAAAAGAGGGGTGGGAGGGGTGGGGGGGAAGGGAAAAAAATAACAGAATGAATCAAACAACATTACCCTATGTAAATTTATGATTTTTAATTAAAATAAAAAAAATATAAGAAAAATAATTTCAAATAATAAATAATAAAAGGATCCCCAGGCATGCTCAGGACTTGGAAGCAAGCAAGGTCTACATGTCACCTGCCACAGCCCTCACCAGGCCCCCTCTTCAGGGTCCACTGTGTAGCCATGGTTCAAACCTCTAGTGTTGCTGCCTCCTCAACCCAGCTCAACTATTTCACTGCCACTTGTTTTTCCAGGGAAGGAAAACTATTTGATATTTAGGAGTTCTATATATTTTCTGGATATTAACCCCTTGATCACATATGTGATTTGCAAATATGTTCCCTGTTCTTTGTCTTGTCTGTTGACAGGTTTTGTTTTGTTTTGGTGCCAGGGATTCAACCCAGGGGCACTTGATTAACTATGATTTTAACCAGCGAACTAGGGGAAGGCAGGTTAGGCGAGTACAGAAATGGTCAGCTGCTTTGGGAGTTGATCACTTCCAAAGTGGACCTAATTAGACTGGCCCCTGGCCCACCAGCTTCAAGGTCTGGAACTCTTCACCTGCATATCTGGGAGGCCCATGAAAGAGTCAGCTGAAGAAGTGACGTGACCAGCCTAACTCATAGCAAAGTGAAGCCTAATACGAACTAATTTATCAGGTCCCTCACTCTCCTCCTTTTATTCCCCTTTTCTCTGTGTATTAATCAGGATTCACTAGAGCAACAGGACCATAGGATGTTTGTATAATTATAAAAAGGTTTATTATTGACTCGTGTGATCTGAGACTGGGTTGTTGCACAACAGCCATCTGTAGGCAGAGAGCCAGAGAAGACAGAAGCTGCTCAGTCCAAGCCTCAGAACAAAAGGGACAATGGCACAGCCCCTGTTTGAGCCTGAAGGCCTTCCTAGAAGGTTCCTGGAGAATTGCTGTTGTGAGTTCACATTAAGCATTTGAAGAAGCTGAGGCCTGATGCACCTGCACAAGAAGAATCAGGCTTGTGCACAATGGCAGGCTTCCCCTTTTGCTTTTTATGACATCTGGTTCCCAGCCTATTGGTAGGGGCTGCCCAAATTCAGGATAGGTCTCCCTCCCATTTGATTTACCCACATGCAAATCATCTCTGAAGACACCCTCACTGGCACTCCCAGAAGTGTGCTTTCCTAATGTTCTAGGTGTATCTCAATCCAGTTAAATTGACAACCAAGATTATCTATCATACACTCTCTCCCTCCTTTTCTCTCTTCTTTTCTCCTCCATTCTATTTTATGTATGTAAATATTTTCAAAAGCTGGATGTTATATAAGGCTTATGACAAACATTAGTAAATCATGTATCTTGTGCAAAGAACCAGGGTTAAGAGAAGAAGATTCCACCCTCATGATCTAACCACCTTCCTAAGTCCTCACCTCCTAACATTATCACATTGGGGATGAAGGAAACATTAGAAGTTGAGGGGACACAAAGCTTAGAACAAATGATAGCATTTACTTTGGAAATTATTTTCCATCTCAATTTTAAGTACTGTGCCATTGTTTTTCTAACATCTTTTGTTACTATTCTAATTTTTTAAAATCCTTTTTGTTACCTGTTATTTTTCTGGGGATTTAAAAATTTATTCTTAAATTTGAGGTGCAGCTCAGTGGTGGAGCATTTACTGATATGCAGTTTGGGGGGTTTTAGTCCATGGTCAAAGGGTCTGTTGGTTTTAGGCCTGTTGTGAGGCAGCACAACAAGGTGGGAGTGCATGGCAGAGAAGGCTGCTCACTTCACGGTTGTTGGGAAAGAAAGGGAAGTGGGGGAGAGAGAAAAGAAGGATCCAGTGTCCCAATATTCCCTTCAAGGGCACACCCCTATAATTAAAATCCTTTCCCCTAGGCTCTACCACCTAAATAGTGTTACTATGGTGATTAAGTCTGCAACAGGTAGACTTTGGAACACATTCAAAATCCAAATTAGAGTAATAACTAATAAGAAAAATAAAACAATTAAAACAATATACTATAATAAATGTTACATGAATGTTATCTCACCTTTAAAATATCTTTTTCAAAAAATTTCACCATTTCACTTAAAGGACACACTTAATGGCTTCTTTTTAGCATATTCAAATTTTTAGCATCACTAATCTTGCCCTTTGGGGCTATTAAGTCAAAAAAGTTTATATGAACATGTACACTGATACTATGACATCTAACCTAGTCATCTATATAGCATCTAAATGATTAATGGACAGGTAGCGTGGATGTTCTGGATAAAGGGTGGTTCTTGCCCTGAGCAGGGATGGAGCAGCTGGAGCAAGAATTCATCACGCTATTCAGAATGGCATGCAATTTAAAACTTAAAAAATTGTTTATTTCTAGAATTTTCCATTTAATAGTTTTGGCCCATGGTTGACTGTATGTAATTGTAAGAAAACCAATCTAGGTGAAGGGAAGACTATGATACATAAGACGATAAAAAAGAAAACTGAAAACAATACATGAAATATTAACAGTAGTAGGAATATAAATAATGTATCACTTTTTATATTTATATGGTTCCAATTTTATGTAATGAACATTTATTGCCTTTTGTGGTAGATAAAATAAATGCTTGCAAAAAAATTTCTAAAACATTAATAGATTTGTATCTTTAAAAATCAAGTCAGGAATATACACCCTCTTTAAAGATATCCCAGAATTCTAAGGGCCTTTTAACATTTTTAGCTACTTTGGTTTCCTAGCACCTACATCAAATATTGAATTTTTTAAAAATATAGTTAAAAAATTCAATGATTGTATCTACCTACACAGTGATTGTAGGTCTCAAGTTAAAGTATGCATTCTCTGCTAGAGGTCTCAATTTTATTCCAAGGGTTTCAAGATATCATTTCTTTTAAGTGATTTGATAAGGATTTTTATTGGATTTCTTCCAAGGTACACAGCAGTCATAAACAACAAACCCAGTTGTCATTCAAACCAAAATGCATCAAACCCAAAGTTCACAGAGTATGTTATTTATGTATTTTTCACTCCCACTTATGCAGATGAGTTCAAAAACCACTTTTACCATACCTTGCAAACACAGGGATTTCACTGATTATCAGGAAGGATTTTGAATGCTGACATTTTGAGAAATGCTCAAAGCAGTTCAATTTCTGGTAACTAATACTGTCCAGAACCACAATATAGTGCTTTAGCTACAGCAAAGATGGTTAAATACCATGGATAATGGGGAAATGTGGATTGGTGGGAAAGACTCAGCCAGGCCCATGTTGGGCATTATTGATAGAAATAATAGCCCCCATCCTGATTTCATGCTATTAAAAAAAAAGGTTCTTAATTTATTATAGGTGACTTTAATATGATAACAAATAGGACACCAAAATTATATAAAAGTAAATCTACAAACAGGTATTTTTTACATGGCTGTTTTGGTCAACATTATTTTTTCCTTATGAACATTGTTTAAATGGAGGGGACTAAGTCATGTTTTAAATCATGGAACAAGTTTTATTCTATAAATCCCAAAGAAGATATTTCTCACTGCACTTTTTTAAATGGTTTGGTTTGTCTCATTATTGGGCAAGAAACACATGGTTCCTTATAGACTGATTCAATTGAAAAGCACTTAATTCAAGATCTCAAGGGTGAAGGTAATTTAGAGGTGCTCAGGCAGCACTCTTGTTTTCACTGTTGGAAAACAGAATTTTCCTGAACAAACTTAGTACAGTGGTGTGGTAACATATGTAGCAATGTTCAGGTGGGCATTGGCTGAATTGTTCTTGGCAAAGATACCTTTTGCCCTTGACACAACACTGAAGTCTAGCACATGTTCACTTGGTCCTGGAGAAACCCAGCAGTTAGCAGAGGATGAAGCAGGCCTCAAGGGAACTTCCAGATGGGGAAAGGAACATGTGGTCACCTCTCCATGTAAGTGGGACAGCAGAAGTCCTGCGAGACCTAGACCTACATTTCTTTTCCTGCCAACATGACCGGGCACAAGAAGGTATTTGGGGGAGCTGCTTCAGGATCCCATACTTCCATGTAGACTGCCTGGGAGCTTCTTTAGGACCTCAGCGCCCCCATCCCGCTTGATGCCTGCACTGCAGCTCCCCATCTACCAACGCACTAGGAAGCCAGTGCAACCATCTTGTATTATCCCTGAAGTGGAAGCCACCATCTTTAGGTGGGGCAGCTCCCATCCTGAGACACTGGGAGACTAAAAGCTCATTGTCAGGTGAGGTATTGAAAACCTGCAGGGTCACTATAAGCCTAAAGAGGGGGAAATTCAATACTCAGATCCATACTGCTAGAGGGGAAGTTACATGAACAACATGGAAAAACAAGGAAAGATAGTGTCTCAAAGAAACCAAGAAGCTATATTAATAGAATCCAGTGACAGCATGGTAGAAGAAATGTTAGAAAAGGAGTTTAGAATGTACATAATTAAAATGATCTGTCAAGCAAAATATGAGATAAGAGAGCAAATGCTGGCAATGAATTATTACTCCAATTCTTTACAGTGAAAAGAGCAAATGCAAAAAGCAAAAGATCATTTCAATAAAGAAACAGAGATTCTGAAAAAAATCCCCAGAAATCCTAGAAATGAAGAAAACAATAAAGCAAATTAAAAACTCAATAGAAAGCATCACCAATAGACTAGATCATTTGGAAGATAGAACCTCAGACAATGAAGACAAAATATTTAATCTTGAAAATAAAGTTGACCAAACAGAGAAGATGGTAAGAAATCATGAATGGAACTGCTAAGAATTAGGGAATATCATGAAAAAAAAAAAAAAAAAACAAATTTAAGAATTATTGGGATTGAGGAAGACACAGAATACAGACCAAAGGGATAAACAATCTATTCAATGAAATAATATGAAAATTTCCCAAACCTGAAGAATTAAATGCAAAATCAAATACAAGAAGCTTATAGAACACCAAATGTATAAACTTATAACAGAGCCACACCAAGGCACGTTATAATGAAAATGCCTAACACAAAGTAAAGATAGAATTTTAAAGGGAGCAAGAGAAAAGCATCATATTATATATGGGGGAAACCAATACAGATATGAACAGATTTCTCAGACCAGACCATAAAAGTTAGAAGGGCCTGAAACAACGTATTTCAAACTCTGAAAGAACATGAATGCCAAACAAAAATCTTAATAGAATCTTAACAGCAAAACTTACCTTCAAATTTGATGATGAAATAAAATCCTTCCATTATAAACAAAATTTAAAAGAATTTACAAATAGAAAGCCTGCACCACAGAACATTCTCCGCAAAATATTCTATGAGGAGCAAGTGAAAAACAACAATGCAAGTTAGCAAAGGAACTACCCTTAAGGAAAAGCCAATCAAAGGAGAAACAAAGTCAAGTTAAAAATCAAAAATAAGCCAAAATGACAAGGAATATAAATCATATCTCAACAATAAGTAAAAAACCAAAAATAAGCCAAAATGACCAGAAATACAAATCATATCTCAATAATAATCCTGAATGTTAATGGTCTAAACTCATCAATCAAAAGGCATAGACTGACAGATTGGATTAAAAAACAAGACCTAAAAATGACTTCAAGAGACTGATGTCATAGAAAAAGACCCACAGACTAAAAAGTGAAAGTATGGGAAAAAACATACCACACACAGGGATTCAGGAAAAGTGAGGATTTCCATCCTTATATCAAATAAAGTGGACTTAAAGCCAATGTTAGTCAGAAGGGATAAAGAAGGACATTTCATATTGCTTAAGGGAAGCATAAATCAGCAAGGCATAACAATCATAAATATTTATGCCCCAAAGAACAGCACATTCGTGTATATCAAACAAATCATTCTCAATTTCAGGAACCACATGGACCACAACTCAATAATACTGGGTGACTTTAGCACACCTCTCTCACCAACTGGATAGATCTTCCAAATGAAACCTGAAAATATAAACCATAGAACTCAATAACACAATGAATAATTTAGACTTAACAGATATATATAGAATATTCCGTCCATCAACAAGTAAATATACTTTCTTCTCAGCAGCACATGCATCCTTCTCTAAAACAGACCATATGTTATGCCACAAAGCAGTCTTTAGTAAATTACTACCTTGTATATAATACTACCTTGTATTATATCAGATCATAATGGAATGAAGTCAGAAATCAATGATAAAATAAAAAATAGAAACTACTCTAACACGTGGGGACTAAACAATACACTATTGAATGATGCATGGATAACAGAGGACACCAGGGAGGAGACTAAAAAATTCTTAGAGGTAAACAAGAACAATGATACAACATATCAAAATCTCTGGGACACTATGAAAGCAGTACTAAGACAAAAAAAAATCATTGTATGGAGTGCATTCAGTAAAATAATAAGAAGTCAACAAATAAATGACCTAACATTGCATTTCAAAGTCCTAGTAAAATAATAACAGATAAAACCAAAAGTAGCAGAAGACAGGAAATAATTAAAATCAGAGCTGAAATCAGTGAAATTGAAACAAAATAATTTTAAAAATTGACAAAATAAAAAGTTGGTTCTTTGAAAAAGTAAACAAAATTGATAAACCCTTAGCCACACTAATGAAGAGGAGAGAAAAAATTCACATTACTAAAATTCATGATGAAAAAGGAAACATCATGACAAACACCATTGAAATATATAACATAATTAGAAGCTATTTTGAAAATCTATAATCCAACAAAATAGAATATCTCGAAGATGTCAAGAAATTTCTAGGTACATATGATCCTCCAAAACTGAATCAGGAGGACATATACATTTTAAAAAGATCAATTTCAAGCAGTGAAATAGAAGTAGCCATCAAAAGCCTACCAACAAAGAAAAGCCCAGAATCAGATGGATTCTCAGTTGAGTTCTATAAGACTTTCAAGGAAGAACTAATACCAATACTCCTCAAAGTATTTCATAAAATAGAAAAGGACAGAAACCTTCCAAATTTTTTTTATGAGGCTAGTATCACCCTGCTACCAAAGCCAGACAAAGATGGATCAGGAAAGAAACTTCAGACCTATATCTCCAATGAAAATAGACTCAAAAATCCTTGACAAAATTCTGACAAATTGCCTACAAAAACATATTAAAAATGATCCAGTGGGGTTCATCTGAGGGATGAAAGACTGGATTAACATCTGGAAGTCAATAAATGCAATTCACCACCTCAATATAGTTAACATTAAGAATAATATGATTATTTCAATAGATGCAAAAAAAGCATTTGATAAAATGTAGCACCCCTTCATGCTCAAAACATGAGAAAAACCAGATAGTAGGATACATACTTCAACATTTTAAAGGCTATGCAAAGCCCATAGCTAACATCATTCTAAATGGAGAAAAACTGAAAGCATTCCCCTAAAAACTGGAACATGGCAGGAATGCCCTCTTTCACCACCTCGATTCAAGATCATCCTTAAAACACTAGCCAGAGCAATTAGATAGACTAAAGAAATTAAAGGAGTACAAATAGGAAAACAGGAACTCAAGGTGTCACTACTTACCAACAACATGATTCTATATTTAAAGTTTCCAAAACCTCCACCAGAAAACTTCTAGAATTAATAAATAAATTAATTAATTAATAAATAAACATTAATTAATTAATTAATTAATAATAAAGTAGCAGGATTTAAAATCAACATGAATAAATCTAATGCATTACTATTCATAAGTGATGAATCCTCTGAAAGAGTAATTAGGAAAACTACTCCATTAAAAACAGCCTCAAAAAAAATAAATTCTTCAGAATCAATTTAACAAAAGAGGTGAAAGACCTCTACAATGAGAACTACAGAACACTAAAGAAAGAAATTAAAGAAAACCTTAGAAGATGGAAAGATCTCCCATGTTCTTGGGTAAGCAGAATTAATATTGTCAAAATGATCATACTACCAAAGGTGCTATACAGATTCAATGCAATTCTAATTAAAATACCAATGATGTTTCTCATAGAAATAGAGAAAGTAATCATGATATTCATTTGGAAGAATAAGAAACCCAGAATAGCCACAGCAATCTTTAGCAGGTACAGTGATGCAAGAGGTATCACAATACCAGACCTTCAACTATACTACAGAAAAATAGTAGCAAAATCTGCGTGGTATTGGTGCCAAAACAGACAGGAAGACTGATGGGACAGAAGACACAGAGACAAACCCACATAAATACAGTTTTCTCATACTAGACAGAGGTGCCAAAAAATACAATGGAGAAAAGATAGCCTGTTCAACCAATGGGACTGGGAAAACTGGAAATCCATATGCAGCACAATGAAACTAAAACCCTATCTCTCACCCTGCACAAAACTCAACTCAAAATGGATCAAGGACATTGGAATCATACCAGAGACCCTGCACCTTATAGAAGAAAAATTAGGACCAAATCTTTATCATGTTGGCTTAGGATCAGACTTCCTTAACATGACACCCAAAGCACAAGAAATAAAAGCAAGAATCAATAATTGGGATACAGTCAAACTAAAAAGTTTTTTCTCAGCAAAGGAAACTATCAGCAATATGAAGACAGAGCCTAAAGAGTGGGAGAAAATCTTTGCCACACATAGTTCAGAGAGAGCACTAATCTCCAGAATCTATAAAGAACCCAAAAAACTACACCAAAAAGTACAAATAACCCAATCCATAAATGGGCTAAGGAACTGGGAAGACACCTCACAGAAGATATGTAAGTGATCAACCAATATATGAAAAAGTTTATAACATCTCTAATAATCAAAGAAATGCAAATCAAAACTAACCTAATATTTCATCTCACTCCAATTAGAATGACTATTATCAAGAATACAAGCAACAGCAGGTGTTGGCATGGACATGGGGAAAAAGGCACACTCATACATTGCTGCTGGAGTTGCAAATTGGTGCAGCCACTCTGGAAAGCAGTATGGAGATTCCTCAGAAAACTTAGAATGGACCCACCATTTGAGCCAGTTATCCCACTCCTAATTTATACCCAAAGGACTTTAAATCAACATAGAACAGAAACACAGTCACATCAATGTTTATAGCAGCTCAATTCACAATGACTACAATGTGAAACCAATGTAGATGCCTTTCAGTTGATGACTGGATAGGGAAACTGTGGTATATATACACAATGGAATATTATTCAGTCAAAAAGAAGAATATCATTATGGCATTTGCAGGTAAATGGATGAGTTGGAGATTATCATGCTAGGTGAAATAAGTCAATCCCCAAAAACCAAAGGCCAAATGTTTTCTCTGATACATGGATGATGATACATAATGGGAGGGGGCAGGGAGTTGAAAATTTCTAGCTCATTCCTGCCCCCTCCCAGAAAGTCTCCTGAACAGGAGGTATCTGGTCTATATCTCTTTCCTATTTATCTCATCACCAAAATAGACCTCGATGGCCATATTTAAACAAACTTGAAGCACAAATATCATTTAAAATGGAGACCTATTTCCTAAATTTCTATAGAAAACTATGGCTTTTATAATTAGAATAAAGTTCAATTTTTATTTTAGTTTTAATTGATAAGTAATAATTATGTGTAATTATGGAGTACAGTACAACATTTTTATCTACACGTATGTTATAGAAGATTAAATCAAGCTAATGAACATTTCTGTCACCCTAATTTGTCTTTTTGGACTAAGAGGTTAAAAAGTTTTTCCATCTATTTTAGCAATTCTGAAATACACAAGACATTATTATTACCTGTGGTCAACATGTAGTAAAACACATCACTAAAGTTATTTCTCCAATTCAACAGAAACTTTTCACCCTTTCATCAACATCTCTTCTTTGCTATTCTTTCTATCTCCCCTCCAGCATCTGGTAACCACCTTCCTGTTTTTGACTTCTGAGTTCAATTGTTTTAGAATCCACATATGAATGAGATCATACAATATTTGTCTTTCTATTCCTGGTTTACTTCACTTAATATAATGTTCTTCAGTTGCAAATGACAGAATTCCTTTCTAAGGCTATATAGTATTCCATTGCATACATGTACTACATTTTCTACATGCACTTATAGATTGATGAACACTTAGGTTGCTTCCACATATTGATTGTTGTCAACAGTGATGAGGAATAAAATGTAAATTTTAGCATTAAAATTAATAGAAGTCTTCCTGATATATAAGAACAGTCTAGGACACATGACTTCAATAACAAAAATGACTGTCCCCCCAAGAATCTTAAAATTTGTTCATAATATTGGTCAACTAGCAGTACCACAGAGAATTGTGGCAGTTTTGTACCAGTAAAAGTTGCACAGAAGTCAAAGAGTAGAGAGTGGTGGGCACACACACATACACCTTGTCTGAGAAGGGCATCAACTGAGTGGAGACCAGGCCAACGTTGTATAAAAGTGCACATTACAGGTTCTTCATGTTGACCAGTGACTGAGATCCCTGGGTCTTCAAAGTGGCTGTGACTCATCGGATCTTTCAGTCCTTCTGGTGGGAATCATCAGGATGCCAGTCTCAGTCATGGGAATTATCCCTGTGGTTTTCTGAGATATGGGAATACATTTTGAGCTTGATAACTTCTAGGAGATGACAGGAATTCACTACAACAATGGTACTTTTCCTTCTGGAAAGAATGGACCTTTTGAAAATCATTGGCCTCTAAATTAAACTTCTTTAGAACATGGGAAAGGGCATTTCCCTTTATAATCACAAACCAAGAGTTGTCCCTTTTATTGAGAACTTCCCATATGCTGCTCACTTATCACACACTTGCCATGAATTTTCTCACTTAATCCTCCCAATCTAGGGTTGGGGAGATAGCTCAGCTGGTAGAGTGCTTGCCTTACAAGCACAAGGCCCCAGTACCGCAAAAAAAAAAAAAAAAAAAAATCCTCCCAATCTGCCTGGGAAACTAGTGTCATTATCTAGATGAGCAGATAGGAAAACTGAGGCCCTGAGAAATGAAGTGGCCAAACCAGTGATGTGTTGGTAAACTGGCATAAGAAATAAGATAACCCTGAAGAGCAGAGTATGAGAATTTTCTTGGTGTACTACTTCCTTCCTGGCTGGTCTGGAGGTAGCAAGGGCTCACCACTGGCTCACAAAATTCATACATATTTAACCTTTTGCTCTCTCAGGCTGAGAGTCAGCTCCAGGATGACCCTCACTAGGATATGATGGTACTTCTGAATAATCACTGGTCCACACCTATTTCCAAAAGTTAAGTTCATTGAGGGCAAAGTCAGTATTTAGAGCAGTTTTCTTTTGGTGAAGGCTTAGATTCATTAGTTCATATAACAAATACATATTCTGCTTACCTGAGAACCAAGACCAATAGGATTTTATTTCATAAGAAAGGATTTTGTCTAATGAAAGAGTGATGGATTCCCCTGCCTCATGGACAGCATCCCATTGCCAGGTGTAAAGATGTAGGTATCTGCCAAGTACAGGAGCAGAGCATATCCCTAAGAAGACCTTTGTCCTCACATGTGCCTATTCCACCTACCAACCTACCTTCAAGGTAGTCTTTTCCACTGCACCCTCTTAGTGTCATCTCCCAGTGTCTCTAGATGATCACTAGTTCTTTGAGAGGACACAAAATCAACCCTCTGAGCCCCAGCTCAGCACCTTGCACAAACTACAGCCTCACAAAACAAAGTTCATACACTCATCAACGTCCCCTTTTATATACTCATTTCAACAAACACATTTCCAATTTTGACAGGATCCCAGATGGTCTAGCTTTTCTAGCAAAGAAGTACCATACACAGAAAAATGTCACTTTATTGTAATTAGAGGCTGATCAAAGCCAATGGAGACAATCCTGGCCATAAGAGAGTTTGGGTAGAGGTGATTTTTTCCAGTGTCTTCAATTTCCTTGCCAAGGCTGATCCTGGGGCCCAGATATTCTTTCCTGAGAACTACCTCACAGTCATTATTAATCCTCTGATCAAAGTTAAAATATTCCTCATTGCAAAAACAGGAAGTGGTTCTGGAACTTGAAAGAAGGCCGGTACAATAGGACAGAAAAGTTGGGAGGGAGAAAAGCAGAATTCTAGATCCTGTGCCAGTCACTAGTTTTTGTGAGCTTGCTATAGAGGGGAGACTGCTGTGCACTGTAAGAGCCTGCACTGTTGTCTGCAGAGCTCATGCGGGAGCTGTGCTGATGTTCAGAAGAGAGCCTGGGCGAAGGGCTGGGTGGATGGAACCACAATGCCCCATGTTGTCTCGAGCTTTAGTGTGCCTGTTTCTACAGCAGAGCCTGCCTTGTTGGATATTGGGGGCCAATCTATTTCACATCTCATCCTACAGAGATATCACATTCCTTCTCTTGCTCAAATGACACAGCTGAGTCCTCTGTGTTCTGTTGACAGTATCTACAGTAGAGTCCAAGGGTGCAGAGCTGAGCTTACAGAAACCAAAGGATATGATTTGGGAAAAGTCAATGAAGCCCACATACCATGTGGACTCTATTGTCTGGTAAGAGTGATAGTACTTCCAGATGGAAACTGGCCATAGCTCCAGCCATGCTAACTGCCCCAATCCCCCATCATTTCATTTGCCTTATAATTTAGCAGACAGAAATGTGAGAAAGACAGGTATTAGAAGTGTTCTTCATATTGAGTCTTCCAGGGATTTAGCAAATAGAATGGAGCAAGAGGTGTCTCTGATACTTCCTCAGGAAAGATCCAGACTGGATGAAGAGACACACCAAATCAGGCAGGAAGGAAAACATAGCTGGGATCGAGTCATTTGTCACAAGCAGAACACTTTACCAAGGCCTGTTCCTGTCAGGAAAGCCAATTGGATACAACTGGCCACAGGTTTTCCTGGTGCAGGCCAACAGACCCTAGACCCAGTGGTTATTTCAACTAATTTTATTTTCATCTGGTTTCCTGCCCCCAAAGTATCCTAAGGAATATCACTCCCCCCACATCCCAACCTATGCCAAGCCTGCTGTAGCTTCATTAAAGGTGGCACCATGGAGACAACCTACGTGCCCCACAGCAGCAGCCAGCTAGCCCTGTGTAGCCTCCAAACCCGTCCAAGGGAAGGGCTGAAACATCTGTGCCCTTCAACTCCCATTCCACCATTCTCTCACCCACCCACCCCATGGGAGTGTAGGCTGGCCTGTCCTTCTGAACTCCTCACAATCAGCCCCTTCCTCTCCAGCATCACTTACTTGCCTTCATCCTTCCTCCAGGGTCTCCCCACCCTCAAAGGCTGGGGATGATGCAATATGCAGGTTCATCCACTGCTCTTCCTGGAATCCCATCCTTGCTCAGCACTTGTAGGCAAACCATCACTGCCTCCTCTGGCCTGAGGGTGACGCCTGTTCAAGGGAACTTCAGTGCTCAATCCAGGAACGCTGCCCCACTTACCCACACTGGGACGGGTTGGTCACTCTACCTCCAGAATCCCTATTACAAGGTAGGCTCAAACGCCACCTTGTCCTCATAAGCTGAGACAATGGCAGGCCTAACATTCAAAAAAATACCTTTTTGGATGCCCAGTCCTCTACCTTTGCACTTTTTATATACATACTTATTTTTGTTTGTTTGTTTTTACTATCCCATGCAGCTTCCTAATAACAGCCTAACCAAACTCTTGGAGTATTAAGAATGAAAGGAGAGAAATACAGTTGGGCCACCATGTCGGCAGGTTCCATAGCACAGATTCCATATCAGCAGATTCAATCAACCTAGAGCAAAAACATTTGGGAAAAATATTGGATCTGTAGTGAACATGAACAGACCTTTTTTTGCTCATTGTTATTCCCTAAACTATTTGTTCTATATTTGGGAGTGTAAGTAATCTTTTCTTTGGGGGGTTAGTTCAGTACTGGGGATTGAACACAGGTACACTCAATCACTGAGCCATATCCCCAGCCCTTTTTATATTTTATTTAGAGACACAGTCTTTCTAAGTTGCTCAGAGCCTTTCTAAGTGGCTGAGGCTGCTTTGAACTCATGATACTCCTGCCTCAGCCTCCCAAGCCACTGGGATTCAGGTGTGTACCACCATGCCCAATGGTAAGTAATCTAGATGTGATGTACTGATAGTACACAGGAAAATGTGCATAGATTATATGCAAATGCTACACTATGTTATAGAGGAGACTGAAACTTCTGGGTTATTTGTATGGGGGTGGTTCTCGCATTGAGGGATGATTCTATTTAGAAAATCTTATATGTTGGAAGGTATTCAAAACACCCTGTCATAGACTTTCTATTGTTCAAAATGTAGGTATGATTTTAACCATCTTATTGAACTTACCCATTTTCTGTTGTGCTAAGGAAAAAATGCCACACACTGAAACTAGCAAGAGAACAGTGTGGATGCTTTTCCAACTTATGTGCTGTGGATTGAGCACAGTGTTCTGTCCCAAGGTTCTAATACCCACTCATAGCAGAATGGTCACATCATGTGAGTAAGTGTACTTTAACCCACCCCAAAATGTGTGCTGATGTGACCCATGTCTGAGACACAGGTCTATTAAAAAGTGCCAGTTTAGAGCCAAGAAAATACAAGAACGTATATCACATGTTGCTTTACACAGAAATTGCCTCTTAAATTTAAATATCAAACATACAACCAGAAATCAGTGCAGGGCAGGGAAAAAAGAAATGGTGGTAGAGTTCAGATCTTGAATGTCCTCCAAAGGCCCACAGGTTAAAGGTATTGGCCTAAGTTTGTTGCTATTGGTAGGTGGTAGCACCTTCAAGATGTGGGCCTCATGGTCATTTGAGGTATACCTTTGTAAGGGATATTGGAACTTTAAAATTTATCTCACTGCTTCCTGGTTGCCATGATGTGACCAGACTTTCTCTAACATATGCTCAAGTCATGAGGTCAAGCAGCCATGGACTGAAGTATCTGCATCTGTAAGTCAAAAAATCTTTTTCTTTTTTTTAAAATTTATTTATTTTGATTAATTGTAAACAGATGAGGTAAAACCTATTTTTATGGTTGTACGTGAAGTAGAGTCATAGCTTTTTTGTAATCATACATGTACATAGGATAATGGTGATTATCTCAATCTATTATTTTTCACTTCTACTCACCCCTCCCACCCCTCTTTCCTTTATACAATCCATCCTTCCTCCATTCTTACCTCCCTCCCACCCCCCATTATGTATCATCATCTACTTATCAGAGAGATCATTCGGCCTTTGTTTTTTGGGGATTGGCTTATCTCAGTTAGCATGATATTCTCCAACTCCATCCATTCACCTGAAAATGCCATAATTTTATTTTTCTTTATGGTTGAATAATATTCCATTGGGTATATATACCACAGTTTCTTTATCCACTCATCAATTGAAGGGCATCTAGGTTGGTTCTGCAATCTAGCTACTCTGAACTGAGCAGCTATGAACATAGATGTGGCTGCATCACTGTAGGTATGCTGATTTTAAGTCCTTAGGGCTTAAACCAAGGAGTGGTATAGCTGGGACAAATGTTGGTTCCATTCCAAGTTTTCTATGGAATCTCCACACTGCTTTCCAGTGTGGCTGCACTAGTTTGCATCCGCATCAGCAATGTATGAGTGTATCTTTTCCTCCACATCCTCACCAATACCTATGGTTGCTTGTGTTCTTGATAATCACCATTCTAATTGGGTGAGATAAAATCTTAGGGTAGTTTTGATTTGTATTTCTCTTATTGCTAGAGATGTTGAACATTCTTTCGTATATCTGTTGATTGCTTGTAGATCTTCTTCTGTTAAGTGTCTGTTCATTGCCTTAGCCCATTTTTTGATTGGGTTATTTGTATTCTTGGTGTAAAGTTTTTTGAGTTCTTTGTAGATTCTGGAGATTAGTGCTCTCTCTGAAGTATGTGTGGCAAAGATTTTCTCCCACTCTTTAGGCTCTCTCTTCACATTGCTGATAGTTTCCTTTGCTGAGAAAAAGTTTTTAGTTTGAATCTATCCCAATTGTTGATTCCTGCTTTTATTTCTTTGTGCTTTGGGAGTCATTTAAAGAAGTCTTAACCTAAGCTGACATGATGAAGGACCTACTTTTTCTTCTATAAGGTACAGGGTCTCTGGTATGAGTCCTATGTCCTTGATTCATTTTGAGTTGAGTTTTGTGCAGGGTTAAAGATAGGGGTTTAGTTTCATTCTGCTGCATATGGATTTCCAGTTTTCCCAGTCTTATTTGTTGAACAGGCTATCGTTTCTCCATTGTATGTTTTTGGCACATTTGTCTCGTATGAGAAAACTGTAATTATTTGGGCTTGTGTCCGTATCTTCTATTCTGTACAATTGATCTACCTGTCTATTTTGTTGCCAATACCATGCTGTTTTTGTTACTATTACTCTGTAGTATGAGAAATGCAAATCAAAACTACCCTAAGATTTCATTTCACCCAAATTAGAGTGGCAATTATCAAGAATACAAGCAACCATAGGTGTTGGCAAGGATGTGGGGAAAAAGGTACACTCATACATTGCTGGTGGGGTTGCAAATCAGTGCAGCCACACTGGAAAGCAGTGTGGAGATTCCGTAGAAAACTTGGAACGGAACCACCATTTGTCCCAGCTACACCACTCCTTGGTTTATGCCCTAAGGACTTAAAATCAGCATACCTACAGTGATGCAGCCACATCTATGTTCATAGCTGCTCAGTTCAGAGTAGCTAGATTGCAGAACCAACCTAGATGCCCTTCAACTGATGAATGGATAAAGAAATTGTGGTATATATTCATGATGGAATATTACTCAGTCATAAAGAAGAATAAATATGTGGCATTTTCAGGTGAATGGATGGAGTTGGAGAATATCATGCTAACTGAGATAAGCCAATCCCAAAAAAACAAAGGCCAAATGATCTCTCTGATAAGTGGCTGATGATACATAATGGGGGGTGGGAGGGATGTAAGAATGGAGGAAGGATGGATTGAATACAGGAAAAAGAGGGGTGGGGATGGGGGAAGGAAAAATAACAGAATGAGACAGCATCATTACCCTATGTACATGTGTGATTACACAAATGGTGCAACTCTACTTCATGCACAACCAGAGAAAAAAGTTGTATCCCATTTGTGTACAATGAATCAAAATAAATAAAACAAAATTGAAAAAAATGTACTTTTTAATCTGATCCGTAAGTAATTATGACTACAACTATCAACAAGGCTTTCAAGTGAACTATATTATCAGTCAAGTCTACATGGACTTACAGGACTGATAGAGAATTGCATCCTACTGCAGTAATTGTTCTTTACTAAGGCTGACTTCCCTTTCAAAAAGTGACTGACCTTGAAATCTGTTTTCCCTGTCTGGTTGTTGGTGCTCTGCAAATCAGAGCAAAATCCTTAATGTAACCACTGGGTATGCTGCAGCAAATGTTCACATGACCTTTCTTTCATCAGTCATGTGGACATTCAAAATAAATCACAAATTATCATCCTGTCAGTTCCCTTTATTAACAGAGAGCTCTATGGGGTAAAACTAATGATCAATAGCAATGTTCTACATAATGGGAGTACTAAATCCTAGACACATACTTCTTTTTAAACAGTGAACTTCTGAATAAAGAAAAGTCACAGTTTTTGTTTACTGTTTAATTATTGGAATTAAAGAAGTGGAAAGAACTTCAGAAGTACCAGATCCAAAAAGATTCAACTCCCTGCCTCCAGGCACATCACTGAAATCACTGAGGATAGATGCTTATTTGACCTATTTTTAGAGAATGAAACAGACACGGAATACACAGGCTCCCTTGTTAGGTTGCTTACAAAAAGAACTTCTAGATTAAATCTTTCTTTCTCTCTTCATTATACTTCCATATAATAAGCAATTCTTAGTTGCTCAAAATACTGAATGGATTTCCCCTCAGGAAACTCTTAACAATGAAAACTAATAAATTTTTAAATTTCCCAGTTTGCCCCTGGACAAACTAAATCTTTATTTTTTAATACTTTGTGAATAGTGCTTCTCTTAATTAACTTGCAAAGCCCATAATGTTTAAAATGCTGCCTCCCCCTTTTATAGTCATAGGAACACTTGCTTGTCCTCTAGTCTTCAGCCTCTGAGGAATGAGAAAAAAGTAAGAAAACAGAAGAGAAAGGCATGGACCACTCACAAATAAGTCTGTTTTCCATCTTCAGTAATAAAATCCAATTCTTTGCCTGAGACACAATCTCCCTGCTAAAACCTATACTAGTTTCAAAGTAGAAATCCTTGCAATTCTAATTCTTTACTATGTGTAACCAACAAAGTTACCTTTGAGATCCTCACTTGACTCAGAATGCAAAGCTAGGCCACCATTAATTAACAGTTGGAGTTCATGGCACTAAAACTTGGCCTAAGACATTCATAGGTGAAAATTTAAAACATGAAAATTATATACTGTCTATTTAAATTCCTGGTTGTAAATCCTGGAAGCTGGGAAGTGGTTATTTATAAATTGCCAGTGTGATTATACTATAGCAATGTTGTATTAAACATCTGCATCTTCTGGAAACAAAACAAAGATAAAAACAAAGTTATTACACACTAAAGTTTCTATAGAAATTTAACAGTCCCCTCCCCAATTTTTCTCCAAAGCTTCAAATATACAGTTTTTATCTTTAATTCCTTCCGGTTGTAGAATATTGATTAACTTCTGTTGTAGGAGTCTTTTTTAAAGCACAAACACCCCTTCTTTAGACTCCTATGGGTCAGCGAAAAGTCAAATAATATTAAAAATTAATTTTTTCTTGACTATGGTACAGGAACCACAATTAGCAGTAAATCCTTTTGCTCTATTTGCAAGTGTTAAATTTTCCTTACTTACTCTGCAGTCTAATTATAGAGCTTAATCTAGAGAATTCACAAAGGCAGTGAGGCAGAAAGCAGAAGACAGCACCTTCCACTGCCTGGATTTACTCCTCTGGAGTCCTATAGCAAACTAGTTGGAACAGAATCTATTTGTGAGGGCATTAGCATGTAAACAGTGTCTGAGAGAAGATGCATGGAGCCAATTGGCCATGCTAATGGAAAGTGATATTGAGTTCACTAATTCAGATAAGGGGACTTTTTTCTATAAAGCACAGGGACTAGAAGAGAAACAAATGCATGATGGCCTGTGTTAAAATTAATTATAAGTCTGTACTTGTAAATTTAATTAAAACTTTCATACACTGGACACATTCAGGAAGGATGTGATGTTAATATGTTAATAGCTTCTTTTGAATGAAAGCAGTAGTAGAAGGTATGATGCAAACAGTATCAGGCAATCATAAGACAAATATTTTTAACAAGAAAGTGTGTTCATTCTCAGGTAGCAAGTCATTTTTTATTTTAATAAGAGACAACAAATTGCCCTTTCCCTGGACATATTTCATCTCTCTACTTATTGCATTATGATTTCTGAGCCAAATACTCCTCTACACTCTGTTATATTGTACTTATACTACTTAGTTTATAATTTCTTTCATCAAATTAATATCAGATCAATTGTGTTTGTGTGTGTGTGTGTGTGTGTGTGTGTGTGTGTGTGTGTGTGTGACACAGGATTTAAATGCCGGGATGCTCTACCACTAAGTTCATCCCCATCTCTTTTATTCTTTTAGACAGGATCTCGCTAAATTGTTGAGGCTGACCTTAAGCTTGTGATCCTACTGCTGCTCTTCTGAGTCCCTAGAATTAGAATTAAATGCCCAAATCCTACCTATTCTTATGTTGTAAAATCCCAAGTCCATCTATCTTTGCTTTGGTCTTTAGGTTTACTTTCAAAATCATAATTAATTCTTCTTATTTGCTTTATAAATGGACTAATATCCTTTGTTGGAAAACAGTAATTTCCTGACCTGACCTGTTTGTGTCACTCAGCACAGGCACTAATAGGAAATGAACAAAGCTGGGGGCAGCTCTGTTTATTTCAAATGTAAAATATCAACTATTAATAATGATGACATTTACTTGAACAGCACATATATCATTATCTTCCATTTTGCATTTTTCATAGCTGAGAATTTCAGCACAATTGCCACTTCCTCCTTGCGGTTTTCCTGATTCTTTCAGATAAAATCAAGTTTTCCTTCTGAGTTGGCAGAGCCTTTACATGTACATCCTTCAGTGTTTTATCATTTTCACCCTCAAATCATCTTTATGGACATGCTTGTGTCCTACTACACTATAATACATTTGAAATTCAGTCTAATATTTTTCATAATGCAGCACAGGGTATAAATATTCATTGAATGAATCAATATTCCTCGACTACACCAAAAAGTGTTTGCTGTATTTGTAGGATGGTCTCCGAGCACTAGTGGAAATGAATCAGCACCACAGAATTAGATTCCCTCGAAATCTGTCTTTTTCTTCAGATGTTCTCTCCTGAGATGAAGTAAAAATATTTTATTTTGTGTTCAAGTCAACATTCTATGGTTCAGAAGCTTCCTCACAGCTTGGATCCTGAAATACATGGGAATGTCTGTGGCTGGTCTGACCCTCTGGGTAGTGGTTCTTAAGTATTTGTAAGGACCACTATCTGTAAGGAACACTATCACATAGGGAACTTGTGGTGCCAACTTTCTCTGCCCCGCATTCTGATCCACTGTGCCTGAAGGTATGACCAAGAAACAGTCAATATTGTAAGCACCTCATGGTTTTAAAGCAGAGTGTTCCAGAACACTATGAGGAACACACTGCTGTGTCTTGGAACAGCTCTCTTCTGCACATTGAATTTCCTAGTGCTTTGGGTACACAGCTGTTAATGGACTATGAATAGCAGCAGACCAAAAAACAAAGCTGGGAAGATCACACCTCCAAAGTATTGCAGGGAGTGGGTCAGTCTATAGGGCAAAGAGGTCAAAACTTAAAGTGTTACAGAGGAAAAGCCACACTAACTTATAGTACTTTTTATCTTTCATCCATCATATAAATCTTAGTGACAAGAGAGCATGGGTCTTAAAATATATTGATCAATCCTTCATTTATTAATTCATGCTTTTCCTTTAAGGTGATGAAATGATGGGCATTATCTAAGGGCAACATTAAGCCCTTATTACTGTAAAGGGAGTAGCTGAGGGCCAGGTCAGATGCCTTGGAGAATACAATGAATAGATTTCGAACTGCATTTGTAGCCATCATGTGCAATACAATGTAAGAAAAAATAAATTTTATTAATTTAGGGCTATCCATCTGACAGGCTGGAATGTATGTCATAGAAATGAACAAATAAAATAACTGAACAAGAATTTTCACAGAAGGAATCGAAGTATTAGTTTATTTTACTTATTCATTTGTTGTAAAGATCAGAGCTGGTAATGATGGAAACACAAATTAGCAGTGCTATGGAGTGTAAAGTGGTCTTTGAGTTGATTAATCATGAGCATCCAGGGACTTGACAAAGGACTGACTTAGTGGTCCTGCTGAAGTAAACACCAGGTCCCTAGACATAGCCCAAGGCCTGTTCTCCCAAACTAGGATAAGCTTAATATTTCTTTCAAAACAATCTTAACATTTTTTTTCCTCCAGCATTCTCTTGCTGTTAACTATTGTTGTATAAAGTGGGCACAAATAAAATGCACAGAGCGGTCACCAGGGTTTTCACTAGGAACTTCACAAGAGGATCTATCTACTTTGCTTTAGTTTTTAAACCCTTTCTTTTCTCTGAAGAGCTGCAAAAGGTTGGCCCAGGACCAAATGGGGCTATATAAGTAAGGCTTTCCACTGCTGCTATTGAATGAAAGGTTGTCCACTTCTGTCCAAAAGTACTTTGAGAAAACTGACAACTTTCAGTTTCACATAGTTAAGAGCTAATCCAGGGGACACCAGAGATTCAGTTATCTATACGGAATCTTCTCATGGACATGAATCCTTCTATACCAAACTTTATACCCACAAGTTTTGCTTTATGTGTAAAAAATAAAGCACATGAAAAAAAGATCCATGCTGCAAACTTTTCATTATTTCTGGCATGTGACCCTTGTCTGAGTGCTCTTGGATACTGGTCAGAATTGACAAAAATGAGGGTTTTTTTTTATATAAAAAAAGACAACCAGAGGTACATTTAAAAAAATCAACATTTAAAAATCTTAAGCTAAACAAACAGGGGATCAAAAACTGAGCACTAGAACAGTGATCCTGAGCATAATTAAAAAAAAAGTAGGCCAAATCTTTATCATATAAGCTTAGGACCTGACTTCTTTAATAAGACTCCTAAATGCAAGAAGTAAAATCAAGAATCAATAAATGGGATGGATTCAAACTAAAAAGCTTCTTCTCAGCAAAGGAAACAATCAATAATGTGAAAAGAGGACCTATAGAATGGGAGAAAATCTTTACTCATCCACTTCAAATGGAGCACTAATCTCTGGAATATATAAAGAACTCAAAAAACTTAACACCAAAAAAATAAATAAATAAATAACCCAATGAATGAATTGGCTATGGAACTTAACAGACATTTCACAGAAGAAGAAATACAATTGATCAAAAAACATATTAAAAAAACATTCATTATCTCTATCAATTAGAAAAATGAGAATCAAAACTATTCTAAGATTTTTATCTTATTCCAGTCAAAATGGCAAATATCAAGAATACAAGCAATAAGTGTTGGTGAGGATGTGGGGGGAAAGGTACATTCATACATTGCTGGTGGGACTGCAAATTGGTGCAGCCATTCTGGAAAAGAGATTCTTCAGAAAACTTGAAATAGAATCACCTTTTGACCCAACTATCCTATTTCTCTGTTTATACACAACAGACTTAAAATCAGCATACTACAGTGAGGCAGTCATGTCAATGTTCATAGCAGCTCAATTCATAATAACTAAACTATGGACCCAAACTAGATGCCCTTCAACAAATGAATGGGTAAAAAATATGTGGTACATATACACAATGGAATATTACTCAGCTTTAAAGAATGAAATTGTAGCATTTCCAGGTAAATGGATAGAGTCAAAAATATCATGCTAGGTGAAATAAACCAAGTCCAAAAAAAAAGGTCAAATGTTTTGTCTGATAAGTAGAGCTAATCTATAATGGGGAGAGGGTGTATGGAAGAATGAAGGAACTTTGGATTGTGCAGAAGGAAGTGAGGGGAGATGAGGGGAGGGGGTTGGTGGATGGGAAGGTTGGGGGAATGAGGTGGGCATTACCCTATGTACATGTATGATTACACTATTGGTATGAATCAGCACCATGTACAGCCAGAGGAGGAGAAGTTGTGTTCCATTTGTGTACAGTGGGTGAAAATATCATGTATGATTAATTAGAACAAAATAAAAAATAAAAAAATTATAGTTGTCACTTTACAAGTTCTTAAAGTCAGACACCTTTGATGGCAATCAAGAGGGGAGGGAAAAGTAAGGTTCCATGGCCTTCTACTGAGTTACAATCATAATGCCAGACACAATTAAAGCACCTGGATAGACAGAGACTGAATCTTTAAGAATTTCCCTGTAATTTGCTGCTTAATGAGTAATTTGCTCCTCCTCCAGGATGTAAATATAAATTTATATTTGTAATTATAATCAGAAAGGTAGGCAAATATTCATATGTTATTTATAAGGGCTCCAAAGAGATTAATTGTATGTATAAGACTGCCTAAAAGTAACTTGAAGGCTGTCATTTTTTTCTTCTTGAGTGAATACAATGTTAAGTGTTTTTTGCACAGAAAATAGTAAAATGAAGCTTTAATAACAGCAAATGCTCAGCTCATTTGCAAATTCACTGCTTGGTAGTTTGAGGGAGCAGAATGTAACTGACTGTAATTGTGGAACAAGCAAGGCAATCCATCACACAGGCCACTTCTGGGTCTAGCACTTACCCCAGGTACCTGGGGTCTGTCATGGATGAAGACTTTTTGCTTAGAGGAAATCACCTAGCTCTACTAAAAAAGTATAACATTCTCCAATTAATTGTGGGGCCTATGAATTGCCACTGACATGGCATGAAATTAGCAGAGTGGACATCACTCAATTAAGCAGCCAACAGAAAAGTCACATGAAAGTAATTTATGCAGAAACTGTAAATTAGGATTCACAGGTGTGTAACTCCCCTCCCCCATAGAAGCATTTTAACTTATCTGGGATTTTTTTTAATCTTTAAAATGAGAGGTTAAGAAAGGATGAACTCTAAGATTCTTCCCAGTTCTTGAAATTCTGTGCATTATTCAGTTTGAACAATCTTGTGCATCAAATCCATTCAAAGAGATAGGAACAGAAAGTGAATACTTGCATACTAAATCATGTTTCTAAATTACTGACACTTTTGTTTAAGAAATAAGTACTTAGAGAAAAAATATGGACCCAATATAGAAAAACAAAAATCACTAGTTAGGGAATTAGTAAATTTGTTAGAGGGGGAGGAAAGAAAAAAATTAAAAGCAGAGTACTACAGGGTCTAAATGTAGTCTATACATACATTTCTGCTAGCTTAATTTGACATATTTATGATGATACTTCAAAGTATGTTTTGTCAGAATTACAAAAGATATTATAAAGACCTTATGGTAGTTTTCCTATTACTTAGTCTTGGTTAAAAGCCAGAGGCTGCAAGGTTTAATTTGAAAACCAAATTGTTTACCACAAATGTGTGATTAACTGTGCTCAAATATAAAAATATGTCCTTATTAAATTATTTTAAAATATTTAATAACTCTCAGGATATACCGGCCCAACTAATACTACTACTGTAATATACTGTTGAAATACTTGGCAAAAACCATATTAATTCCAGTGAATATTTTAACTGAGTGCTAGAAATACATTCTGTGTTATCCAGACTTGAGAAGAAGAGAACATTTTCTGCTTGGCAGAAGATAATGCTAATGGAAAATATTTACAGCTGGGAATAACCAAGCAAGAGCAGGAAGCTGGCATGGAAATTGGTGCAGAGACCAACAGCCACCAAAATGAAGAAGTGTAATTCACTGCAAAGGCTTATAACATGCCATTTCTGTACATTACTAGAAGATAATAGTATCACTGTTATCAGATGCCATACTATGTCATCAGGGGCAAAAAAGTAAGAGCTGCTGAACCACTCTCAGCTCATCCAGTTTTTCATACAACAGAGCCACAAACTAACCTAGGGTTCAGTTAGTGAGGACCTAAGCAAATTAGTTAAACCCAGTTTAAAATTTTCAGAAAGGGCTAGGGATGTGGCTCACTGGTTAAGGAACCCTAGGATCCATCCCTGGTACAAAATTACACACAATGTAAAATTTAGTATTTCAACCATTTTAAGTATAAAATTCAGTGGCACTAAGTATATTCAAATAATCATAGAACCATTACCACCTTCCATCTCCAGATATTTCATCATGCTAAACTTCACCCATTCTAATT
The DNA here is from genome assembly GCF_902686455.1 of Sciurus vulgaris. Taxonomy (NCBI): domain Eukaryota; kingdom Metazoa; phylum Chordata; class Mammalia; order Rodentia; family Sciuridae; genus Sciurus; species Sciurus vulgaris. The sequence goes on from NC_136474.1 coordinate 34,745,777, forward strand.
CTGTACCCATTAAACACTAACTCCTCATTTCCTCCAGCCCATGTCTTACAAACACATTTCTACTTTCTGTCTATGAATCTGAACACTCCAGGTACCTTACATAAGCAGAAACACACAGTATTTAACTTTCTGTCTCTGGTTTACTTCAGTTATCATAATGTTCTAAAGGTTTGTCTATGCTGTAGGAAGTCAGAATATCCATCCTTTCCATTGAGTGAAAACCATATTTTGGTTATGTGTTCATCTATCAAAGGACACACAGTTCACTTTACCCTTTGACTGCTGTGATTAATGCAGCTATGAACATGGGTTTACAAATAGCTCTTCAAGTCCCTGCTTTTAGTTATTTAGGACATATACCTGTAAATACATTTCTGTAATTAAAAAAAGCAGGTCTGTATTGGTAGGCCCTAGTGTAGAATTGTTTTCATTATGTGCACACCTGAAAATGAGATTTCATTCTGCCAGAGTAATAAGTTCAACAGACTATGTTTGCCAAATCACAAAATTAACTAAGAGACTTCTTGGCTAATGTCCTCGCCCAGTGGAGTCCTCAATCATGAGAGAAAACAACATTTTAGAATCCAAAAATCTATTTGGATTTGTTTCTCTATATTCTGCTTAGTTTCTCTCTTAATTTATGGATCTTTCATTAGGGCTAATTCATTTACTTTAGTTTAACTTGATTTGTTATTTGCTCAGAGTTCCAGTTAAATTGTTCTAAGTTCTTCACATACTATCCCTAAAATTAGTGGTGCAACATCTGAAAGAGAAATGATTGCTGAGCACCCTTGATTAAACTAAATAATGTCAAAGCCAATCCAGTGGTCAGTAATTAAAGGTGTTTTTGAGAATTTACAATTTTATAAATCATAGAACACATAGGCATTTTAAAAATCATGAGCAATGTATTTTATGTCTTGTGTTAGGAAAAGGACCTGAAAATCAATGAAGAGTGCTATAGTGTACATAATCGGATCTAGAATTTTGACCTTTCATACTGTGAACTTGTAAATGGTGCTCATTAACCATTCACACTTTTCCAAGAGTGAATTTCTTCCTCCACATAATATATTATACTTTTACTTAGATATGTTTAAGTTCATTTAAATTTAGGTGCTGCTCTTCTTTATGTCAACTATAAAATGGGAATGTGCACAGGAAAAGTACTGTTTATTTATGTTGCATTCCTTTGGTAAAATCTTGTCTGTACTGGCAGAATTTCCTTGAGGGTACAGAACCATGGCTCTGAAGGGCAGAGGACATTTCAGACTAACTACAAGGTTACAGAAACTCAGCCTCACCACTGGCAAGCTCAGACGTGGTGAGTGTCCTTCCTTGAGGGAACATCAACAAACTTGATTTAATATAGTTTAGAGAACCAGGACTGTACCCTGAAGTTCTATCACTTCCCACTGCCTGCAGAGGAAATGATAACACGTACGCCTTTTCTGGTGCAGCAAAGCTTCTTCTCTTTAATGTGTACAAAAGGCCCCCCAATGTGGAACTACTCCAGGTTATATAGAATACAGGGACCAATCAGAAAGTTGTCCCTGCGGTGAATGCATGGACATATCAAGTAAACGCATAAAACATGTACTGTACACAAGCCAAGCACAAGGTACACCAGCCAATCAGGAGTACTTCCTGAAACTTGTTGACAGCTTCAAGCCTATTCTGGCACCGTGCCAGGCACCATCTTGAAGATCAGGCCAGGGTGTGCCCGCCTCTGTGGGCCCTCAGAGGCAAGCATCCCTGACATCTCCCCCTTTACTTTATATGAATTTGGCTTGGGACCATGCCTGTCTTAGGTTGTCCATGGCGAACAGCATCCTTACCTGTCATCGGAATCTTGACCTCTGGACGTAAAGACCCTGTCTTAGGTTGGTATGTGTTCCCACGAATCTTACCCGTCCTTGACTATTGGTCCAGCATGTTTAGCCATACTTGGGGAGATGTGCCTGTCTCAATGGCCATGAAGGCTTGAACAATAGCTCTTTGTTGGTGACGAGCATCTTGGTGAGCTCTGATTTGGCTGCACATAATGTAAACTAGACAAAAGCAGATAAGGATTACAAAGGCTATTAATCCCACCCATTGCTTAGTAATTTCAAACACTTTGGATAATACAGAAAACATTTCAGACATAGGAGCCACATGAACCCTAGTACTGTTAAGCATGAGGATTTCTGAGCTTAGTTGGTGAGTTAAGTTATCAAAGGTAGAAGACCAATTAGTAACAAGGAACTCAGAGAGTCGTTTTGACAGGGAAGCCGTGGAACTAGAATTATGATATTTAACAGAGGTAACACAGTTCTTTCATGGGATAGATGCATCCCAGTCCTATTAGTTTTTGTAACACATCTATCTGTTCTTGTAGCAGATTTACTCTCTGATTTACAATGATTATGTCAGCTTTTAGACGGGCGTTAAGAACATCTTGAGTTTACAAGGCCATGGTGGTGTTCTCAGCCAACATGTTGACGGTTTGTGCTGTAGGTATGGCAGTAGCCGGTGTTGCTGCCGCCTTCGCTGCCGCTGCTGCAGAGGCCACTATCGCCACAATCACTGCCGCTATAATACCAAAATCTCGTTTGTTTCTGAACAAAAGCACAGGTAATTCTTCACCTGTTATGTTGACTGGGATGGGCAGGAAAGTAGGAATGCACATAATCACTGCAATTGAAAACCTGGAAGCATTTCAACATTGTGAGAGGTAACAAGACACATTGGCATCAGAGCAATTAAGGACAGTTGTGTTTTCATTTGTTAACAGGAACATAAGAGAGGGGGGGCGATACACAAACTGGAGTGGGAGGAAAGATACAGATCTATTACAGGAGGTCTCTTGAGCATAGGCATGGAAAGCACTACTGTTTGTCCATTCGGAGGAATTCCATGTACATAGCCAATGTGTGGCTCCTAAGAGACTGAAAAGGGGCAGTATGTTAGTATATCCCTTTGTACTGGAGAACAGAAGCCAATCTTCATAGGGGTTGACACATTTCATGCCTAAAGAAACATCATTATTAGTAAAATTTTTTCCTAAAGAAGTGATATGAGGTGAAAAGAAGAAACCATACTGAACAGGAACAGCTGGTCCAGTGTGTTGTCAATTAGTCCATATGGGGGGAGTAGCATACTTAGGATTACAAGGAGGATTGATTTTAGGAGTCACAAAGCTGATTCTTTTGGCATTATGTTTGCGTGGTGTCCATCCTGATAAAAGAACAGCATTGCCTTGCAACCTTTTAGAGGTCTCCTGTGTTATGGCGTTATTGTCTGTTCATTGTAGAGTCAACATTGCATAAGCACAAAATTTTGGGGGCTCAAAAGCATTGTAAAATAGGCCTAAGGTCTGGGAATGGAGACTGATACATGGGGATTTAGTGTCCTTGGCAGTATTTGCTATCTCTTCCCTGTTAAAGAAAAGTCCTAGAAACAATTGATATTAGACATTGTTTAACATCAACATTTTATTAGTTTGACCACCTAGAGATTTGCGAATTATTTCTAAAGACATTTCACTTTTATTAGTTTACCCAATTTAAATTGAACCCTTTTAAATCACATGAATAAAAGTATTTGAATCCATTTTTAAAATTTTAATTTTAGGAGCGCTCAGTTTTGATACAGACAAAACGTGACATCAGACAGCACGACATACAAATAACACAAAAATCAAAGGCCTTGTAACTTTATCTCCATTGCAATGTAACAGATGTTTAAAAATAACTCTAGAGTTGGGTAAAAATAGAATTGATCAAAGAAAATCATTAACCTAGGTATGTAGGATCAAAATTATGAGCTCAGAAATATAGCATTAAAGAAAAACAAAACAAAACAAGAATCTAGAAAATGAGTTAGTTCTGGGTAGCAGCCCAGGAGTTTAAAACAGACACCTTTCTCTCTCTTTTTTTTTTTTTTCTCTCAGGTTACTCCCCCCTCTCCTGCTGAGACTGCTACAGTTTACATTCCAATGTAGGCTTCAGCAAGGCCAGGCAGGGTGGGGGAAGGGATTGCCCAGGACTTTAATTTCTCCTGTAAAATCTGGATCAATAACTCCAGGGACAACTATAAGTCCTTTAAGTGCACTAGAGCGTCTTCCCAATAGAATTTCCATCGTCTCAGGGGGTAGAGGGCCCTTTAAATCTGTAGGAATAGGTTGTATACCCATCTCAGGAGTTAATACTGCTCTGGTGGTGGCACAGAGGTCCAATCTTGTGCTTCCTTTTGTGGCCCTTCTTGGCTTGTTAGAGGATAATGTGTTCTGGCCAATTGTTGAATCACCCCATACATTTGTGTTGGGCCTTGGGGGGACGAGCCCCGATTCCTATTTTTGGTCTGGCCTTGAGGGGGAAGGGGGTTTCCATCTATATCTATCATGGATCTACACTCAGACGCCCAGTGGTTGCCTTTTTTACATCTGGGGCATAGTTGGGGTTTTGGTCTCAGGAGGTCGATTGGGATCTCTTAGTTGAGGGCAATCCTTTTTGAAATGCCCTGGTTGCTTGCAGTAAAAGCAAGATAACCTTTTTGCTAAGTCCTCTCCTGTTAGTTCTTTAATAGTAAGGTTTTCAGTTAATTCTCTAAGACCCTCATCCTCATCTGAATCTTCCTCTTTTTCTGACATTTTTTCCCACGGTTTTTCTCTCTGATGCCCTGGATTGTTTCTCTTTCAGTTTGTCTACAGCCTCTTCCCCCTCTCTAAGGGCCTCCCTACCGCGGGGCCACAGAGTTATTAAGCACCCCCTAATTAAGGTCCAGATGGCTAATGTTCCCGATGGTAATGGACTTGTTTTATCAGCCGCCTTTAAATCTTCTCCCAAATGATCCCATTGAGGAAAGTTTAACAGCCCTTCATCCAAAAACCACGGTGCTATTTCCTCTACCGTTCTTAGAAAGAGCCTCGCTGTTTTTGTTTTTAGGAGTGTCCCATTAGCTTTAAGAAGATCCCACAAAGGTCCCTCCATTTGTGCCAGTGACATTTCAGTACCTGTTCTTAAATACAGCTACGTAAATCTATCAGCACACAAAAATAAATCACCCTAATAGCAATAGCAAAAGCGAAAGCACACACACTAACTTTACAATAGACATGAGTCTCCATCGCAATCCTATGAACTTTATCTCCATTGCAACCTTGCAAACTTTATCTCAGTCGCAAATTCCTGCAAACTTTATCTGGCCAGAATTTTTCTTTTATAATTTTACCTGATTTATCTCCCGCTTTGTTTCTCCATTCCTGGGTTTTGGCACCACTTACCACTTCCCACCTCCCGCGGAGGAAATGATAACACGTACGCCTTTTCTGGTGCAGCAAAGCTTCTTCTCTTTAATGTGTTCAAAAGGTCCCCCAATGCGGAACTACTCCAGGTTATATAGAATACAGGGACCAATCAGAAAGTTGTCCCTGCGGCGAATGCATGGACATATCAAGTAAATGCATAAAACATATACTGTACACAAGCCAAGCACAAGGTATGCCAGCTAATCAGGAGTACTTCCTGAAACTTATTGACAGCTTCAAGCCTATTCTGGCACCACGCCAGGTGCCATCTTGAAGATCATGCCAGGGCATGCCTGCATCCGTGGGCCCTCAGAGGCAAGCGTCCCTGACAATGTTCCAGTTAGAAAAAAATAACAATTTTGAGTTTTAGGGAAAAATTGTGGGATAAGAGTTAGATATTGTTTGGAAATTCAAATGAATAAGATCACTGAAGTCTAAGCACCTTCAAACAATTAGGACATACAGAAGCTAAGCCTGTCCCCCTCAGGATCCCAAGCAGGTGTGTGTTAGCCTGGCCTCAGGTGTCGGCTGGGGCAGCACTCAGGTGCAGCAACTCTCTGAGGGAGGGTGGCAGGCCTATGTACTGTGTTTGTTAGATGTACTGTGATGGCCCCTGGCGTGCTTCAGTCAAAAGCAGCCTAGGACCAAGTAGGGTCACAAGGCTGTGGATGGGATGGACACTGGACAACTCAGAAATTTCACAGCCCTGGAGATTGTTTCTATTATCTTCTTTAAATACAGGTCCTAAAGAAGGGGTTGGGTACAGTTTCCCCTTGGTATTTATGGGGCTTGGTTCCAGAAATCTCTGTGGAGGTTCAAGTCATTTGTGTGAAATAGTATAGAACTTGCATATAATATACATCTTCCTGTATATTTTAAATTATCTCAGATGATTTATAACACCTATAAATTGCAAATGCTGTGTGACTAGTTGTTACTAGTTTATTTAGAAATTATTTTTTTAAATTGATTTTTATTGTAAACAAATGGGATACATGTTGTTTCTGTTTGTACATGGAGTGACAGCATACCATTTGCATATTCATAAATTTACATAGAGTAATGATGTTTGATTCATTCCATTATTTTTTTTCTTCCCCCCCCACCCCTCTCACCTCTCTTTTCCCTCTATACAGTCCCTCCTTCCTCCATTCTTGTCCCACAACCACACCCATAAAATGTCATCATCCGCTTATCAGTGAGATCATTTCTCTTTTGGATTTCTGAGATTGGCTTATCTCACTTAACATGATATTCTCCAATTTCATCCATTCGCCTGCAAATGCCATAATTTTATTATTCTTCATAGCTGAGTAACATTCCATTGTATATATATACCACAATTTCTTTATCCATTCATCAATTGGAGGGCATCTAGGTTGGTTCCATAGTCTGGCTATTGTGAATTGAGCCGCTGTGAACATTGATGTGGCTGTATCTCTGTAGTGTGCTGATTTTAAGTCCTTTGGGTATAGGCAGAGGAGTGGGATAGCTGGGTCAAATGGTAGGTCCTTTCCAAGTCTTCTATGGAATCTCCACACTGCTTTCCAGAGTGACTGCACTAATTTGCAGTCCCACCAGCAATGTATGAGTGTACCTTTTTCCCCACATGCTCACCAACACGTATTGTTGATTGTGTTCTTGATAATCGACATTCTAATTGGGGTGAGATGGAATCTTAGTGTAGTTTTCCTTTGCATTTCTCTTATTACTAAAGATGTTGAACATATTTTCATATATCTGTTGATTGCTTGTACATCTTCTTCTGTGAAGTGTCTGTTCATTTCCTTAGCCCATTTGTTGATTGGTTTATTTGTATTCTTGGTGTAGAGTTTTTTGAGTTCTTTATATATTCTGGAAATTAGTGCTCTATCTGAAGTATGAGAGGCAAAGATTTTCTCCCACTCTGTAGGCTCTCTCTTCACATTGCTGATAGTTTCCTTTGCTGAGAGAAAACTACTTAGTTTGAATCTATCCCAGTTACTGATTCTTGCTTTTATTTCTTGTGCTTGTGTTAAGGAAGTCTGATCCTAAGCCAACAAGTTGAAGATTTTTACCTACTTTTTCTTCTATAAGATGCAGCGTCTCTGGTCTGATTTCAAGGTCCTTGATCAATTGTGAGTTGAGTTTTGTGTAGGGTGAGAGATAGGGGTTCAGTTTCATTCTGTTGCATATGGATTTCCAGTTTTCCCAGCACCATTTGTTGAAGAGGCTATCTTTTCTCCATTGCGTATTTTTGGCACCTTTGTCTAGTATGAGAAAATTGTACTCATTTGGGTTTGTGTCCATGTCCTCTATTCTGTACCATTGATCTACCTGTCTATTTTGGTGCCAATACCATTCTGTTTTTGTTACTATTGCTTTGTAGTATAGTTGAAGTTCTGATATTGCGATACCCCCTGTTTCATTTTTCCTGCTAAGGATTGCTTTAGCTATTCTGGGTTTCTTATTCTTCCAGATGAATTTCATGATTGCTTGCTCTATTTCTGTGAGGTACATCATTGGCATTTTAATTGGAACTGCATTGAATCTGTATAGCACTTTTGGTAGTATGGCCATGTTGACAATATTAATTCTGCCTATCCAAGAATATGGGAGATCTTTCCATCTTCTAAGGTCTTCCCTAATTTCTTTCTTCGGTGTTTTGTAGTTTTCATCGTAGAGATCTTTTACCTCTTTGGTTAGATTAATACCCAATTATTTTTTTTTTGAGGTGATTGCAAATGGAGTTGTTTTCCTCATTTCTCTTTCAGCTGTTTCTTTGCTTGTGTATAAAAATGCTGTAGATTTATGCGTGTTGATTTTATAGCCTGCTATTTTGCTGAATTCATTGATGAGGTCTAGACGTTTTCTGGAGGACGTTTTTGGATCCTCTAAATATAGAATCATGTCATCCGCAAATACTGACAGCTTAAGTTCCTCTTTTCCTATTCGTATCCCTTTAATTTCTTTAGTCTGCATAATTGCTCTGGCTAGAGTTTCAAGGACAATGTTGAATAGAAGTGGTGAAAGAGGACATCCCTGTCTTGTTCCTGTTTTTAAAGGGAATGGTTTTAGATTTTCTCCATTAAGAATGATGTTGGCCATGGGCTTAGCATAAATAGCCTTTACAATGTTCAGGTATGTTCCTACTATCCCTATTTTTTCTAGTGTTTTCAGCATGAAGGGGTGTTGTATATTGTCAAATGTTTTTTCTGTGTCAATTGAAATAACCATATGATTCTTATCCTTAAGTCTATTGATATGATGGATTACGTTTATTGATTTACGGATTAAACCATTCTTGCATTCCAGGAATGAACCCCACTTGATCGTGGTGCACAATTTTCTTAATATGTTTTTGGATACGGTTTGCCAATATTTTATTAAGGATCTTAGCATCTATATTCATCAAGAATATTGGTCTAAAATTTTCTCTCCTTGATGTGTCTTTTCCTGGTTTGGGTATGAGGGTGATATTAGCTTCATAGAATGAGTTCGGTAGGGTACCCTCCTTTTCTATTTCCTGGAATACTTTGAGAAGTAGTGGAATGAGTTCTTCTTTGAAGGTCTTGTAGAACTCGCCTGAGAATCCGTCTGGTCCTGGGCTTTTCTTGGATGGTAGATTTTTTAATGGCTTCTTCTATTTCATTCCTTGACATTGATCTGGTTAAATCGTGTATGTCCTCCTGGTTCAGTTTGGGAGGAGCATATGTCTCTAGAAATTTGTCAATGTCTTTAGTAGTTTCTATTTTGTTGGAAAACAGATTTTCAAAGTAGCTTCTCATTATGTTCTGTATCTCAGTGGTGTCTGTCGTGATATTTACTTTTGCATCATGTATTTTAGTAATTGGAGTCTTCTCTCTTTGTTAGTGTGGCTAAGGGTTTATCTATTTTGTTTACTTTCTCAAAGAACCAACTTTTTGTTATGTCGATTTTTTGAATTGTTTCTTTTGTTTCAATGATATTGATTTCAGCTCTGATTTTAATTATTTTCTGTCTTCTACTACTTTTGCTGTTATTCTGTTCTTCTTTTTCTAGGGCTTTGAGCTGTAATGTTAGGACATTTAATTGTTGACTTTTCATTCTTTTCTGGAATGCGCTCCATGCAATGAATTTTCCTCTTATTACCACTTTCATAGTGTCCCAGAGAATTTGATATGTTGTATCATCATTCTCATTGACGTCTAAGAATTTTTTAATCTCCTCCCTGATGTTTTTTGTTATCCATGTTTCATTCAATAGCATATTATTTAGTCTCTAAGTGTTGGAGTAATTTCCTTTTTTTACTTTGTCATTGATTTCTACTCTCAGTCCATTATGATGTGATAGAACACAAGGCAGTATCTCTATGTTTTTGCATTTCCTAAGGGCTGAATTGTGGCATAACATATGGTCTATTTTCGAGAAGGTTCCATGTGCTGAGAAGAAAGTGAATCCGCTCTTTGATGGATGGAATATTCTATATATGTCTATTAAGTCTAGGTTATTGGTTGTGTTATTGAGCTCTATGATTCTTTGGTTGGATTTTGTTTGGAAGATCTATCTAGTGGTGACAGCGGTGCATTAAAGTTGCCCAGAATTATTGTGTTGTGGTCTATGTGATTCTTGAAATTGAGAAGGATTTGTTTGATGTAGGGATGCACCATTGTTTGGAGCATAAATATTTACTATCGTTATGTCTTCCTGATTTATGGTTCCCCTAAGCAGTATGAAACGTTCTTCTTTATCCCTTCTGACTAACTTTGGCTTGAAGTCGGCTTTATCTGATATAAGGATGGAAACCCCCGCTTTTTTACTGGGTCCATGTGCATGGTAGGTTTTTTCCCATCCTTACACCTTTAGTCTGTGGATGTCTTTTTCTGTGAGATGCGTCTCTTGCAGGCAGCATATTGTTGGGTCTTTCTTTTTAATCCATTCTGCCAGTCTATGTCTTTTGATTGATGAGTTTAGGCCATTAACGTTCAGGGTTATTATTGAGAAATGATTTGTATTCCCAGTCATTTGGCTCAATTTTGGTTTTTATGTTGGCTTGGTTTCTCCTTCGAGTGGTTTTTCTCTAAGGTAGTTCCTCCCTTTGCTGACCTAAATTGTTGTTTTTCATCTCCTCTTTATGAAATATTTTGTTGAGAACATTCTGTAGTGCAGGCTTCCTATTTGTAAATTCTTTTAACTTTTGTTTATCATGGAAGGATTTTATTTCATCTTCAAATCTGAAGGTTAGTTTTGCTGGGTATAGGATTCTTGGTTGGCAACCATGTTCTTTCAGAGCTTGAAATATGTTGGTCCAGGCCCTTCTAGCTTTTAGAGTCTGGGTTGAGAAGTCTGCTGCTATCTGTATTGGTCTCCCCCTATATGTAATCTGATGCTTTTCTCTTGCGGCCTTCAAAATCCTAATTTTATTTTGAATGTTAGGCATTTTCATTATAATGTGCCTTGGTGTGGATCTGTTGTAATTCTGTGCATTTGGTGTTCTGTGAGCCTCTTGTATTTGATTTTCCATTTCATTCTTCAGGTTTGGGAAATTTTCTGATATTATTTCATTGAATAGGTTGTTCATTCCTTTGGTTTGTATCTCTGTGCCTTCCTCAATCCCAATAACTCTTAAATTTGGTCTTTTCATGATGTCCCATAGTTCTTGGACATTCTGTTCATGATTTCTTACCATCTTCTCTGTTTGGGTGACTTTATATTCAAGATTAAATATTTTTTCTTCATTGTATGAGGTTCTGTCTTCCAAGTGGTCTAGTCTGTTAGTGATGCTTTCCATTGAGTTCTTCATTTGGTTTATTGTCTCCTTCATTTCAAGGATTTCCATTTGGTTTTTTTTTTGAGAATCTCTATCTCTTTGTTGAAGTGATCTTTTGCTTCCTTCAGGTGCTCTTTCAGCTTATTGGTATTATCATTCATTGCCTGCATTTGCTGTCTTATCTCATCCTTTGCTTCATGAATCATCTTAATCATGTATAATCTGAAGTCCTTTTCTGACATTTCTTCTAACATACTGTCATTGGATTCTATTACTATAGAATATAGATTTGTTTCAATCATTTTCTTCCCTTGTTTTTTCATGTTGTTCATGTATCTTCCCCTCTAGTGCTGCAGATCTGGGGTATTGCAGATTTCCTCCTATAGGCTTATAGTGGCCCTATAGGTTTCCAAAACCCTTTCTTTAAGGGGAGATCAATATTAGCAGTGCCCAAACCAGACACTATGCAATCCTAGACCACATAACCCCTATGGGGACAATAACATCATGTAAATAAGGGAGAAAGCAACTTTGAGGGAACAGGTAAACAGAAGGAAAAGAAAGCAAGAAATGTAAAGAAATAAAAACTTAAATATTTTTTTCAAAAAAGGAGAAAAAAGAAAATCTACTGTATAATAGTCATATGCTAATGAAACCTCCCAGTGTTCAGTAGCCTGATGTATGAGAGGTACTTGACAATGAACTTCAAGCCTCCAGCAGGCGTCTCAATATGGGATTTGCCCCACCCGATGATCAGAGCTAAGGCTTCCAGGATTATCCAAGATGGCTGCTCTGGCTTCCAAATGTGTTGGCAAATGGGGAGCTGCAGCTCAGGGGTGGACATGGTCAGCTGGAGGTTCTGGAGGCAGGATGCAGTTGGTTCGGCAGTGGTCCTGGAGGTTGGGTGTGTTTGGTGTGGTTGCGGCATCCAGGAGGCCGGGTGCAATCAGTTGGTCTGGGTTCCCGGTGATAGGGCACAATCAGTTGGTCTTGGGGTCCTGGCAGCAGGGAGCAGTCAGTTGATGTGAGGGCACCAGAGGCAGGGAGTGATCAGTTGGGCTGAGGGATCCTGGAGACGGGACTCGGTCAGTCCGGCCAGGGGTCCTACAGGGCCTGGCTGTTGTCTCAAAATGGCGACAGCCATGTGTAATCAAACCTGCAGTTACTGTAACAGTGAACTTCCAGGCAGCAGCAGGCAGCTGGTTCTCCACTGGCAATCTGCGGTCAATCTGCTGGCAGCTATCGGACAATCGGGAGGTGAACCTCGGGTGTTGTGTGATGGATAGGGGTAAGGCAGGCGATGGACAGGCGAGAGGCATGCAAATAGTGGATGATAGACGCCTGACAGTGAGCAATCTGCTCTCAAAAAAGGCGTCGATATGCTGGCAGATTGCTGGTGATCACAGCAGACAAATGGGGTAAAGAGCAGGGGATCGATAAGCAGCAAAAACTGTCTCACCGAGAAACAGATATCCTCTGCTTGAATCTGGCATTGTGGAGCGACAAGGAACGCAGCCTCCCTCTAGACCGCCTAGAAATCATTGACAAGAAAAAAGTCTGTACTTATTTGGGACAGATGCAATATTTTCCTAATGTTTTTCATCTTCAGTTGGTTGAATTCATAAATTTGGAACCTGTGAAAATGAAGAGGTGACTGCATAGGGAAACAGACTATTTCCTTAGTCTCAGGTGATAGCAGCTTGATAACTCTTACTCATTATCAAAGGAAAGGAAAAAAGAGTATATGAAGAAATTCATACCCAAGTGTTAGCAACAGTCCTGCTATTACATGAGTCCCAGGATTCCTGCCTTCTCACATGGGGTGGATGAGGCAGCAGGTGTCCCTGGGCACTTGGGTCTCTGAATAATCCCTTAGGAAGGAGAATCTTAATGGGTGCTTTCCCTCCTGGAACCATCCATGGAAACTAGTGCAATAAGGGGCAGCCTGCCCCTCTATCCTTCACTAGGGATTATTTTCAAAGACCATGAAGATTATTCAAGGGAACAGGATTTAAGAAATCCAACCCTCTGAGAGAAAGTTGTGTAGAAGGACTATCTGAGGTTCAAAAGTTCTAAGGATTCCATCTTGGACCAGAGAGAGATTCAGGAGTCAAGAGCAATTTGAACTGCAGAATAGGAGATTGTACTCTGATGGTAAATGGGAGGTATGCTCATTCACAACCACCTGGCCACATTACCCACAAGATAACTGGAGCATAAATATCCTTGTGTTTCCAAGTAGGAATCACTTATTCACAAAGAAGGTTGCAGCCAGTTGAGATACCTGTAGGCATTACAGAGCAGTAGCAAGTGTGTGGTAAGGAGGAAACATGAATGAGGAAAGGGTCTACCACCTTCTCCTGGTTTAAGACACCAGCTATGGCTGGAAATATAGGTTAAAAATTTTTTTAAATGTTGTCACTTATATGTCTTGGCTCAGTTTCTCTTAAAATAGAATTATAATCACAAACTGGTGACTGAATACTAGTTGGCCAACACTGTATTAAAATTAATTTACAACAAATAAAATTCAAAGATTTAATCAAAGAAATCAAGATTTTTTTCTTTTTAGTGGGGAAAGGAAGATACGTGACTGTGTTATATGTGACTGAAGCTGGCATGGAAATGCCTTCTGGACACATGCCCTGAGCCAGGCACTCACGTGTACTCACCTGGGTCATCCTTAGGGGCCCCATGTGGGCAGTTATTTCTGAGACATTCAGGACCAGAACCCTCCCTTAACAAATCAAAAAAGAAAAATATTGAGGGTTGTGACTCTAATACTATGGCATGCTGGCAGCATTTCAAATACTGCAGTCTTAAAGCAATGGTAAACTGTGACAAGCTGATGATGGTACTGTGCTTTCAGTCAATGAGCACGTAAAGATCCTGAGTCTTACAGAGCAAAGGGCACCTGTGAATTTTACTCCCAGGAGTCCCTGAAACAGGGTGGTAAGAACTCAGACACATTTGTACTTGATCCAGCCTCTGCCAACTACTGCATATGTGCCCTGGGGCCAGTTCCTGAGCTTCTGAATCCTTAAGCTATGATTTATCAAGCACCAACTATGTACATACTTTAACTACTTTAATCCTTACTGCTTTCCCATGAAATGTACTTCATCCACATCATCCCATTTCACAGATGCAAATTAGTGCATAAATGTAAAAAACCTTATTTAAATTTGTACTTCTTCAATGAAGAAAGCTGGAAGGTGAGATTCTAAAGGTATGTCCCTTAGTATTCTCTGACAACTTCCTCCATCAAATGATTTTTATTCCCCACCCTCTTCTAAAATAAAAACATTTTTATAAAGAATTCCAAAAGAATCCCCAAATAAACCATTAGACTCAGTTAAATAAACTACTAGAAATGAGGGTTAATGCAGGAGCTAGAGTAATCACATAAAGTCCAGGTTAGGAGAGGGCTTTATACAGATCTATTTGTTCAACCTACCCTTAACTACCAGCCTATTCAGTTATCATGTAGAAACCTGAAGGACAGAAGTTAATTGGTAAGTGAAAATGACATGCCCATTATACATCTGTGTGCATATATGTCCTGTTTCAACCATGACAGAGCATGTGCCAGGTTAGAAGATGTCAGGATGTAGTTCTTATATAAGACAAATGTAAAATTCACATATTTAAAATAATTTTCAGGAAGAAATATCAGTATGACTTCCTCCTTGTAGTTTCAAGAATTGTGATTTTGAAACAGGACTTTGAATTACGCATTCAGAACTTAAAATGTTTTCTTCAAACAAGTCACACTTTGCCATAGTGGGGGAAATTCTATCTCCTACATAAACTGGCAAAGGTGGGGACCTAGAGTTAATGTCAACTTGCCTCCAACCCCATCCCATAGGCACCTCTTAGAAAATAGGGCTTTCAACAATCTTTCTCTCTTTTTGTTTCATGATGACTTCAGAAATATTTCCCATGTTTATTACAATTTTCTTCTTGATAATACTAAAATTGTTTAAATATAACAGAATGGCTACAAAATGATACTTTATGCTTCATTTGTAAAATGTATTTTAGTTAAAATGAGTTATGGAGACGGGGTCACAGTGTTTCAGGATTAAAACAATTATATTTCCCTGTAACTAGTATTTACATAATAGAACACCTACCATTGCTATTTTGCCCAGTTACTCATATCTCTTTAATTATTTTCCAATAATCACAACTTCTGTAATTTCAATGTATTACAATGGCTGAGACAGGAATATTATTATAATTAATACAGATGTTCTCAAACTTATGGAAGATTTATAGCAATTTTAGGAACAATAGTAAATATAATTAATCATGGTAAAACTGATGGTGCTTATATACTAATTTCTGCCTAACATGTAACTGAGAGAAATTATTCCTTTGAGAAGTGATGAAAAATGCAGGTATTTTCATTTATATAAATATATTTATCCATGGGTAAAATATGGTGAGAAATGTCTACAACTCGAGTTAATATACATTAATTTGAAAGTATACTGCCACGGGGCTCTGGATGAAATCTAATATCACAGATCTTCAGCTCCCATCCTTTCTTAATAGTTGCTGCATCAAAATGTTTCACTCTCAAAAGAGTGCATATTTTAGGATAGGGAAAATAATAAGTTGCTTTGCTTATAGAATAAAATAAATGTACAAGCCTTATAAAACTTTTTGAAGAAAAGAGGCTTTTATATTTTATTAGTCCAGATAAGGGCCAAATGATTTAATACTCAGAAATAAAAAACTATTAGTCACTGACTTGTGAGAGGTTTACAGGACATTAAAACTGAAGGTCATGTCAGGTTTAGTCATTATTTCCTATATGCAAAAGAGTTCCAGGAATTATTATGAACTGAACAGATTTTACTTTTCCACCTTCTCCAACTATTTTTGAAGAAGGCCTCTCTCTCTCTCTCTCAGGCCTTGATAGTCTTTATGACCAATGTATATATTTGAGTTGGCTGACTCAGAATGCTGTGGGTAGAGGAAAAGCAGGCTAACAAGCCTACACAGGAATGAGTTCACAGTTTGGTTGAATTAGGTTCTACCATTAAAAATGACTAATTATATCTAGAAATCCACACCTGAGGCTGTGCTTCCCTTTCATTCCCTTTTTTAACTTCTCCACTGCTTCTCCTTTAAAATTGAGGGCCTCCTGTGGGACAGGGGAGGCACAGCTAAAAGATCAACTACTCACCAATGAGCATTTCTGGGCCTGAAATGACTGAACAAAGAGAGCATCTGACAGATCTACTGGGCAGGATTACATAATGAAACATGCTTGCTACACACATCAGTAACACTTCAGCAATTTATCTGTGAATAATATCATGTTTTAGCTATTCTGTTTAAAAGCACTACTTTTAAAATATAGACTTGAATTTGGGTGTGAAGCCCTGAACTATTAAAAATTTTAAGAATTTCTGGTAAATATGACAGTTTTTAACACATGATTACTCAGGCCTAAATTTTACAGGTGTTATATATTCTAAGAATGAAATATTGGTTAATTTGCCTTATGGCAAATATAGTCTATATTTCAAAAGAAGCAAAGACAGAAGTGGTGCATGCTGCGAAGATAGTCCTTTGAATATTGTGTAGTAAATAATCATGTAAAATCTGACAGCACTTATGGATATTTAACCTAAAGTTATATCAAGGTCATATGTTGCTGTAGGTAATCCCTTCAACTGCATAATTTATTAACCTCTGTGACTACCTGAGAGACCAAAGTAGAAAAAGATGAATTAATCCATCAGAAATAGACACTTAGAGGATAAATTAACATTTAACTAAAGTCACTTCAAGCAATTCCTCACAGAGAGCTTGCTACATGACACAAAGATCCAATACATTCCCAGAATTTACAATAAATCACTCTAAAATCTTCAGTTTGAATATTCAGTCATGGGAGACCTTATTGTTGCTTAGGTTTAGGTTTTAATTGAGTTATACAACTACTACAATAAAAAGACAGATCATTGGTACCAAATATCAGGTATCTATATAAACATCAATATAAAGAACATCTAGGGAAAATTTATGAGGTGAGAGAAAGCGGAGAGAAAAAAAATTAAAATATAAGAAATATGGAGGAAGAAAAGAGAAAAAGGGATCTTACAAAACATAAAGAGAGGTACAGAGAACTAGAATGAAAGGGAAAAGAGCATTCAGAGTGATGAAAGCAATTAAATAATGGGTGAAAAATGAAAAAAAGGATAAAGAATATATGACAAGGTATAAAGAACATGAAATGATGAGGACCCCAAACCAGTGGTGCATACAGTTATGAAAGGGACACACTTCATTCTGGAGCTGAACTGGAAGAAAAAATACACGGAGGAAGAAGAAATCAGCACATGTGCACATATTTGGATATCAATTCACCTCTTCTATATTGCTATCACCCCAGGGTTTATCTTCATTCTTGATTATGCTGCTTCTCACTCTATAACTCCTAGTGGCCTCATTTGAACCCACAGCTTTGGTTCCAGAAGTTGAAGGCATGTGGACTATGGAATTAAGATTTCTCCACAGGGGCATGCCCACCTACCATGACACACCTCCCTTAATGGAGCCCTGAACTTGGCATGTGCACAGTTGAACTCACCGTCTTTACTCTTCACATGGGCTCCAGTTCCTCCTCCACTCCACATTTTGGTGAAAGGTGCTGTCTCCACTAACTTGCCCACCCAGGAGCCAGGCTCTCTCTCTATTCTTTGTTCTTCCTCCAAATGTCTAATAAAATTTACTTTTCAACTATTTCTCAGATTTCCCCCTCTCTTCACTCAACTGGTCTTCCTGACTAGAAGACTTCCTCTCCTCACTCAGCTCAACTTCCTACCATAAAATCTGGATCATGTTCCTATCTGCTTAAAGGACACCAGCAGATTTCAGGACCCAGTCCAGCCTCCCCTCATGACAAGGTATGACTTTCAAGACCTTCCTGAGCAATCTCTCCTTCTTCACCACCTACCATCCATGACCTCACTCCCACTCCATGACAGGAATTATATTTAAACCACAGGGAAATGTAACAAGACCCATGTATTTCCTCTGCTTTGGAGATTATCCTATCATTTTTGTACCATATGTATTTTTAGTTGGTCATTTTTATATGGATTGAAGATTTTGTTGCTAAGTATGGTTTTACTTGTTTTTATAGAACAAAAGTTTCCAAGTATGGAAAGTAAGAATTGCTTAGTATAGTCAGATCTATTTATCAATTCCCCCAAATCACCCCTTGTGTAGACAGGGTGATATTATAACATTTAACTTGCACTCTAACTTATCTGTGTAAGTGTTGATGCTCTGCTGTTTTTCTTTGGGGCTGTTCTTTGAGATTCTCTTTTCTCAAGGGGTACTGTGCTGATTAGCAAACTCTGTCATGAGGCCTGCACAAAACATGGACTCATCTTCCTTATAAAATAATGAGGAAAGTGCTTTCTTATACCCTTGAGAACACCAAATATACTAGCATGTTGTATTAATTACTACCAGTTCCCCAGCAGTGAAATTACTTCTAAGATTTTTAGAGCTTTATGTATTATAAGGCATATAATTCTTACACTATTTGGGTATAATATGTTTTGTATATTCATACAAAGCCAGATCCATTTACTCCTAAATTTCTGTCCCATAACCTTGAATACTATATGATGAAAAATGTTAGCAATGCAGAGTCACAGATGTGTCCTGGTCATCAACACCCACTCAGTAACTGAATATTTTCCCCCATAAAGCAACCTGGCAAACAATGGAAGAAAACTACATTTTTGGCAACAGCTGCGTACTCATCTTTTCTTCATTAGCAACACAACTCCAAGAAATATAACAGCAAGGTGCTGGCAATTTCAGCCATGAGGTCTATTTGTTTCTCAGGTTCTGGGACTGGTTTTGGAGTGGTAGCTCCTAAAGGTGAAAAGAAATGAAACAGGAGAGAAAGTGAGTAAGGGAATAAAGATGTTGCATTTAATTTTTTTTTCTACATTTAACAGAGTAATAAGACTTATAAAAGCCAGCAGAGGAACAAGTTTGATTTTTAAAAAATACAGCTTTCATATGCACTGAAAGGACTATAACTGTTCACATTGTTCTTCATTATTTCACTAAATCACAGCACACCCATGTCTGATCCTTTTATAAGAGACTTTTCTCAAACATAGTTTTAAAAAATTTTTATTATTTGTCTTGTATCCCGCTTTTCCATTTAAAAACTTGCTAACAACACAATAGCTATTCCTAAGTCTTTATCCAAATTTGATTTGCTGGAATATTTTCCTCAATTATTTTTCATAAATGAAGCAATGATTCCATAACATATTAGCCCTAACACGTGGAAAAGAAAGATGAGCTCTTTTACCATGCATTTTACCAGCAATAATTTTTCCCCTTGCCTTTGGAAATAAAAATCTAGATAACATCTGGTAGCAAAAGACTCCTTCTAAGCAATTTATTCACAAAGTGGGAAGCAGTTAGTGATCACGCCATTGGGACCCACATTTCATATCTGTTTAAATGAGATAACCAAGTACTTAAGAGTGGCAGCTACATCTCAGCTCTCCTGGCTTCCCATTTCTAACACATCATTTGTCCTGTTTAAGGTATAATGTGATAGAAAGTTAAATCCATGTTTGAGAAAACATCCATTTCCTCTGCTAAATGAGTTCACCAAGAAAATATTAGGAATGCAATGTTCAATTTACTAAACAGAAATCATTTTTTCAGGACTTCTCCTTGTTGAACCAGGATGGGACAATGCTTGGTGTCTGAGCTACAATGCTACCTCATGCTAGGTAGACAAAAGTATTTCATGTACAAACTTCTCACTTTAGACTTTTCTTTGGGCTTTTGTTGATAAAAAAAAAATTATTAAGATTGAATCAGGAGCTGGGATTGTGGCTCAGTGGTAGGACAATTGCCTAGTATGTGTGAAGCACTGGGTTTGATTCTCAGCACCACATACAGATAAAGGTCCATCAGAAAGTAAAAATATATATAAAATTAAAAAAAAAGATTGAATCAGTTTTTCCTCTCCTTCTGTTGGGGTTTTCACTTAGGAATTCTTCATTCCTGACAACTGAACTCTCACCACATCTATGCCTTTGTGCACAGCATACTGGACAAATTCTAATGTGAGTCATGGCTGAGAAATAGGGGGTGTCTAGCTACAACTGTCCATTTGGGCCTTCATTCCTTTGGGAACATGCAGATCACACTTCTTCCTGAACACACTCATATTAAGATTTTTTGCAAGAAAGCTTGCATGCTAAACATGGCTATAGCCTGATCTGAGAAAGCTGGTCAAGATCAGGTGAGAGACCTGCCAAGAGAAAGATCCAAGGCCATGTTTATCTGAAATTCTACCACAGAGGCACACTTAAAAGAAGGGATAGTTATAATGACAGCACACCTTAAGTGAAAACCCTTCTGGGTAAACCTTTATAGGTCATTTTTACTTCTGATGAGGTGAAGAGATGTCCTGCTATTTTGGTTGAATAAATATCCCTTAGCTAGTTGTCTAGTAAGATGTTGAAAGTATTAATGTTAATTATTTTTATGGCCATTATACACCTGAAATATCCAACAAACCATGGGAATATACAACCAGATAGCCATCTTAGATGAAATAATTATATTAAATAAATTGCTAAGAAAAACCTAAAACTGAAATGGGAATGTGATCAAAAAAGAATTAAAAATTTAAAGAAATTAGGTAAAAGAAATATTTTGAATTCAGAAATGGAAAAAGTCAAAAGATTTTCAAATTTGATTTTGCATCCAATTTAAATTTAAGATCATACATTTTTGTAAAAATAACATGGGTTTTATTTTTCCAATTTTTCACATATTGGAAGTCATTTCATTTATCTCAGTAAGTTAGCATTTACCAGTTCTCCAAATATATATATATATATATATATATATATATTGCAAAGGAAAGGTTGGGAAAGAAAGTGTTTAGAAAATCTTTAGTTAAAAATTTTTAAACATTAAAAAATAGTAAGATACAATCTGTACATCATAAATACTTAGTTACAGTGAGTATGTCCTGTTAGTATTCACATTTGCTTCCGTTGAGTGAATAACTGATTATCTCTATTCACCATTTTACCTATGCTCATGACTCTTCTACTTTGGGAAAAAGAAAGGTGGTCACCCTTGCCTTTTTGTTCCCTGTTGGGACACAAGAAAGTATATTGTTATGCAGCCATTGTAAGCTCCATATTATTATTCTTTAGGACTTACTTTTAACTCATTTTCCTTTGCAAGTCAGAAAAACATGATGTTCTCTCTCTACATTGCTCAATTTCAACATGGTTGATAGCAATCATTTGCAAAATGGCACAGTGATTCAAAAAAATAAGAAGCTCACTCATGAACAACCTTCTGGTGGGTTTGGGTGTTTGGGGTTAGGCTTTCTCTGGAAAAACAGCAACATAACCTCAAAGTGGAGATAAAATAAGACACACGTCTCAGACAGTTGGGTGAGCATGTTCTTGGCTCTGGGCTCCCTCTGGATATAAACAGTGTTTGCCTTTCGCATATGTGCTTTGCACCTCTTGCCCTTCCTAAAATGGTCATGTCCTTCATTTCTTTGGAAACATGTGCCTGTGGTTAGGAGATATCAGTAAGCTTTGAACAATCTGTGACAAAGTACAATTGTAACTGATAGTCATTCTTTTTTTTTTCTTTTCTCACCCACATCTATGAATTTAACAGCACAATTTACAAACTCCTTGGCAAAAGAGTTGTTTTGTAATATTTTCCCTCTACCTTGTTATTTTCTTGCTAGTTTTCTAATGATGTAAACTTTTATACTTTTGTCTGTATAAAAATTTTTTTATTCAAAGGCAATTTTTCCTTTTGCATGTGTTTTGTTTAGAGAATACTGTGCATACTTTCATTTATAGTGAATAAACTTCAATATGTGCATTTAAGAGTAAGCTTTGACTAACAAGTTTGACCATATTAACAAAGATGATGAACATGTTAAAATATTACAGAGACTAGAGATGAGGCTGTTGAGATATGGTACACACTCCTTGCAGATGCCCAGTCTTGACCCATAGTACCAGCTCTGAGTACTTGTTTTAATGACCAAGCAATGGAGTTCATTCAACTCTGTCATTTAAAGTTTCAGTTGTGATATCTAGTATGAATTTAAAAAGTTCAGAAGAAGGGAATGATTATCTAATGTAGAATTTGGTTGGTTTTCAAAATGACTGGGAACAAGTCAGTTTTGGCCCAGTGCTCAATGTTAAACAATGGCAGCAAGCTGGGCCTAGAACAAGATGTACTCAGGCACTGACTTGAAGTTTAGACCTGATGTTGACTACTAAACTATCTGCACAAATTCTCCCAGAAGTCTGAACAGGACAAGTCCAGAAGGCCATAAGGGGCATGACTGGTGCCTGGAACTGCTGAAAATGTGGTCCATATTATTCTGTGTGGTCTTACCTGGAGACAGCAGACATATTCTCAGAGGCCATGTCAGAAGAGTCAAGTGGACAGCCTGGCATCAGGGTACCAGTGGAAACCCTTGCATAACACTGATTAATGCCAATCTGACCCTGAATGTGGAAGAAAACTTCAGCAATGATGTTCATTTATTTGGCAAGTGTTTTCTGAGGACCTAACAATGTGTCATGCATGATTTGGGGAATATACCAGCGAGCAAATGGACAAAACAAAGCCCTGTGTCCTCCTGGAACTTATGTTCTTATGGAGAAAGACAGACATAAATGTAAACAAATAGTGTAGACAGTATGTGAACTGATGTTCTGCACTCTCCTTGACTGAAGAGAGGCACTAGGTGGACTGGGATACGGTGGTTGGTAAGATGAGAATCAGAGAAGGAATCACTGAGAAAATAGCACTGGACTGAGACCTGAAAGAGGAAAAGGGTGACTCAGGATGAAGCCTCAGAGGGAATGGTAAGAAATACTTCTGAGGTGCAAGATGAGGCTGAAACACTGAGAGGGACTGGAGTGGAGAGA
This sequence comes from Sciurus vulgaris, assembly GCF_902686455.1. NCBI lineage: Eukaryota > Metazoa > Chordata > Mammalia > Rodentia > Sciuridae > Sciurus > Sciurus vulgaris. The sequence goes on from NC_136474.1 coordinate 34,768,794, forward strand.
TCTGGGAAAGTGGTGGAACGTGATGTTGGGGGTAACCTCTACAGATTGCAGCAAGGATTCTGCTCTTTCTCTGCTTGAGATGGGAGCTACATGAAGACTCTCAGTAGAGGAGGAAAGTGATCTGGATTATATTTAAGAGATTCACCCTGGCACCAGGTGGCACAGCAGACTGTAGGGGGTCCGTGGTGATAACATGGACATTAATTTTAAGTATATCACAATAACTCAAGCACAAATCTAGGATGGCTGGAACTTAATGGTGGCAGTTGTGTTGGGGAGATGAGGTCAAACTTGAGATATCTTTTGATGATGGGGCCATAGATCAGTGACCTAGATGTAGAGAGCTTCATAGTAATATCCACTTGTACTTGGTAGGAGCTGCATGAGAGACAAAGGTGCCATTTACTGAAGCAAGTAGGGAGTGCTGGAGGAACAGGTTAGGATGGTGGGTGGGGAAACCAGGAATATAGTTTTTAGACCACTCAGGTTTGAGATATTGACATCCAAAGGAGATATTAAATAGGCAGTTGAATATACAGGGGAGAGATATGATTTTGGGACAAATTTTGAAGTTGCCATAAAAAAAGAAGATAGTGTTTAAAGCCATGAGCCTGCATGAGGACAATTAGGAAGTGAACACAGAAAGAAAGGGTGACTCATGAGGAGGGACCAGCCAGCTGAGGGAGGAGGGAAACTGTCCAGGAGGAGGAGGTGAACATAGACAAAGAGGGGCCCTCCCTGAAGAGCAGCCAGGAGGCATGCAAGGAATTGATGGAGATTTTTAAAAATTAAGATGGAAGAAGTAACAGCATCTTTGACTGTAAATTCTAATGATCCAGCAGATCAAAGATTGGTCATACAGGAGAAAAAAGGATACAACTATGGGAACAAGGTCCTAGAAGGGGCAACAAGTGGGGGCCACAGCATTTCAGCAGGCAGAAAAAATGGCCTGGACCAGGGGCAGTTGCTTCATGCAGATGAGCAATAGCAATGACAGCTCACAGGCACCAGAATTTGCAGGCAACTTGACACAGTTGTCTGGGAACAGAACATTCCAATGATCCCTTGTGATGGCTTTATTGTCCTACTGGAAAAAGTAGCAAAAGTATGAGGGGAAATGGGAGGTGAAGAAGTGGAGGAAATTCAAGGTGGGAGGAAAAGTGTTAGAAGTGTTGTCTGAACAGCCAGGGGTGAAGGCACAAGCCTGGACGCTGGGATCTGTGGAATTTCAAGTGACTGAACTTGAATACAAAGGACATAGAAGGACACAGAAAAGAGTAGGAGTTTACAGGTGGTAAGGGAACAGACAGATGGCAGAAATTAAGAGCAGGGCTATTGGGTTATTGGCTCTTAAGGTGAGGTCCGTCTTGATATCCTCAAAGTTGACAATGACAGGGAGATATGAGGGTTGGGGACAGGGGCCCTGGCTTGTCCAAGAAGCTTTTTGACCCATATTCATGACTCATAACCTGGGTGAAGGAGAAATGAAGAGATTTTTTAAAAAGGCAGAGTGCAAGACCTACTTGAAGTTGCATTCCAGTGGTGAGAGGGATTTGACCAGTGGTCATTTCCTGAAACATCCACATGTTACCCATTACCACCTACACATATTGGTCACAGTACTGGACTTACACAGAAAAATCCTGTTCATATGACTCAGCCTTCAAAGGAACACCCTGTATTAAGTTCCTTGCATGCTCAAGGTATTACAACTAGGCTCTGCAGGGCAATTAGGGAGAAAGAAGACTGCACCTTCATCCTGCAGGGAGCTGGCTACCAAACACAATATAAGAAGCTATGTAAGTGCCAAAGGTGAGCTACAGAGCCAGACTGGGGAAACATGAGAGAAAATTTGGAAAGGCTTCTTGTCAGAGGTTGCAATGAGCTGACTTGAAGGATTTCCACAGAATGGTGGAAAAGATGCCCCATAAGACCAGAAAAAGAAGTGTTTGTAATCATATACTAGCTTTGCTTTCTGGAGCCTGGGCACAGGTCTGGGAGTAGAGAAGCAGACTTGTAACTTGGACTTAGTGGTGTGATGGCTTTTACCCACTTGATAGAACATCCCATATTAAATTTAACATATGAGGAACCACAAAAAATAATGGGGTCATGTCTTGAGGAGAATTCACAGGCTCACTGAGGAAGCATAAGAAGGGAATTCAGGAAGTAATGGGAAGGGAACTGCCCTGTCAGGCCAGAGCCTCTAACTTCTAAGGTGAGAGAGTGCCTGGGACTAAAAGGACACAGACTTCCTGGGGCACAAACAGGTATATATAGGTAGTGACACCTGCACATGCTACTTGGGTCTTACAGTTCAGGGACTCAGGGAAAGGTAGCACTATCTGTGGGACCATGTGCCTGGCCTCATCCTGGGAATAATCATGTTTGGGTTCAGTGTTTGAATTGAACCCAAGCAACAAATTGCACGGTTCTCACTATATGCCTAAGGAATGACAAACCAGGTGTCATACTACCACTCCTGGTGCTTGAGGGAGAAAGACAGAAAGAGTTGGGGTAAGATAAAGGGAACCACTGGGAAAAAACAACTGAGACTGAGAAACATGGTGAGAGGATGAAAGAACAGATAAAAGCAGAGAATAAAATGGAAACTGTGGACATATGGAAGAATTCAGATTCTCCAGGTGTGTTTCAAATAGCACCGGCCCCTACAGATAATCTAAAATTTCAACTGAGCAGACCTCAGTCACTTGTAACAACATTTTTATGAAATTATGGGGTTGGTCATCTATTTTAATTAATTTTCATAATTTTACTTTTATCCTTTACTTTTGCAGAGGTCTTTCTCTTATTTATCTTATCAATAGCAGTCTTATGGTTTTAGAGATTATGAGACAATTCACTCACATCTTGTTACTTAGAGATATGGAATTCCTTACAGTCTTATTTAGTTTTATTCAACTGTACCTTAACATTACACATAATCACAGATGATCTCCAAGATTTTAAATTACACATCACTGTTTTTCTTCCTGGGAATGTAAAGTTAATCACTACTCCTGGAATAATCTACATTCACACTTTATGTATTATTTGTAACTTGATTATATATTTTAATTTATAACTCTTCCTTTGTCTCCCTTTTCCACTATAGGACATACAGAGCCATGTTTTGCTTACAAGTATTTATCAGAAATATAGCTTCTGATATTAACACTGAAAGACTGAATTGTTTGAGATATATAAACATATCACCTCTAAAAATGAATCTACTTTTTTGTTTTTGTTCTGATTTCATGCCATTCATTGTTCTTATTTATTGATTTGACTGATACCCACGAATAAGATGATCTATCAAAGACTTATCACTTGCTATTTAGACATTAAAATTCCAAGAGAATTATTATTGCTATTACTATACTGATGAAAGACTTTCTTTTCCATTTGAGTTTCTCAATCATGGTCAAGTAATAAAATGAGGAAAGAATTTGTCAATACTAAGTTATCAACAGTGTGCAGCTTTCCTATAAAGAGGATAATCAGTAAAGGGGATCTGGGCAGTTGCTTCTATTAAAATTGCTGATTTTTGAGAATGACTTAGTTAAGAGTGGACATTTCCAACAATTTGTCTGAAACTGAACTTTGAAGCATTAAAATCACTATCTATTGTCCCTCAAATTTTCTTCCAGAATTTGTGCTTTAGAGCAGTCTAGTGCATGCTTAGCTTCTAAAAACTAATTTTGTGGGAGAAAGGATATGACAGCTGAAGAAAGTGCTAACTTCTTGAAAACTTCCTTAGAATCTTTTCTATGCCCTCAAATTTGCCATTCATTCTCCTATCAAAAAGTAAGAATACATAATAAATTCCACATGCTTGCTAGAAGTGTCAATATTTCTAAGGCTCCAACAATGTTCAAGGAGTCCAGCAAACTGCATTTGGATATGGGAAATGATGTTCATGTGGACTAAGAGCTATACACATGTGGCCCCTGATATGTAATGAAGATTGGGGGAGGGGGCTTAAGAGAGAGTAGGGATCCTGGTATCTTCAGGTTCTCATTTAGTAAACATGCAATATTTCCTCAATGAAGTGCTTTAATAAAAAAGCTTATATGAATTGTGGCATTCTGTTTAATCTATTCTGGGATATAGAGTTGCTGATTATAAGAATCATTTGGGGAAGTACTTAAACACACATATGGGTAGGTTCTCTACCAATTCCAGATCAAACATCTGGGTTAGGTCTGAGGAATTCATATCTAACATCTTAGATGATTCCCTACACAACATGAAGAGAAACGCAAACATAGAGGCATTGCTCCTAAATATCTCTGTTGACGTTTTTTAGACAATGGCAAAAACAAAGGGGATAAATTTTCTCAGCTATTATTTTTAAAAGACCTCTTGATATCATAATATCATGCTTTGTCAGTTAGGTAATTTCTACCATCACACTATTTGAAAAGACCCTTCTTCACAGTTAAGAAGACAACCTGGTGGAATCAAATTCTAGCTTATAATTAGACTCAGTATACACTGATTAAATGATACTATCAATTATACAGGCATTTAAAGTATGCTGACCAATTTTATAAATGCTTACTTAGGAAGGAAGAAAGTTGGTCTTTTTGAACACCTATCATATGGTAAGAATCTTATGGAACTTTCATTTAATATAACATGAAGTATGTTAATACTGGTTTATAAATGAGAAACCTAAAGTCAGAAGATGTCAGGGTCAAAAGCTCATCCTAAATTGCTAGGAAGTAATATGGGTACCTTCTCCATCCCACAGGTCTCACTATGAAACCAAAGCCCACTCAAGTTTCATTTTAACTGTACCTTTTTAGATTAATTAGGAAAACTGGAAATACATCTTTATGAACATTGAAATCCTGTCAATTAATGTCATTGCTATTGCAAGTCCAGCAAATTTCACTTCCATATCACATTAGGCTACAAAGGAACATACCAACAGACCAAACGCACAATGAAAATATGCAGTGGAGTTGTACTTAATGCATGAATATAAATGTGCATATGGGAAAGGCCAAACATATCACTTAATTTAATATATGCACAGGTCTATTTCAAAGGTCTGAAACATTATAAACAGGCCTTAAGCAAAGGTGGAAATGTAGAGGGGAAACAGAGCTGTGAAGAATAAACAGGAAGTGGGCATGATGACGCATCTATACTTCATCTGACCTGTTAGTTGGTTGACAGACTGTAGCAGGAATGATGTGAATGTAAGGTATAAGCTGAGTCATGATCATCACAGTTAAGGCAAAGGAGGATTTCCAGGTCAGCATGCATAAAGAGAAAAAGAAAGCCAAGAATAATCCCCATCAATACAACAAATCATCTCAACTTTGTTCTAACAACAATAAAATGAAAAGAAAAAAAAAAGCAAGGAAAAAACCATAGCAAGGTGTTGCATTTTCTGAATTCTTTTAAACAAGCACTAGTCAGGCAGCAGGATTTCTAACTGATACAGTTCCAAATTTTGGCTGAGATCTTTGATAGATAAACCAAAGAAAAAAGTAAAACAAATAGTCATATTAAGCTGAAGACTAAGCTGTTTCCAACTGCAATGCACTGTGATATAGAGAGATTTGTTGCTAATTCTGATAATCCAAACATCAGGCTTTTAATTTATGAGGTTATTTAAAATGTGTGACTTAAGTCACAATATTTTCTCTTCTTGCTAAAATCACCTTCATGAAGAATATTTTCCAATTTCACTAAAAATGTTTTTATGCAGAGAAAGTTTTCTTCTAACTACATTTTATGCAGATTTCAACTTAGGAAACTTTGTCTTTTCCCAATAAGAGAGTAAAGAATGTATCTCAAAGTATTAGTTAAAGACAGAATGGAAATTACTAATTGCCTTTGCTATAACTGTCGTGGTTAACATGCGACTGAAGAAACGATTAAGATTTTCCAAGTGGACTGTGCTGGCTTCTTGATTTGCCTGCACGTCTCTATAGTTGTGTATAAGTGGTTAACATTTATAACACACAGATACTGAAAAATAGGAAATTAAAATGTTAGTTTTAACATGATACAGCTGGAAAATGATGCACAGAAAACATATTGGGAAATTATGCACAAGCTTACATGAAAGATTACTCATTAACATGGGAATACCTGGGCACTATTAAAAATGTGGCAAAAAGTAAGGAAAATAGATCATCTACCATCTGTAGACAATTGAACCCAAAACTACTGCTGTATAATTTTTTGAAATATCCCTCTGCATCATTCGAACAGTGTTTCTTATAACTACACAAGTGCAGCAATTGAGTTTAAAAATGGCGAGACCATGAGATAAGTCTTTTGCATGTTATTAATGAATCCATTCTAGTTTTGCTAAGTGAGATGAACAACTGTTTCATCATAGATCAGAGAATTCCAAATGCATTACCAAGACGATTTTCTAGAGATGACAAACTCTGCAATTTTGCAGATAGATATACATTGCACATGGAAAAATGTGTTTTCTAAGACTTGTTACAAAGTTGGGAGCAATTCCAAGGTCTATATCCATAATATTTTTGCTTGGTCACAGATTATTCTTGTTCAACTCATACTCCTCCTGTATGTATTACTTACAGGAAGATCTGATCTATTCTACTTTTGAGAAAATTATGTTTTATTGAAAAACAGGGCTCTTTTCTATCATCCAAAAAGGTAAATGATATGAACAAAAAGTTATTTGAAAATCACTATGGTGGTCAGTCAGGCATCCACAAATTATAAAGAACTCAAACCACAATCCAAGGCTAAACATTATAATGTGTGTTAGGAAGAATCTTTATGTAATCTCTACATTCCTCTTTGTAAAGTGTTTATTTGCAAATATTGTTTTTAATTCAACCAAAATGCTTGATTGCATTACAAATTACCTTAAAATGAGTCAGTAGGCACACCTCTTGCTTTTACAAATAAAGTATTATTGGGCCAGGTTCAGTGATAAATGCCTGTAAATTCCACTAACTTGGAAGACTCAGGGCATAGAATCTAAAGTTTGAGCCAGTTAGCAAGATCCTATCTCAAAATAAAAATAGAAAGGGTTGGGGATGTAGCTCTATGGTAGAGTGCCCCTGGACTCCATCACCAGTCTGGAGGGAAAAAAAATATATATCAAAATAAGTCCAGAGTTAATTATTTAGTTGTTTGCTTATGACTGTTTTGTTTAGTGAGGCAGAACTCAGTAGTTCTGACATAAAGTCTACACATCTCGGGAGTCTTAATATACTTCTGATATACATTATGCCAACTATTTTAAGAAAAGAAAAAAATTTTCTCCAAGAAATTCTGAATGCTGCATGTACCTGTTCCCATTTCTAAATTTATAGCCTAAGCAGATCAGCATTTATGAGTGGCCTTACTATATAATTTGTTTCCTTGGGCATTGAATTGAGTAATTAAAAGAAATCTTAATTAGCTTTCATTTCAACATGCTTTTCCGTTCTTTTATCAGTACACTTTCATTCTGTAGCACTATGATCTAGAAATGATGTTCTTAGAACAAAAGTATGAAAAGGAAAACAATCTGGAGAAATGTCTCCAAGAGACCAGTGATTTAAAAAAAGAAACATTCAGATTTCTGAATATGAGTAGAAATTTTATCAGAACAATAGAAATCCTTGAAAATTTACTCAAGGTTTTCCAGCATAGCATTTTCCTCCTCAGTGCAAATTTGAGTGAAATAAAATACTAAGCTTAGAGTAAAGCATTTTTTTTTCCATAAAATTTACCCTAAAGTAAATATAACATAGAAAGAGTAGCCTGTTTTCATGGTAAGGTTTGTAATCTGATATCTCTTATTTAAAAAAAAAACGTAGCATGTGTTTACATGTAGATTTTCTTCTGACTTCTAGCTACACTGCTGTTAGCCAAATTGTAGCAAGGAAAGAAAAAAATTGAAGACAGATCCCTTCCCCCTGCATATCAAAAACAACAAACAAACAAGCAAACAAAAAAATGCCAAGCTTTTGTCAACTCAAAATCTTCAAAAGTTGATATTTTATATATACATACTTGGAATTCTTACAGATTAGTCTATGCCTAGCTAACAGTAAGCATTTAAATAGATTTAAAAATAAGCAGATAAGAGGAAAGCATCAATGGTTACACTGTCAAGGAGAGACATCGGTGGCACATTATGGAAAATATTACCTTATAAAAGATTAATGTCTATAGTTTACATTGTCATTACAATTAGAATGAATATGCCTCACAATACAAAGGATCTAATTAACTAATAAGACAGACTTTGATTTTTACACATACTCTGTCAGTTTAGAGTTGGTCATCCATAAAACCTTCCAAAATTCAAATAAAAAGAGTTTTCACCCAACCACTTGCTGTAAGGTAGCCATAATTTATATAAAAGATAAAGAAAGCACATACAGTGATTACTAAGAAAGAGTTGCCCCAAAGGATCATTAAAAGTATTCAGCTATAAAAATGTGAACTTAATTTTTAAAAATTTTTGGAGAATCAGAATAGTTAAAAGCTTTTGTAGCCACTCCATGGTATGAATTAAATTGAGAGGATGACATCCAAACACTCATACCCTACTGCATAGCATCTTCTTCTTTTAACTCAAATGAGAACATTCTGTGATTACTTTGTCTATAGTCAACACACTGTAGTCAGATGTATCTCATCTAGATATACAAATTAAAGGAGGATACATAAAATCATAGCCAATCCTCCAAAAATGAACACAGGTTTTCCATGAGATTATGTTTGAGATGATGTTTTAAAATGTATCTTTGGAATATGATTAAAATAGTCATAACTTTAAAATGATAAATAGTGTGAGACATATTTTTGACAGACCTTTACTTGAAATTACGAACTATTTCTTTAGGAAAACAAATCCACCTCCATACTTTCTCTATAAAGTTATTTGTTTCATGAGAACACTGAAATCTTTGTGCACTTTAGGAAAAGTGGTTTAGGAAAGCAATTCAATATCTGAAAACTCAGTTAAGCCACCATGCTGTCAGCAATATATGGCAAAACACACAGGATGTTTTAACTCTTAAATTTCAAGAATTTTTATTGCATGGTACTAATAAAGTTATTAAAACTACCTATTTCTATGTTTAGACTAAAGACTCAAGATGGACAGCCTCCTTGCTGCAAAAACAATTTTTAGTATAAAGAAGGGAAAATTTTCTCATTATAAAGGTTGTGAAAGGGATGGGGAGATAGCTCAGTTGGTAGAGTGCTTGCCTTGCAAGCACAAGGTCCTGAGTTCGATCCCCAGTACCGCAAAAAAAAAAAAAAAAAAAAAGGTTGTGAAACATTACGCTATTATGCTGTGCTGCAAAGGGGGAAATGCTGGATCTGTTCATGTAGAACTTCACAAAATAGCACAAAATGGGGTTGTTTTACCTGGAGGGAGATTATCTCCCAAGGTTTCCTACTGCATTATGATTTTATGAAATAGAAATGACAGCATTAGGCAGCAAATCTTAAAATCTGTTTCCCTATTTCCCTCAAAGAGGTTATGTGGATAGAGTCTGTTCCTGTGTAAATGTTTGCAAATGACTCAGAAAATATGAGTGGGAAATATTTAGTCAATTAGGTCATCTGACTGCCTAATCATTCTTTGGTGAATTGAAAAACAAATTACAATATTGATTAAATCTAGCTGGTGGAAAAAAATGATCCAAATCATCATCTAATTCAATCTATTGTTGAAACAGCAAACTTGTCAGGTTCCATATTTACTAGTGTGTTATTTATATAATTACTTAACTATGTGAATCAGCATGATAAGAAATAGTTCATTGTTTTCACAGTACATTGGGGCAATGACTCAATTCTAATAAAGGGGAGGTCAGAAGCTCAAACTACACGATAGTATAACTGGTCAGAGTTCCTACTGGGTGAAAAACCATGAAACAGTGAAAGAAACCCTGGGGTAGGAGTTGGAATGCTTGGGATCAAGCTTTGACCCACAGACTATTAGCTGAGCGACCCCGGTAAATCCACTCATCTCCAAATTCACACGTTTTCTTTATCTTAATGATAAGAGTAGAACTACCTGTCTCCTTTTTTGCCTTAGTGGTGAATAAATAATGAGAATGCATGTATGAAGGTGAGTTCAAAACTTTCCACTGTAATGTTAAACACAAAGCATTATGAATTAGGCACCTTGGGACTAGATTTATATTTCAGACTGTAACTTTAAGTGGAATAAAATAATGAAATATTTCAAAAGTCCTGATCTCAAGCACAGGCCATGAGCTGCAGTTCTAAGATCCTAGATGGATATCTGGTTCAATACTATGTATTGAATACTATGTATTGTAATACTATGACACTTAAAAGCAGCTCATGAAGCATACTAAATGTAGTTCTCTCATTTACTACTGACTTATTCCTATAAATAAAGGTATTCATCAGGTACAATATGATATACAGAATTGAAGATTTTAAAAGCAACAAAAATAGATTCTCAAAAATAGACCAATAAGCCCATGAGAACAAATTACTAATGAGGTGAGTAGCTTCCATAATGCCTGCACATAACATGCCAACAATAAACATTTGTTAACACTAAATGCAAAAGTCATGTATATTCATGAATCAAGAATGCAATGAAGATCGGATGTCCGTGGCACATTCAAACTGTTTCCTGACAGTTAAACTATAACAAAATGATCATTTATCCAACAGCACTTATCCAGCATGAGCTGATGTGGATCTTGTGCCACAGACTCAATGATGCCGTCTTCTCACTATTTCTAAGTTAAATCACACAGAACATCTTCATACTCATGGTTACTCTGATGATCTGAAAGAATATATTTAACTATAAGGGTTAATTTCTAGTGCCTCACTTTAATATGACAATTTATATTTCTCAAAACATTTTCTCATGCACTTCCAAATGTAATGTTTATCACCTTAAGTTTGATGAGAGATTACTGCTCATGTCCAAGTACATGCGTCTGCACCTTCTTCTTTAGGAGGTGCTGTGTGGGCAGCACATTGTAACTCCCCCAATCTATCCTTGATCACATTTCTCAGAATTTTAACCGGGCCTTGGAAACAGAAGTTCTAGGGTAACATCACCTGGCTACTGGTACTTAAGCATCATGAATGAAAAAAAGTCCATGCAGACTTGAATTTATAATCAGATCACTGCTGAAAAATAGCAGGTGTGCCCTGATGGCAAGCACCTGTCATCCCAGCTGTTTAGGAGGTGAGGAACCAGGAGTTTGGAGACAGGCTGTACAACATAGCAAGACTTCATCTCACTAAAGAAGGGGGGAGCATAAATATTTTACTCCCTTGTATATGAAGACTCTCTAAACAGAATTTTACTAGGTATGGTGCACTTTGGTCTAAACTGGTATGATATATATAGACTTCATGTAAAAATTAATATTTTAGAACAATTTTGAAAAAGAGAAGCATTGAAATTGCTTGGAACACAGCAATATGGATTGTAATTATAAAAAGTATCTACATGAAATAATGATAACTGACATAAATCCTAAAACTTCTATACATATATATATATGCATGCATATACATATGATACAGATATATGCACATCTTTATTTCAATGAAGTTACATTGCAAAAAGTTTCAAAACATAGTCTAAGGTAAATTTTAAGAGACATTAGTCAGAAGATATTCCCACAATTTCGACCTACCTTTTGTGACCACTCGGAAACAATTTTAGTTTCCTGTATTAAATAAAGAGGGTGAAAATTATTATTCATGTTTTATTTAAAACAACAGAATTATCTGTAGTTTGAGTTGAATGACACCAATAAGGAAAGACTTCACTGTTTCAGGTATGGCTTTTATCACACTTACTCAGTGAACCATGCTCATATACATTTTCTGGCTCCGATGCAGATGGTGTTGGGGAACACTGCACCCTATGAGGATGTGGAGTTAAATACAAATGATCTCTACCTGGTGGATGCTGAATGCTTCCCCAGACCCATCCTTATGCACCATGCAAACTGCAGGGGGAATTTTTCACCCAAGATCTTTCCTTTCACTGGCAAAAGTTAGGTGGCTAGTGGTACCTAGACCTGGTGTGCCACGAGGGAGGACATCAATAGAAGAATCTGGAAAATGTTTTCTTCTGTCTAATGAGACATAAAATTTTATTAGAGCTCTAGTTGGTTGGAACATGAAAGGGGACAAATTTCAGATGTGGGACTCAATGATAGTTTTTACTTTGTTTCATCTCATATTCCTAAAGCAGTTTTATCTTAAAGAAAAAAAGACATTTAATTTAGTCATAAGGGTAGGAAGCATAAAGTCTTGTGGAATTAAATAGGACAGAATATGCTGAAAAGACAGATGTTGTGGAGCTCACAAAACTTCAAATGAGTTGGACCCATGTGTTGTAGTTACACTGTTCTCCTGTACAATAGCAAGCTAAGCAGAATGTCTAGCCAATTTCTGGTAATAAGAAAATCTGAAAATAAAATAAAATAAAATCCATCATTATTGACACTACACTTTCCAAACCAAAAACAACAAAAGGATGAATATATGAATATATTCATTTCTTGCCATAAATCTCTAGATGAAAATTTTAAAGAAGGAAAAAAAATTGTTTACAAGTAAAAGCACACAATGCATGACTTCATTTATTTACTACCATCTTACTTAAGTTATAATCACATTAATAACCTAAAATAGCACTGGTAAAAAAATGATCTATAAAATTTATCCCAAAGGCTCAACTAGCAGCTCAAAAATAAATTCTGTAGCTTTTATGGGGGAGGAGGAGAGCATTCCAGTATCAATTGCATGTCTTTTCACCAATAGAAAAGACCCAGCAGCTTGGAGGCTGTCTGCTAGAAATTCTACACCAAAGTAGCAGTGTGAGTTCAGCAGGGAAGCGTTCTGGAAGTGAATTGGCACTGGGTAGCATTTCAAGATCTTTGTTGTCTTTTTAGTTCTTTGAGGACATTTTTCTTCAACTATTTGATAGACACTAGAAAAAAAAAGGGAGAATCATAAATAATATCTTTAAACTAATCTAATCTGCTCTGCCTTCAACTGTAGGGAACCACACAGCACATCTAAAATAAGGAACACACTAAACACAGTCAATAATAAGTGCTCAGTACTTAAGGGTCACTCACTTGATGCTCATTCATTAAAAGAGAGAGGGAGAGTGCTTATACTCTCCCTTAGAACTCTCTTACCCCAAATAACTCAAAATAATTTACTGAGAGAAACAAAACTCACCATAATTTAAAACATTTAGAAACTGCTGTTTGTAAGCAGGACACTATTGTAATCCATTTCTCACACAGACCTCATGGTGATTTCTAAGCTTATTAATAATGAAATTATATTAACAGTAGGTTTGTAAGAAAGGTAATGCATTATTCCCGTCAGTGGCATCTGTAAGACCACAAGTGAAGTTTTAACAAGTCACAAAATAAATTCACAGTGATTCATCTTTACTAAGGTTTATGGCTCCCATCTTTTCTTATATTCCTTTGTCCTTGGCCATATTCAGTTTTGGAAAAAGATGCTGTGAGAAAAATGAAGATGAGGGACTGGAATTTCAAAAGTCAACCTTTAAAGTTCCATGTCTCTTGGAATAGGAAACCATGAACAGGTCACTTGAATCACATATACAGAAGGGATGAGAAAACACCCTTTGACAATATCTGCAAGGATGATGTTCCCCTAAAAAGCAGAACCCTGGTGCCTTTTTCTTACAGTACAGAAAAGGACCCTGATTCCGTACAATAATGATGGGATTCAAGAGTTGCTGAGTATAGCCGACCATTAATGCCAAGAGAGAAGCTTAGGAGTGGGAGACCATTCCCACCTCCCTGGGGAACACCTCTTTGTGGCTCTTCTTGGTGTGGACTCTGAATCTGCATCCAGGCAAACTTTTATTCTGAATACTACCACTTGGTATAAAATAAACCACAAAGTGAGTGTTGCCATTCAATTTATAATTCTTTGTAACTACAGTTCAACATCACAGTGATTTATCAGTGCACAGATAGTCCAATAGGTTTATGGTGTGACAATAAAATGAATTTTGACATTTTGACCAGAAAGAAAGGAAGAAAGGGACTTGCTACTGGGTGTAGTAATGTAAGAGGTTCAACCAAATGTGGTAGTTTTCTTCCTGCACAATAGACACAACATTAAAGTATTTAGGGAGCTTTCTCCCAGATTAAGGACACAGGATACATAAAGAGGTAAAGTAGACTTTGATTTCTCTCATCCTTCTCCTTGACTTCTTACGCCTACAAATATTTGGATATAGTGATTTAAAGATTTACTTGCAAAGACCTTGACATTTCTCAGTTAAGAGATGGGCTTGGCTATATTTAATGACTCATGTGTAACCAACAGAATGTGGTAGAAGGGTCACTGTACATGCATCTTCTACGTGGCTCCCTTGGGAAGTCCGCTCTTGGAGAAGTCAAGCAAGTAAATGGTCCCATAGCACGAAGCTTCCATGCTGGACGGGGCATGTGTTGGCATGCCGATTGGCAGTCCCTAGGACTCCCAGCCCGCAGGCAGCATTGCTGGCAGGAATGTATATGAATAGCCTCAGAAGTTCACCAGCCAATCCATCAGATGACCAAAGCGCTGAGAGACCCAGAGCAGAAGCTGTCCAACCCACCCTCTGCTGATTTACAACAACAGAAAATAAACTTATGGTAAAATAAAAGGTTTGTTTTAATCTGCTAAACTATGGAGTAGGTGGATACAGCAGCAAATACAGTAAATAGTTCCCCCTTATCTGTGGTTTTGCTTCCTGTGGTTTTAGTTACCCTCAACCCAAAAATAATTTTTTTCTTTCTGTTCTTTCACTCAATCACAATCCAAAAATATTAATACTTGTTTTAATACTTTCAAGAAAGACAGACCACATTCACATAACTACTATGGTTTATTTTTATAATTGTTCTGTATTCTTATTATTTTTCTTAATCTCTTAGTGTGCCCAATTTACAAATTTATCTTTATATAAATATGTGTGTATATAAGTGTTTGGTACTAACTGTGACTTCAGGAATCCATAAGATTCTTGGATTTTATTTACTGCAGATGGGAGGGACAATAGTACTAATCTGCATAGTAGATCATATAATAGCAGGAGTAAGTGTCAAGGTCAAAGAAAAAAGACAAATGCCACCTGCTCAGCAACAACCACAGATGATAGTTATGGAAGGAATTTACTCAAAATGTCATTAAAAGCAACACTGAGAAAGTGTGAACATTTTCTTGAAATTGCTTTTGTAGGGATGAGTGAGTGCATGGGTCCAGGCACTAACTCTAATTCTGCAAACAACTTGGTCAAAAGTCTTGGTCAGATTGTATATTTCATTTGGAATAAATATGCATGTACCAACAGGTGATTTTGCTGGTGATCTTTCACTGGATTCTTTATAGATTTTAAAATTCTAAACAAGTAAAGTGTTTTGAATGAGCAATTTTTCTTCTGTTCACTTACTTTCGCTTCTTTCCCCTCTGTGTGAACCCTTTCCTGTCTCGTGGCTTTTGCTTCTATCAAGGCTCCAAGAACCAAGTCTGAAAACAGTTTTAATAATGACTTTTTGGAGCAGTTATGTCATAGAATTTCAGAAGTTTCATATATCCAGTCACCAAGAAAGTAGATGAACAGCCGAAAACTTCCTATGAGACCATAGGTCTTGGCATAAGATTGCTAATATTTTTTCTTAATTTCTTTCCAAAGTAGATAAAATTCTACCCCAGCCCCCAGTTTCCAGCAGTGAATCTTGCACTGGTTCCTGGTCTCTGTTTGCAATCAAATTTCTGATGCCACCATCTGCCTGGATAGAGTCCAATAGGCTAAGTCTTTGGTTTCATTCATTACTTGGCATTTCTGGTCCATGAAGACATTTAATCTGTTTCTAGAAGCTCCACTTTGTCTTTTGGCATTTTCTTTTTATATTTTACCTGTCAATGCTATGTGTTTGGAGCAAAGTGAGTGAGTTGAAACAAACTCAATACACCATTTTGACTAGAAAATTATACAACCCCTTAACATTGTATTTGAACAAAATTATTCAAGAAGTATAATAAATTAATAGGGAAATTTAAAATCTCTTATTTGTACTTCAAAGACAAACTAATTACAAAATATTATTTTTATAATTCCATATTAAATACTAATTTAAGGTTCAAACTGCATATACTTCAATGTAAGCTTCATTTATTCTAAAATATGTTTAAGTAAAACAGACAATGTAGAACCTCTTTCATCACTGAAATCAAATTAGAAATGAGACTTTTAAACTAACATTTGTCAACTTTAACTAAAAGTAAAGTAAGAAGTCCTATGGAACTTAAAAATATTATCAGCTAGAGGAGAAAAAAAATAAAAAAGAACATTTATAATTATTCTTGGTGAAAAAAAGATTTATACCTTTTCACTAGTTAAAAATTCTGCAAAATACGCATGTTCTTTTGTTTTCAATTCTTCCAACTTCTTTTGTGGAGGCCTGAGTACCATCTAATTTATAAATCAGAATAGCTAAATCTTCTCCAGAATACTGAAATGTAAAAATATCATTTTGTTTTATTAGACATTGTTATCCAAATTTTTTTTTAGGGCTTTCTGTATCAAATACTTAAAATTTATTTCCAGTAAACCATATAGGTATAATGTTAGGCACACTCTACAAGAAAATTTCTGAGAGCAAACTGGTGATAAAAATTTTTGTATGCAATTTCACTGTACTGTCAAAGTAGCAAAGAAATTTCTCTTCCTGAAAAAACAAAATTTATTATAGTTTGAGAGAAAGGATGCTTTGAGAGTAGTCTCTTGGTATCTACCCATGTAGGATTGATTCCAGGACCTCATCCCTGCCCTGTAACTAAAATCTCAGGATGCTCCAGTTACTTACATAAATGGTGAACTACTGGCATATAACCTATGCATACATCCTTCATACCTTAAATCATATCTAAATTTCTTATAATGCCTAAGACAATGTGAATGCTATGAAAATACTCATAATGCTATATTGTTTAGGTAATGATGACAAGAAAAATAGTCCATATATATTCAATACAGATAAAAATTTTTCCCAAGTATTTTCAATCTATAGTTGGTTGAATTCATAGATGTTGAAACTACTGATATGAAGGGTTAACTGCACACAGGAATTTACCAATGAAAGTAATTGTTTAACCAGCTATGGAAACTCTCACACATTTCTTGTACTAAGACTGTGACCAAATCAAACAATGATGTCAAATTCTGTCCAGCTAGAAGACAGTTCCTTAATGATTTCAAGCTAACCACTTAAACTGAATTTGAATGGTACTGTCCACTCTAAATTGCATAAAAAAATAAAAATTATTTTTTAAAAGTATTAAAAATAACAAACTTTATGTGCTAACTACTTATTGTGGACTTTTTAAAATTAATTTTTTGATTTTTTTTCTTTGTAATAATTTTTATTGGTGCATATTATACATATACATATATATCTGAGTGTATATATACATAGAATGTAATTTGATTAAATCCCAGAATATACAAAGATTTTTTTTTAAATTAATCAATAAAATAACAAAAAACAAATAAACTGAAAAGATATGTCTCAAAAGAAGAAGTCCCAAGTGCCTATCTGGTTCTTTTTTTTTTTTTTTTTTTCTTTACTGATATTTGTTTAGGGGACACTGAAGTGGACCACTCTTACTTAACATTAATTTCCAATTTTTATTTCTATGGAATGTAAAATAAGTTTTTATTTATTTATTTATTTTATTATTTAAACAAATGGGATACATGTTGTTTCTCTATTTGTACATGGAGTCAAGGCATACCATTTGTGTAATCATAAATTTACATAGGGCAATGTTATTTGATTCATTCTGTTATTTTTTCCCTTTCCCCCACCCCTCCCACCCCTCTTTTCCCTCTATACAGTCCTTCCTTCCTCCACTCTTACCACCCTCCTTATCCCTAACCCTAACCCTAATGCTAACCCCTCCTACCCCCCATTATATGTCCTCATCCGCTTATCAGCGAGATCATTCAACCTTTAGTTTTTTGAGATTAGCTTATCTCACTTAGCATGATATTCTCCAATTTCATTCATTTGCCTGCAAATGCCATAATTTTATCATTCTTCATGGCGACTAATATTCCATTGTATATATATGCCACAGTTTCTTTATGCATTCATCAACTGAAGGGCATCTAGGTTGGTTCCACAATCTGGCTATGGTGAATTGAGCAGCTATGAACATTGATGTGGCTGCATCTCTGTAGTATGCTGATTTTAAGTCCTTTGGGTATAGGCCAAGGAGTGGGATAGCTGGATCAAATGGTGGTTTCATTTCAAGCTTTCTGAGAAATCTCGATACTGCTTTCCAGAGTGGCTGCACTAATTTGCTACCCTACCAGCAATGTATGAGTGTACCTTTTTCCCCACATCCTCGCCAACACCTATTGTTGCTTGTGTTCTTGGTAATCACCATTCTAAATGGGGTGAGATGAAATCTTAGGGTACTTTTGATTTGCATTTCTCTTATTACTAAAGATGTTGAACATTTTTTCATATATCTGTTGATTGCTTGTACATCTTCTTCTGTGAAAAGTCTGTTCATTTCCTTAGCCCATTTGTTGATTGGATTATTTGTATTCTTGGTGTAGAGTTTTTTTGAGTTCTTTATAGATTCTGGAAATTAGTGCTCTGTCTGAAGTATGAGTGGCAAAGATATTCTCCCACTCTGTAGGCTCTCTCTTCACATTAGTGATAGTTTCCTTTGCTGAGAGAAAGCTTTTTAGCTTGAATCTATCCCAGTTGTTGATTCTTGCTTTTAATTTTTTGATTCATTGTACACAAATGGGGTACAACTTTTCATTTCTCTGGTTGTACACAATGTAGAGTCACAGAGTTTGTGTAATCATACATGCACATAGGATAATGATGTTTGTCCATTCCATTATCTTCCCTTCTCCCTGCCCCCTCCCCACCTGGCATTTTCCTCTACACAATCCAAAGTTCCTCCATTCTTCCCTTACCTCTCACCATTCGCCCCCCTGCCATTATGTATCATCATCATCCACTTATCAGAGAAATCATTCGGCCTTTGATTTTTGGGGGATTGGCTTACACCACTTAGCATAATATTCTCCAACTCCATTCATTTACCTACAAATGCCATAATTTTATTATTCTTTATGGCTCAGTAGTATTTTATTGTGTGTTTATATATATATATATATATATATATGTATGTATATATATGTATATCACAGTTTCCCTATCCATTCATTGACTGAAAGGCATCTAAGTTGGTTCCACATTGTAGCTACTGTGAATTGAACTGCTATAAACATTGATGTGGCTCCATAATTGTAATATGTTG
Organism: Sciurus vulgaris; assembly: GCF_902686455.1. Lineage (NCBI taxonomy): Eukaryota > Metazoa > Chordata > Mammalia > Rodentia > Sciuridae > Sciurus > Sciurus vulgaris. The sequence goes on from NC_136474.1 coordinate 34,788,147, forward strand.
CTTTTAAGTCATTTGGGCATAAACTGAGGAGTAGGATAGCTGGGTCAAATGGTGGGTCCAGGCCAAGTTTTCTAAGAAATCTCCATACTACTTTTCAGAGTGGCTACACCAATTTGCAATCCCACCAGCAATATATGGGTGTGCCTTTTTCCCCACATCCTCACCAACACCTTGTTGCTTGTTTTCTTGATAATAGCCATTCTAATTGGGGTGGGATGCAATCTTAGAGTAGTTTTGGTTTGCATTTCTCTTATTACCAGAGATGTTGAGCATTTTTTCATATATCTGTTGATCACTTGTATATCTTCTGTGATGTGTCTGATCAGTTCCTTAGCCCATTTATTAATTGGGTTATTTGTATTTTTGGTGTAAAGTTTTTTAGGTTCTTTATAAATTCAGGAGATTAGTGCTCTATCTGAAGTGAGTGTGGTAAAGATTTTATCCCATTCTGTAGGCTCTTTTTTAACATTATTGATTATCTCCTTTGCTGAGAAAAAGCTTTTTCATTTGAATTCATTCCATTTATTGATTCTTAATTTTATTTCTAGAACAAAAAAGAACAACTAGTCATTAGCCAAAAAGAAAGAAAGAAAGAAAGAAAGAAAGATAGATGAAGCATTACAGAGGACTATTCTAAAACAAGTTTGGCAGCAAACTTATTTGTAAAGGACTGAACAGTAATTATGTTAGACCTTTGTGGCCCATTATACTGTCAGTTGCAACTATTCAACTCTGCCACTATAGCACAAAGACCAGCAAAGATAAAAGAATGCAGCCCTGGTTGCATTCAAATGAACCTTTGTTTCCAAAGCAGTAAGTTGATTTGGCCCTAGGCCACAGTTTAAAGACCCCTTTTTAATAGGATAGCTAAAATCATTTTATGTAAAGACCAAATATATTCTGAAAAAGAAATCAACAATTTGTTATTTATGTTGACAATAAAATCACTATACAAAAAAAACCCTCAAAGTTTTCATTACTAACGTTTATATTCCCAAGTCACATTTAAACTACTCCATAAAATCAGCAATTCAAATATTAATTTACAATTTAGCTTCAGTATATTATAAAATAGGCATAAAAGTATTAGAGGCAGATTCTATAATCAAAAGTAAGACAAGAGTAAGATTTAGCTTTGCCATTAGCTGTAAAATAATGGGCTTTTGACAGTCTGTGACTAGCAACTCACCTTCAAAAAAATTTTCCATGAAATATTCTCATAGCATTGCACTGGGTTCCTGAAGTAATCCTAAAGTGAGCAAAATTTTCTATGCAGGTTATAACTGATTGGAATGGAGTTAATAAAATAAATGTTACATTAAATCATTTATTTTACAAATATATAAATGTTTTTCTCTCTCCTTGGGTCATGAATTCTAGTCAGAAGCTCATCAAAGCCATGGACTCTTTCCTCAGAAAAGTGTACATTTGCAAACAATTATATACATGTTGTGGGGGATGTTTACTGGGAACTGAACCCAGGGGTGCTCTACCACTTAACTACATCTGCAATTCTTTTTTTTTTTTTTTTTTTTTTTGTATATCGAAGGAGACGAAGGAGGGTCTCATTAATTTGCTGAGGCTGTCTGAACTTGCAATCCTCTTGCTTCTGCCTCTGGAGTAGGTGGGATTATAGGCATGAGCCACCATACTTGGTTTATATATTCTTACAATTTGAGAAGACCCACAGACCCCAATAAACCCTCTTCATCTATATTGGTAGAGCCCCTGAATTTTGGCTGAACACATGGGCATTCAGAATACTACACCACATTTTACCTCTCTTGCTGCTAGGTATGACCATGTAAAATCAGTTGGGAGTAGAAGGCTCATAGGCAACTTTTGAGCCACCCTTTATCATCTGCTTTTTCCTTTTCCTTCTGTCTCAGATTATATTGTACTATATGAAAAAGGGCAAACACCAAAGTATGGTAGCAAAAGAAATTAGAAGATATTTGGGGCTCTAGACAACTTAAATACTGCCCTCTAAGCCCTGGACTGCCTGGATTTAAACATGGGAAAGAAATGAACTTCTATATTGTTTAAACCAATGCTGATTACTTTGAACCTATGTTAAACACTACAGACATTATATCCTAATATACTAAGTTAATAAGTGCTAGTATGAATCAAACACATAACATACAAATAAAAATAGGAACACAAAAATAAGTCATTTTTTAGTGACTTTCAGGCATTACAAAGTCAACTTCTCATCTGGCTATGTTATAAATCTTTGGTGATGAAAGACATTCATTTAATTTTTAACTTTACAATCAATCAATACATTACAAAATGTTTTAATCTTTAATGTTAAAGCAAAATTTTCAGACTTTTTAACCCAAGAAAATGTTTTTTGTAAAATCCTCTGTATCAGTCAAAACAATGAAATTTTTTAGTGTTTGTATATCAAAAATGGTTTGAGGTGTCATCATCTATAATGGCTGAAGAATCATCATCTATATCATATTCTCAAATAGCCACAAAATTTGTCAAGATTATTTCTATAAAATTAATTATCTGTACATACAGTTATGTACTAGTTCACTCCAGTCTTTCAAAATAAACAAATAAGCTGAATCTATTTCACTCACCTTTGGTGCAATCAGTGAGTAAGAGAGGAATCAAATTTGGTTCCAACAAGTAGATTTTATTCATGTAATACACACTCAACTTAAAATTCCTATTAATAGCAAGTCACAAATACATTAAAGATTCACTCCCTTATTTACCTAGAGTCCAATCCCCATGGACTTACTCAATGCAACTTCTCTTAGCCAAGAAGTCAGTCAATAAAACCGAGGGGATTCTTCTCAGGTGTAGCCTCTCTCAGCTCCTCAGATGTCTTTGGATGTGCTTGGGTGTCCTATAAGCTGGAGGCTGGATGGCAGTTGTCAAAATCAGCATAATTTTTACCACATACTTATTAACATATTTTTGGGGGGAGGGCAGGGGTTAAAGTTTGAAAATCTAAAAAGTGCTTTAGTTTCTTTGTATATAAATAAGGAGGTTAGAAAAGAAATGTATATAACTGTAAGTCTAAAGTTAGCTTTCTACAACAGTTTGAAAAGATATGTAAGAAATTTCAGATAGGACAAAAAATATTTTATTTTAGTAAAACATATAGAAGCACATTTGATAAAGCACAATTCAAATCTCTAACAACTTCAACTACCTGGAAAAAAGCTCTGAACTTAGAAGTAACTGAAAAAGCTCTGGTCTGCAAGAAATAGTGGTCACAAAGTTCATACACTTAACTGATTCACAAAAATAACCTCTGCGTTTTCCATGGATAGAAGAGACAGAACAAACAATTTCCAAAACATGAAAGGAAATTGGAAAATGAAAGAGCATTATACAAATTATTTGTATCCATGAAATACCATGAACCAATATTTGTATACATTTAATAATGAATATTTTTAAACAAAACTGCTTTTAAAGATTATATTTCTGTTATCCACATATATTTCTGTTATGTCTGTAAAGACTTCTTTTGATTTCTCCCTTTATCTTTAATTGGCTTGGTATGGTTTGTAGTCCCACAATCAAATTTATTTTATTTTTTATTTTTTGTGGTGCTGGTGAGCCAACTCAGGCCCTTGTGCAGACTAGAAAAGGGCTCTACTACCAATCTATAACTCTAGCCCCAGAATCAATTTTAAGATCAGAATCATTATGTTTCCTAATATATATAAATATATTAGGAAATTTTCATGACTGAGATGCCAACATTTTTTATATTCCTTCAATTGATGGCTAATACCTGTTAGATGCTTTTCCTCTTTCTTTTATGAATAAATTTCTTGAAAAGTTGTCTTAACTCTGCTTACTTCACCACTCTTCATTCATTCCTCAACCCACTGCAATTTATCTTTCACTTTTATCATTTCAGAGAAACTTTTGGATTTTCTTATCCACAGCAAGAATATGTAGTTATTATGCATGCAAACAGTAACAAATTAGAAGTGACAGTTGCTATCTAAAATTAAATGTCTGAAGCTGGGCACAATCAAATGCAATTGTAGTTCCAACTGCTGAGGAAGCTGAGGCAGGAGAAATGGATATGGAGAATAAGAAATTCACAAAATAATGAGGACTGAGAAAAATAAAAGGAAGTAAAAATGAAGACCATACATTGAAAACTTCCATCTCCCAAGAAGAATATTTTCCAGATGCTGGTTACAGGCAAAGAGGATGTTTTATCATCCTCAAAAGAAAAGAGTCTCTTGGAGGTGTTATCTCCTCCAGAGCAAAATACTTTTTAGTCACAGTCCACAGAACTTGACTGAAAGGCACACATTCCTAACTGTCTAAATAAAACTGACATATGTTCACTAGATCACCCCTCAAAGGAACCTATATGAACCCAGTCCCTTTCTTTGTTCAGTGGCTCATTTTCCACCAGGAGAGTGGGTCCACAGGAACCATTTCATCCCCCTGAATAAAGAGCTGAGATGACACATGAGGTTTGCATCCTGCTTGGTCTTTTTGTGCTAACCATGAGGGTCACTTGAGCCTAGGAGTAGCCTGAGCAATACAGAGAGTCCTGTCTCAAAAAATAAAAAATAATGAAAATAAAAAATAAAAGGAAAGAAAAAAGGCATAGCTATTTTATCAAAATATAAAACTTGATTTAAAAAAGAAAAAATTGTTAGGCTATTTTATAGGACTTTACATGTTGGAATTTTAATACAAAAAATTTTTATTGATGTCTATTTGAGTCAAATGTGAAATGGATTTCATATTGTAGATATATGGGTAATGTGTTCTGCTTTGTAAATCATAATGCTTTATACCATATACTGATATGCCCACTAAGTAATTCTGCACGTGCTTTCTCCATTCAAAAAATAGTGATTGCAATGGACAGATGGGAAGCTGAGTGCTGGGTACTCTAAAAGGGATTCTTCTGCAGTTGGGACTAATTTATGACCTTAACAATAGAGCTGAATTGTTTCTACAGGCCTAGGCAGCCTCCAACTAGCTGTGTCTTAGGGCACTGTTTACCCTTCAGGCAACCCATTATTGTAAAGTTGACCACCCTAGCCCAACCTATCCATGAACAAATGGGTTTCTAAAAAAATACTAGAGTTCCTGGGTGTGTGGTGTACATGCGAATCCCAATGATGATGGAGACTGAGGCAGAACGACTGCAAGTTTGAGGCTAGCCTTGGCAACTTAGCAAGACCCTGTCTCAAAAAAGGGATGGGGATGTAGATCAGTAGTAGAACTTCCCTGGGTTCAATTTCCATGCCCCACACCCCCCAAAACAACATCAACAACAAAAACTGTAGTTAATAGTTAGCTGCCAAACACTGGATAGAAACTGTTCTAAGTGCTTTATATTTTCCACTCTATATAATGTCAACAACTACAGTAATAATAACCAAGTGCCTTAGAAGACCTTTTCTGATCATCAGCTTATTTAATCCTCTCAACAACTATACTATATTTTAAAGATACTGAAATTGGGTTGTAGGGAGGTAAAGTAACTGGCCCAAGGAAGTTGGTTTGGGGAAAGCGGATGAAGGGCGGCCTTTGCTGCTCAGATGGCCGCAATGGAAGGTAACGCTGCCTGAGAGTCCAAGGCAGGTGGGTTATCTGGGGAAACTCCGGACTAGGGAAGTTGTGGCCGGTACTGCCAGACCGCTGTCTTGCCCAAAGCTTGAAGTTCGGCGTGATGACTCGCTGCGGATATGTGTATCAAGCCCTGTCACTCGATGGGCCCTGTAGCTCGTGGAGAACTCTTTCCGCTTTTCTAAAATGAAAGGAACACTCGTCACAGGGCGGGTGAAGAGAATGAAATGGCAAACCGGAAGCCTAAGATTGTAGATCAATATACGTAGTATTTATTAATATTTTTTAACCTGGAATCAATTAAATTTGCATGTAGTTCTCGGCCAAAAAGGAATACAGTCCCTGTCGCCGATTAGAAAATCGGCTGTGCTGTACCGCATTCTGGGTAGAACGATCCCTTCCTTGCAAAATCGCGTCCCTTTGCAATTTCTTCCTTTGCCACTTTTACCGGGGAGAGGCGTGGCCAAGGAGAACCCAAGCAACAGCAATGCTCAGTTTGGAGTTGTGCTATGGAAAAAGGACTGCCCCAAAAGCGAAGCAAGTTTTGCTCTTACTCCCATACATGTCCCTAAAGAAGAAAGTGAGACGCACACTATACCTTGTTCTCTACACTGATATGCAGTAAGAATTCAGGGAACTAAGGAAAAGATAATTCTGCAGTCTTACCCCTAAGTGTGAATGTGAATAATGATCACTGCCTGGATGATTGCAGCCTTTTATAGACTCAAAAGATTATTGAGGTTTAATTGTAAGTTCATGTAATTAAAATGTAAATTAAACTTATGAACTGAGACCAAATTAGAATGATTTATTTTGGAAATATACTTTGTTAATGTAATAGTAGGAGAAGAAATGAACTTTTTGCTGCTAAAATGAGTGAAGTGACAAAACAGAGAAGAAATAGGGGGAAAAGTAGCAATCATCAGGTAATAGGGAGTGCTTAAGGGGTAATTTAAAAATCCTAGAGATGGATGGTGATGGTTACATAGCAGTGCAAATGTACTAATGCCACTAAATTGGACACTTAAATTTGGTCAAAATGCTTAATTTCTTGTTTATCTTACCACAATAAACAACTTAAAATCTGTTTTTTTATAAAAAGAAAAGAAGAAAAGAAAAAACCAGCAGTCTTTGGCTAGGTAACTAAAAACGGAAAAGATAATCACAGACAAGTATGATATTGAACCCTCAAGATAAGGTGATATGCAATAAGGAAAGAAAGAAGATAGCAATTTTTTTAAAGATGTCCATGAAAAACACAGTAAAATACATTGGTAATTAAATTGTGATACATTTTTATAATTCACAATGCACTTTACTGTACCTCATTAGATGCTCTAATACTTTCAGCTAGATAATATAGCTGTTGTGCCCATATAACACAAAAAGAAGCAAACTCAGAGAGGGTTTTTGATAAAGTTATCAGTAAAAGTGAGTCTAGGCAGGGATTTGATGCCAAATTTTGTGCTCATTACACTGTTATATTGTCTTAAGTAATGACAAAATTATTTTAGGTACTTTTTATGAGCTAGGCACTTTTTCTTGTGTTATTTCTACTCCTTACAACAATTTTGTACTTATATACTAACAAGGAAACAACTTCATTTACCCTAGGTCACATGAACAGAGCAAGCTGAGATTGGGATCTGAGCCTAGATCTAATCCCAAAGCCTGTATTTTTCTCAAGTCTTAATTCTAAAATCTTTACCAAGCCAGCATCTCATAAATTATTTCCTTACAATTGGATAATAGCAATAACAACAACAATAATATAGGAGTTTTTATTTTTTATTTTTTTAAATAGTTGTAGATGTATACATTACCTTTATTCATTTATTTCTATGTGGTGCTGAGAATTGAACCCAGTGCCTCACACGTGCTAGGTAGGCACTCTACCACTGAACAATTACCCAGCCTCAGGAGTTATTTAAAGATAATTAACATAAAGAGTTTTTAAAAGATATGTAATAAATAATTTTAAAAAGGACCTATAATGTATTAAAAAGAAGAGAAATGAGTATTGATAATTTTTCTGAAGACTAATTTGTAGATGTGAGGAAATCAAGATGTGAATTACATGTAAAATAAACATATAAATAAAGTATATCACCATGTAACCATACAATTTCTGCTTCCCCTGTTTTTTGTTCAGGTGTAGCCCTTTCCTAAATCAACACTTACTGAAATAATGCCAAATACACCAAACAACCTGGTAAGATTTAACTAAGTTTTAAGAAGTACATCAACAGTTTAAAATCAGGTGAGAATTCAACATACTGTCATTGTGGCTAGCATCCCTTAGAGTTCTGCGTGAAGCATTGGTGCTGAGAGCAGCTGACCTAACATTGCCATGGTCATTAAATTATGAATGAAGACTGGTAACTAGTGTTACACAGACATTGGTAGCACACTGCCAGCATGAACAGACCTGTGGGGTTGAAGTCTGTGTTAGCAACTTTCTCTTTGTCCTGTTGTGATCTTAGGACTGGCCATAAATTCCTGTGGAAGACTATCAGGCCACCACAAGCATGTTTTATGTTCTCTCAGTCCTATCTCATAACAAAGAGCTTTCCTGGCATCAATAAGTTACTATTGCTCTGGGTGTGTGTGTGTGTGTGTGTGTGTGTGTGTGCGCGCGCGCGCATGTGTGCACATGCAAGCATGCAGTTTAATACTCTGCTGCTCCACTAGTTAGTGATAAAATCTGCTATAATAAAATATTAATTACAGCTAAAAATGTTGGATGAGAAATATGAACTCAGATACAGTCCCATATTGTGGAAAAAGGGTAGGATGAAAAAAATCCTTTAGTTATGGAGGTTTAGAATAAAAAAAAAAATCCAGCATATGAGACTCAGGATGAGAAGCTTTGCAAAAGGCCACCTGTCATTAATCTTCACAACAGGCACCACATTTTAAGTAAATTAATCCTTGATAGGACATCTTTAAGGGGGATTTCTTCTGCTTTGGACAATGAAGACATTTTCCTTTGCACTTCATATTTCACCTTTTTGTCATAATTGAATCATATATATTCACAACAAACACATTTATAGAAATTACAGTTCAAGATCGGTTACTAATATGAACATATGTTCCCTTTAAAAGCCCTAGTGATTGGAATAAAACAGAAATAGAATATAATCAAAACCAAAACAAATAAAGATTGAGGACATCCTTAATCCAAGAATCTTTTCAGAAAGTTCTGGATTGTAGAATATTTTGAATTTTGGGGTTAGGGATGCTCAACTGGCAAAGGCTATACAAATATCCCCTAAGTAACAAAACCTGAACTGTTTTGGGTGATAAATGTTTTGGCTATGGGATATTCATCTTGTATTGTTTTTTCAGTTCTTTTTAGTTATACATCATTTTGATATAATTGTGCAAGCATGGAATGTATGTTAGTCTAGTTAGGACCCCATTCTTAAATGGATGTACAATGACGGTTTAAGATTCATTCACTATGGTGTATTTATATACGTACATAGGAAAATTATTTCAGACTCAATCCACTGTCTTTCCTATCCTATCTGCTCTTCCTTCCCTTCATTTCCCTTTGTCTGATTATACCTCATTGTAGTCAGAATGGCAATTATCAAGAATACAAGTAACAATAAATGTTGGCAAGGATGTGGGGAGTAGGTTACACTCATACATGACTGGTGGGACTGCAAATTGGTGCAACCACCCTGGAAAGCATTATGGAAATTCCTCATAAAACTAGGAATGGAATCACCATTTGACCCAGTTATCCCACTCCTCATTATGTATCAACTTGTATCTTTGTTCTTGTGTGCTTGCTTTCCATCCATTGCAGAAAAGCTTTACTGCTGCACTTCAGGTGAGATAGAAAACAGATGTGACCATCAAAGAAACAGGTGCACCCAATAGGAATGCCACTGAGGGAACACTGAAGTGAGAGTTACCATCCAGAGGTGCCAGGTGCCAGAGATACCAATGAATCATCAGCTGCCATGGAGGGTCTTCCAAGCTCTTTTTACTGTATGACTCCCAGTATAAGATGGGGCAAATATGAGATCGATAAATGAGAATAAAATAATTTTCTTCTTGTTTTTTCCATTCTGTATTTCCAAGGTATCCATCACATATCAGGCCTTGTGTCAGGCACAGGAAATAATCAGGCACAGGCTGCCTCTGTCCTTGAGGAGCCCATTGGAAGGGTGTTAGAAATAGCTCAGACCAATGAAGAACAGTTGTGACAAGGAGCTGGGAAGGGTGTGTACAAATACAAAGTTACAGGACTCACAGGGAGCGACAATCTACATCAAAATCTCCACTGAGGGCATCTGGTTGGGACCTAGTGCCCAATTTCTGTCACATGCTGATGGCACCTGGAGGCTGATTCTGTATTGCACATGTCACCAGTGTTCTCAAATTGAAAACAAAACACAACATAGGAGGGCACCATGAAGCATAGGCACATTCCCAGCAACTCAGGAGGCTGAGGCAGGAGGATTGCTGGAGTCCAGGAGTTCAAGATCAGCTTGGGCAACCATAGCAAGATGCTTATCTCAAAACACAGAAAACCCAAACATCATAGCAACAAACAAAAGCTAGTGCCTTCAGATTCAGATTTCTAACAAATGCCCCTTCACTTCAATCACTTGCAAGAGCCCTTTGTCAGTAGCACAGCAGATGGAAGGTAATGGCTGGGCCCTGCTGGAGACATTCCCTGAGAGTCCCCCACCCTAACTTACCCTGAGTAATCCTAAGAGTTTAAGCATTTTCCTCCCTCAATTTCCATACTGTCCAGCTCCTTAAAGAACAGTCCTGCCTCCCAAAGCTACCTATGGGCCTGAGGTGAAATACAGGCATGGAAGTATTTAGGGTATGTAGGTAAATAAGCTTGATGGTCTTGGATGGTCTTCGTGTCTGTTCCTTTCTCTAAATGGTTGTAGGACAATTTGTAACTACTCTTTCTACCTCTGTAATCACTCCTCAGTTTGCAAGATCCATAATTCCTCAATTTTGGTATTTCATTGCATATCAGTTTTCATTATGAAGGACAACTCAAAATATGATATTAGTGTTTCACTGATTTGGGGCTGAGGATGGGGGTGGAAGAATTTGGACCCAAAATTAATATTGGGCTTCCAGGCAGACTCTCATCCCACTTCTCCCTCAGGTGGCCTGAGCTGCTGACCCCAGTATGGGAGGGACCTGGGCTCACCAGTGTGCCGGGCCAGGAAGGTCTGGTAATAAGACTGGAGCTCTGATCTAATGCTTAGAACCCTTCAGAGGAGACTGTGAAGGAAAAAAAAAAAAAAGAAAGAAATTTTGAGAAATAGGGGAAGGAAAGTAATGCAGCATATTTTCATTCACAAAGGCAAGTTTGAAATGGAGTTTAAGTTAAATTAAGTTTTCTCGTATAAATATTCTAACCTTATTATAAATGCTCTATTATTATATTTCCTCTGCCATTTTTTTACAGCTTCTTTCTAAGGGTGCTTGAGGAAGAAACTTCCTTCCCAAAATGAATTTTCAAAGAGATGACTGACACTGTCATCCAAGGAGCAACATTAATAAAAATGATCTTTGTTTCCTGGCAGTAAATGAATTCAGAGTCTTACTTTTTTAATACAATAAAACTTACCTAAAAGCAGGTGGAGGAAGATGAGGTGGTCAGGGGAATTAGCACTTTCTGTTAACACACACTGGAGAAACTCAGCCATAGTAATAATAAATCAAGGTAATGCCAAATGTAAAAACTAAAGTTTTATCATTAAATGGAATTTCAATCTTTGTGACTATGTATATCTCAATGCAAAAAGAAAATTACTAGGCGGAAAGTCAAGAGTTCCTTTCCTGAAACAATTTCACCAAGGGTTAGAACATTTTAGCAAGGATTCAGAAGTGAGACAGAAGGCATTTAGGTCAAATGGTTTAAGATGCTCCGATGGGGCACATTTCTTCAATAACTAAAAAGCACTAGCTAAAAATCTACTTAAAATCATCTCAGAAGAACTGGTACTTTTTTTCTTGATCCTCTGAGGACAATTAAAAATGGCCAAAGGAAAAGGAAGATCAATGCCAACAATGAAGGACTGAAAAGTTTAATTAAAATAATCCAATTCTCTAAAACAATTTTGTCTAACCTAAGTTCTCAAAATTAGTGCCTAAACACTGAGGAGGTTTTGATGGTACTTGACTTGAAACAAATATAACTTAAATAATAACACAAAGAAAATACTGCTCCTAAGAATTAAGCCACAAGGATAAACCCCAAGGATTCCCTTCATCATAATCTAAACACAAAGTTCCAGTGTGTTTCCTAAATATTAGGAAAAAGAGTAAAGAGTAAAGACAAGCAGAGTCCTTGTCTGCAAAGATGGTGTGACCACATTGGTTTCAAAAGAACCAGCAGGGAAGAAGTATCCTGACCAAGGGGAAAGGGAACAACAGAGAACCAGAGAAGAGAAGGATCCAGTTTGGAGGAGGAGATGGGGGCCTGTGAGTCATGAGGCCTGTGAATCTGAGTTCAGAGTTTAGTGTTACTCAGAAAGTTTATGGCTTTGGGGTGAGAGTGGGCTTGTCTCTTAACCTGCTCCAACCTCAGTTCCTTCAACTGCCTAAGTACTGCAATTGGCATGTAACAAGGAAGGCTGCTCTGGATGACTAAAAATCACTTCATAAAAGAGAAAACAGAAGCCTGGCATGCCCTGCCTCCTCACCCCAAGTAACAATTAGGATTCATTTTTATTATCATACTTTTTACTTATCTATCACAATCTGCTCAGAAGAACATAATTGAGATTCAGGAATATAATACCAGGACCAAGAAGGTGTCCCAAGATGTGTGCAAGATAAAGGGCTTACCATGTTATCTATACTTTACACCTATCATTACTAGCCAGGATAGCATTCACACTAAGACTGAACAGACTCCAGCTGTTACAGGATGTCCTGGCTGTGTACATGTCAATCATTCTCCTGCTGTCCTTTCCCTTGGATATTATTCCTTGCCTCTAACTGATGAGGAGAATGAATCTCAAAATGTTACACAAATAGCCCCAAGGTCACAGGCAAATAAGAGGCAAAACCTGAACCCAGGCTTATCCAACTCCATGCTGTGGTTGCATTTTTATATGCTTCTTAACATCTTTGCACCTTCCTTTGCTGAAAAGAGCTGTAGTTTGTAACTTCTCCAACCAATAATGCTCCTCTTATGACCAGGATGTTTGGATGGAACAACAGGTCTCCTACAAGTCTGATGATTTCACAGAATGAATGAACAATAGTAATGGCAACAGGCAATGTTTAGAAATTCTAAGCATATTCATAAAAGGAAGGAAAAGAGACTGATCCGTAATCTAGTCAACATGTTTTGTAGGAAAAACATGATTAATATAGTTTTACTTTCTTACAACCTCAGCTTGCAAAGAATTTCCACCTGTATTAATCTTCCTGACCATACTGTGATAGGAAAAGGATGCATACTTGATGCAAAATTTTACAAATAATCAGACTCAGAGAGTTTTCAGGGTGAACTAGGGTCACACAATTAGTCAAAGACAGGGTAAGAACACAAGCCCAAAGTATTCTTTGAAAGTGTGATGGCATATTTCTAAGACATTAAGTTGTATAAACTGTTTCATCTGAGAGACTGGGCTTCACTTTCTATAAATGAAGCCAGGGACATTTGGAGAGAACTGAAGAGATAATACTGTTGAGCAGTCAAATCAGCTGCCTCCCAACCAAAAGCCCCTGACTTGGAAGAAGATGGGGAGTATTCACTTGAAAACAATCTACTTTCTATCTGGAATCCACAGGGGCCCATCTACTGGGTCTCAGCCTCAGTGATCTACCCCATGTGCAAATCAAGTACTATTTTCCCCATTAAATAGACTTCTAGACTTTTATTGTCTTTATGAAGCATAAAAACAAACAAAAAGTACTTATTGAGGTTTTGGCAGAGAACCAGGATTGGAAATACAGAAATAAAATCACAGAGGACAGTCCTTGTCCTAAAGGGGCTGAGGACTCAGTGGGGCTGACATCACTGAGCAGTGTGTTAATTCATGTAGATGTTCAGGCCATGTCAAAGTACAGAGAAGCGTAAGTCCTTGAGTGAGCACACTCTTCAGGACAATAAAGCCTTCTGATTGAATCACTGAGAAACACTCTGCAACTCCTCTGTCCTTGAGGCCTGGAGACATTATCTTATTATAAAATCATTTGGTACTAGTGGACTGTGAGAAGCAAGCAAGTTATATGAACTGCACATGCACAAAACTAACTGTACTAATGTAACCTAATGTAGCTTGATATAACCCTGGAGTAGGTAATAAAAATGGAACTGGCTTTCCCATGGAAGACTTCTTGCTGTATGCCAATCTGTGTGCTTGCCTCCTTATTTGCTCTCCTATTAACCTTTACAGTTTCACTTTCTGTGATTTCATTTACCTGCAGTACAAAATTATTAAATGAAAAATTCCAGAAATAAGCAATTTGTAAGTTTCAAATTATATGTTGTTCTGAGTAGTATGGTGGATAAAATGTTTTACCAACCCACCCAGGATGTGAACCTTCTTTGTCCAGTGTGACCATACTGTATATGCTACCCAACCATTAGTCTCCTAGAAACTGTCTTAGTTATCAGATCAACAGTTGCAATATCTGAGAATAATAATAATAATAATGCTGGCAATTTTATTAAGGTATATTGTTATAATTGTTCTATGTTATTAATTATTATTATTAATATCTTACTGTACTTCATTTATAAATTAAATTTTACCATAGATATGTATGTATAGGGAAAAATAACTTCATAGAGATAGTTCAATGTTATACATGGTTTCAGGTATCCATGGGGGAGCTTGGAACATAGCCCCATAGGCTAAGGTAGGACAAAAATATATAGTTTCAAGCTGGGGGATGGCTTGTGGGGAGCTGCCCCCAAAAGTGCCTAGATGCTGGAGGCTTTGCATGTTAAAAGAAGTCTGGATTTATGTTAAGGGCAATGAGGCTGGGATGGATTGTGAAACAGGAAAGTAAAAGCTCCTTCAGCCAGTGTGGGGCATGGTTTAGAGATCTGAGAAAGACACAAGTATGGACCAATGCAATGACTGATGGTGGAGATGGATGAAAAGGATAAAGGGGATCTGTTCTTATTGACCCTAAGGGATGAGATGCTAGAGAAGTGTTCCAAGGAGGCACGACAGTGACCTTCCTGAAGGAGTCTGAACTGTGGCCAAGTCTTATTTGAAGTAATCTTTCTGAATATCTCTTCTCATTAAAATAAATAAATAAATAAATGGTTGATTCTAGGATAATGCCAGGGTATTCTTTTATGCCTCTGTACTCTATGGAAGGGTCATGGTATGTAACTTTTATTTAGGAATAAGAATATAAATTCAAAATTCTGTTCCTGACATGTCTGACTAGTTAACACAGGTTTTGGGTCTGCATCTTCGTGTCTGTAAAACTTTTCAGGTGATAATTATTTCTGCCTAGAAGAAAAGGATGAGGTTCAATTCAATAAACATTCATTGCACACAATTAGGTTGGAGGTACTGAATGATATTCAGAAACAAAATTATGAAACTCATTGTGTGATCCTTCTGCATTTCCTATTACATTTACATACATTTTCCATACTGTTTAGCCTAGAAAATAGTCACCCTCAACATTAAGCCCATAAATCTAATTAATGCTGCTGAGTGCTGGCCAAACCTCCCATGAGAGTTTTCAATTTTATTAACTAAGATGACCACTACTTATGTATCTTTAGACTTTTCTATAAGTTGCTTTTCTACCTAATGAACCTGCAGCACCTTTCCATTCATTAATGAACCTGATGGGCACCCTGGCATATCATTTCTGACTTCTCTTTCAGGTCTCATATTCCATATCACATTCTCAGGAAGACACACCTGGTTCCCGTGCAGAGAGTCCCTCCTGACATAGGTTTGTAGAGTACCCTGGACATTTCTAGACAACATTTGTCACAGTCCTAGCACAAAGACTTGAGTACAATTGGTGATCTAAAGACACCTGTTGATGAATGAATAAGTGAACAATAGCCAGCTGTAAACCCTAAAATTTCCTGTAACATTTTCCAATGTTGTTAAGGGCAAGGATTTTAACTGGACACTGGTAATTGGAAAGAGCTGTTACCATGTCTTACTGAGCAAAAAATGTGTTAATACTGGACAGAAAACACTTAGTAAGTAAAAATAAACAAATGTAAGAACTGAACATATAGCTGAGGACAACACAAAAGAGCCCATGAGATATGGGTAAAAACAACAACAACAACAACAAAAAACCACTTCTTCCTAGTCTCTGTACTATCTAACAGGTGGAAGAACTGAATATTAATTTAATTAAGTAGATGAAACCCAATGCAGGTAAGTATTACAAGCATAAGAAAATAACAGTTTGGGATGAAACTAAAAGACATTTTAGTATACTTTAGTGTTCTCATAATAAATAAGTACATGGTGCATATATTTGTAAGAGCTTGTTGAGGAAATGCTCTGCAAATGATAAAAAGCAGAGTTCATTACATAGCTAAGCCCCCTCCCCTAAAATAAAAACAGGATCCAGAAACACCATGACAAGTGGAAAGCAGGGTGTGCCTATGGGTCACTGTAGCTCTGCAAGTCTAGGATATCACACTAGCTGTCACTATCTGTCTCATATGATTTTATCAGTCTCTACAAACTTGGACTCTTCACTCACATATATTTTGACACTTTAAAAAATTAAAGTGAGGTATATATAGTCAAGTCATTTAGTCTTTGTCAAAATTTCCAAGATAATCTCTCCCAAAGGCTCTCAGGCTTATTGGAACAGTCCTAGAAATGCCTCCCTTCAACTTCTTGAAAACAACAGTTGTGGATTAAGAACCAGTAGTTCCCAAGAGCCAATACTGTAAGTGGTTCTAAGATTCATAACTAAGATGATACATTGTCCTGGTACTCTGGGTTTGTAATTGAAGCTGCTTCCAATTTCTTCCATTGTTAACATTTAGAAAAGGTCAGACACATGGGGGAAGAATCAGCCTGTAACCTCCAGGATGGCCAATGAAAATGTGACCAACTTTTATGTCTTTTTCCCTCCACCCTGAGGAATGGCTTCTGGACATTTGGGTCAGTGTGAGGGGAATGCAGGACATGAGCCCACCCTCCCTGGAGAGTCAGCCATGGTAATTTATGTAGATACCACTGTAAATGACACTTCAGGGCTTTCATGTAATCTGTAGCTCCAATCTCAGACACTTATTCTTTTCAGAGACAAACATGGGTTCCACTGGGGATAGCAGGAACTTCCCAGCACCAAACCCATCCCCAAATACTTAGGTTAACAAGCATCCTTGACTAGGTCCTGATTTTAAGGAAGGAAAGGCTTTAAATGATTAACTGTCAGTTATAATTAGGGTAAGGCAATTCCCTTCCATTCCTGATTTATTCACACTTTTCACCATGGATAGATATTGTGTTTTATAGAATTCTTTTTCAGCATTTATTAAGATACAATATAATTATTTATTTTATCCTCTTTAATATTTCAGCATGGTGGGTTAATTATTCATACAGAGAAAAAAATATATATATTTTAATGATCATGATCTACATAAAGCATTGCCAAATGCAGTTTACCAATGATTTTTATTCAAGTTCATTTATGGGTCTAGTCTGTTCATTATTGTTTTAGTCAAGTTTGGTGCTGTGACTAAAGACCTGACAAGGAAAATTTTAGAGGAGGATAAGTTTATTTGGGGACTTGCAGTTTCAGAGTTCTTAGTCCATAGACAGCATTTCTCAGGACTGGAGGTGAGGCAGAACATTATGGCAGAGGGAGGCGGCTCACATGATGATCAGGAAGAAGAGAGAGACTAGGTTCAGCTCAACAAATATATACCCCCAATGACCCACCTCCTCATCCACATTCCACCTGCCTACAGTTACCACCCAGTTAATCATCATTAGGGGGTTAATTCATTGATTGGTTTAAGGCTCTCATAATCAAATCAGTTCTCCTCTGAATAGTCTTGCATTGTCTCACACATGAGCTTTTGGGGAACACCTAATATCTAAACAATAACTATTACCATTCTCATATTTTCACTTTCCAGTTTTAGAATAAAAATATTTGATTTTTAAAATGAATGAAATTGCATTCTATATTTTTTCTATTCTCCTAAAAGAATTTATGCAAGAAGACACTTGTAGAACTAACTAGATGTGGTATTTTCCTTTTGCTAATGTATTCATTACTAATTTTTTCAGTACTATTCTTGATTTCTAGTTTTTCTTGAGTTTATATTCACAGTTAATATTTTCATAGGAATCTGTATATTGTCTTTTTTATTTAAAAGCATGGATTTGTTAATACTCTTCTGGTCTTCTTAATTTGTCAGTATTCATGTTCCTTTTCCCCTTGGTAATCATTAATATCATTTAATTGTGACTTCTTTTTCCTTAAATATTACTATTATTAGTTTGTCAGTTTTATTAGACATTATCTTTGTTACTTTATTTTTTATTTTTTGTTCTATTTATTTGTACATTACTGTAGAATGCATTTATGCATTTTGTTAGATCATATATAAATGGAGTGAAATCTCTCATTTTTAGAAATTTATTTTATTTCTGCTCTTTATTAATTTTCTTTTATATTTCCTATGTTTAAATGCAGTGCTAAACACTAATTTTCAGTCATCATTTTTCTAACATATGTATTTATGTGTATCAATTTTTTTCTGTAAGCAGTTATCCTACACCCAAAGAGTTTAGACAAACAGTATTTCTATTATCATTAAATTTTTTTATGGTCTGTTCTTTGACTTATGGGTGGTTTAGAAACATGGGAAGGACTTTTTTGTCTTTTTGTCTATTATTTCCAGCTTAACTGAATTATAATCATAGAAAAATTTTTAAATACATGGACACTATTTAGAACTTTTTACATGCTCAGTTTTCTTACATATTTTGTGTAAATTTTCTGTATATTTACTGACTTTTGTGTGTTTAATCTACCAGTTCCTAAAGGGGCTGGCTTAAGTCATATATTTTGAATCTAAATTGTTAGTTAAATACAAGTTTAGAATTATTTCTTCTGAATGAATTGAATATTTTGTCATTGAATAGTGATAACACTGTCTTTTGTAAAGTTTTTCTTTTCTATTTTGTCTAATTTCAATATAACTGTTCCAATTGCCTTCTAATTATTATTTCTCTTGATTTTTTTTCAACCTCGCTATAACTTGTTTCTCTAATACATAGTGTATAGAGTTGTTCCTCTTCATCTATGTAGCTATTCCAAGAACCCAAGGGGATGCCTGAAACCACAGAGTACCTAACCCTATGCATAACTACTTTATCTATACATACATACTTATGTATACAATTTATTTTATAAATTAGATACAGTAAAGGATTAATAACAATGACATAATGAAGTATAACAATTTTAACAATTGCCTGTAATAAAATTTAGGTGAGTGTGATCTCTTTCTGAAATTTTCCATTTAATGTTTCCAGACTCCAGATGACTGCTGATAATTGAAACTGCAGAAACGAAAACCACAGTAAAGAGGTGGGGGGGGGGGGGGGCTACTGTAACTGGACTGGTATTTCAATGGAGTCTTACAGTACAGTTTGTGGTGATTCCTGACATATTTGAATACATTTCCATCACCCTATTACATGTTGTGTCTGCTCTGTGTTTTATTATACTTCTCCCTCCACCTAACCTAGTTACTGGCTGAGTTTTGTTTTTCTCATTCTGTTTGTCTCTCTACTGATTTGGAGATTATGTACTCTATTTTCTTTTACTAGTCACTATAGAAATGTTAACACACACAATTAAGTTTAAAAATCTAAAATTAATTCAATTTAATACTAGGTTTTGAAAGGTCAAAAAATCTTGGTCTCTTTCCCCAGACCACCCCTCTCATTCTCTCTCACAGAAGTACTTAGGAAACCATCAGAAATTGTGTCTTTCTTACATCCCAAAATCTTTTCTTCTTTCTGGTTTCCACACAGCTCCAAGAGTACAGGCCAATACGATTGGTGGCCTTGTTTCTCTTGAACATGGTCCTTTCTGCCTTATGCTGTTGGTTACTAATAACCGTAGTCACATGCAGATACCATCACCTGTTGCTCCCATTATCAGAGATGCTTTCTAGCAGTAGGGGTTGTTGATTTCCCTCATCTGATGGCAGACCCCTTTGTATGTGTTCATCTTCCAGTTTGGCTACTTGGCCCATGTACGTATAAAATGGGGTGGACATCTGTTTGATTTCCCTGTATTACATGGATCTCTCTAGAATTTGATTATTTTTGTGAGCCTCTGGCCAGCTAGGTTGTCCTCTATGAATTACAGTGATTCTGAAAGACAGGGGTCTACATTCCACTCCCTCTGCTCAGTTGCCTCCTCTTTTCCTCTTTTACCACTGCCCTACAGCCTGGACTACAGCCAGGCCTGTGCACCTCCCTATGCAGCTGCTCTTCCTTCTCCTCCTTCCATTACAGAACGTTCAGAACTTTGTCTCAAACCTCTAACTTATAAACAAGATCTTCTCTGTGGAAACATCCTCCTAGTCATCAGAGGTTGGGGGAATTCATCAGGTACACAGAGGGTATATGTGTCTTTTAAGAGTTACTTTAATGTGGCTGGCAATATAGCTTGGTTGGTAGAGTGCTTACCTAACATGCACAAGGCCCTGGGTTCAATCCCCAGCACCACAAAACAATAGTTACATTTGCAATTCCAGATAGCCAGTATTTAGAAGCAACATGACCAGAAAGGAAGAGACAATGAAGCTGGATACATAATCAGAAGCTAATGGAACAGTTCTTTGCCAAAAATTACCATAGAATTTGCTCATTTTTCCTGCAAATGGCAGTGCAGGCTGGAAGAGGCAGTATAATAATGTTTTCATCTGCATCCTGCAGCTCTTCTGCAAAGAATGGCAGCTAACCTGCTCCCATATGCTCAAAACCATTGTCACTGTGCTCAAGAGCAATGAGTGGGTTTGGTGCTTATGCCTGTAGTTAGAACTGACTAACTAGAATTATTCTTTTCCATGCTTTTTCATCCTTTGTTGGTGGAAAGTAAATATTTCATGTAGTTTTTGGTGGCTTTTACTTTGTTTAGGATTTTGATGTTTTATTTCCATGGTGGATTTCTTGTTTATAGGTTGGCACAGATCTCAAAATATTATTGACCTCCTAACCATTTTAAAGTGTTCTGGGTAGGCCACTCTGAACATGGAAGTGGATATATTCTAAAATAAAAACTTTTATATTTATGTGTTTGAGTTTTAGCTATGACTACTGCATTGGTCTGATAACTTTAGTGTTTTTTTTTTAAGTCTATATTTGACTTCAGTGTTCCCATAAAATAAATGATTGAATTTTTCAGTGCTTTTCCCATGTGACTCTTTCCAATAGTTTTCCCTCCCAAATTGCTTGAGTAGTAGCTGTCATGATTCTTGTGAACTGGCCATTATGTCAGAATGATTTAATTAGTGCCTGAGTTGTGCAGGTGTTGCTCTTGGAAGACCATTTTTCAGACTGACATCCTCCTAAGCATTTGTTAAATAATTAGACCTCAAACCTCTTTTCCATCAAGGGCTCTCAAAAGTACTATCAGATATTCAGAGCTTCAGAGACATAACACAGGCACTATTATAAGTACCAGAACCCTGTTAAGCAAAGCTCAAGAACTTTGAATGAGGGCAGGTGAGAGTCAAGAGTTTTCTGTCCCCGGGGAATGTTCCTCCAATATCATTGTCAAGAACTTGCATAACATAATTAATCAAGGAGGGATTTTGATTGACATTGGATGTCATTCTAGCATCACAGGATGCAGGATCACTAGGGGAGTGTCATTTATGGGACATGTGTGATTCTCCTTCTAACCTGCAGTCATGGTGCAAAATGTGTTTCTTCTGCATTTGGCAATTGGGAGGTGTAGTAATAAAGTGCATAAAAATTAGCACTACATTTAAAAATGTTGATTAAATATGTAATAAAAAATCAAAGCATCCCTCTTTCACTTATGTCTACTTGATTTATGAGGAGGGTAGTAATGAAAATGTAAACACTTCAGTGGTTCCAAGAGCCTCTCCTTTGTGCAGAGCTTGGCAGACAAGTAAAGGAATTATTCTATTGTGCAACTGAGGCATGAATGAGATCAGAAAGTCTGAACATTTCAAGACATTTCCAGGAGAGGTCCTTCTGCTGCCAAAGGTACACTCCACTATGGTTGCCTTTGGTTTCCCTTTCCCTTCTCGTTTACATCTCCAAACCTCCAATTCCTTATCTATGAAAGGGAATTGAGGGGCCATCATGACAATGACATTATGTGTGCACATCTGTGTGTATGCATAAAGATAAACATAGATCTTTTTGCTGAGGTCCAGAACTGGTCTCTTCATTTTAAAATCACCTCCAGAGAAATTGCACCAACATCTGATTGATTCCATTATTGTACCATGACCATTTTGGAGTCTCATTGAGATAGTATTCACTTCCCTGTGCTTAGGAGCTCACAATGCCTAGAGCACTGGGTGTTTATGGCCCCAGATTGGTGAGCTCTGTCCCACTTCTCCTTGGATCCCCTTGTTCTGTGATGAACTATCTCTCACTTAGGTCAGACATCTTCTTACTTTCCCTCATTCCATGCCCCTGTCTTTGTTGCTGGAATCCCCTGCCTCTGCATGGAGCCCATTTCTTTTCCCTTTCATCTTTCCTAGTTCTTCTCCTCAATTCTCCTAAGACCAGCTCAAGACCTTCCTACTCATTGAAGCCTTGACCATGCAATCCTTCAGCCCCTCCATGATGTCTTCTTTCTCCAAATGATCACAGCAAATCAGAGCAATTGTGGTGGAATCTAGCCTCTGTTTATGTACTTCTATGTAACATTTGCTATCTATCTCTTGAGTATTGTGAATTGGCTGCATATTTTCCAAGTAGAAGAACTTTTACCTTTGGTGTGGAATTCACAGTGTCTATTCCTGTGCTTAACATCAGTAGGCATTGGCAGTTGACCATTTTGGACAGGGAGCTCCTTGTAGAACCTTCTTGTGATATATTAATACCAGCCAGTTATGCAGAAGTTTAACAACCAGTTAAAATCTCTTCATTTTAAAAATGTTTATACAATGTAGTAGATTTCTTCATAGTGCTGGTGAGGGTAACCAACGTATTTATCATCATAGTAACTAGCATTGTTGAGCATCAGGCATGGTCCAGGCACTGTGTTAAGCTAATCCATGTATTTTCTCTTTGAAGACTCACTACAGCCCCACTCAGTATGTACCTGAGGAAACTGAGGCTTAGAGAGTTTGGTTTCCATGTCTCCAACTTGTGAGGGATGATGGGACTTAAACTCAGAACAGCTAACTCTAAGGCTAATGACATACTTTGGGTACAGCCTGGAAGTAGAATCTTCCTCCCCATCTCCCTTGTACTTTGGGCTTATAGCACCTGTAGGGGTAGTGGAAACAGAGAAATGGTAAGAGCCAGGCATCTAGGTATGTCAGATAGCAGGAGGAAGCATGACATTTTCCTCCTAATTGTGAGTAACAGGAATAGGAAACATAATGTTTAGAGATTTGCCAAGATTTAATCATTTTTATTCTTAATTTTCCCCAAATATAAAGAAATGGTAAAAATGTTGGGAATTAAAAAATTGACTGTAGGATGTTAATATGAGAACTTTTATCATGTTCAGTGACCTAGTTGAGTTTGTTTCGTTTGTATGACTTTCACTTTATTTGAAAGCATTGACTCTCAGACTTCAGCATAGATTTGCTCTGTTTGGTACTGAAGAGGTATTGTAGAGGAAGGCCATGCAAGATCTATGCATATTTTTCCTTTGGCATTGTGAATCAAAGAAAAGTCATATTGCACTTAAACCATTGTAATACTTTGTTTACATTAAGCAGTGCATATGTGCTCAGGTCAAGGTATAGTGGAGATGAGATGCTGCAATTTCTTGCCAGTGCTTAATATGTAGATGAAAATATTTCTTTAAGTCAGTCTCACAATTGTACAAACTTTAAGAATCAAACTAAAATCTTCTAGGGTAAAGGCAAAGTTTAAAGTGGTCAAGATTCTTTAAAGCTTTTTAGCTTTTGTGCATGTGTGATTTTTTTGTGTTTAGAGTTCTCTTTTCATAGTGAAATATTGCACTGATTGTCATAGGAATGCTAATAAAAAAGTCACCCTTTAAAAATACTTTTTGGTGCTTACTCTGGCAGAAAACTAAAAAATATTTTTTGTTTATAGCACAGTTAAGTACTTTGAAAGACTTCAATGACAATGATTTAATGGAAAAATCAATACATCATTATGCTCTTAAATCCAGGTGAGTTGAGGGAGAAGTAGGATGGAGGGACATGGATATGGAAATGGGTATGGATATCAGCACATCTACAAAATGGGATTTTGGTTTTATGGGATATAATTTTTCTTCATTTCAGCATTCTGAATGTGTGGCACACAGTTTCTTTAGCTTATTTAGGTAAACCCCCTAAAGCTGTTTCTTCAGTACATACCCCACTAATCTAAGAAACTGCCTAAATGAATCTCAAGTGGATATAATGAAAAAAGAGCTGCTTGGCTTCTTTATAAAGACAACATGTGTGCAACAACCAAGGTTTCCTAAAAGTTTTTAATTTGGGAAGCAGTGTAAACTACAATAGCCTCTCCTGTCTCCCATGATGAACTTTTATAATATTTTACAACAGCTAACTTAACTTGAGTGCACAGTTCTAATGAAAGAAGTTGTAGGGAAAAAGGGAGAGCTGAAACAGGTGTAAATATTTGATGTCTTCATAGACCTGACAAACTGCTGTACTTTCCTAAACTCATACAAAACAAAAAGTGAAGAAGTATAATGCAGAAAACTAAATTATACATAAAGTTGTTAAACCTCACCCTTAACTTCTTTTTAGATGTTTTTAGTTGTAAATGGACACACTGCCTTTATTTTGTTTATTTTTATGTGGTGCTGAGGATCAAACCCAGCGCCTCACACATGCTAGGCAAGTGCTCTACCACTGAACTACAACCCCAGCCCACACTTCACTTCTGATTGAGGGATTGCTCCCATTGTCAGTGAGAGCAGAGGCAAAATAAAAAATAAATAAATAAATAAATGAAAGACCTGGTGGCATTATACATTTTGGTCGGAATGTAATTACTTAGCAGTTTGTTCAAAGTTCTTGGGGACATGAAAAATGTTATCCAGCTGCTGAAAATAAGAAATGGTCATGACACACAGTGTCCTTGTGAATTCGGAATCTAACCCTCGCATGTGTGGGTGCAGGACCTAGAAGGGGCTCACCACTGGTGCCAATGTATTAATCTGCATAACCCCATCATCCCCAAACTCTCCTGTTGAAATATTTACTTTTCTTCTTGACCTATTTTTCCACCAGAGATGTATCTATGGACATAAGCCATGGCATTTACTTCTTTTATGAAGTGGTTTTTTTAACTGCCTCTTTGAAAGTGTGCTTGACTTGATAAACTCTTTAGCAGGGTTGCAAAATCCCCCTTTTCTAAGATCATATATTCTGGAAAATGTTCTCATAATGGCACCAGCCAGTGACTCTTAAGCAGTAAGTGTCTGAGATGAGAGAGTAGCTGAGCAGCAAGGCTGTCACTACTTCGGCCTGTCCAGGAAGCTTGGCTGAGTAATAAATTGAGAATCAGCGATCACTTTGGCCTCAGCCTTTTCAGCAACTCCATCCTTTCTCAAGAGATGCAGGAAGCATTCAGAAACCTGGGAAATGGGTGTCAGGTCCCAATCATTCAGTTAGAGGGGGAATAGGGAAAGAAGGGCACATAAGGGTCATCTAGGAGAGTCTGAGTGGTGTTCACAGATGTGTTTAAGGAAGGTTCTCCTAACATACTAAGTATTGATACAGTCATTCCCATTATTGATTCAATATTGAGTGTTCAATGTTAATTACTATTAAATTTAGATCTAATTATCAGACTGTACAGAATTTTGTAGTGTTTTTAACCAAATAAAAATTATTCTTTTGGGATCTAAGGCTTGGGGAATCTTAGACATCACACCAAAGCACACCCTAAAAGGAAAAAAATCAGGAAATCGGACTTCATCAAAATGTAAAACTTTTGCTCTGTGAAAGATACCATTAAAATAATGAAAAAAACAAAGCTGCATGTTGGGGGAAAAATGGTAACCTACACATCTGACAAAGGACTTGTATCCTGACAATAAAAAGAACTCACAAAACTTTATGAAAAATATCAATCCAATTATAAAAAGGCAAAGACATGAAAGATGATTCACCAAAGAGGCTGCATGGGTGGAAAATAAACACAGGAGAAGATCATCAACATGATACACCACTGTAAAAACACAAATTAATGAGGTATCATCGTACACATATCAAAATAGCTAAAATGAAAAATAGGGTCAATACCAAATGCTGATGAGGATATGGAGAAACTGCATCTGTCAAAAACTGATGGTGAAAATGTAAAATGGTACAGTCAGTCTAGAAAACAGTTTGGCAGTTTTAAAAAATTAAACAGATTTACCATGTGACCCTGCAGAATCACCTCTGGGCATTTATCCCAGAGAAATGAAAACTTCCATCTCCACAAAGCCTTATAAATTAATATCTGTAATAATGTTCTTGTAATAGTCAAAATGTGGAAACAGTTCAATTGTTCTTCAGTGTGGAAATGGGTAAACAAACTGGTATATATCCAACCACGGTATATTTACTTAGTCATGAAAAGGAATGAACTATTGATACATACAATAACTTGGATAGATCTAAAGGTCACTGTCCTGTGGGAAAAGGGCAAATACTTCATGATTCCATCTAGAGAACATTCTAGAAATGTTATAGAAATTATAGAGATGAAGAGTAGACTTGTGGATGCTGGGAATTATGAGTGGTTAGGTGACTATGAAGAGATTTCACAAGGAATTTCTTTGTGGTAATGGACAATGTATTTGCTTGGGGTGTCAGCTACACAAACATGACATAAAACAGCATAGAGTTACACAGAGGTTGTGACAGTTTCAATTTCCTGGTTTTTATATTGTCCTTTGGTGAGAAATACATGAGACCTCTCCATATTGTCTTCACAACTTCCTATTAATCTGTATTTACTTAAAAATTGAAAGTTATCATTTGGTGTAATTTAAATTTTTTAGAGTTGTTAGTTAAAACATGATGTCTTAACTCACTGGTACTAATAGCTATTCATTAACATTAATTTTAAAATATACTGGGGTCTCTTTTCATGAACTTAAGCTATAATGAGAGAGAGTAGGATTCATATCAGTGAAGCTGACCTCTTGGAGAAATTTTAGGTAAAACACTTATCACTGTATTTGGAACACAGCAAGTCAGCTGTACTTGTGCTATTATTAAAGTTATCTGTTGTTTTTATTAAATGTTCTAAGATGGTACTTTTAATAATATGAAGCATCATAGTTTTAGTTTAATCTCAAACCTTGTAGTTAAATAAAAAATTGAACACTGTGCCCCAATATTTTAATCTAATATCTAGAAACTTGAATTAGGGCCAACTCTTCACTTTTTAAAAAACAGCAGCAGATTCTAAATACAACTTTGGCTACTTCCTTTTAGCATCTGACCTTGGTTCACTTTAACTAATTGTTATCCTTTCAGCAAATTGCGATTCTGAAGAGAAAGAAAAACCTGTACTGTAGAACATTGGAGGAATTTTTAAAATTATGAGTACATTGCCACCCATGTAAAAAGTACCTTTTTTGTATTGGTGGCTCAAACTTGATGGTAATTTATTT
Source organism: Sciurus vulgaris (assembly GCF_902686455.1). Lineage (NCBI taxonomy): Eukaryota > Metazoa > Chordata > Mammalia > Rodentia > Sciuridae > Sciurus > Sciurus vulgaris. The sequence continues at coordinate 34,815,534 of NC_136474.1, forward strand.
AAAACTAGATGAGTATGAGTACTTAAATTTTTTTCAGAAGCAAGATCAAAAATATTAAATTTAAATGCATTTATGATGAATGATTCTTCTGATTTATACATTTAAATATATATATGTGTATATATATATGTCTTACATATATAAATCCCAGTTATTTATTCACTAATAGTGACAGCTGTTCCCCATATGATCAGGTCGATGCCAGGTGCTAAGGGTGCTATGTGCAGAGAGGTCAAGCTCCTCCCCTTTTGTAGCTTATAGTCTAGGAAGGATGTAAATATTTGTGACTAATTCTCTGTGCATTTCCATGAATGTACATGTTATGCTACTATAATAACATTACAGTTCTGTGTCTATGTGTACTAACTCTACATGTCTTTTCACTGATGTTTATTCATTAGTTTTAACATAGAAAGCACTCCTGTTGGATCATTTAATTATTACATATCCTATCACAAAAACTGAAAGACAAATGCAGTAAATTCCCCATGACCACAGTTATAAATTGGTCAGAGCTGATATTTAAATTCATGTCTTCTGGTTCTAGGTGCCTTCAGCCCCGTGTCATGAGCAGAGGTGGATGGAGGATGCAGTTTTCCCCAAGTGAGATGCAGTAACCGATAATGGACATGGCAGGTGATGGAAAGGAGGAGATCTCCTCATGAGGTATGGGCAGCGCTCACCTGTAGTGAGAGAAGAGATCCCCTCCCCAGTTATCTGGGGATTCATCAGTGAGCCTTGGTTTGGGTCTGTAATCTTTTCCATCTCTTTCACCCTGCAAAACCCAGTGGTGCTTCCAGGATTGGAATTTGATACTGCTGTTTTGTTTTTATTGAATCTACTTTTTTTTCTGTTATCTTTGTCTAATGTTGTTGTTGCTAGCTTTCCATTTATTATAATGATACAAATTTTCCTTTGCAAATAAATCTAGGTAAACATACAATATTTTTTAAAAAATATATTTTTTAACTGTAGATGGAAACAATATCTTTATGTTTTTATGTGGTGCTGAGAATTAAAACCAGTGCCTCACACATACTAGGTGAGTGCTCTACCTCTAAACCACAGTTACAGTCCACAATAGTTTTTAAATCATAAAATAACTCACAGGAAAGTGGCTGGGTTAAATTTGTAAAGACCTTGTGAATTGCATTGGACTCCTCCTGTCACTGTGACTTGCCTCAGGAATTCAAATTTCCTTTGTCCCTGCAGCTACCTGTAGCTCCCAACCCCTTTGCACGTTAAGAGATGAATTGCAGTTTCTAAAGAGTGCATTCAAAAAACTGAGGCGTTCCACCCAAGGACTAAAATAAGATGATGTATCTGTCTTGATTGGTGAGTTCATTCAGTGTTCCCGAGGCAGGCTGTCCCTTCCTCTGTCTCTATGGTTGAGTGATCTTGTCATGGAAACTTTCACTGTGCCAGAACTCTGCTCTTTGGCTTAGTTTAGAATCATCTCTTCATACATATTGACTCTAGCTGAATGTCAAGGCTGATGCTAAGACTTTCCTGACAAGCAGTCTGAGTAACTCTGAAGTGGTGGGAGCCACCACATTTAATATGAAAGAACATTTGGATAAAAATCAGTCAAGAAAGAAGAGCCTCTGTGACCACCCCCCCCAAAACCATTTAGTTAAAAATTTTCAATAAAACTATTTGCTTTTACGAGTACACATTGGGCTGGGGTGTAGCTCAGTGGTACAGCGATTGTCTAGCACACCTGCGAAGCCCTTGTTTTGATCTCCAGCACTACAAAAAAATGAAATGAAAGTGAAAAATAAGAGGAGACATTGGACTTTCTGACAGAGTAAAATGAGATGTAATTATTTTTCACTAAGCTAGTTGAAAAGATATTTCTAACCTTGTTTTCTAAATTTTAAAATAATTCTCTATTGTAAAATCATCCTTTAATCATCACCACTTGGGTATTGCAGTAAGACTCTGGGAATTGTACTAGAGATTTTATAAATTAATACATGTCAAAAATAGAGTCACAAATCGCACATTGAAATTCCTTTTTCTGCTACACTATTCGTATCCAAGACTGTCATCTCTAAATAAGTATCCTTATCCTTTCAATCACATTTGATAGAGCTTATGTGCTCTGATTTCTGAGGTGAGGAATTTTAAATTCCACAGTTCTCTGAGGAGCACCACCAAAAGAAGATATTTGCTTTTTTTTTAATTAACAGAGGGGCAAGAATAAAACATACACCAGGGGTGGAGGTGGGTGTAGCTCAACGGTACAGTGCATGCTTAGCATGTGGAAGGCTTTGCATTTAACCTCAACACCAAAAGAACAACTACCCCCTAGTACTGAAAGAACACAGTGAGTAAATGTGTCCTGTCATACCTCAGGCTTTAGCATTAGAACCAGAGTCATCAGTAGTAGCCTTTATTAGGCACTTACAGCATACTAGTTACATTGCACAGGTTGAATCTCACAGTCCTTCCGGTGGTTATGTGATCTGTAGGGAGACTTGCTAGGTTTTCAAATAAGAACATGACAGGGGACCTGGCATGCATTAAGGAGCTCACTGTGAGACAAGCATACAACTGGAAAGTGGTAGAGGAAACAGTTAGGAAGCCACTGCAACGGTGCAGGCAAGAGGTAAGTAAGACTTAACTTTTCTGGCTGCTCTCAGAAGGAAAGGAGAGGCTGGATTTTTTGCAGAAACATCCATTTGCCTTTAGCTGTTTTCAGGTTAATTTTCCCCAGGGAGGTACTCTTCCTTGTCTCTGAAGACCTGGGTGCCTCTAATGCTGGCTAACTGACAAATTGGTTTCAAGTCAGAATCAAAGGTGGAGGAAACTACAGTTCTCCAGCAGAGTTAGCATCCCAAACTCTCATGGTATCTGCATCAGAGGGGAAATGAAAATTACTATCACTGAAATGTGGATGGTATTCCTGGAGGGAAGGCCTCAACCCAGCATGACTTGTGGAAATTACAAAACATTTGAATCAGATACTTTCAACTACCTTTAAAATAGTCTTTTTGTTTGTTTGTTTGTGACAGGTTACTCACTGATATTACTGTTTTGACACCCCATCTGATTATTTTGGCCCTGGAATTCCCAAGATAATACAGAGAGAACAGGGACAGATCCAAGTTCTAGAATCTTTTAAAGATTGGTTGATCTCATTGATAATCAGAATAATCAAGAAATAGGCAAGCAGAAATCAAAAAAGTAAACTTTGACTTAATTTTAACTGAAAAATAAAAACACTACTATAAAACCCTTGCTGCCTGTTCTCATTCAATAATAAGCAGCGAGGACCCTTTGAGGGAAGACAAAGTCTGCAAATTTGAGTTTCAAATTAATGAAAATTTTCTGCAAGATGAGCCCTTGAAAGTCCCCTTCTGGGTCAAATTTTAGGAAACCAGGGACTTCCCGAAACTCCAATCTGAAAACTTCATCACACCTATAGAAAACAGAGTCCTCCAGGCCTAAGAAGGCATCCCAGTCAACAGGGAGCCCCAGGCACTGCTGAGGGTTAGGGTTAGCAGCAAATGCAATTTCTTTAGAAAGTGGTTACCTTTCCCAAGGACAAACACTTCCCTAGAGCCCTCTGCAGGGCTCCTGTGACATCCTTATTCTTGAGACTGTAGATGAGTGGGTTGAGCATGGGCATAAGGATGGTGTAGAAGGTGGACATAGCTTTGTCCTGCTCAGGTTGTGTTAAGAGTGGGGCAGCATGTCCACGTAATTGGCAGCCCCATAGAAGAGGCTGAACACCACCATTTGAGAGAAGCAGGTGACCACTGACTTGCATCACCCCTCTGCCTCACTCATCCTGTAAACAGCAATGAGAATCCTGGTATATGAGGCCAAGATGACAGAGAAGGGGATGAGGAGCATCAGGATGCAGCAAACATACATGGCTGGCTCTTAGGCTGACATGTCCCTGCGGGAGAGCTTCAGGAGGGCAGTGACCTCACAGAAAAAGAGGTCTATTTCCTGAGAGGTGCATAAGGGGAACTGCATGGTAACTGGGATGAGCAGGAAACCATCTGCAGACCCACCCAGGTAGGCTTCCACCAGGAACAGCAGGCAGATGCTGTGGTTCATCAGGACAGGGTAGTGCGAGGGTTGCAGATGGCTACAAAGTGGTCATAGGACAAGAGTCCTGGGAGGAAGAACTCTGTCCCTGCTAAGGTCAGGTAGAGGAAGTGTTGGGAAGTGGTGCATACTGCAAAGGAGATGGCCTTCTGGTTCTTTGCCTGGTCCAGCAGCATCTTGGGCACAATGATGGAGGTGTACAGGAAGTTCATGAGGGAGAGCTGACTGAGTAGGAACTACATGGGGGTGTGGAATGGGGGCGGTCCATGCAGATGAGTAGGCTCATGGTGGTGTTGCTGGCTATGGAGATCACAAAGACAAGGAGAATGAGGGCAAAGAGAAGTCAGGGGAAGTGGCTGCCACTGAACAATCCCAAGAAGACAAAGTCAGAGTACAGGAAGACAGTGCCCCACTCCACAGTGTTGCAGGTTGCACAAAAGAGGAGGGACACAAAGCTGGAAAATGCCTGATTGACTTTATAGCATCACGATGTGGCTCTTCAACAGATTAAGGCTTGTGGTTCTGAGCTCATGAAGCTTGGAAGAACAGCCTGAGCAGGTTTCACACCCCACCACAGCATCATCCACTCAAGGACAGGACATGACCTTGCCTTGCTAACTTAAAGGTCTTGATGCAGCAAGTCCACCTCCTTTTGTTTAAGGACATTCATCTCTCTCTCTCTCTCTCTCTCAAGCACAGCCCTAGCCTGGAGAGGAGCCATCCTGTTGATTAGGGTAGAGTGGATGGTTAGGCAGAGAGTGGCTCTGGCCTCCCCTTGTACCAAGCTCTGGTCCTCACACTGCAGAGTCAAAACCACATGTCAAGAGCACATGGTCTGCCTACAGGGAGACCACCACGATGACCTCACCTAATGTGCACCATTCTTGAATGTTTGCACACTGTGAAATTTGATGCTTAACATGTTTATCAGGCATTTGGTATTTCAAGGCAAAGACCCTCTGCTGAAATGTGAACCACAGAGCTCTCAACTGTGAGGAGAAATCCAGAATCAGCAGCAAAAAAACTGCCAAGAGGGAAGTAATATTTAGGATCAGGGACTTTTATCTTACTTTTTTCCCACAGAAATCTATGGATTATTAACACACAACTTACTAATCTGATGAAGTGAATAAATGCAATAATTAATTTGTAAGTTTTTAATACAAAAAAATGGAAAAGTAAACTGATTTATATAATATTAGAAGTTATTATCTCCCAAGGTACCTGATTCTTAAATTTGAATTTAGATCATTCACATACAGCCATTTCAGTTAAATAATATTTTACCAAATATGTGAACACTATGTGTCACTTGGTCAGTTTATTTTGACATCATAGAGACCTACATTGTGCAACCTGGTGTCCAGAAGTCCCATGATGCTGTTGAACACCTGAAACATTACTTTAAAACTGAAGATGTGCTATAACTCTACAGTAATTACAGAGGTCTGGTGACTCACAAATATTAAATTATTTTCCCCCACACCTCATAAAATACTGGAGAACTTTCTATCCGTGCCACAGAGGAAAAAAGTGAGGCTTAAGGAGAGTCAGAAACTCCTCAGGGCACAGGGCTCTGTGGGAGCAGGTCAGTCTAACTGCTCTAGGCTGGTTTTCATGGAGCCAATGTGGACAGAGAGTGTCATGACTTAAACATGAATGAAACCAGTTAGTTCATCAACACTTCACCCTGGGTAAGTCAAACCTTTAGGTTCTGAGTGAACCTAAAAGAGTGTGCCAGATCTGGTCTCTTCTTGCACAGAGCACAGAGAGGAGAGACATGAAGAGCCCTTACAGTGTGTGTGGCCTGGGTATCCTTCAAGAATGGCTTTGAGCAGAATCTCCAGGGTTTTGACTTCTCTCTGGCTGGTGCACAAGAGAAAAAGAAGAGGGCAGGACAGGGAGAGGACAGGGAAGTGGCAATGCAAGCTGGAACCCAGGGCTGCACACATGAGGTCCAACTAGGACCATTTGTACACTTTGCCACAGACACCAAGAATGGATGTCAATCATGGAAAGTGAACCTCAGCTTGCTCTACCGAGAAGACCACTCCATGTGCACTGTCCAGCTTCCTCACTCCTGAGATGATTGCAGCTTCCCAGCAGAGCTCCTCTCTAGATGTTTTCCTGATGTCTGCCCCATTCTAATTTTGTCTTCTTCTCCCCACTGTGCTAAACCTCAGGGAAAATTAAAGGCAAACACTCAGCAGCAATCCAAATGATGGGGAGAGAGAGAGAGAGAGAGAGAGAGAGAGAGAGAGATGCCCTTCCTATCAGGGCATTGTCCCCAGCCCTGACCATGAACATTCCTGGAGCTGAACTTGCTAACGAGACCCTGTAGACTTCCCACTTCCCAACCTTGCTCACAAAGGGAAGGGAGATTGAGAACTCCATAGTTCCTCAGATTTAAGAGCATCTTCCTTTCTCTCTGTCAGTGTTGTCTCATTTCCTGCATTTAAGCAATTACAAAGGAGTATAATAGCACTGAGGAATATATGGAAATAAGAAAAAAGGAAGGAATCACCTGGAATACTCCATGCCCCTGTATAAAAATTGTTCTGTCTATTCATAACTCATGCTATTCTATTCCATTCCATTATTTATTTATGGTGGTGCTATAGATTGAAATGCTATCCAAGCACTCTACCACTGCACTACACCCCTATGCATAATTTAAAACTTTAGCATACTTCAGTCTGATATGTAGTTAAGATAACTTTTCTGTGTAGATGTGCAGTGTCTGTTCATAATACTTGGTTGTTAGACAAGCACATTGCTTCTAAGTTTGCTTATGAGACACTGTATCATGAGGTTGTATCATGAGGTTGCTCCTCTGGGTAAGTCATGGAAGGTGGGTTATTGGACTTTAGAAGCCCATCACCAAATTTCTAGAAGAGCTGATGACCAGTGATGTTGGCCAACCACAGAGCACACTCAGGGCTTCGTGCTTGCCCAGCACTTAGCAAGAACATCTAAATGTTCATTAATATGATTTTTGTTTCTGATTAAGAAACTCGAGCATATTTTCACACATATATTTTTTCTGTTGTTTACTTTTGGATTTCATTGTTCATGACATTTGGCCTCTTATATGTTACAGATTTCTCAAAATTGGCATGCTCTACTTTATAGGATAAGAGCATTCTTTTAAGTAATTTTTTTTGTAACTACTTTATCCAAACCATTGCTTTTATTTTGACTTAATTTGATTTTAGGTCAGAGAAGTTCTAAATATTTAAGTAGTTAAAACATTTATTTTGTCACTTTTCACTGTGTTTCTTGGGAAAGTTATTCCCCATATAGATATTTGATTGATATGCAATATTCTATTTTAATTCAGCTGTCATACTTTTAAAAATATGCAATATTTTAAAACCTTGAGAATTTATTTGGTCTTCCTTGAGAACTATGAATCTCTGAGTTCTCTGTAAGGCCAAGGATATAATATATTTGTCTTTTAAGATCATGCCAATGAGACTTAACTTCTAGTTCTGCCAGAGCAAGAGTTCAAGTGAGTGACATACGGGAACCTCCTGTCCCTGAGGTGCAGCCCATCTCTCTGTGAACGTGGAACATGCCATCATGAGAAGTCACTTCTCACTCACTATGAATGTGGGAAATTGGGTAGGAGACGTGGGTTCCAAGACACAGGTGAGTTTTAGGTTGGTTTTAGGCAATGTGCACCAGCAGTGACAGCCACCTGCTGGCATCTCTCCCCAGCTCTCCTCATCTCTCCTCTGCAATAGTGGCAGATCCAATAGCAAGGAGCTGGGTTTTCATTGACTTTCCTCTTTGGATATTGTCATTTTCCTGTGAAAAAAACTTCTCTCTGTTGAGAATTGATTCAATCCTTGGTGACCTTCTAACTCAGAAGGTGTGTGAGAGTGCGGGAAGACAGGATGTGAGGACAGCTGACATTTCCTGGGAAGCAGAGTGAACAGTGACCCTCCTGCAGCCTATAATCCTATGCATGATTTTTCTTCCAGCATTTTTATATAAAGTATACTTTTAATTTTTTGACAAAAGACATCTTAGAAAAAATGTCATTTGGGAATCTTAGAATGGAGAAGGAATTGTGAAGGACCATCCTTCATTCTGAAGTGAGAACAAGGTTGCGGCTACCTTCACAGTGAAGTCTCAAGAAACCTAGAGCTGAGGTCTTCCCCGTCTTCTCTCCTGGATGCCTGCTTTCCCATGGTTTTGGCCTGTAATCCTGTGAACCTTAAACAGAGCGGGGGTCAGAAAAATTCACCCCCATCATTCATAAGTTTCTGGATGTCTGGCAAGTCTCTCACAGATCTGGCACCCTCTGCCCCCTGAGTATCAGATATGAAAGTAAGGTGTGGTAATTCCCTGGAGTCAGATATGGAGGATTTTATAACTAAACCTTTTTAGGAACATGAATGACTCAAGGAGTTGGAAGAGTGTAGACAATCAGACAAACCCTTGTTCCTATAAACATTTTAAAATTATACAATTGAGCACATTGTTCTAATGACAAAAACTTTCTTGAGTCTTCACACTGATATAAATCTGGTGAGGTTTTCTGAGCAGAAAATCATCTACATTCTGATGTACACAGTATATAAGTGAGTCCCCTCATTCAGCTGACCAAGAAATGAGGTCAGAAGGTAAAATTTACAAGTCACACTGATTCATAAACACCTATAATTAGGATATGGAACAAGGCAACATCAACATCAGTATTACCAAGTGCTTCCCTGGTTTTAATCAATTTTCCACTAAGTCAAGTCTCATATTTATAAAAGCAGTCTGAGATTGATGGATATAGAGTTCTCAAAGTTATTTACCTTACAATGAAGCTTCCTCAAATCTGATGACCCAAACTGAAGATCAAGTACTACTGTTCAGAGAAGAATCTTAAAACTAGCACATGTGATTTGTTTAACTTTTCTTCTCATCTAGTAAATGTGAGCAATGAGAGGCAGAACACATAGACCTTCCAAACTGAAGACTTGCCATGCTATGAAGTGAAGCAGAGCAGAGAGGAGAGGAGGAAGGGGGAGACACTGCAGGTAGGAGTGGTCTTGTAGTCAGAGTGAAGGTCAGTTAACTTGAGCATGGAGTTATGTCTTGTTGGCATAAGGGTATGGGGTGGTCTCATAGACCCTTTAAAACAGACAGGCATGGGCAAAACAAATTGATGACCTAGAGGCAGAACAGCCTGAGTCTTAAATGCCCAATAGCCATCTTGCAGAAGAGGTTAATAGCAGCTTACAGTATGTAGAATGCAAACACAAAGAAACCAAGGGGTTTAAATAGGAGAGCTTGCATTATGCTCGTGGATGGGTGGTCCCATCTGGAAGGAACATGATATCAGAATACTCATCCTGTGGACGTCTTGTCTCTAGACTACAATTACAAAGCCCACATAAATGTGACAAGCTTTACACCCTACTTTGCTTTTAATTAAGAAAAATGTAACCTTTCAATTTTCATGGAGTTATGATTAAATTGCCCCCCCCATTTAATTTGGGTTGTGTGTCCCTGAAATTCAAACTAAATTACTTTTTTCTCCTTGACTTTTTTTTTGTAGCAATGCTTTGTAAGTTTTCTTTCCTTGATCACATTCCCAATCTATATGCATTCTTCTCTTCAAGGAAAATCCAAACTTCTGAAGGCAGTACTGCCTTGTCAAAGATACTTCATTTCATCGCTTAAGAATTCACTTCACAGGTTTCAAGATGGCAGCCTAGAGGGTGGCTGCATTTCATGTTGCTCCAGGAATCAGGATTCAAAAGAGGATATATTGAGAGACTTGGGACCAACTCAAAGCAGCCGGGTGAGTCTCTCCTGTTGGGGAGGCGTCCCGGACGGGGCGGTAGTTCAGGAATGCAGGGAACTTTGTGAAGTAGAGCTGCCGGCGAGACGCCCCTCCCCCGCTGGAGCAGTGAACTCAGACAACTGGGAGCGTTGTAGAGGAGGCCGCTCAGCACAGTGCTGGGACTCGGAGCAACCACTGTGGCTCCGGTGGCTGCCCAGGGGAGGAGCGGCAAGAAGAGCTGTGTGGGACTCAGAACACCGGGACCTGCCCTGAGGAGGAGGAAGAGGAGCATGGCCGCTTGGATTCGGAGTGACTGCACCAGAGCTACAGGCGGTTGGCAGAGGAGAAACTGCGGCGGCGAGCTGTTTGGACTCAGACCACTTCTGAACACCGAAGCCTGCCCAGAGGAGTAGGAGGAGAAGGAGGAGGAGCGCGGCGGTCGTTTGGACTTGCAGTGACTGCATTAGAGCTCCAGGCGCTGCTCAGTAGGAGGAGCGATTGGTGAGTGTTTGGACTTAAAGCGACCGCTCCTGAACACAGAGGGGCTGACTGGAGGAGAAGCGGGGTGGGTCACTTGGTCTCGATGGCCACACCAGAGCTCCAGGCGGTTTGCCCAGAGGACATGTGCAGTGGGTCACGTGATTCAGAGCCACTCAGAGCGACTGCTCCTGAACACCCGGGGGGGTTCATGGAGGAGGAGGGAGGAGCAGGGAGGGTCATTTCAACTCGGATTTATTGATTGCCCTGGGCAACAGGTGGTGGTGGGGAGGAGGAGGCACGCAGTGAGTTGCTTGGACTCCTAGTGAATGCATCAGAGTACTGGGCGGCTGTCTGGAGGAGGAGGGCCTGTGGCGGGTCCTCTGGGACTGAGAGCGATTGTACGGGGTCCCCCAGGGGCTGCTCAGAGGAGGGGCCGCAGAGCCAGGGCGATTAGGTGCAGAGCAGGGTCCCAGGATCTAGGAGGCTTCTTGGTGGAAGAGCTGCACAGAGACATGCTTAGGGGGCGGAGCGAAGGTTCCAGGACTGTGGGCAGATTCTCTGAGGAGGGCAGCCTAAGGAGATTCATCTGCGAAGGGTGAGGCTCCCAGGAAACAGGAGGTGGGGCCAGGCCCCTGAGAACGTTGCAGAGGAAGGCAGCCCAGCCCAGGCGATAGCTGTTAATTTGAGGGGAACCTCTAGGAGGGGGAAACTGACCAGTGAGACCTCCCCCCACCAGGTGAGTCTTCCCTGCCTGTGAGGTTTCCCCACTGGACGGTAAAACCAGAGACACAGCCCAAACAGGCCTTGCCTCAGCCCCGCAGCCTAGTTCCCCTTTGGATACCATAGGTCAACAAGTAGAGGCACCTCTGCCCACTAGCAGGGAATATTCCGACCTGAAGGCCACTATCCCTAGACAGGCAGCTTCCTTGTGGAACACCGCATTATCAACTCCTCCAGACTTCAGCCTACTGAAGGCTAAGGGGGGTATATATATAGAATCTTCAGGGACATTGTAAGTCAATAGAGGAATCTGCAATATCTCAGCGGGTCCACGATACTGACACAATATGAGAAAACAAGGAAAGAAAATGCTGCAAACAAATATAGATGTTACATCAATAAAACACAATGACAGCATGGCAGAAGAAATGACAGAAAAGGAGTTCAGAATGTACATAATTAAAATGATCAAGGAAGCAAACGATGAGATAAGAGAGCAAATGCACGCACTGAATGATGAGATGAAAGAGCAAATGCAAGAATTGAATGATAGCACCAATCGACAGTTAAAAGAGCAAATACAGGAAGCAAAGATCATTTCAATAAAGAGTTAGAGATATTGAAAAAAAAACCAAACAAAATCCTTGACATGAAAGGAAACAATAAACCGAATTAAGAACTCCATAGAAAGCATATCCAGTAGGATAGAACACCTGGAAGACCGAACCTCAGACATTGAAGACAAAATATTTAACTTTGAAAAACAAAGTTGAACAAACAGAGAAGATGGTAAGAAATCATGTACAGAATCTACAAGAACTAGGGGATATCATGAAAAGGCCAAATTTAAGAATTATTGGGATTGAGGAAGGCCTAGAGAAACAAGCCAAAGGAATGAACAACCTATTCAATGAAATAATATCAGAAAATTTCCCAAATCTGAAGAATGAAATGGAAAATCAAGTTCAAGAGGCATATAGGACTCCAAATACACAAAATTACAACAAACCCACCAAGGCACATTATAATGAAAATGCCTAACATACAAAATAAAGACAGAATTTTAAAGGCTGTGAGAGAAAAGAACCAAATTACATTCAGGGGGAAACCAATACGGATATCAGCAGATTTTTCAATCTGGACCCTAAAAGCTAGAAGGGCCTGGAACAACATTTTTCAAGCCCTGGAAAGATAATGGATACCAACCAGGATCTTATACCCAGCATAAACTTACCTTCAAAATTTGACGATGAAATAAAATCCTTCCATGATAAACAAAAGCTAAAAGAATTTACAAAAAGAAAGCCAGCATTACAGAACATTCTCAGCAAAATATTCCATGAGGAAAGAGATGAAAAACAGAGAAGCAAATCAGCAAAAGGGAGGAATTATCCTAAAGGAATTGTCAAATAAAGGAGGAAACAAGTTGTGTCAAACAAATAAATAAATAAAATTTAAAAATGAACCAATGACCGGGAAACCAAAGCATATCTCAATAATAACCCTGAATGTTATGGCCTGAATTCATCAATCAAAAGACATAGACTGGCAGATTGGATTAAAAAGAAAGATCCACAATATGTTGCCTGCAAGAGCTCACCTCATAGAAAAAGATACCCATAGACTAAAGGTGAAAGGATGGGGAAAAAACATACCATGCACATGGACTCAGCAAAAAAGCTGGAGTATCCATCCTCATTTCAGATAATGTGGACTTCAAGCCAAAGGTAGTCAGAAGGGATAAAGAAGGTCATTTCAATACTGCTTAAGGGAAGCATAAATCAGCAAGATATACAATCATAAACATCTATGCCCCAAACAGTGGCTCATCCCATGTATGTCAAACAAATCCTTCTCAATTTCAGAAACCAAATAGGACCATAACACAATAATACTAGGGGATTTAACACGCCCTCTCTCACCACTGACAGATTCTTCCAGACAAAAATTGAACAAGAAACCATAGATCTCAATAAACATCAATCAATAATTTAGACTTAACAGGACATTTATAGAATATACCATCCAACCAAGAGCGAATACACTTTCTTCTCAGCATCACATGATCCTTCTCTAAATAGACCATATATTTGCTACAAAGCTAATGTTAGCAAATACAAGAAGATAGAGACACTACCATGTATTCTATCAGATCATAATGGATTGAAGTTAGAAATAAATGAAAGAGTAAAACACAGAAACTAGTCCAACAGCTGGAGATTAACAATATGCTATTATATGATGAATGGATAACAGAAGATATTAGGAAGGAATTAAAGAATTCTTACAGGTAAATGAGAACAAGAAACATCTATCAAATCTCCTGGGACACTATGAAAGCAGTACTTAGAGGGGAAATTTATTTCATGGAGCGCATTTAATAAAAGAAGTAAAAACTCAACAAATAAACGACCTAGACGCTACAGCTCAAAAGCCTAGAAAAGAAAAACAGAACCAGCACCAAAAGAGTAGAAGACAGGAAATAGTTAAACTCAGAGCTGAAATCAATGAAATTGAAACAAAAGGAAACAATACAAAAAAATTGACAAATAATAGTTTGGTTCTTCGAAAAAATAAACAAATTGTAAACCTTAGCCACACTAACAAAGAGAAGACGAGAGAAAACCCAAATCACTAAAATTCGGAATGAACAGAGGAATATCACCACAGACAGGATTGAAATACAAAACATAATTAGAAGCTATTTTGAAAATCTATACTCCAACAGAATAGAAAATTTCGAAGACATCAACTGGTTTCTAGAGACATATGAATTGCCCTGAACGGGAACGAGGAGGAGAACTAACAATTTAAATAGACGCAATTCCAAGTACTGAAATAGAAGAAGTCATCAAAAAAGCCTACCAACACAGAAAAGTCCCGGGACCAGATGGGGTTCTCAGTCCGAGGTTCTACAAAACCTTTAAAGAAGAGCTCAGTCCAATACTTCTCAAAGTATTCCATAAAAATAGAAGAGGAAGGGAAACCTCGCCAAACTCATTCTATGAAGTCCAATATCACAATCGGATACCTAAACCTATACAGAGACTCAGCAAGGAAGAAAATTACAGACCAATATCCTTATGAACATTGACGCAAAAATTCTAACCAAAATTAGCAAAGCGCCATAGCAAAACCATATTAAAAAGAAATAGTGCAGGCATAAATGATCAAGTGGGTTTCATCCAGGGATGCAAGGTTGGTTCAACATCAGAAATCAATAAACTGTAATTCACCAATAGTAATAGACTTAAAGTAGTCAAAGAATCCACATGATTATTTCAATAGATGCCAGAAAAAAGCATTTGATAAAAGACAGCACCCCTTCATGCTCAGAAACACTAGAAAAAATAGGGATAGTGGGGAACTTCCTTAACATGTAAAGGCCATTTATGCTAAGCCCATGGCTACTAGTTCTTCTAAATGGTGAAAAACTGAAAGCATTCCCCCTAAAAAACTGGAACAGGCAGGGATGCCCTCTTTCACCACTTCTATTCAACATCGTTCTTGAGACTCTGCCAGAGCAATTAGACAAACCAAAGAAATTAAGGGATACGAATTGGAAAAGAAGAACTCAAAACTATCCCTTTTCGCTGATGACATGATGATATATTGAGGGAACCTGGAAATTCCACCAGAAAAACTCTTAGACTCATAAGTGAATTCAGTAAAGTAGGCAGGTTACAAGATCAATGCCCATTAAATCCAACGCATTTTTAACTAAGTGATGAATCTTCAGAAAGAGAAATTAGGAGAACTACCCCATTCACAATAGCCTCGAAAAAAAATAAAATACTTGGGAATCAATCTCACAAAAGAGGGTGAAAGACCTCTACAATGAGAACTATACAAACACTAAAGAAAGAAATTAAGAACACCTTAGAAGATGGAAAGATCTTCCATGTTCTTGGATAGGAAGAATTAATATTGGGCAAAATGGCCATACTACCTAAAGTGCTATACAAATTCAATGCAATTCCAATTAAAATCCAATGACGTACCTTACAGAAATAGAGCAAGCATTATGAAATTCATCTGGAAGAATAAGAACCCAGAATAGCTAAAGCAATCCTTAGCAGGAAGAGTGAAACAGGGGGTATTGCAATACCGAATCTTCAACTCTACGACAAAGCAATAGTAACAAAAACGGCATGGTATTGGTACCAAAATAGAAAGGTAGATCAATGGTACAGAATAGAGGACACGGACACAAACCCAAATAAATACAATTTTCTCAATACGTAGACAAAGGGGCCAAAAATATGACAATGGAGAAAAGATAGCCTCTTCAACAAATGGTGCTGGGATAATTGGAAATTCATATGCAACAGAATGAAACTAAACCCATATCTCTCACCATGCACGAAACTAACTCAAAATGGATTATGGACCTCGGAATCAGACCAGAGACCCTGCAGATTATAGAAGAAAAAGTAGGTCCAAATCTTCAACATGTCTGCTTAGGACCAGATTTCCTTAACAGGACTCCCATAGCACAAGAAATAAAAGCAAGAATCAATAACTGGGATAGATTCAAACTAAAAAGCTTTCTCTCAGCAAGGGAAACTATCAGCAATGCGAAGAAAGAGCCTATAGAGTGGAAGAATATCTTTGCCAATCACACTTCAGATAGATCACTAATCTCCAGAATCTATAAAGAACTCAAAAAACTCTTCTCCAAGAATTCAAATAATCCAGTCGACAAATGGGCTAAGGAAATTAATAGACACTTCACAGAAGAAGATCTACAAGCAATCAACAAACACATGGAAAAATGTTCAACATCTCTAGTATAAGAGAAATGCAAATCAAAACCACCTAAGATTCCCTCTCACCCCAATTAAATGGCGATATCAAGAATACAGCAACACAGGTCTTGGCGAGGATGTGGGAGAAAAGGTACACTCATACATTGCTGGTGGGGCTGCAAATTAGTGCAGCCACTCTGGAAAGCAGTGTGGAGATTCCTTATAAAACTTGGAATGGACCCTCCATTTGACCCAGCCTATCCCACCCTTGGCTATACCCAAGACTTAAAAATCAGCATACTACAGAGATAACAGCCACATCAATGTTCATAGCTGCTCAATTCACAATAGCCAGACTGTGGAACCAACCTGATGCCCTTCAATTGATGAGTGGGATAAAGAAACTGTGGTATATATATACATGGAATATTACTCAGCCATAAAGAATGATAAAAATTATGGCATTTGCAGGCAAATGGATGAAATTGGAGAATATCCATGCTAAGTGAGATAAGCCATCTTCAAAAGCCAAAGGGACGAATGATATTGCTAATAAGTGGATGATGACACATAATGGGGGGAGGGAAGCGTTAGTGTTAGGGTTAGAGTTAGGGTTAGGGAGGGGGGGCAAGTATGGAGGAAGGAAGCAGTGTATAGAGGGAAAAGAGGGGTGGGAGGGGTGGGGGGAAGGGAAAAATAACAGAATGAATCAAACAACATTACTCTATGTAAATTTATGATTACACAAATGGTATGCCTTTATGCCATGTACAGAGAAGCAACATGTATTCCATTTGTTTACAATGAAAAAAAAAGAATTCACTTCACATGTGATCTGCATTTCCTGTAATTAGGAGGCCATCAGCATTGCAAAACACTTACTTGGGATGGTATCTGCAATGTCCGTGTTAAGATGCATGATTTTCTGCAGCTTTTCCAGGCAGGATTGCATGGTGGGGTAAAAGTGAGGGATTTGGAGTCCATTGCCTGGGTGTGAGTCTCAGCTCTGCACTTCTGTGAACTTGAGAATGTATCTAACCTCTCTTTGCTTCATTTTAGCAGATGGTTAAAATTTGAACTTCTCTGAATTGTTATGAGGATGATCTGAGAATATATATCTAGCCCTTAGCATGGTTTTTG
The DNA here is from genome assembly GCF_902686455.1 of Sciurus vulgaris. Taxonomy (NCBI): domain Eukaryota; kingdom Metazoa; phylum Chordata; class Mammalia; order Rodentia; family Sciuridae; genus Sciurus; species Sciurus vulgaris. Next base: position 34,832,469 of record NC_136474.1, read on the forward strand.
GCACATCCATGTAAATGTCAATGGTATTGGTGTTAGTCACAAATCATGAATGTATGTTTGGTTGTTAATCACAATGTTATTGGTGAAAGAATGTGAACAGGTGGAGTAGTGATTTGCAATATGTGTACTGTCCTGGGTCCTCATCACAGGTACAGATAGCACCCTCAGAAGAGGCCAAGGGCTGAGCATTTGTGACAATGGCACTGAGAAATGTCAGGGCTGGCGGGAGGTTGTGCTGTAGGGAGCAGGTTGCCAGGTGAAGCTAATCCAACCCAGCCTTTTGGAAGATGGAATAAGGTACTTGACTCGCTCTGAGTGAATCTGAATTGCTGTGGGACCCCAACACACAGAGCAAGGATTAAGAGCACAGAGCTAGGCTCAGATCTGCAACTCAGTGGAGTGACAGAGACTTTAAGAAGCTGTGTGTGCTCAAGGCACTGGTCCTTAGGCCAACAAACAACTGATGGGTGACTGGAAGCAGGATGAGACTGGGCATCTTGGCCTTCTAGTCGAATATGTCTCCTCTATCCCTTTAGCTTGCTCTGCAGAGTTATTAATTATCTAAGGAGAACTCATCAGAAACCTGTAATGCCAGGTTTATTAGTCCTACTTTCCTGACCTATCTCATTCTCCTTCAAGACTGAGGCAAGATCTGCTGGAACATCCTAGTGGCAGCAATGAGAGGATCAGACCCCTGGGGCGGTGCCTGGAAGTTCTGAGCCCTGTCCTGTTCCTGAGCAGCAAGCAGAAATCATTACATCCCTTCTCTGGAGCACCTCTCAGAACAGGAACTGGGATAATTATCCACCAGGCCACTATCCCAGTAGCCACAATTCCACCCATGTTCAAATCAAATGGGCAGCAACTGAACCAAGCAGCTGCCTCGGGCCTCACTTCCCTTTCCTGTGGGCACTGCCCTCCCTGGCAGGAAACACCACCACCCAGGAGGTGGAGGCAGGGCCTTCTGAGCCATTCTTGTTCCAGATGGCTGCCTAGCCTAGCATTGTAAATAAAGCTGATTGTGATCTGTAAACTAAGGTTTGCTACAAGTTTGTTTCTTAGCAAAACCATGTTTATTTCTCTGGACAGTGCACACTCCGGCACTCAGTGGCAAAGGCTAACTTCACCACGGAGCACTACTTGTGGTGATCCTTCTCCCCCAGGAGCCACAGTTTGGCCTTGTACAGAGTAATGTCCTTGTAGACCCTGAAGTGGTTCAGCCTGTGGTCCTGGCACTCCAGGTTGACCTGAGAGGAGGAGGCAGGGGCACTAGAGGCTGGGCAGGACGGGAAAGACCTGGGACTCAATCAGGCCTCTCAGACGAGTGGCCACAAGGCTCTCCTCTTAATGCTGCTTGTGAAACTGTGATGCCAGCACTTAGAGGGTCATGAGAGCAAGGTGCATCACCTTCATGGGAGCTGGGACTCTGCCCTGCCTGCTGCCCACGTGGAAGACATGACTTTGGGTTCTCCCCATGAGAAGTCCTAGGGTCATGGGCACCTTTGCCCATGACCCCCATTTTTTTCCCTCTCATTTCCTGGTAACTGCTTTTTGTCCATCCCAGCTTCCTTCAGGGAAAATGGAAACTAAGAAGTGGCCCCTCAACCCACCCCATGAGCCCAAGGAAGCCGATTGCAGCACAATCTCTGGCTAAGTGCACTGGGCTAAAGGCTACATATGGAAAGCTGACTTCCTGGCTTTTGTTCTGTAAATTATACATCCTGCAGGGCTAATGGAGGAGACATAGCTGCTTTCACGATTATAGTCAATTTGCAATTAAGTTCATTTCTCTTTCTATATCATCTTCTCTTCCTTCTGATGCAGGCAGGCAACCAATCCAGCTGCCAGAAGTCAGCAGGGCCTCGTGCTGGGGTGCTAGGGACATCTGGGGGGCGGTGCCATGTCTGTCCCAGAACAGCATCCACACTAGGTGTTCACCACGATTGCTGAATGAAACGGTGAGTGTGGTGACACAGTCACAGGGAGCCAAGGGACAGTGAGCACTTCACCTCATTCACCTTATAGAAGCTGCACTAAGAGTAACTCACATACCTTTTCATTCCATCCTCAGAACTGCCAGAGTGAGTGTGTGTGTGGATAAATACCCCATGTGAGGATATAATTTCAGTAAATGTTACCTGTGGACATGAGGCTGAGAGGTTCCCACTGAGACTTGCTTCCCAGGGGTCCCTGTGCTGAGGTTGCATGCTCTGTCTGAACAGTGAGGTCCTTCCAAGGACAGGGGTCCCCACATTGGGGCCTATGGAGCACGTCATTCATGTCCTCTGCCCCAAGCACATCACTCTGAAACCCCAGTTCATTTACCTTTGACATTCCCACAACACCTGGACCTAATTAGGAGGACTTGCTTCCTACTTTGCTACCTGTACCTCTTGACGACACTGTCCTAGTGTGTGATGGACAGATGCTGAGTGCTAGCAGACCTCAGACACAGCATTCTATCCTTGAGACCTGGAAGGGACTGAGCAGGGCAGGCCTGTCTGGGCCCCACACTCCTCCTTTGTGTTGCATGTGCTGATTGCAGGAGACACCCTAAGGTGCAGGGAGCAATCTTCCCACAGCTCACTGCACCAGGGGCCGGCTGTCAACTAGGGAGGAGGGGTTGGTGGAGAAGCCTGAGCTCAGTGGTGCTTGGCTAAGTCACCCACCCTCCCCTGGGTTGGCTGTCCTCACTGGGTTCCCTTTCCTCACACCTCCCTCTCAGTGCACAATGTTAAAAGCCTAAATACCCTTTAGTGTATGAAAAATGAAACCAAAATATAAACAGAAACAAGACCTAAAAACCCTGCAAAATGTAATTACTTCAAAAGCAAAATTATTCAAAGCCACTCATAGCTAAGTGGGGTGGTGCTTACCTATATTCCAGTGGTTTGGGAGGCTGAGGCAGGAGGATCATTAAGTTCAAAGCCAGCCTCAGCAACATGGCAAGGCCCTGTCTCAAAATGGAAAATAAAAAGGGCGAGGGATGTGGCTGAGTGCCCCTGAATTCAACCTGTGGTAAACACACATACACACGTGCACACACACACACACACACACACACACACACACACACACACACACACAAAAGAAAAAAAAAGAAAGAAAACGTTCAATGTTCTATCCTGTGGATTATATAACCACCCTTTCCCTATTGAAGTACCTGGGACTTCAGATTTTTAACTGTGGTAAGATACACATGGAAGGAAATTTCCCATCTTGGCCCTTCCTTAGCACACAGTTGAGTGATGCTGTGTTAACACCCTGTGAAGCACATATCCAGAGCTGCTTCAAACCCCTGTGCTGCTCTCCCTGACCCCTCCTCCAGTCCCTGGCCACCAGCTCTCCACTTCCTGTTTCTGGATTCACCCCACTGGATGCCTTATATAAAAGAGTTCACTTTAAAAGAGACCAAAGTGGTCTTGCCCAGAGAGAAGTCCCCTGACCCAGTGAGCACCTCTCCCTGACTCTAAAGCCTGAATTCTCCCCACTGCAGACCTTTTTCCTTGGTCCACTCATGCATTTGTGACACTTGGTGTCCCAGGAGTGTTTAGGTCAGGGACACACAGTTTGAACACATTGGTTGTGTGGATGCTTCTGCAGGTTTCTGGGTGCAGCCAGCTGTTCCAGGGCTCCTTGCCTCAGTGCCTGCTGCTCCTGCAGGCTCCTGCAGCTGGCTGATCAGCAAGACAGGGGAGTAACTGACTCTCTGGACATGCTGAAGCTCTTTCTGCCAATCTACTAAGACAGAATGAAGGGAAACACATATAGTTGTAGGACAAGCAGGATCTGGTTCTGGAACCAGGGATCTGGAAAACTGACCACAGAAATGCTCCAGCTTGAGTTTTGGGGCACCACCCCACTGTGTTCCCTGTGTCCACCTGCTCAGGATCCTGGGAAGACAGTCCCAGGGACTGTGACTCGTATAAATATTCTAACCTTATTATAAATGCTCTATTATTATATTTCCTCTGCCATTTTTTTACAGCTTCTTTCTAAGGGTGCTTGAGGAAGAAACTTCCTTCCCAAAATGAATTTCAAAGAGATGACTGACACTGTCATCCAAGGAGCAACATTAATAAAAATGATCTTTGTTTCCTGGCAGTAAATGAATTCAGAGTCTTACTTTTTTAATACATAAAACTTACCTAAAAGCAGGGGAGGAAGATGAGGTGGTCAGGGGAATTAGCACTTTCTGTTAACACACACTGGAGAAACTCAGCCATAGTAATAATAAATCAATAAGGTAATGCCAAATGTAAAAACTAAAGTTTTATCATTAATGGAATTTCAATCTTTGTGACTATGTATATCTCAATGCAAAAAGAAAATTACTAGGCGGAAAGTCAAGAGTTCCTTTCCTGAAACAATTTCACCAAGGGTTAGAACATTTTAGCAAGGATTCAGAAGTGAGACAGAAGGCATTTAGGTCAAATGGTTTAAGATGCTCCGATGGGCACATTTCTTCAATAACTAAAAGCACTAGCTAAAAATCTACTTAAAATCATCTCAGAAGAACTGGTACTTTTTTTCTTGACTCTGAGGACAATTAAAAATGGCCAAAGGAAAAGGAAGATCAATGCCAACAATGAAGGACTGAAAAGTTTAATTAAAATAATCCAATTCTCTAAAACAATTTTGTCTAACCTAAGTTCTCAAAATTAGTGCCTAAACACTGAGGAGGTTTTGATGGTACTTGACTTGAAACAAATATAACTTAAATAATAACACAAAGAAAATACTGCTCCTAAGAATTAAGCCACAAGGATAAACCCCAAGGATTCCCTTCATCATAATCTAAACACAAAGTTCCAGTGTGTTTCCTAAATATTAGGAAAAAGAGTAAAGAGTAAAGACAAGCAGAGTCCTTGTCTGCAAAGATGGTGTGACCACATTGGTTTCAAAAGAACCAGCAGGGAAGAAGTATCCTGACCAAGGGGAAAGGGAACAACAGAGAACCAGAGAAGAGAAGGATCCAGTTTGGAGGAGGAGATGGGGGCCTGTGAGTCATGAGGCCTGTGAATCTGAGTTCAGAGTTTAGTGTTACTCAGAAAGTTTATGGCTTTGGGGTGAGAGTGGGCTTGTCTCTTAACCTGCTCCAACCTCAGTTCCTTCAACTGCCTAAGTACTGCAATTGGCATGTAACAAGGAAGGCTGCTCTGGATGACTAAAAATCACTTCATAAAAGAGAAAACAGAAGCCTGGCATGCCCTGCCTCCTCACCCCAAGTAACAATTAGGATTCATTTTTATTATCATACTTTTTACTTATCTATCACAATCTGCTCAGAAGAACATAATTGAGATTCAGGAATATAATACCAGGACCAAGAAGGTGTCCCAAGATGTGTGCAAGATAAAGGGCTTACCATGTTATCTATACTTTACACCTATCATTACTAGCCAGGATAGCATTCACACTAAGACTGAACAGACTCCAGCTGTTACAGGATGTCCTGGCTGTGTACATGTCAATCATTCTCCTGCTGTCCTTTCCCTTGGATATTATTCCTTGCCTCTAACTGATGAGGAGAATGAATCTCAAAATGTTACACAAATAGCCCCAAGGTCACAGGCAAATAAGAGGCAAAACCTGAACCCAGGCTTATCCAACTCCATGCTGTGGTTGCATTTTATATGCTTCTTAACATCTTTGCACCTTCCTTTGCTGAAAAGAGCTGTAGTTTGTAACTTCTCCAACCAATAATGCTCCTCTTATGACCAGGATGTTTGGATGGAACAACAGGTCTCCTACAAGTCTGATGATTTCACAGAATGATGAACAATAGTAATGGCAACAGGCAATGTTTAGAAATTCTAAGCATATTCATAAAAGGAAGGAAAAGAGACTGATCCGTAATCTAGTCAACATGTTTTGTAGGAAAAACATGATTAATATAGTTTTACTTTCTTACAACCTCAGCTTGCAAAGAATTTCCACCTGTATTAATCTTCCTGACCATACTGTGATAGGAAAAGGATGCATATTTGATGCAAAATTTTACAAATAATCAGACTCAGAGAGTTTTCAGGGTGAACTAGGGTCACACAATTAGTCAAAGACAGGGTAAGAACACAAGCCCAAAGTATTCTTTGAAAGTGTGATGGCATATTTCTAAGACATTAAGTTGTATAAACTGTTTCATCTGAGAGACTGGGCTTCACTTTCTATAAATGAAGCCAGGGACATTTGGAGAGAACTGAAGAGATAATACTGTTGAGCAGTCAAATCAGCTGCCTCCCAACCAAAAGCCCCTGACTTGGAAGAAGATGGGGAGTATTCACTTGAAAACAATCTACTTTCTATCTGGAATCCACAGGGGCCCATCTACTGGGTCTCAGCCTCAGTGATCTACCCCATGTGCAAATCAAGTACTATTTTCCCCATTAAATAGACTTCTAGACTTTTATTGTCTTTATGAAGCATAAAAACAAACAAAAAGTACTTATTGAGGTTTTGGCAGAGAACCAGGATTGGAAATACAGAAATAAAATCACAGAGGACAGTCCTTGTCCTAAAGGGGCTGAGGACTCAGTGGGGCTGACATCACTGAGCAGTGTGTTAATTCATGTAGATGTTCAGGCCATGTCAAAGTACAGAGAAGCGTAAGTCCTTGAGTGAGCACACTCTTCAGGACAATAAAGCCTTCTGATTGAATCACTGAGAAACACTCTGCAACTCCTCTGTCCTTGAGGCCTGGAGACATTATCTTATTATAAAATCATTTGGTACTAGTGGACTGTGAGAAGCAAGCAAGTTATATGAACTGCACATGCACAAAACTAACTGTACTAATGTAACCTAATGTAGCTTGATATAACCCTGGAGTAGGTAATAAAAATGGAACTGGCTTTCCCATGGAAGACTTCTTGCTGTATGCCAATCTGTGTGCTTGCCTCCTTATTTGCTCTCCTATTAACCTTTACAGTTTCACTTTCTGTGATTTCATTTACCTGCAGTACAAAATTATTAAATGAAAAATTCCAGAAATAAGCAATTTGTAAGTTTCAAATTATATGTTGTTCTGAGTAGTATGGTGGATAAAATGTTTTACCAACCCACCCAGGATGTGAACCTTCTTTGTCCAGTGTGACCATACTGTATATGCTACCCAACCATTAGTCTCCTAGAAACTGTCTTAGTTATCAGATCAACAGTTGCAATATCTGAGAATAATAATAATAATAATGCTGGCAATTTTATTAAGGTATATTGTTATAATTGTTCTATGTTATTAATTATTATTATTAATATCTTACTGTACTTCATTTATAAATTAAATTTTACCATAGATATGTATGTATAGGGAAAAATAACTTCATAGAGATAGTTCAATGTTATACATGGTTTCAGGTATCCATGGGGGAGCTTGGAACATAGCCCCATAGGCTAAGGTAGGACAAAAATATATAGTTTCAAGCTGGGGGATGGCTTGGGGAGCTGCCCCCAAAAGTGCCTAGATGCTGGAGGCTTTGCATGTTAAAGAGAAGTTGGATTTATGTTAAGGGCAATGAGGCTGGGATGGATTGTGAAACAGGAAAGTAAAAGCTCCTTCAGCCAGTGTGGGGCATGGTTTAGAGATCTGAGAAAGACACAAGTATGGACCAATGCAATGACTGATGGTGGAGATGGATGAAAAGGATAAAGGGGATCTGTTCTTATTGACCCTAAGGGATGAGATGCTAGAGAAGTGTTCCAAGGAGGCACGACAGTGACCTTCCTGAAGGAGTCTGAACTGTGGCCAAGTCTTATTTGAAGTAATCTTTCTGAATATCTCTTCTCATTAAAATAAATAAATAAATAAATGGTTGATTCTAGGATAATGCCAGGGTATTCTTTTATGCCTCTGTACTCTATGGAAGGGTCATGGTATGTAACTTTTATTTAGGAATAAGAATATAAATTCAAAATTCTGTTCCTGACATGTCTGACTAGTTAACACAGGTTTTGGGTCTGCATCTTCGTGTCTGTAAAACTTTTCAGGTGATAATTATTTCTGCCTAGAAGAAAAGGATGAGGTTCAATTCAATAAACATTCATTGCACACAATTAGGTTGGAGGTACTGAATGATATTCAGAAACAAAATTATGAAACTCATTGTGTGATCCTTCTGCATTTCCTATTACATTTACATACATTTTCCATACTGTTTAGCCTAGAAAATAGTCACCCTCAACATTAAGCCCATAAATCTAATTAATGCTGCTGAGTGCTGGCCAAACCTCCCATGAGAGTTTTCAATTTTATTAACTAAGATGACCACTACTTATGTATCTTTAGACTTTTCTATAAGTTGCTTTTCTACCTAATGAACCTGCAGCACCTTTCCATTCATTAATGAACCTGATGGGCACCCTGGCATATCATTTCTGACTTCTCTTTCAGGTCTCATATTCCATATCACATTCTCAGGAAGACACACCTGGTTCCCGTGCAGAGAGTCCCTCCTGACATAGGTTTGTAGAGTACCCTGGACATTTCTAGACAACATTTGTCACAGTCCTAGCACAAAGACTTGAGTACAATTGGTGATCTAAAGACACCTGTGATGATGAATGAATAAGTGAACAATAGCCAGCTGTAAACCCTAAAATTTCCTGTAACATTTTCCAATGTTGTTAAGGGCAAGGATTTTAACTGGACACTGGTAATTGGAAAGAGCTGTTACCATGTCTTACTGAGCAAAAAATGTGTTAATACTGGACAGAAAACACTTAGTAAGTAAAAATAAACAAATGTAAGAACTGAACATATAGCTGAGGACAACACAAAAGAGCCCATGAGATATGGGTAAAAACAACAACAACAACAACAAAAAACCACTTCTTCCTAGTCTCTGTACTATCTAACAGGTGGAAAGAACTGAATATTAATTTAATTAAGTAGATGAAACCCAATGCAGGTAAGTATTACAAGCATAAGAAAATAACAGTTTGGGATGAAACTAAAAGACATTTTAGTATACTTTAGTGTTCTCATAATAAATAAGTACATGGTGCATATTTGTAAGAGCTTGTTGAGGAAATGCTCTGCAAATGATAAAAAGCAGAGTTCATTACATAGCTAAGCCCCCTCCCCTAAAATAAAAACAGGATCCAGAAACACCATGACAAGTGGAAAGCAGGGTGTGCCTATGGGTCACTGTAGCTCTGCAAGTCTAGGATATCACACTAGCTGTCACTATCTGTCTCATATGATTTTATCAGTCTCTACAAACTTGGACTCTTCACTCACATTATTTTGACACTTTAAAAAATTAAAGTGAGGTATATATAGTCAAGTCATTTAGTCTTTGTCAAAATTTCCAAGATAATCTCTCCCAAAGGCTCTCAGGCTTATTGGAACAGTCCTAGAAATGCCTCCCTTCAACTTCTTGAAAACAACAGTTGTGGATTAAGAACCAGTAGTTCCCAAGAGCCAATACTGTAAGTGGTTCTAAGATTCATAACTAAGATGATACATTGTCCTGGTACTCTGGGTTTGTAATTGAAGCTGCTTCCAATTTCTTCCATTGTTAACATTTAGAAAGGTCAGACACAGATGGGGGAGGGAAAGAATCAGCCTGTAACCTCCAGGATGGCCAATGAAAATGTGACCAACTTTTATGTCTTTTTCCCTCCACCCTGAGGAATGGCTTCTGGACATTTGGGTCAGTGTGAGGGAATGCAGGACATGAGCCCACCCTCCCTGGAGAGTCAGCCATGGTAATTTATGTAGATACCACTGTAAATGACACTTCAGGGCTTTCATGTAATCTGTAGCTCCAATCTCAGACACTTATTCTTTTCAGAGACAAACATGGGTTCCACTGGGGATAGCAGGAACTTCCCAGCACCAAACCCATCCCCAAATACTTAGGTTAACAAGCATCCTTGACTAGGTCCTGATTTTAAGGAAGGAAAGGCTTTAAATGATTAACTGTCAGTTATAATTAGGGTAAGGCAATTCCCTTCCATTCCTGATTTATTCACACTTTTCACCATGGATAGATATTGTGTTTTATAGAATTCTTTTTCAGCATTTATTAAGATACAATATAATTATTTATTTTATCCTCTTTAATATTTCAGCATGGTGGGTTAATTATTCATACAGAGAAAAAAATATATATTTTAATGATCATGATCTACATAAAGCATTGCCAAATGCAGTTTACCAATGATTTTTATTCAAGTTCATTTATGGGTCTAGTCTGTTCATTATTGTTTTAGTCAAGTTTGGTGCTGTGACTAAAGACCTGACAAGGAAAATTTTAGAGGAGGATAAGTTTATTTGGGGACTTGCAGTTTCAGAGTTCTTAGTCCATAGACAGCATTTCTCAGGACTGGAGGTGAGGCAGAACATTATGGCAGAGGGAGGCGGCTCACATGATGATCAGGAAGAAGAGAGACTAGGTTCAGCTCAACAAAATATATACCCCCAATGACCCACCTCCTCATCCACATTCCACCTGCCTACAGTTACCACCCAGTTAATTCATCATTAGGGGTTAATTCATTGATTGGTTTAAGGCTCTCATAATCAATCAGTTCTCCTCTGAATAGTCTTGCATTGTCTCACACATGAGCTTTTGGGGAACACCTAATATCTAAACAATAACTATTACCATTCTCATATTTCACTTTCCAGTTTTAGAATAAAAATATTTGATTTTTAAAATGAATGAAATTGCATTCTATATTTTTTCTATTCTCCTAAAAGAATTTATGCAGAAGACACTTGTAGAACTAACTAGATGTGGTATTTTCCTTTTGCTAATGTATTCATTACTAATTTTTCAGTACTATTCTTGATTTCTAGTTTTCTTGAGTTTATATTCACAGTTAATATTTTCATAGGAATCTGTATATTGTCTTTTTTATTTAAAAGCATGGATTTGTTAATACTCTTCTGGTCTTCTTAATTTGTCAGTATTCATGTTCCTTTCTCCCCTTGGTAATCATTAATATCATTTAATTGTGACTTCTTTTTCTTAAATATTACTATTATTAGTTTGTCAGTTTTATAGACATTATCTTTGTTACTTTATTTTTTATTTTTTGTTTCTATTTATTTGTACATTACTGTAGAATGCATTTATGCATTTTGTTAGATCATATATAAATGGAGTGAAATCTCTCATTTTTAGAAATTTATTTTATTTCTTCTGCTCTTATTAATTTTCTTTTATATTTCCTATGTTTAAATGCAGTGCTAAACACTAATTTTCAGTCATCATTTTTCTAACATATGTATTTATGTGTATCAATTTTTTTCTGTAAGCAGTTATCCTACACCCAAAGAGTTTAGACAAACAGTATTTCTATTATCATTAAATTTTTTTATGGTCTGTTCTTTGACTTATGGGTGGTTTAGAAACATGGGAAGGACTTTTTTGTCTTTTTGTCTATTATTTCCAGCTTAACTGAATTATAATCATAGAAAAATTTTTTAAATACATGGACACTATTTAGAACTTTTTACATGCTCAGTTTTCTTACATATTTTGTGTAAATTTTCTGTATATTTACTGACTTTTGTGTGTTTAATCTACCAGTTCCTAAAGGGGCTGGCTTAAGTCATATATTTTGAATCTAAATTGTTAGTTAAATACAAGTTTAGAATTATTTCTTCTGATGAATTGAATATTTTGTCATTGAATAGTTGATAACACTGTCTTTTGTAAAGTTTTTCTTTTCTATTTTGTCTAATTTCAATATAACTGTTCCAATTGCCTTCTAATTATTATTTCTCTTGATTTTTTTTTCAACCTCGCTATAACTTGTTTCTCTAATACATAGTGTATAGAGTTGTTCCTCTTCATCTATGTAGCTATTCCAAGAACCCAAGGGGATGCCTGAAACCACAGAGTACCTAACCCTATGCATAACTACTTATCTATACATACATACTTATGTATACAATTTATTTTATAAATTAGATACAGTAAAGGATTAATAACAATGACATAATGAAGTATAACAATTTTAACAATTGCCTGTAATAAAATTTAGGTGAGTGTGATCTCTTTCTGAAATTTTCCATTTAATGTTTCCAGACTCCAGATGACTGCTGATAATTGAAAACTGCAGAAACGAAAACCACAGTAAAGAGGTGGGGGGGGGGGGGGCTACTGTAACTGGACTGGTATTTCAATGGAGTCTTACAGTACAGTTTGTGGTGATTCCTGACATATTTGAATACATTTCCATCACCCTATTACATGTTGTGTCTGCTCTGTGTTTTATTATACTTCTCCCTCCACCTAACCTAGTTACTGGCTGAGTTTTGTTTTTCTCATTCTGTTTGTCTCTCTACTGAATTTGGAGTAGATTATGTACTCTATTTTCTTTTACTAGTCACTATAGAAATGTTAACACACACAATTAAGTTTAAAAATCTAAAATTAATTCAATTAATACTAGGTTTTGAAAGGTCAAAAAATCTTGGTCTCTTTCCCCAGACCACCCCTCTCATTCTCTCTCACAGAAGTACTTAGGAAAACCATCAGAAATTGTGTCTTTCTTACATCCCAAAATCTTTTCTTCTTTCTGGTTTCCACACAGCTCCAAGAGTACAGGCCAATACGATTGGTGGCCTTGTTTCTCTTGAACATGGTCCTTTCTGCCTTATGCTGTTGGTTACTAATAACCGTAGTCACATGCAGATACCCATCACCTGTTGCTCCCATTATCAGAGATGCTTTCTAGCAGTAGGGGTTGTTGATTCCCTCATCTGATGGCAGACCCCTTTGTATGTGTTCATCTTCCAGTTTGGGCTACTTGGCCCATGTACGTATAAAATGGGGTGGACATCTGTTTGATTTCCCTGTATTACATGGATCTCTCTAGAATTTGATTATTTTTGTGAGCCTCTGGCCAGCTAGGTTGTCCTCTATGAATACAGTGATTCTGAAAGACAGGGGTTCTACATTCTCACTCCTCTGCTCAGTTGCCTCCTCTTTTCCTCTTTTACCACTGCCTACAGCCTGGACTACAGCCAGGCCTGTAGCACCTCCCTATGCAGCTGCTCTTCCTTCTCCTCCTTCCATTACAGAACGTTCAGAACTTTGTCTCAAACCTCTAACTTATAAACAAGATCTTCTCTGTGGAAACATCCTCCTAGTCAGCAGAGGTTGGGGGAATTCATCAGGTACACAGAGGGTATATGTGTCCTTTTAAGAGTTACTTCTAATGTGGCTGGCAATATAGCTTGGTTGGTAGAGTGCTTACCTAACATGCACAAAGGCCCTGGGTTCAATCCCAGCACCACAAAACAATAGTTAATTTGCAATTCCAGATAGCCAGTATTTAGAAGCAACATGACCAGAAAGGAAGAGACATGAAGCTGGATACATAATCAGAAGCTAATGGAACAGTTCTTGCCAAAATACCATAGAATTTGCTCATTTTCCCTGCAAATGCGCAGTGCAGGCTGGAAGAGGCAGATAATAATGTTTCATCTGCATCCTGCAGCTCTTCTGCAAAGAATGGCAGCTAACCTGCTCCCATATGCTCAAACCATTGTCACTGTGCTCAAAGAGCAATGAGTGGGTTGGTGCTTATGCCTGTAGTTAGAACTGACTTACTAGAATTATTCTTTTCCATGCTTTTTCATCCTTTGTGGTGGAAAGTAAATATTTCATGTAGTTTTTGGTGGCTTTTACTTTGTTTAGGATTTTGATGTTTTATTTCCATGGTGGATTTCTTGTTTATAGGTTGGCACAGATCTAAAAATATTATTGACCTCCTAACCATTTTAAAGTGTTTCTGGGTAGGCCCACTGAACATGGAAGTGGATATATTCTAAAATAAAACTTTTATATTTATGTGTATTGAGTTTTAGCTATGACTACTGCATTGGTCTGATAACTTTAGTGTGTTTTTTTTAAGTCTATATTTGACTTCAGTGTTCCCATAAAATAAATGATTGAATTTTTCAGTGCTTTTCCCATGTGACTCTTTCCAATAGTTTTCCCTCCCAAATTGCTTGAGTAGTAGCTGTCATGATTCTTGTGAACTGGCCATTATGTCAGAATTGATTTAATTAGTGCCTGAGTTGTGCAGGTGTTGCTCTTGGAAGACCATTTTTCAGACTGACATCCTCCTAAGCATTTGTTAAATAATTAGACCTCAAACCTCTTTTCCATCAAGGGCTCTCAAAAGTACTATCAGATATTCAGAGCTTCAGAGACATAACACAGGCACTATTATAAGTACCAGAACCCTGTTAAGCAAAGCTCAAGAACTTTGAATGAGGGCAGGTGAGAGTCAAGAGTTTTTTCTGTCCCCGGGGAATGTTCCTCCAATATCATTGTCAAGAACTTGCATAACATAATTAATCAAGGAGGGATTTGATTGACATTGGATGTCATTCTAGGCATCACAGGATGCAGGATCACTAGGGGAGTGGTCATTTATGGGACATGTGTGATTCTCCTTCTAACCTGCAGTCATGGTGCAAAATGTGTTTCTTCTGCATTTGGCAATTGGGAGGTGTAGTAATAAAGTGCATAAAAATTAGCACTACATTTAAAAATGTTGATTAAATATGTAATAAAAAATCAATAAGCAATCCCTCTTTCACTTATGTCTACTTGATTTATGAGGAGGGTAGTAATGAAAATGTAAAACACTTCAGTGGTTCCAAGAGCCTCTCCTTTGTGCAGAGCTTGGCAGACAAGTAAAGGAATTATTCTATTGTGCAACTGAGGCATGAATGAGATCAGAAAGTCTGAACATTTCAAGACATTTCCAGGAGAGGGTCCTTCTGCTGCCAAAGGTTACACTCCACTATGGTTGCCTTTGGTTTCCCTTTCCCTTCTCGTTTACATCTCCAAACCTCCAATTCCTTATCTATGAAAGGGAATTGAGGGGCCATCATGACAATGACATTATGTGTGCACATCTGTGTGTATGCATAAAGATAAACATAGATCTTTTTGCTGAGGTCCAGAACTGGTCTCTTCATTTTAAAATCACCTCCAGAGAAATTGCACCAACATCTGATTGATTCCATTATTGTACCATGACCATTTTGGAGTCTCATTGAGATAGTATTCACTTCCCTGTGCTTAGGAGCTCACAATGCCTAGAGCACTGGGTGTTTATGGCCCCAGATTGGTGAGCTCTGTCCCCACTTCTCCTTGGATCCCCTTGTTCTGTGATGAACTATCTCTCACTTAGGTCAGACATCTTCTTACTTTCCCCTCATTCCATGCCCCTGTCTTTGTTGCTGGAATCCCCTGCCTCTGCATGGAGCCCATTTCTTTTCCCCTTTCATCTTTCCTAGTTCTTCTCCTCAATTCTCCTAAGACCAGCTCAAGACCTTCCTACTCATTGAAGCCTTGACCATGCAATCCTTCAGCCCCTCCATGATGTCTTCTTTCTCCAAATGATCACAGCAAATCAGAGCAATTGTGGTGGAATCTTAGCCTCTGTTTATGTACTTCTATTTAACATTTGCTATCTATCTCTTGAGTATTGTGAATTTGGCTGCATATTTTCCAAAGTAGAAGAACTTTTACCTTTGGTGTGGAATTCACAAGTGTCTATTTCCTGTGCTTAACATCAGTAGGCATTGGCAGTTGACCATTTTGGACAGGGAGCTCCTTGTAGAACCTTCTTGTGATATATTAATACCAGCCAGTTATGCAGAAGTTTAACAACCAGTTTTAAAATCTCTTCATTTTAAAAAATGTTTATACAATGTAGTAGATTTCTTCATAGTGCTGGTGAGGGTAACCAACGTATTTATCATCATAGTAACTAGCATTGTTGAGCATCAGGCATGGTCCAGGCACTGTGTTAAGCTAAGCCATGTATTTTCTTCTTTGAAGACTCACTACAGCCCCACTCAGTATGTACCTGAGGAAAACTGAGGCTTAGAGAGTTTGGTTTCCATGTCTCCAACTTGTGAGGGATGATGGGACTTAAACTCAGAACAGCTAACTCTAGGCTAATGACATACTTTGGGTACAGCCTGGAAGTAGAATCTTCCTCCCCATCTCCCTTGTACTTTGGGCTTATAGCACCTGTAGGGGTAGTGGAAACAGAGAAATGGTAAGAGCCAGGCATCTAGGTATGTCAGATAGCAGGAGGAAGCATGACATTTTCCTCTAATTGTGAGTAACAGGAATAGGAAACATAATGTTTAGAGATTTGCCAAGATTTAATCAATTTTTATTCTTAATTTTCCCCAAATATAAAGAAATGGTAAAAATGTTGGGAATTAAAAAATTGACTGTAGGATGTTAATATGAGAACTTTTATCATGTTCAGTGACCTAGTTGAGTTTGTTTCGTTTGTATGACTTTCACTTTATTTGAAAGCATTGACTCTCAGACTTCAGCATAGATTTGCTCTGTTTGGTACTGAAGAGGTATTGTAGAGGAAGGCCATGCAAGATCTATGCATATTTTTTCCTTTGGCATTGTGAATCAAAGAAAAGTCATATTGCACTTAAACCATTGTATACTTTGTTTACATTAAGCAGTGCATATGTGCCTCAGGTCAAGGTATAGTGGAGATGAGATGCTGCAATTTCTTGCCAGTGCTTAATATGTAGATGAAAATATTTCTTTAAGTCAGTCTCACAATTGTACAAACTTTAAGAATCAAACTAAAATCTTCTAGGGTAAAGGCAAAGTTTAAAGTGGTCAAGATTCTTTAAAGCTTTTTAGCTTTTGTGCATGTGTGATTTTTTTGTGTTTAGAGTTCTCTTTTCATAGTGAAATATTGCACTGATTGTCATAGGAATGCTAATAAAAAAGTCACCTTTAAAAATACTTTTTGGTGCTTACTCTGGCAGAAAACTAAAAAAATATTTTTGTTTATAGCACAGTAAGTACTTTGAAAGACTTCAATGACAATGATTTAATGGAAAAATCAATACATCATTATGCTCTTAAATCCAGGTGAGTTGAGGGAGAAGTAGGATGGAGGGACATGGATATGGAAATGGGTATGGATATCAGCACATCTACAAAATGGGATTTTGGTTTTATGGGATATAATTTTTTCTTCATTTCAGCATTCTGAATGTGTGGCCACACAGTTTCTTTAGCTTATTTAGGTAAACCCCCTAAAGCTGTTTCTTCAGTACATACCCCACTAATCTAAGAAACTGCCTAAATGAATCTCAAGTGGATATAATGAAAAAAGAGCTGCTTGGCTTCTTTATAAAGACAACATGTGTGCAACAACCAAGGTTTCCTAAAAGTTTTTAATTTGGGAAGCAGTGTAAACTACAATAGCCTCTCCTGTCTCCCATGATGAACTTTTATAATATTTTACAACAGCTAACTTAACTTGAGTGCACAGTTCTAATGAAAGAAGTTGTAGGGAAAAAGGGAGAGCTGAAACAGGTGTAAATATTTGATGTCTTCATAGACCTGACAAACTGCTGTACTTTCCTAAACTCATACAAAACAAAAAGTGAAGAAGTATAATGCAGAAAACTAAATTATACATAAAGTTGTTAAACCTCACCCTTAACTTCTTTTTAGATGTTTTAGTTGTAAATGGACACACTGCCTTATTTTGTTTATTTTTATGTGGTGCTGAGGATCAAACCCAGCGCCTCACACATGCTAGGCAAGTGCTCTACCACTGAACTACAACCCCAGCCCACACTTCACTTCTGATTGAGGGATTGCTCCCATTGTCAGTGAGAGCAGAGGCAAAATAAAAAATAAAATAATAAATAAATGAAAGACCTGGTGGCATTATACATTTTGTCGGAATGTAATTACTTAGCAGTTTGTTCAAAGTTCTTGGGGACATGAAAAATGTTATCCAGCTGCTGAAAATAAGAAATGGTCATGACACACGTGTCCTTGTGAATTCGGAATCTAACCCTCGCATGTGTGGGTGCAGGACCTAGAAGGGGCTCACCACTGGTGCCAATGTATTAATCTGCATAACCCCATCATCCCAAACTCTCCTGTTGAAATATTATCTTTTCTTCTTGACCTATTTTTCCACCAGAGATGTATCTATGGACATAAGCCATGGCATTTACTTCTTTTATGAAGTGGTTTTTTTAACTGCCTCTTTGAAAGTGTGCTTGACTTGATAAACTCTTTAGCAGGGTTGCAAAATCCCCCTTTTCTAAGATCATATATTCTGGAAAATGTTCTCATAATGGCACCAGCCAGTGACTCTTAAGCAGTAAGTGTCTGAGATGAGAGAGTAGCTGAGCAGCAGGCTGTCACTACTTCGGCCTGTCCAGGAAGCTTGGCTGAGTAATAAATTGAGAATCAGCGATCACTTTGGCCTCAGCCTTTTCAGCAACTCCATCCTTTCTCAAGAGATGCAGGAAGCATTCAGAAACCTGGGAAATGGGTGTCAGGTCCCAATCATTCAGTTAGAGGGGAATAGGGAAAGAAGGGCACATAAGGGTCATCTAGGAGAGTCTGAGTGGTGTTCACAGATGTGTTTAAGGAAGGTTCTCCTAACATACTAAGTATTGATACAGTCATTCCCATTATTGATTCAATATTGAGTGTTCAATGTTAATTACTATTAAATTTAGATCTAATTATCAGACTGTACAGAATTTTGTAGTGTTTTTAACCAAATAAAAATTATTCTTTTGGGATCTAAGGCTTGGGGAATCTTAGACATCACACACAAAGCACACCCTAAAAGGAAAAAAATCAGGAAATCGGACTTCATCAAAATGTAAAACTTTTGCTCTGTGAAAGATACCATTAAAATAATGAAAAAAACAAAGCTGCATGTTGGGGGAAAAATGGTAACCTACACATCTGACAAAGGACTTGTATCCTGACAATAAAAAGAACTCACAAAACTTTATGAAAAATATCAATCCAATTATAAAAAGGCAAAGACATGAAAGATGATTCACCAAAGAGGCTGCATGGGTGGAAAATAAACACAGGAGAAGATCATCAACATGATACACCACTGTAAAAACACAAATTAATGAGGTATCATCGTACACATATCAAATAGCTAAAATGAAAATAGGGTCAATACCAAATGCTGATGAGGATATGGAGAACTGCATCTGTCAAAAAACTGATGGTGAAAATGTAAAATGGTACAGTCAGTCTAGAAAACAGTTTGGCAGTTTTAAAAAATTAAACAGATTTACCATGTGACCCTGCAGAATCACCTCTGGGCATTTATCCCAGAGAAATGAAAACTTCCATCTCCACAAAGCCTTATAAATTAATATCTGTAATAATGTTCTTGTAATAGTCAAAATGTGGAAACAGTTCAATTGTTCTTCAGTGTGGAAATGGGTAAAACAACTGGTATATATCCAACCACGGTATATTTACTTAGTCATGAAAAGGAATGAACTATTGATACATACAATAACTTGGATAGATCTAAAGGTCACTGTCCTGTGGGAAAAGGGCAAATACTTCATGATTCCATCTAGAGAACATTCTAGAAATGTTATAGAAATTATAGAGATGAAGAGTAGACTTGTGGATGCTGGGAATTATGAGTGGTTAGGTGACTATGAAGAGATTTCACAAGGAATTTCTTTGTGGTAATGGACAATGTATTTGCTTGGGGTGTCAGCTACAACAAACATGACATAAAACAGCATAGAGTTACACAGAGGTTGTGACAGTTTCAATTTCCTGGTTTTTATATTGTCCTTTGGTGAGAAATACATGAGACCTCTCCATATTGTCTTCACAACTTCCTATTAATCTGTATTTACTTAAAAATTGAAAGTTATCATTTGGTGTAATTTAAATTTTTTAGAGTTGTTAGTTAAAACATGATGTCTTAACTCACTGGTACTAATAGCTATTCATTAACATTAATTTAAAATATACTGGGTCTCTTTTCATGAACTTAAGCTATAATGAGAGAGAGTAGGATTCATATCAGTGAAGCTGACCTCTTGGAGAAATTTTAGGTAAAACACTTATCACTGTATTTGGAACACAGCAAGTCAGCTGTACTTGTGCTATTATTAAAGTTATCTGTTGTTTTTATTAAATGTTCTAAGATGGTACTTTTAATAATATGAAGCATCATAGTTTTAGTTTAATCTCAAACCTTGTAGTTAAATAAAAAAATTGAACACTGTGCCCCAATATTTTAATCTAATATCTAGAAACTTGAATTAGGGCCAACTCTTCACTTTTTAAAAAACAGCAGCAGATTCTAAATACAACTTTGGCTACTTCCTTTTAGCATCTGACCTTGGTTCACTTTAACTAATTGTTATCCTTTCAGCAAATTGCGATTCTGAAGAGAAAGAAAAACCTGTACTGTAGAACATTGGAGGAATTTTTAAAATTATGAGTACATTGCCACCCATGTAAAAAGTACCTTTTTGTATTGGTGGCTCAAACTTGATGGTAATTTATTTAAAACTAGATGAGTATGAGTACTTAAATTTTTTTCAGAAGCAAGATCAAAAATATTAAATTTAAATGCATTTATGATGAATGATTCTTCTGATTTATACATTTAAATATATATATGTGTATATATATATGTCTTACATATATAAATCCCAGTTATTTATTCACTAATAGTGACAGCTGTTCCCCATATGATCAGGTCGATGCCAGGTGCTAAGGGTGCTATGTGCAGAGAGGTCAAGCTCCTCCCCTTTTGTAGCTTATAGTCTAGGAAGGATGTAAATATTTGTGACTAATTCTCTGTGCATTTCCATGAATGTACATGTTATGCTACTATAATAACATTACAGTTCTGTGTCTATGTGTACTAACTCTACATGTCTTTTCACTGATGTTTATTCATTAGTTTTAACATAGAAAGCACTCCTGTTGGATCATTTAATTATTACATATCCTATCACAAAAACTGAAAGACAAATGCAGTAATTCCCATGACCACAGTTATAAATTGGTCAGAGCTGATATTTAAATTCATGTCTTCTGGTTCTATGGTGCCTTCAGCCCCGTGTCATGAGCAGAGGTGGATGGAGGATGCAGTTTTCCCCAAGTGAGATGCAGTAACCGATAATGGACATGGCAGGTGATGGAAAGGAGGAGATCTCCTCATGAGGTATGGGCAGCGCTCACCTGTAGTGAGAGAAGAGATCCCCTCCCCAGTTATCTGGGGATTCATCAGTGAGCCTTGGTTTGGGTCTGTAATCTTTTCCATCTCTTTCACCCTGCAAAACCCAGTGGTGCTTCCAGGATTGGAATTTGATACTGCTGTTTTGTTTTTAATTGAATCTACTTTTTTTTCTGTTATCTTTGTCTAATGTTGTTGTTGCTAGCTTTCCATTTATTATAATGATACAAATTTTTCCTTTGCAAATAAATCTAGGTAAACATACAATATTTTTTAAAAAATATATTTTTAACTGTAGATGGAAACAATATCTTTATGTTTTTATGTGGTGCTGAGAATTAAAACCAGTGCCTCACACATACTAGGTGAGTGCTCTACCTCTAAACCACAGTTACAGTCCACAATAGTTTTTAAATCATAAAATAACTCACAGGAAAGTGGCTGGGTTTAAATTTGTAAAGACCTTGTGAATTGCATTGGACTCCTCCTGTACTGTGACTTGCCTCAGGAATTCAAATTTCCTTTGTCCCCTGCAGCTACCTGTAGCTCCCAACCCCTTTGCACGTTAAGAGATGAATTGCAGTTTCTAAGAGTGCATTCAAAAAACTGAGGCGTTCCACCCAAGGACTAAATAAGATGATGTATCTGTCTTGATTGGTGAGTTCATTCAGTGTTCCCGAGGCAGGCTGTCCCTTCCTCTGTCTCTATGGTTGAGTGATCTTGTCATGGAAACTTTCACTGTGCCAGAACTCTGCTCTTTGGCTTAGTTTAGATCATCTCTTCATACATATTGACTCTAGCTGAATGTCAAGGCTGATGCTAAGACTTTCCTGACAAGCAGTCTGAGTAACTCTGAAGTGGTGGGAGCCACCACATTTAATATGAAAGACATTTGGATAAAAATCAGTCAAGAAAGAAGAGCCTCTGTGACCACCCCCCCCAAAACCATTTAGTTAAAAATTTTCAATAAAACTATTTGCTTTACGAGTACACATTGGGCTGGGGTGTAGCTCAGTGGTACAGCGATTGTCTAGCACACCTGCGAAGCCCTTGTTTTGATCTCCAGCACTACAAAAAAATGAAATGAAAGTGAAAAATAAGAGGAGACATTGACTTTCTGACAGAGTAAAATGAGATGTAATTATTTTTCACTAAGCTAGTTGAAAAGATATTTCTAACCTTGTTTTCTAAATTTTAAAATAATTCTCTATTGTAAAATCATCCTTTAATCATCACCACTTGGGTATTGCAGTAAGACTCTGGGAATTGTACTAGAGATTTTATAAATTAATACATGTCAAAAATAGAGTCACAAATCGCACATTGAAATTCCTTTTTTCTGCTACACTATTCGTATCCAAGACTGTCATCTCTAAAATAAGTATCCTTATCCTTTCAATCACATTTGATAGAGCTTATGTGCTCTGATTTCTGAGGTGAGGAATTTTAAATTCCACAGTTCCTCTGAGGAGCACCACCAAAAGAAGATATTTGCTTTTTTTTTTAATTAACAGAGGGGCAAGAATAAAACATACACCAGGGGTGGAGGTGGGTGTAGCTCAACGGTACAGTGCATGCTTAGCATGTGGAAGGCTTTGCATTTAACCTCAACACCAAAAGAACAACTACCCCCCTAGTACTGAAAGAACACAGTGAGTAAATGTGTCCCTGTCATACCTCAGGCTTTAGCATTAGAACCAGAGTCATCAGTAGTAGCCTTATTAGGCACTTACAGCATACTAGTTACATTGCACAGGTTGAATCTCACAGTCCTTCCGGTGGTTATGTGATCTGTAGGGAGACTTGCTAGGTTTTCAAATAAGAACATGACAGGGACCTGGCATGCATTAAGGAGCTCACTGTGAGACAAGCATACAACTGGAAAGTGGTAGAGGAAACAGTTAGGAAGCCACTGCAACGGTGCAGGCAAGAGGTAAGTAAGACTTAACTTTTCTGGCTGCTCTCAGAAGGAAAGGAGAGGCTGGATTTTTTGCAGAAACATCCATTTGCCTTTAGCTGTTTTCAGGTTAATTTTCCCCAGGGAGGTACTCTTCCTTGTCTCTGAAGACCTGGGTGCCTCTAATGCTGGCTAACTGACAAATTGGTTTCAAGTCAGAATCAAAGGTGGAGGAAACTACAGTTCTCCAGCAGAGTTAGCATCCCAAAACTCTCATGGTATCTGCATCAGAGGGGAAATGAAAATTACTATCACTGAAATGTGGATGGTATTCCTGGAGGGAAGGCCTCAACCCAGCATGACTTGTGGAAATTACAAAACATTTGAATCAGATACTTTCAACTACCTTTAAAATAGTCTTTTTGTTTGTTTGTTTGTGACAGGTTACTCACTGATATTACTGTTTTGACACCCCATCTGATTATTTTGGCCCTGGAATTCCCAAGATAATACAGAGAGAACAGGGACAGATCCAAGTTCTAGAATCTTTTAAAGATTGGTTGATCTCATTGATAATCAGAATAATCAAGAAATAGGCAAGCAGAAATCAAAAAGTAAACTTTGACTTAATTTTAACTGAAAAATAAAACACTACTATAAACCCTTGCTGCCTGTCTCATTCAATAATAAGCAGCGAGGGACCCTTTGAGGGAAGACAAAGTCTGCAAATTTGAGTTTCAAATTAATGAAAATTTTCTGCAAGATGAGCCCTTGAAAGTCCCCTTCTGGGTCAAATTTTAGGAAACCAGGGACTTCCCGAAACTCCAATCTGAAAACTTCATCACACCTATAGAAAACAGAGTCCTCCAGGCCTAAGAAGGCATCCCAGTCAACAGGGAGCCCCAGGCACTGCTGAGGGTTAGGGTTAGCAGCAAATGCAATTTCTTTAGAAAGTGGTTACCTTTCCCAAGGACAAACACTTCCCTAGAGCCCTCTGCAGGGCTCCTGTGACATCCTTATTCTTGAGACTGTAGATGAGTGGGTTGAGCATGGGCATAAGGATGGTGTAGAAGGTGGACATAGCTTTGTCCTGCTCAGGTTGTGTTAAGAGTGGGGCAGCATGTCCACGTAATTGGCAGCCCCATAGAAGAGGCTGAACACCACCATTTGAGAGAAGCAGGTGACCACTGACTTGCATCACCCCTCTGCCTCACTCATCCTGTAAACAGCAATGAGAATCCTGGTATATGAGGCCAAGATGACAGAGAAGGGGATGAGGAGCATCAGGATGCAGCAAACATACATGGCTGGCTCTTAGGCTGACATGTCCCTGCGGGAGAGCTTCAGGAGGGCAGTGACCTCACAGAAAAGAGGTCTATTTCCTGAGAGGTGCATAAGGGGAACTGCATGGTAACTGGGATGAGCAGGAAACCATCTGCAGACCCACCCAGGTAGGCTTCCACCAGGAACAGCAGGCAGATGCTGTGGTTCATCAGGACAGGGTAGTGCGAGGGTTGCAGATGGCTACAAAGTGGTCATAGGACAAGAGTCCTGGGAGGAAGAACTCTGTCCCTGCTAAGGTCAGGTAGAGGAAGTGTTGGGAAGTGGTGCATACTGCAAAGGAGATGGCCTTCTGGTTCTTTGCCTGGTCCAGCAGCATCTTGGGCACAATGATGGAGGTGTACAGGAAGTTCATGAGGGAGAGCTGACTGAGTAGGAACTACATGGGGGTGTGGAATGGGGGGCGGTCCATGCAGATGAGTAGGCTCATGGTGGTGTTGCTGGCTATGGAGATCACAAAGACAAGGAGAATGAGGGCAAAGAGAAGTCAGGGGAAGTGGCTGCCACTGAACAATCCCAAGAAGACAAAGTCAGAGTACAGGAAGACAGTGCCCCACTCCACAGTGTTGCAGGTTGCACAAAAGAGGAGGGACACAAAGCTGGAAAATGCCCTGATTGACTTTATAGCATCACGATGTGGCTCTTCAACAGATTAAGGCTTGTGGTTCTGAGCTCATGAAGCTTGGAAGAACAGCCTGAGCAGGTTTCACACCCCACCACAGCATCATCCACTCAAGGACAGGACATGACCTTGCCTTGCTAACTTAAAGGTCTTGATGCAGCAAGTCCACCTCCTTTTGTTTAAGGACATTCATCTCTCTCTCTCTCTCTCTCTCAAGCACAGCCCTAGCCTGGAGAGGAGCCATCCTGTTGATTAGGGTAGAGTGGATGGTTAGGCAGAGAGTGGCTCTGGCCTCCCCTTGTACCAAGCTCTGGTCCTCACACTGCAGAGTCAAAACCACATGTCAAGAGCACATGGTCTGCCTACAGGGAGACCACCACGATGACCTCACCTAATGTGCACCATTCTTGAATGTTTGCACACTGTGAAATTTGATGCTTAACATGTTTATCAGGCATTTGGTATTTCAAGGCAAAGACCCTCTGCTGAAATGTGAACCACAGAGCTCTCAACTGTGAGGAGAAATCCAGAAATCAGCAGCAAAAAAACTGCCAAGAGGGAAGTAATATTTAGGATCAGGGACTTTTATCTTACTTTTTTCCCACAGAAATCTATGGATTATTAACACACAACTTACTAATCTGATGAAGTGAATAAATGCAATAATTAATTTGTAAGTTTTTAATACAAAAAAATGGAAAAGTAAACTGATTTATATAATATTAGAAGTTATTATCTCCCAAGGTACCTGATTCTTAAATTTGAATTTAGATCATTCACATACAGCCATTTCAGTTAAATAATATTTTACCAAATATGTGAACACTATGTGTCACTTGGTCAGTTTATTTTGACATCATAGAGACCTACATTGTGCAACCTGGTGTCCAGAAGTCCCATGATGCTGTTGAACACCTGAAACATTACTTTAAAACTGAAGATGTGCTATAACTCTACAGTAATTACAGAGGTCTGGTGACTCACAAATATTAAATTATTTTCCCCCACACCTCATAAAATACTGGAGAACTTTCTATCCGTGCCACAGAGGAAAAAAGTGAGGCTTAAGGAGAGTCAGAAACTCCTCAGGGCACAGGGCTCTGTGGGAGCAGGTCAGTCTAACTGCTCTAGGCTGGTTTTCATGGAGCCAATGTGGACAGAGAGTGTCATGACTTAAACATGAATGAAACCAGTTAGTTCATCAACACTTCACCCTGGGTAAGTCAAACCTTTAGGTTCTGAGTGAACCTAAAAGAGTGTGCCAGATCTGGTCTCTTCTTGCACAGAGCACAGAGAGGAGAGACATGAAGAGCCCTTACAGTGTGTGTGGCCTGGGTATCCTTCAAGAATGGCTTTGAGCAGAATCTCCAGGGTTTTGACTTCTCTCTGGCTGGTGCACAAGAGAAAAAGAAGAGGGCAGGACAGGGAGAGGACAGGGAAGTGGCAATGCAAGCTGGAACCCAGGGCTGCACACATGAGGTCCAACTAGGACCATTTGTACACTTTGCCACAGACACCAAGAATGGATGTCAATCATGGAAAGTGAACCTCAGCTTGCTCTACCGAGAAGACCACTCCATGTGCACTGTCCAGCTTCCTCACTCCTGAGATGATTGCAGCTTCCCAGCAGAGCTCCTCTCTAGATGTTTTCCTGATGTCTGCCCCATTCTAATTTTGTCTTCTTTCTCCCCACTGTGCTAAACCTCAGGGAAAATTAAAGGCAAACACTCAGCAGCAATCCAAATGATGGGGAGAGAGAGAGAGAGAGAGAGAGAGAGAGAGAGATGCCCTTCCTATCAGGGCATTGTCCCCAGCCCTGACCATGAACATTCCTGGAGCTGAACTTGCTAACGAGACCCTGTAGACTTCCCACTTCCCAACCTTGCTCACAAAGGGAAGGGAGATTGAGAACTCCATAGTTCCTCAGATTTTAAGAGCATCTTCCTTTCTCTCTGTCAGTGTTGTCTCATTTCCTGCATTTAAGCAATTACAAAGGAGTATAATAGCACTGAGGAATATATGGAAAATAAGAAAAAAGGAAGGAATCACCTGGAATACTCCATGCCCCTGTATAAAAATTGTTCTGTCTATTCATAACTCATGCTATTCTATTCCATTCCATTATTTATTTATGGTGGTGCTATAGATTGAAATGCTATCCAAGCACTCTACCACTGCACTACACCCCTATGCATAATTTAAAACTTTAGCATACTTTCAGTCTGATATGTAGTTAAGATAACTTTTCTGTGTAGATGTGCAGTGTCTGTTCATAATACTTGGTTGTTAGACAAGCACATTGCTTCTAAGTTTGCTTATGAGACACTGTATCATGAGGTTGTATCATGAGGTTGCTCCTCTGGGTAAGTCATGGAAGGTGGGTTATTGGACTTTAGAAGCCCATCACCAAATTTCTAGAAGAGCTGATGACCAGTGATGTTGGCCAACCACAGAGCACACTCAGGGCTTCGTGCTTGCCCAGCACTTAGCAAGAACATCTAAATGTTCATTAATATGATTTTTGTTTCTGATTAAGAAACTCGAGCATATTTTCACACATATATTTTTTCTGTTGTTTACTTTTGGATTTCATTGTTCATGACATTTGGCCTCTTATATGTTACAGATTTCTCAAAATTGGCATGCTCTACTTTATAGGATAAGAGCATTCTTTTAAGTAATTTTTTTTGTAACTACTTTATCCAAACCATTGCTTTTATTTTGACTTAATTTGATTTTAGGTCAGAGAAGTTCTAAATATTTAAGTAGTTAAAACATTTATTTTGTCACTTTTCACTGTGTTTTCTTGGGAAAGTTATTCCCCATATAGATATTTGATTGATATGCAATATTCTATTTTAATTCAGCTGTCATACTTTTAAAAATATGCAATATTTTAAAACCTTGAGAATTTATTTGGTCTTCCTTGAGAACTATGAATCTCTGAGTTCTCTGTAAGGCCAAGGATATAATATATTTGTCTTTTAAGATCATGCCAATGAGACTTAACTTCTAGTTCTGCCAGAGCAAGAGTTCAAGTGAGTGACATACGGGAACCTCCTGTCCCTGAGGTGCAGCCCATCTCTCTGTGAACGTGGAACATGCCATCATGAGAAGTCACTTCTCACTCACTATGAATGTGGGAAATTGGGTAGGAGACGTGGGTTCCAAGACACAGGTGAGTTTTAGGTTGGTTTTAGGCAATGTGCACCAGCAGTGACAGCCACCTGCTGGCATCTCTCCCCAGCTCTCCTCATCTCTCCTCTGCAATAGTGGCAGATCCAATAGCAAGGAGCTGGGTTTCATTGACTTTCCTCTTTTGGATATTGTCATTTTCCTGTGAAAAAAACTTCTCTCTGTTGAGAATTGATTCAATCCTTGGTGACCTTCTAACTCAGAAGGTGTGTGAGAGTGCGGGAAGACAGGATGTGAGGACAGCTGACATTTCCTGGGAAGCAGAGTGAACAGTGACCCTCCTGCAGCCTATAATCCTATGCATGATTTTTCTTCCAGCATTTTTATATAAAGTATACTTTTAATTTTTTGACAAAAGACATCTTAGAAAAAATGTCATTTGGGAATCTTTAGAATGGAGAAGGAATTGTGAAGGAACCATCCTTCATTCTGAAGTGAGAACAAGGTTGCGGCTACCTTCACAGTGAAGTCTCAAGAAACCTAGAGCTGAGGTCTTCCCCGTCTTCTCTCCTGGATGCCTGCTTTCCCATGGTTTTTGGCCTGTAATCCTGTGAACCTTAAACAGAGCGGGGGTCAGAAAAATTCACCCCCATCATTCATAAGTTTCTGGATGTCTGGCAAGTCTCTCACAGATCTGGCACCCTCTGCCCCCTGAGTATCAGATATGAAAGTAAGGTGTGGTAATTCCCTGGAGTCAGATATGGAGGATTTTATAACTAAACCTTTTTAGGAACATGAATGACTCAAGGAGTTGGAAGAGTGTAGACAAATCAGACAAACCCTTGTTCCTATAAACATTTTAAAATTATACAATTGAGCACATTGTTCTAATGACAAAAACTTTCTTGAGTCTTCACACTGATATAAATCTGGTGAGGTTTTCCTGAGCAGAAAATCATCTACATTCTGATGTACACAGTATATAAGTGAGTCCCTCATTCAGCTGACACAAGAAATGAGGTCAGAAGGTAAAATTTACAAGTCACACTGATTCATAAAACACCTATAATTAGGATATGGAACAAGGCAACATCAACATCAGTATTACCAAGTGCTTCCCTGGTTTTAATCAATTTTCCACTAAGTCAAGTCTCATATTTATAAAAGCAGTCTGAGATTGATGGATATAGAGTTCTCAAAGTTATTTACCTTACAATGAAGCTTCCTCAAATCTGATGACCCAAACTGAAGATCAAGTACGTACTGTTCAGAGAAGAATCTTAAAACTAGCACATGTGATTTGTTTAACTTTTCTTCTCATCTAGTAAATGTGAGCAATGAGAGGCAGAACACATAGACCTTCCAAACTGAAGACTTGCCATGCTATGAAGTGAAGCAGAGCAGAGAGGAGAGAGGAAGGGGGAGACACTGCAGGTAGGGAGTGGTCTTGTAGTCAGAGTGAAGGTTCAGTAACTTGAGCATGGAGTTATGTCTTGTTGGCATAAGGGTATGGGGTGGTCTCATAGACCCTTTAAAACAGACAGGCATGGGCAAACAAATTGATGACCTAGAGGCAGAACAGCCTGAGTCTTAAATGCCCAATAGCCATCTTGCAGAAGAGGTTAATAGCAGCTACAGTATGTAGAATGCAAAACACAAAGAAACCAAGGGGTTTAAATAGGAGAGCTTGCATTATGCTCGTGGATGGGTGGTCCCATCTGGAAGGAACATGATATCAGAATACTCATCCTGTGGACGTCTTTGTCTCTAGACTACAATTACAAAGCCCACATAAATGTGACAAGCTTTTACACCCTACTTTGCTTTTAATTAAGAAAAATGTAACCTTTCAATTTTCATGGAGTTATGATTAAATTGCCCCCCCCATTTAATTTGGGTTGTGTGTCCCTGAAATTCAAACTAAATTACTTTTTCTCCTTGACTTTTTTTTTTGTAGCAATGCTTTGTAAGTTTTCTTTCCTTGATCACATTCCCAATCTATATGCATTCTTCTCTTCAAGGAAAATCCAAACTTCTGAAGGCAGTACTGCCTTGTCAAAGATACTTCATTTCATCGCTTAAGAATTCACTTCACAGGTTTCAAGATGGCAGCCTAGAGGGTGGCTGCATTTCATGTTGCTCCAGGACTCAGGATTCAAAAGAGGATATATTGAGAGACTTGGGACCAACTCAAAGCAGCCGGGTGAGTCTCTCCTGTTGGGGAGGCGTCCCGGACGGGGCGGTAGTTCAGGAATGCAGGGAACTTTGTGAAGTAGAGCTGCCGGCGAGACGCCCCTCCCCCGCTGGAGCAGTGAACTCAGACAACTGGGAGCGTTGTAGAGGAGGCCGCTCAGCACAGTGCTGGGACTCGGAGCAACCACTGTGGCTCCGGTGGCTGCCCAGGGGAGGAGCGGCAAGAAGAGCTGTGTGTGGACTCAGAACACCGGGACCTGCCCTGAGGAGGAGGAAGAGGAGCATGGCCGCTTGGATTCGGAGTGACTGCACCAGAGCTACAGGCGGTTGGCAGAGGAGAAACTGCGCGGCGAGCTGTTTGGACTCAGACCACTTCTGAACACCGAAGCCTGCCCAGAGGAGTAGGAGGAGAAGGAGGAGGAGCGCGGCGGGTCGTTTGGACTTGCAGTGACTGCATTAGAGCTCCAGGCGGCTGCTCAGAGGAGGAGGCGATTGGTGAGTTGTTTGGACTTAAAGCGACCGCTCCTGAACACAGAGGGGCTGACTGGAGGAGAAGCGGGGTGGGTCACTTGGTCTCGAGTGGCCACACCAGAGCTCCAGGCGGTTGCCCAGAGGACATGTGCAGTGGGTCACGTGGATTCAGAGCCACTCAGAGCGACTGCTCCTGAACACCCGGGGGGTTACATGGAGGAGGAGGAGGAGCAGGGAGGGTCATTTCAACTCGGAGTTATTGATTGCCCTGGGCAACAGGTGGTTGGTGGGAGGAGGAGGCACGCAGTGAGTTGCTTGGACTCCTAGTGACTGCATCAGAGTACTGGGCGGCTGTCTGGAGGAAGAGGCATGTGGCGGGTCTCTGGGACTGAGAGCGATTGTACGGGTCCCCAGGGGGCTGCTCAGAGGAGGGGCCGCATAGCCAGGCGATTAGGTGCAGAGCAGGGTCCCAGGATCTAGGAGGCTTCTTGGTGGAAGAGCTGCACAGAGACATGCTTAGGGGCGGAGCGAAGGTTCCAGGACTGTGGGCAGATTCTCTGAGGAGGGGCAGCCTAAGGAGATTCATCTGCGAAGGGTGAGGCTCCCAGGAACAGGAGGTGGGGCCAGGCCCCTGAGAACGTTGCAGAGGAAGGCAGCCCAGCCCAGGCGATAGCTGTAATTTGAGGGGAACCTCTAGGAGGGAACTGACCAGTGAGACCTCCCCACCAGGTGAGTCTTCCCTGCCTGGTGAGGTTTCCCCACTAGGACGGTAAAACCAGAGACACAGCCCAAACAGGCCTTGCCTCAGCCCGCAGCCTAGTTCCCCTTTGGATACCATAGGTCAACAAGTAGAGGCACCTCTGCCCACTAGCAGGGAATATTCCCGACCTGAAGGCCACTATCCCTAGACAGGCAGCTTCCTTGTGGAACACCGCATTATCAACTTCCTCCAAGACTTCAGCCTACTGAAGGCTAAGGGGGGATATATATAGAAATCTTCAGGGACATTGTAAGTCAATAGAGGAAATCTGCAATATCTCAGCGGTCCACTGATACCTGAACAATATGAGAAAACAAGGAAAGAAAATGCTGCAAACAAATATAGATGTTACATCAATAAAACACAATGACAGCATGGCAGAAGAAATGACAGAAAAGGAGTTCAGAATGTACATAATTAAAATGATCAAGGAAGCAAAAGATGAGATAAGAGAGCAAATGCACGCACTGAATGATGAGATGAAAGAGCAAATGCAAGCATTGAATGATCGCACCAATCGACAGTTAAAAGAGCAAATACAGGAAGCAAAAGATCATTTCAATAAAGAGTTAGAGATATTGAAAAAAAACCAAACAGAAATCCTTGACATGAAGGAAACAATAAACCGAATTAAGAACTCCATAGAAAGCATATCCAGTAGGATAGAACACCTGGAAGACCGAACCTCAGACATTGAAGACAAAATATTTAACTTTGAAAACAAAGTTGAACAAACAGAGAAGATGGTAAGAAATCATGTACAGAATCTACAAGAACTATGGGATATCATGAAAAGGCCAAATTTAAGAATTATTGGGATTGAGGAAGGCCTAGAGAAACAAGCCAAAGGAATGAACAACCTATTCAATGAAATAATATCAGAAAATTTCCCAAATCTGAAGAATGAAATGGAAAATCAAGTTCAAGAGGCATATAGGACTCCAAATACACAAAATTACAACAAACCCACACCAAGGCACATTATAATGAAAATGCCTAACATACAAAATAAAGACAGAATTTTAAAGGCTGTGAGAGAAAAGAACCAAATTACATTCAGGGGGAAACCAATACGGATATCAGCAGATTTTTCAATCTGGACCCTAAAAGCTAGAAGGGCCTGGAACAACATTTTTCAAGCCCTGAAAGATAATGGATACCAACCAAGGATCTTATACCCAGCAAAACTTACCTTCAAATTTGACGATGAAATAAAATCCTTCCATGATAAACAAAAGCTAAAAGAATTTACAAAAAGAAAGCCAGCATTGCAGAACATTCTCAGCAAAATATTCCATGAGGAAGAGATGAAAAACAGAGAAGCAAATCAGCAAAGGGAGGAATTATCCTAAAGGAATTGTCAAATAAAGGAGGAAACAAGTTGTGTCAAACAAATAAATAAATAAAATTTAAAAAATGAACCAAATGACCGGGAAACCAAGCCATATCTCAATAATAACCCTGAATGTTAATGGCCTGAATTCATCAATCAAAAGACATAGACTGGCAGATTGGATTAAAAAGAAAGATCCAACAATATGTTGCCTGCAAGAGGCTCACCTCATAGTAAAAGATACCCATAGACTAAAGGTGAAAGGATGGGGAAAAACATACCATGCACATGGACTCAGCAAAAAAGCTGGAGTATCCATCCTCATTTCAGACAATGTGGACTTCAAGCCAAAGGTAGTCAGAAGGGATAAAGAAGGTCATTTCATACTGCTTAAGGGAAGCATAAATCAGCAAGATATAACAATCATAAACATCTATGCCCCAAACAGTGGCTCATCCATGTATGTCAAACAAATCCTTCTCAATTTCAGAAACCAAAGGAACATAACACAATAATACTAGGTGATTTTAACACGCCTCTTCACCACTGGACAGATCTTCCAGACAAAAATTGAACACAGAAACCATAGATCTCAATAACTCAATCAATAATTTAGACTTAACAGACATTTATAGAATATACCATCC
The DNA here is from genome assembly GCF_902686455.1 of Sciurus vulgaris. Classification (NCBI taxonomy): domain Eukaryota; kingdom Metazoa; phylum Chordata; class Mammalia; order Rodentia; family Sciuridae; genus Sciurus; species Sciurus vulgaris. The sequence goes on from NC_136474.1 coordinate 34,865,889, forward strand.
AACCAAGAGCGAATACACTTTCTTCTCAGCAGCACATGGATCCTTCTCTAAAATAGACCATATATTATGCTACAAAGCTAATGTTAGAAAATACAAGAAGATAGAGACACTACCATGTATTCTATCAGATCATAATGGATTGAAGTTAGAAATAAATGAAAGAGTAAAACACAGAAACTATTCCAACAGCTGGAGATTAAACAATATGCTATTATATGATGAATGGATAACAGAAGATATTAGGAAGGAAATTAAAGAATTCTTAGAGGTAAGTGAGAACAAAGAAACATCATATCAAAATCTCTGGGACACTATGAAAGCAGTACTTAGAGGGAAATTTATTTCATGGAGCGCATTTAATAAAAGAAGTAAAACTCAACAAATAAACGACCTAACAGTACAGTTCAAAGCCCTAGAAAAAGAAGAACAGACCAGCACCAAAAGTAGTAGAAGACAGGAAATAGTTAAACTCAGAACTGAAATCAATGAAATTGAAACAAAAGAAACAATACAAAAAATTGACAAAATAAATAGTTGGTTCTTCGAAAAAATAAACAAAATTGGTAAACCTTTAGCCACACTAACAAAGAGAAGACGAGAGAAAACCCAAATCACTAAAATTCGGAATGAACAAGGAAATATCACAACAGACAGGACTGAAATACAAAACATAATTAGAAGCTATTTCGAAAATCTATACTCCAACAAAATAGAAAATGTCGAAGACATCAACAGGTTTCTAGAGACATATGAATTGCCTGAACTGGACGAGGAGGACATACACAATTTAAATAGACCAATTTCAAGTACTGAAATAGAAGAAGTCATCAAAAGCCTACCAACAAAGAAAAGTCCGGGACCAGATGGGTTCTCAGCCGAGTTCTACAAAACCTTTAAAGAAGAGCTCATTCCAATACTTCTCAAAGTATTCCATAAAATAGAAGAGGAAGGAACCCTCCCAAACTCATTCTATGAAGCCAATATCACACGGATACCTAAACTAGACAGAGACTCATCAAGGAAAGAAAATTTCAGACCAATATCCTTAATGAACATTGACGCAAAAATTCTCAACAAAATTTTAGCAAATCGCATGCAAAAACATATTAAAAAGATAGTGCACTATGATCAAGTGGGTTTCATCCCAGGGATGCAAGGTTGGTTCAACATCAGGAAATCAATAAATGTCATTCACCATATCAATAGACTTAAAGTCAAGAATCACATGATTATTTCAATAGATGCAGAAAAAGCATTTGATAAAATACAGCACCCCTTCATGCTCAAAACACTAGAAAACATAGGGATAGTGGGAACATTCCTTAACATGGTAAAGGCCATTTATGCTAAGCCCATGGCTAATATCATTCTAAATGGTGAAAAACTGAAAGCATTCCCCCTAAAAACTGGAACAAGGCAGGGATGCCCTCTTTCACCACTTCTATTCAACATCATTCTTGAGACTCTGGCCAGAGCAATGAGACAAACCAAAGAAATTAAAGGGATACGAATTGGAAAAGAAGAACTCAAACTATCCCTGTTCGCTGATGACATGATTATATATTTAGAGGAACCTGGAAATTCCACCAGAAAACTCTTAAAACTCATAAGTGAATTCAGTAAAGTAGCAGGTTACAAGATCAATGCCCATAAATCCAACGCATTTTTATACATAAGTGATGAATCTTCAGAAAGAGAAATTAGGAAAACTACCCCATTCACAATAGCCTCGAAAAAAATAAAATACTTGGGAATCAATCTCACAAAAGAGGTGAAAGACCTCTACAATGAGAACTATACAACACTAAAGAAAGAAATTAACGAACACCTTAGAAGATGGAAAGATCTTCCATCTTCTTGGATAGGAAGAATTAATATTGTCAAAATGGCCATACTACCTAAAGTGCTATACAAATTCAATGCAATTCCAATTAAAATCCCAATGACATACCTTACAGAAATAGAGCAAGCAATTATGAAATTCATCTGGAAGAATAAGAAACCACGAATAGCTAAAGCAATCCTTAGCAGGAAGAGTGAAACAGGGGGTATTGCAATACCAGATCTTCAACTCTACTACAAAGCAATAGTAACAAAAACGGCATGGTATTGGTACCAAAATAGAAATGTAGATCAATGGTACAGAATAGAGGACATGGACACAAACCCAAATAAATACAATTTTCTCATACTAGACAAAGGGGCCAAAAATATACAATGGAGAAATGATAGCCTCTTCAACAAATGGTGCTGGGATAATTGGAAATTCATATGCAACAGAATGAAACTAAACCCATATCTCTCACCATGCACGAAACTAAACTCAAAATGGATTATGGACCTCGGAATCAGACCAGAGACCCTGCAGATTATAGAAGAAAAAGTAGGTCCAAATCTTCAACATGTCTGCTTAGGACCAGATTTCCTTAACAGGACTCCCATAGCACAAGAAATAAAAGCAAGAATCAATAACTGGGATAGATTCAAACTAAAAAGCTTTCTCTCAGCAAGGGAAACTATCAGCAATGCGAAGAAAGAGCCTATAGAGTGGAAGAATATCTTTGCCAATCACACTTCAGATAGATCACTAATCTCCAGAATCTATAAAGAACTCAAAAAACTCTTCTCCAAGAATTCAAATAATCCAGTCGACAAATGGGCTAAGGAAATTAATAGACACTTCACAGAAGAAGATCTACAAGCAATCAACAAACACATGGAAAAATGTTCAACATCTCTAGTAATAAGAGAAATGCAAATCAAAACCACCCTAAGATACCATCTCACCCCAATTAGAATGGCGATTATCAAGAATACAATCAACAACAGGTGTTGGTGAGGATGTGGGGAAAAAGGTACACTCATACATTGCTGGTGGGGCTGCAAATTAGTGCAGCCACTCTGGAAAGCAGTGTGGAGATTCCTTAGAAAACTTGGAATGGACCCTCCATTTGACCCAGCTATCCCACACCTTGGCCTATACCCAAAGAACTTAAAATCAGCATACTACAGAGATACAGCCACATCAATGTTCATAGCTGCTCAATTCACAATAGCCAGACTGTGGAACCAACCTAGATGCCCTTCAATTGATGAATGGATAAAGAAACTGTGGTATATATATACAATGGAATATTACTCAGCCATAAAGAATGATAAAATTATGGCATTTGCAGGCAAATGGATGAAATTGGAGAATATCATGCTAAGTGAGATAAGCCAATCTCAAAAAGCCAAAGGACGAATGATATTGCTAATAAGTGGATGATGACACATAATGGGGGGAGGGAAGCGTTAGTGTTAGGGTTAGAGTTAGGGTTAGGGAGGGGGGCAAGTATGGAGGAAGGAAGCAGTGTATAGAGGGAAAAGAGGGGTGGGAGGGGTGGGGGGAAGGGAAAAATAACAGAATGAATCAAACAACATTACTCTATGTAAATTTATGATTACACAAATGGTATGCCTTTATGCCATGTACAGAGAAGCAACATGTATTCCATTTGTTTACAATGAAAAAAAAAGAATTCACTTCACATGTGATCTGCATTTCCTGTAATTAGGAGGCCATCAGCATTGCAAAACACTTACTTGGGATGGTATCTGCAATGTCCGTGTTAAGATGCATGATTTTCTGCAGCTTTTCCAGGCAGGATTGCATGGTGGGGTAAAAGTGAGGGATTTGGAGTCCATTGCCTGGGTGTGAGTCTCAGCTCTGCACTTCTGTGAACTTGAGAATGTATCTAACCTCTCTTTGCTTCATTTTAGCAGATGTTAAAAATTTGAACTTCTCTGAATTGTTATGAGGATGATCTGAGAATATATATCTAGCCCTTAGCATGGTTTTTGGCACATCCATGTAAATGTCAAATGGTATTGGTGTTAGTCACAAATCATGAATGTATGTTTGGTTGTTAATCACAATGTTATTGGTGAAAGAATGTGAACAGGTGGAGTAGTGATTTGCAATATGTGTACTTGTCCTGGGTCCTCATCACAGGTACAGATAGCACCCTCAGAAGAGGCCAAGGGCTGAGCATTTGTGACAAATGGCACTGAGAAATGTCAGGGCTGTCGGGAGGTTGTGCTGTAGGGAGCAGGTTGCCAGGTGAGCTAATCCAAACCCAGCCTTTTGGAAGATGGAATAAGGTACTTGACTCGCTCTGAGTGAATCTGAATTGCTGTGGGACCCCAACACACAGAGCAAGGATTAAGAGCACAGAGCTAGGCTCAGATCTGCAACTCAGTGGAGTGACAGAGACTTTAAGAAGCTGTGTGTGCTCAAGGCACTGGTCCTTAGGCCAACAAACAACTGATGGGTGACTGGAAGCAGGATGAGACTGGGCATCTTGGCCTTCTAGTCGAATATGTCTCCTCTATCCCTTTAGCTTGCTCTGCAGAGTTATTAATTATCTAAGGAGAACTCATCAGAAACCTGTAATGCCAGGTTTATTAGTCCTACTTTCCTGACCTATCTCATTCTCCTTCAAGACTGAGGCAAGATCTGCTGGAACATCCTAGTGGCAGCAATGAGAGGATCAGACCCCTGGGGCGGTGCCTGGAAGTTCTGAGCCCTGTCCTGTTCCTGAGCAGCAAGCAGAAATCATTACATCCCTTCTCTGGAGCACCTCTCAGAACAGGAACTGGGATAATTATCCACCAGGCCACTATCCCAGTAGCCACAATTCCACCCATGTTCAAATCAAATGGGCAGCAACTGAACCCAAGCAGCTGCCTCGGGCCTCACTTCCCTTTCCTGTGGGCACTGCCCTCCCTGGCAGGAAACACCACCACCCAGGAGGTGGAGCAGGGCCTTCTGAGCCATTCTTGTTCCAGATGGCTGCCTAGCCTAGCATTGTAAATAAAGCTGATTGTGATCTGTAAACTAAGGTTTGCTACAAGTTTGTTTCTTAGCAAAACCATGTTTATTTCTCTGGACAGTGCACACTCCGGCACTCAGTGCAAAGGCTAACTTCACCACGGAGCACTACTTGTGGTGATCCTTCTCCCCCAGGAGCCACAGTTTGGCCTTGTACAGAGTAATGTCCTTGTAGACCCTGAAGTGGTTCAGCCTGTGGTCCTGGCACTCCAGGTTGACCTGAGAGGAGGAGGCAGGGGCACTAGAGGCTGGGCAGGACGGGAAAGACCTGGGACTCAATCAGGCCTCTCAGACGAGTGGCCACAAGGCTCTCCTGCTTAATGCTGCTTGTGAAACTGTGATGCCAGCACTTAGAGGGTCATGAGAGCAAGGTGCATCACCTTCATGGAGCTGGGACTCTGCCCTGCCTGCTGCCCACGTGGAAGACATGACTTTGGGTTCTCCCCATGAGAAGTCCTAGGTCATGGGCACCTTTGCCCATGACCCCCATTTTTTTCCCTCTCATTTCCTGGTAACTGCTTTTTGTCCATCCCAGCTTCCTTCAGGGAAAATGGAAACTAAGAAGTGGCCCCTCAACCCCACCCCATGAGCCCAAGGAAGCCAGATTGCAGCACATCTCTGGCTAGTGCACTGGGCTAAGGCTACATATGGAAAGCTGACTTCCTGGCTTTTGTTCTGTAAATTATACAATCCTGCAGGGCTAATGGAGGAGACATAGCTGCTTTCACGATTATAGTCAATTTGCAATTAAGTTCATTTCTCTTTCTATATCATCTTCTCTTCCTTCTGATGCAGGCAGGCAACCAAGTCCAGCTGCCAGAAGTCAGCAGGGCCTCTGTGCTGGGGTGCTAGGGACATCTGGGGGGCGGTGCCATGTCTGTCCCAGAACAGCATCCACACATACTAGGTGTTCACCACGATTGCTGAATGAAACGGTGAGTGTGGTGACACAGTCACAGGGAGCCAAGGGACAGTGAGCACTTCACCTCATTCACCTTATAGAAGCTGCACTAAGAGTAACTCACATACCTTTTCATTCCATCCTCAGAACTGCCAGAGTGAGTGTGTGTGTGGATAAATACCCCATGTGAGGATATAATTTCAGTAAATGTTACCTGTGGACATGAGGCTGAGAGGTTCCCACTGAGACTTGCTTCCCAGGGGTCCCTGTGCTGAGGTTGCATGCTCTGTCTGAACAGTGAGGTCCTTCCAAGGACAGGGGTCCCCACATTGGGGCCTATGGAGCACGTCATTCATGTCCTCTGCCCCAAGCACATCACTCTGAAACCCCAGTTCATTTACCTTTGACATTCCCACAACACCTGGACCTAATTAGGAGGACTTGCTTCCTACTTTGCTACCTGTACCTCTTGACGACACTGTCCTAGTGTGTGATGGACAGATGCTGAGTGCTAGCAGACCTCAGACACAGCATTCTATCCTTGAGACCTGGAAGGGACTGAGCAGGGCAGGCCTGTCTGGGCCCCACACTCCTCCTTTGTGTTGCATGTGCTGATTGCAGGAGACACCCTAAGGTGCAGGGAGCAATCTTCCCACAGCTCACTGCACCAGGGGCCGGCTGTCAACTAGGGAGGAGGGGTTGGTGGAGAAGCCTGAGCTCAGTGGTGCTTGGCTAAGTCACCCACCCTCCCCTGGGTTGGCTGTCCTCACTGGGTTCCCTTTCCTCACACCTCCCTCTCAGTGCACAATGTTAAAAGCCTAAATACCCTTTAGTGTATGAAAAATGAAACCAAAATATAAACAGAAACAAGACCTAAAAACCCTGCAAAATGTAATTACTTCAAAAGCAAAATTATTCAAAGCCACTCATAGCTAAGTGGGGTGGTGCTTACCTATAATTCCAGTGGTTTGGGAGGCTGAGGCAGGAGGATCATTAAGTTCAAAGCCAGCCTCAGCAACATGGCAAGGCCCTGTCTCAAAATGGAAAATAAAAAGGGCGAGGGATGTGGCTGAGTGCCCCTGAATTCAACCTGTGGTAAACACACATACACACGTGCACACACACACACACACACACACACACACACACACATACACACACACACACACAAAAGAAAAAAAAAGAAAGAAAACGTTCAATGTTCTATCCTGTGTGATTATATAACCACCCTTTCCCTATTGAAGTACCTGGGACTTCAGATTTTTAACTGTGGTAAGATACACATGGAAGGAAATTTCCCATCTTGGCCCTTCCTTAGCACACAGTTGAGTGATGCTGTGTTAACACCCTGTGAAGCACATATCCAGAGCTGCTTCAAACCCCTGTGCTGCTCTCCCTGACCCCTCCTCCAGTCCCTGGCCACCAGCTCTCCACTTCCTGTTTCTGGATTCACCCCACTGGATGCCTTATATAAAAGAGTTCACTTTAAAAGAGACCAAAGTGGTCTTGCCCAGAGAGAAGTCCCCTGACCCAGTGAGCACCTCTCCCTGACTCTAAAGCCTGAATTCTCCCCACTGCAGACCTTTTTCCTTGGTCCACTCATGCATTTGTGACACTTGGTGTCCCAGGAGTGTTTAGGTCAGGGACACACAGTTTGAACACATTGGTTGTGTGGATGCTTCTGCAGGTTTCTGGGTGCAGCCAGCTGTTCCAGGGCTCCTTGCCTCAGTGCCTGCTGCTCCTGCAGGCTCCTGCAGCTGGCTGATCAGCAAGACAGGGGAGTAACTGACTCTCTGGAAATGCTGAAGCTATTTCTGCCAAATTACTAAGATATAATGAAGGGAAAGCACAGACAGTAGTAGGACAAACAGGATCTGGTTGTGGAACCAGGGGTCTTGGAACTGACCTCAAAAATGCTTCAGGTTGAGTATCGGGGCACCATCCCCCTGTGTTCCCTGTGTCCACCTGCTCAGGCTCCTGGGAAGACAGTCCCAGGGACTGTGACCTGCACCCATAGTAAGGAGACGGTCTCCTCTGGGTGAGGTTTGTCCACCAGGCTGCCTGGCTGGGGAGGCTGGATTGTAGGTGGGACTGGAGAATGGGGAACTAGAAAGGAGGACTAGGAGGAGGAAAGGGGGTGAAGGGAGGAGTGACAGGAAAGGAGACCCAGATGAACAGGGCGGTGGTGAGTGGGTGGTCTGGGAGTAGGAGGGGAAAAGCTGGGCAGGGAGCCCGTCAAGGCAGGGTGTTGGGGTGGGATCTTATTAGGGAGAGCAGGGAAAGTAGTGGGGCAGAAAGGGTGGGCTTGCCCTGGGAAGCAGGTGGAGGGCTGGCAGCCTGGCAGGTCAGGGGAGGGAGATGGGTGATAGCAGGGGAGGACAGAGGCACAGGAGGAGGGCACCAGGGCTGGGGTATAACAATTCAGGGAAGCTTCCTGGTCATGTCATTCCAATACAGAAGGCACTTCTAGATATTCACTGGCAAACCAGTGACTGAGCCTGTGACCTAAGGCCTCCCACAATTCTCTCCTCAGATTCCATGATGGAAGGCCCATTACGATGTGTGCATGCCTCACCCTGTAGGTCCCCTGAGTACACCCCACAACCAGGGGACTGGACCCATGTCTAGGTTTAAGAGTGGTCACAGAAAATGGCAGAGAAAAGTGCTATAATAGCAGTCCATGTCCTTGGGGTGACATGCAGTTTGCCTCAGCAGGCAGAGACTTATCAGAGGGCTAGGGGACAGCTCCGTGCCTGGGGTCTAGGCATGCAGTTCAGAAGTGGGAAGGGAAAGTAGAATCAGTGTCCCAGTAAATTAACTCACTACATTTCCCAGAGTCCTTTCTCATCATTTAAATCACTGCCCAAATAGAGGTAGTGAGAGGAGAGAAGAGGTGTCAATTCTGCAATGGAGACTAAGGATCTTTCCCTACTTCTGTGTTACATTTTGACTGTTGACTGCTTACACAAATTAGGTTGAATTTGTATGACCAAAACTAACCAAGTGCAGGAGATGCCTTAAGAGAAAGAACAGATACTTCAGAGGCACTCTACCTGTTCAGCAAGTGTAAAAGGACTGAGGGAGACCTTTGGGAGTTTTGAACCAAGAGGCAGGCATGGACAGCTCCAGGGAGGTGGAGAATGGAGTTTGCTTTTCAGTCTTTACCCAAGTCTAATGCTTCACAGCTTATGTAGAACATCAGACTTCATTCCCTGAGATTTGACAGCAGTCCAGTGAGGTGACCTGGGGAAGGGCTGTGCCTTCCTGTTTTTCTCCTGAGGGTATTGACTTTGACAGATAATGATTGACTTGCAGAATTGCAGCTCAGTTGAGTGATGGCCCTTGAAGGGTGGATGTGTTCAGTACCCTGAGGACAAGGCTCCTGAGTAACTGAGGCCTCCAGATCACATCCTGACCCCTGGCCCTAGGACCCCCTCATGCCCTTTCTCAAATCCTCCTGCCCAAACTTCATGGGAAGACATGCTGTGGAGGAGGTAAGGGCAAGCAGGTCCCAAATCACAAATCCTTCCTTTGGCTCTGACTTCAATCAAACACCAAACCTGATACAGTTTCCTACCAAGGAAGTGCTCAGAGGATCTTTGAAAAGGGAAAGCCTGCGACCTTCCATTCCCACCATCTTCACACTGTCAGTGGTCTCTCAGTGTGTTTGGGAGACCAGGTGACCACACTTGGGGACCTGGGTCCCCTTGTCTCCCAAGTGGCTCAGAGCTCAGGACATTCCAAACCAACTGTCACAGGATTTGTCCTGTAGAGAAGGAACTTCCCTTCACTGATGCATCCTGCACAGGGCCTATGTGAGTTGACCAGAGATGTGTCCATTGAAGTGGTGCTTGGTTGTCTGAGGAGCTAAGTCTGTGGCTCTGTGGTCTTGGGGTCTGCTTGGCTCGGCATCAGGACTAGCCTGGTGAGAAGGGGTGATGCTGCAGTAGCACTGAGCCTCTTCCTTCCCTGCCACAAACTCTTCATCTAGCACTGTGAGGGTCATGGAGAGTCTTACCTCCTCTTAGATAGACCCCTCCTTAGCCAAAAACTTGAAATTGCTGAAAATGAGAAATAATGAACTCTTGTTCTATTCTCAGTCTTGTGTGTGAAGTTGTTGAGTGAGTCAGTTTCCTCTGCGTGCACTTGCCAACCAGCACAAAGGGAGTGAGTCATAAGGAGAGACACTCTTGAACACGGAGGCTCTCTGCAACACCTTTGAGGGTGTGTTGCAACCAATGTGACAGACCCCAGGCTAGTAGTCAAGTGAACAGTTCAGTCTTCTTAGTCTTAGCCTTAGTCTTAGTAGTCTTAGGAGTCCTGTCTGTAGTGTGTAGCTAATATGGCTCACATCTAAATGTCCAGAATACAAGAAGCATCTCCCCAGTTCTTACTGGGATTTGGTGATTTGTGGTGTGCTGGAGAGGCCGAACTATGTCAGACTTCCACCAGCTGAAAATTCTTCCTAAGTGGTGTCTCCCAGCCTCAGAGTATGTGATCTGACCAGAAGCACATGGGTTTCAAATGTCTTTTCACACTAGTACTTTGCAATGTCCACAGACCTATGTGCATGAGCTGCCTTGGGTTACGAGACCTCTGAAACTCTCAGATGGGGTAGTGTTTGGGCCATCTCTAGCCTGGGACATTCCAAGCAGATCTGGCAATGCTGAATTCCCCTGACATATTGACTGAATGTCAACTCCAGGTTCTAGTTTAGAGCATCTACTCTGGACTTCGGGCACAGGCACACATCTGGCTCTTTCACTCAACAGCTTGCCTCAGCCTGCATCACTCTTCTCTGTCACGGTCTATCCAGTCGTGGAGTGGGCACAGCAGATAAAAAAGCCTACCACATACTGCTGGGATGATGCTGGCCCCAGTCCATGCAGGGAGGGAATGTGTTCTGATTTTTATTGTGGAAGTTGCTACTGAGAATTGTGCTAGGTACCTGGAGGATTACCACACACACCCACTGAGGCACACTGGCTCCCAGCACCTATGTATAACACCGCGCTGACTCTGGGGACATGGGGCACGTGACCAGGCTTGTGACTTGGCAGGCGTGTTTCTGTAGTGAGCTCCATATCCTGGTTCCCACAGCTGACTGGCCTCATGGTGGTCCTCCAGATGACAGCAGGCAGTAACTCCCCAGGACTTACATGGAGTGAGACTTCAGACAGCCTTTGGTTCCAGAATACAGTTTTCTGATTTTCTTGAGGGCATCTGCAGTTAGAGGGAGGAAAATGCTCTGAGGTCCAGACCACCCTCAGAACTATCTGCACCAGCCTTTGGTACTCTTAAACACTCCAGGCAGCCTTGATGGGAAAAAGCAGGGTTTCAAAGAAGAGGGACTATAATAAAATACCTGAGTCTGAATCTGGATGCTTTGCAGAGAAAAATGTTAATTTAAGTCTTTTTTTTTTTTGTCTCGAAACCCAGTATCAGGCAGCCTCATCTGTTTGCCCTCTGGCAACAGATGGTCTCACCACATGGAAGAGAATCAGAAAGGGAGCCATCCACACACAGAGAGGTGCATACTGTGGCAAGGGGGCCTCACTGTACACCAAACCTCTCCTGTGGGAAGCACCTGGCTCTGTAAGCCCATTATCTACCCACTTGCAGGGTGGCGCCCTGTGTCGTAAGGAGCCAGCAGTGGGCCCCAGGTCTTGCAAGGCCCTCCACCTCAGCACTGCCATGCTAGGGACCAAGGCTCCATCCCATGAGTCTTTGGGGGACATGTTCAACCACATCAGTGGAGGACACTGACATTTAGAGAAAATGAGTGATGTGCCAGAGTTCCACTCCTAGGATCAGGAAAGTAGTCGCTTCCCTGGCACCAGATACCCCTGAAAACCTGTGCACCCTGATTTATACCCTGGACCACTGAAGCAGGAGCTCCCCTCACTCCCTCAAACAGCCTAAGCAATGCTTGTGCAGAGAGAGCAGCTTTCCTGTAAGAGGTGGCAGGATCATGAGAAGGGCTCAGACCATGACCAACCTTCCTTTTCTCTGACCCCCCACATGGGAAGCAGTTTACCTCAAGTCCTTCTGAAGGACTAAGGTAGGTTTAAACTTGGGATCATCTCTCTCCAGCAAGTTCACAACATCAGCTGTTCCCTATGACCAGCTGAGCACCATGGTCACCACTGCCTCCCTGGCTGTCCAACTCTCAGAATGCAGGGCATTCCAGGTCAGCTCTGCCAAGAACAGCCTCGCTTCTCTGGTCAAGCCCTCGTGATCAGTTACTGCTGATTAACTGAAGAGGGGCGACCAGGCTGCTGTTTTGGTGGTGAACAATTAAGTCTGTAAATACTCTGTCCCAGTATTGATGGAGCAGCTGTGCAGCCTACCGGAGCACTGCTGGAATGACCCTGGGTACCCAGCATTGAGCACCCACCTTGCTCTCTGCTTCCTCATCAGAGGCCTTTATGCCTATCTCTCCTGAGACCCTTGGTGGCAGGAAGTGAAGTCCTATGTCTTCTGGTGGCCCCCCAATAGCTGCCTCCTAGGACCCACCTTGGGACTCTCCCCGATGTCACACAGACCTCCTTCCCTCTGTCAGCAAATGTCCACTCCACTTGCCCCGATGGCACTGCTGTCCTTCCCCACCATCCTCGGCACACCCCAAGGGCTCCTGTCCTCATTCGTCTCATGGACTTCCCATCATGCAACCCCTGTTTTGTTTTTTAAAAATCTCTGAGTCAAGTTGACTAATATGTGCACTGCATCTGTCAACAACTTTCAGAAAAATTTGGCTTTTCCTGCCCGTTTCCTATAGAGATTTCTGTGAGAATTGGGATCCTCCTGATCAAATGAAGCAGTGAGTGTTCTCTCTGGGAGTGTCTGTAGACAAGCAGGCAGCTTTTCTATTCAAAATATCTGACAGAACCCAGAGTGTCCACAGACATTGTGCATTATTGTGTTATGGAACATTGTCTGCATTATTTGTTCTTGTTTGGTAGTTGCTTTACATACTGCATAGAGGATATATTCTACAGTTCTTAGTCTTATAATAAGTATAAAAATATGTGTAGTTGTGTCTGTGTATGTGTGTGTGTGTATGTACTTGGTGGTAGACCAGAGGGCTGTACCTTAGCTGATGGTGCAATATTTAATTATATAGACCAAAATATTGTTTCAATTTTTATAACAATTACAGATATTTGGTTGATGTGTTACTTATTTAAACCAGTTTAATTTCTTGAGTTGCCCAAACATGCATTTTAAATGTAGTAACCAGAGATCTTCATTCAGAAAGACAAAATGAAACAGAAAAAATAAAGATACACTGAACTGTATTTAAATTATTATATTAAGGAATATTATATTAAGTAAAAACATTAAATTATATACATATAAAATGTTTATGCATGGAATCAAGCCTAAAATTAAATTGTGTGGTTTTTACACAACTATTTGGATATATTACAAACCATGGAACTGAACATCCTTTGTGGATGAATTTTGTGGTTAATAAACTGTTAAAATACGAATGACTTGATATCTTAGTATTAAGTAAGGAATGGCTTTGTTGAAAATATAAATTGATTTCTGCAGGAACAAATTTTAACTAGTTCAATAGTTGATATATAAATTAGGGCCTTTTTGATTCCCTCTTACACACACACACACACACACACACACACACACAAATCCCTAATGGTATTATTGACTAAATGCCAAAATTTCATTGAAATATCATTCAGTCTTGAAAATTTTCAGCTAGCGGAGCGTGCTGGGATTTGACACTAGGTTGAAGGCAGCAGTGGCCATGCTTCCCCAGGATTGCGGGGTCTGGATGGAGAAGCGGTTGGCTGGTGACCCGGGCTGCTGATCTCTCACCGCTTCTGTCCGTGAGGCACTGCCGCAGGGCCATGGTGGCCTCGCCTCACGCTTGGCGCATGGTCCGTGAGGGGACCCTGCGAGCGGCCATCTGGGTGCTGGGGTGCCCCCGGGTAGGGGTTGGTACCGCTGGCGCCCTGCTGCCTGACCTGCCAGGCCGAGGGCTGGTTGCTGCGCCTGGTCGCGCTTGCCCTGCCACTGTCCAGAGCTGGTCCAGGGACCCATTGCGCCTGGGCGGGCAAGGCGGCCCCCTGGGTCTGGGGCAGGAGGAGACGCAGCTCCGGGGGTCCAAGGCGGAGAGTGGGTCCCAGCGAGCGCAGCCTGTACATATGAAAATCCATGACAATCCCAAATATGTTGTCAATGACAAGAATTGTCTTGGACCCAGTTTTGGGATATTTGATTATAGAAGATTTTAATGTTGTACTAGGAGTTTTTGCTTTAGCTGGGCTAATCGATTTGTTCCACTTACTTATATGATAATTTCAAGAAATGTAATGTTGATTGCTGCTGTTTTTTATGTCAGACACTGAACCCTTCCAACACTGCGAACACTAGCTAAGTACTTCAATCCTTGTTATGCTTCTGCTAGGTGAAAACAACTTTCGTCAGCAAGGTAAACTCGGCAGTTCAGTTAATCTTGTCAGCTTCTTTGGCAGCTCCGATTTTCAATTATGTTGATAGCATTTATCTTCAGATGCTTTGGTATTTTACAGCTTTCAACACAACTGCATCAGCTTGGTTATTATCATTATCGTCGGGGAAAACTGTTCAGGTGATAAAAGGCAGATGAGAGTCACCCATCACCATTAGAAAGGAAGCAATATACATAATTGGTGATAATACCAGTGAAAATCTACAGGAGTTTTCCTATTTTGGTGTTCAGCTTCTAAAAGGATTTGTCAGAACAAACCAGGTCATCAAAATTGAAGTAATATGCATTGAAAATAAGCTTGATCATGGGCATATGCATGTATTTTTAAATAAAAATAAAACTAGAATTTAGAATTCTTAATCTTAGGTTTCTTGATTATAAGAGATGTATTACTCCAAGTATTGTCAGTCCTTTTTTATGTTTTTTAAAAATATAGTTCAGAGCATGGAAACTGAAGTGCTGACACCTGTCTCTAAAACCTAGATTGCTTACAAAGCCATAGTGAGCTCCCAAGAATTAAATATATATCTTATACGACTTGGCTATTTGTTTTTATGTTTGATTTTTAAATCTATATAGACATTAACAGTTCATGTGGTTAATATTTGATCATTTAGGACAGTGAGAATAAAGTTAGCTTAGCTGTGAATGAAGCAAAGTTGTGAAGAGATGTAAATATGGTAAGTTTTGAAAATAAATCAGATCAAACAAAATAGGAGGTGTTGAAGCTCATGTTCAGTAGTCTTCCAGCCTCTCAGGCACCTAATAGTTAATATATCAGGATAACAAGTAACAAAGACTGTTGAAATATGAGAAGTAGTCCATTAGCCCTTTCATCTAAAAGCAGTGAGTTACATCATGCCTTCCAACTGTGTTTCTAACACAATATTTGTATGATATTGGAACCTGTACTCATATATTATGTAAATAATAGGAAACTATGGTTTTCAAATAGTTTTTGAACTTTGGGAAATCTTCTTTTGTTAAGATGTTAAAAGAATAAAAGCTGGGAAAAAACTACCTTTGAAAATAAAACAAAAAAAAAATTCAGCAAGTTGATAAAATTTCAATAAATTGATAAAAGGGGCATTTGCTTGTCTTCCTTCCTTCCTTTCTTCTTGGAGGTAAGTAGTCTAGAAAGCTTGGTGTATGTAGGGGAAATAATCTTCATGCCTGGAGTGGAGAATAGTTTGTAGAATGCTGAGAAATAAGGTTGAGGAAGAAGCTGGGACTGGAGGATGAATCACAACCAACAAAGACCAGATTAGATTAGTGTTGGGAGAAATCCTAGTTCTTTGCTCACAGCAGTTAATGTCTCAAGTGTATAAATCTGCAGAGAGAAGCGTTCCACTCAGACCACCTAGGAATGTAAACAACTGCCCCAAGTTGACCTAGGGTTACCAAGGGAACCTGAGTAGAAGCCTGGTGGTCTAATCCCCCGTGGCACATTGTAATTGGGCAAGAAACTTATAAAATGTATACCTGTTCCCTCAATAAACGAGTTTGTAGGCTGCTCACTACAAACCTGCTTCCACCCAACTCCTGGAGTGTGGGGGTCTTGACTCCACAGACCTTACCTATGCCTCAGCTAGCCTGGCATCCCTACATTTGTAAATACTTTTAAAAGCTGGATGTTGTTAAGGATTATGACAAACAGTAGTGAATCATGTATCTTCTGCAAAGAACCAGGGTTATGAGAAGAAAATTCCACCCTCATGACCTAACCATGTTCCAAAGTCCTCACCTCCTAACATTATCACCTTGGGGATGAAGGAAACATTAGAAGTTGGAGGGAATATAATGCTTAGAAAAAATGATAGCATTTACTTTGGACATTATTTTCCATCTCAATTTTAAAGGACTGTGCCATTGTTTTTGTAACATCTGTTGTTGCTAATTTTTTAACATCCTTTATGTTACCTGTTATTTATTTGAGGGATTTAAAAATCTATTCTTGAATTTGTGGTGCAGCTCAGTGGTGGCATATTTACTGATATGCAGTCCCTGGATTTATTCCCAGCACTCAAAAACAAAACCAATGCCTGTTCTTTGTTTTCTGAAAGTTCATGCTCATGTGCCTTCCCAGAGCCTTTTTTCACTTATTGGCTTGAACACTGAATGAGTCCTTTCCAACTGGAAACTTTCAGTCCTGTTAAATCTTAAATTTTCTTATCATTTTCTCCCCTATATTTTCTCTACTCTAAATTTCTTAAATGTGTATTATTTTCTTATTGGACACTCTGGAATAATCATTGAATTTTCTTATTATTTTTCTCCTACATCTTTTGTCATTGTTGTACATTTTGGGATATCATCACTTTATTGTCTAACTCTTCCATTCAACTATTTAATTTCTGTTCTCAGTTTTAATGTCTATTAGTGAAAGATAAATGTAGCGTGTTCTTGTCTCATGAAACACCGAAGATATGATTTTAAAAAACTTGTATTCTAGTTCCTGTCTTTTCTGAGTCACTAAATTTATTTGTCTGGTTTCTGTCTTTCAGGTTAAGGCAGACTTCCTCAAGTGTCTGGGGGTCCTTGGCTACCTTTGTTAAGGGTGAGTCTCTAAAAAGGTTTTTGGGAGCTCTGTGCATGCAAGTGTGTGTCATGTAGTGAAGAGGGGCTTCACTTTGCTGTGAGTTAGGCTGGTCACATCACTTCTTCAGCTGACTCTCTCATGGGCCTCCCAGCAATGCAGGTGAAGAGTTCCAGACCTTGAAGCTGGTGGGCCAGGGGCCAGTCCAATTAGGTCCACTTTGAAGTGATCAACACCCAAAGCAGCTGACCATTTCTGTACTCTCCTAACCTGCCTTCCCCTAGCTTGCTGGTTAAAAACATAGTTAATCAAAGGCCCCTGGGTTGAATCCCTGGCACCAAAACAAAACAAAACCTGTCAACAAAGTCAACAGGCAACACAAATAACAGGGAAAATATTTGCAAATCATATATGTGATCAAGGGGTTAATATCCAGAAAATATATAGAACTCCTAAATATCAAATAGTTTTCCTTCCCTGGAAAAACAAGTGGCAGTGAAATAGGTGAGCTGGGTTGAGGAGGCAGCAACACTAGAGATTTGAGCCATGGCTACACAGTGGACCCTGCAGAGGGGGTCTGGTGAGGGCTGTGGCAGGTGACATTTAGATCTTGCTTACTTCCAAGTCCTGAGTCTGCCTGGGGATCCTTTAATTATTTATTATTTGAATTTTACTTCCCAGAAAGGCCCTTTCCACCTCCCACCATGGGCTGTCTGGTCAGAAGGGGCGTCTTTCTTTGGAGCAGACAAAGGCCCCAAGAGGCTACTGCCATGATGTGAGAAGTAGAAGATGGTTTAGTGGCCAGAGGCACTAGCAGAGCCCAAGTCCCAGGTAAACAGACCTTTACTTTATAAATATTTGCAATTGCCACTAAAGATCAAACAAATCTTTTACTGGGGCTTTGAGATAGTACTGTCCTTGGGAACCAGAGGTGGAGGTTTATGTGGGAAGTGACACCCTGATACAAGAAAGGCTTCTGTTAGGATTTGTATATGAGGTGTCCCCAATAAACTCATGTGATGCAATGCAGGAGTGTTCAGAGGGGAAATGATTAGATTATAACAGTTATAACCTCACCCATGGATTAATCCTTTTGATAGATAAATAGTTCAAAAAGATTGCTCTACTGGGTGGTAACTGTAGACAGGGTAGGGTGTGGCTGGAGAAATTAGGTCACTGGTGGATGCCTTTAGAGTTAGTATTTTGTGCCACCCTGCTTTCTGGCTGCCATAAGCTAAGGCACTTTTCTCTGCTACACCCTTCTCCCATAATGTGCCATCTCACCTTGGGCCCAGAGCCATGGAGTCAACTGACCAGGGACTAAAACCTCTAAAATCATGACCCAAAATAAACTTTTCCTCCTCTAAGGTGTTCTTGTGAGGTATTTTGGTCACCACAATGAACAGCTAATGAACATATTTTCCCTTCCATTTACATGAATTCTCCACCTTCCATGGGGTGAAGGAGGGGCCCATAATACCTGAACCACTTTCTCCTGTGACTATGTACTTTGTGCTGATAAGAAGATGCTGAAGGGAAGGAAACACCACTTTACAACCTCCACTCTGACTCTGTCCTCAACGTCACTGCCTCTCATCTCTGATGAGCTCTCTTACTGTAGATAGTATCTGAAGAGAAATAACTCATCTTCCTTGTTTACTTAGAGGTCTAATATTTCTGCCGCCACAATTTACAATTATCTGATCATTTGATGTGATGCAAAGCCAACACAAAGGAGAAGGACCCTGTGTAATAGTGGATTCTCCCTTACCAAGTGAAGGAAGATTCATTTACAGATGAAAGCAAGCAAACACCAAGTGGCCAGCATGAGTCTGAGGACTTAATGGAAAAAAACACCCCATAGGTTATTGTTCCCCACCACAATCAAAGCACACTTGAAAAGAAAAATGTTAAATTCAGTTATTTGTTAATTTACTAATCAAGTGTGTCATCCAATAGGATACAACACACGACTAACTCAAATGATGCATAACCTTAATAATTTAAAATTCAGTTATTAGGAAATATCTCAGCTTCCCTCACCCACTGCATGAAGGGCAATTTGTTCATTTTACATACAGAAACCCAACAGCATACATGTGAGTTCTTTAGCCTTTGCCTTTTCCATCTCGGCAATGTGAACCATGGATTTTGGACCCAGGATGCTGCCTTCCCAGTGGTGAAGGCTCTCATCACATGTCATTGGAGTGTCTGGAGTCATCTGATAGCTTCCACGAGCTTAGCCAGAGCCCCTTTGTCTTCTGAGTTACCCTGTGTGAAGGCAACCGTGATATATGTCTCCCAGTGAACCATACATCCCAGCCTGGCCTTCTCCTTGATGATGCAGTAAAGGGACTCCCATCTTGTGACACAGGGCAGGCAGGAAGACAACCAGCTTGACTGGATCCATGTTATGTTCAGTCACCACCAGCTGAGACTTCTTGTTCTCCACCAAAGTGGCGACAGTATTGACCTCTGCTTAAAGGACAGTCTCTTCATGGGGACATCCCCTTTGCCAGCAGCCTTCTTCTCAGCCCAGGCCAACAGCCTCTGCTTCTTCTGCTCATCTCTGGTCTGTACTTGTTGGCAAGCTTAAGCACCTGGGTGACTGTTTGGGTCAAAGGGCTGAGTGAACTAGTTAATTGTGAAGCACTTTCAGCTGCTTATGGAGAATAGCTGTTTGTTGCTGCAGCCAGATATAGTGGGGCCATTTTACAAAGTGGGTAAGGTCCCTTCGCGGCTAAATGTCCTGTCCAACGCAGATGTTCTATACCGTGTGTGTGTGTGTGTGTGTGTGTGTGTACATGACTAACGTTTTCTATTTGTTCATTAATAAAAAGTGCACAGTACAAGCCCTTTATCCCAGTCCACGTACTCAGTAAAAGATTAACAATAAACCCTGGATGGCACATACATAATATTTTGGCATGATTTAAACATTTAAAAACAATTTATATTTAGCACATCACATGACTACTTTTGCTTTTAACAAAATAATAATCAGACATGGTATCAAAAACATATAATTTTTCATTTAGAAATAAGAATTACCCTAAAATTACAATAACAAAGTTTAACCCATTAATTGTAAACTATCTTCCTTTTTCCTTCTTCAAGTTGCTGTTCCCTGTCTTAAACTGAACTGGTCAAATTTGAGCACATATCCATTAGAATGACAGACTTTCATTCAGAGCAATAGATTTTCAATGTTTCTTTGAAATTTTAAAATGTTGATAATTCCATATACAGTATCATATCACATAACACAGAGGTACTAACAGTAATCATGGAGTATATTTATTCCATGGTTATATTATAGAAAGTCTCTTCAAGTTGTAAAATATGACTCACTGACCATGGGGGCACTGCTTAGATAGATACATGATAAAATCTTTTACTATAAACAGTTCCAGTGTTAACCTTTTCTACATGAAAATCAAAGTCAAAATGATCATTATTTTAAGAACATTAAATGACTCTAAAACACAATACACTTTTTTTTTCTTTTGATGGTGCTGAGGATTAAACCCAGGGCCTTGTACATGCTTGGCAAGCATTCTACCACTGAGTTACTTCCCCAACCCTCAAAATAAACTCTTAATAGTATTTGAAGATTGTTTAAGAGTCCAAAGTAATAAAAATGTAAGCTTCATCTTTTTTATGCAGATTATTATAAAAGGATTATAGCCATAATTCAAGTGACTATTTACAAGATAAGTAATGATTTGAAAATATGCTCAATTTAAAGGTCACATGTTGAAGGTTTAAGAATTAAATAAAATAATATAAATCACTAGTTAGGTTAACAAGAATGCTTTATGTGCAGTACATTCACTTTTCAGGAGTGCAGAGAAGTTTAAAAGCAAAAACACCAGCTGTTGGGGCAGAGGGGCAGGTTGCGAGTCTGCACCTTTTGACCCCCACCAAGGGTTAGAGTACACCTCTAATACCATAACTAAATTAATGTCAGAACATTAATCATAAGTAGTTGCTGCTATGAAAATCAGAAAATGGTTACCAGCATTTAAACTAATGTTAGGGTACACTGCCCAAGAAAAATGGAACCCCAGAGGGAGAACATTATTACATTGTATAAGAACTGCCATTTTGTGGACTGGGGATACAACTCAGTTGGTAGAGTGTTTGCCTTGGAAGCACAAGGTCCTGGGTTCAATCCCCAGTACCATCCAACAACAACAACAAAAAAAGAATTGCCATTTTGTGTTGCCAAACATGCTATGCTAGGCAACTTTGGGGGTACAGAGGTGAAGTTCTCTCATGGGAGAAGCATTTCCTACATGACATGGAGTCTTAGGGTAAAATGGAATCTGTTTGGTCATTGTCCATATAGCCTTGCCCATAACAAAACCAGGACTAAATATTTCACAAAGAACTTCTATTACTAACTTAATAGAAGATTTATATAGAAAAGGCTAATGTATTTAGATACAATGCCTATTAAGTGTATGTGACAAAAATGAAATATGAGGATTATGAATTCAAATTTTTCAGGCCTCTAATATTAGACATTTTTATCCATATTTTGGCCACTTCTTCAACAGAAGCCAATTTTGAAATGTGAGTCACAGACCCAGTGAATATACCTGCATCTCTCCCAGGATTGGTTTTCTAACACGTTAGGGAAGAGACCTTAGGATATATGGGTGAGCCTTCAGTGTTCAAGGAGTATGGGCAGATAAAGGACTGCAACAGGCAGTTAGCTCATATTTGCCATTCCAGACATTTCTGCTTTAAATACTTTACTAGCTGTGGATAGAGCTGGGAAGGCTTCCAGTGGGCCACTGCAAGACACATCTTTACTCTGTGGTTCATTTGCCAAGATTTAACTTACCTGTGTTAACATTACCCCTTTATCAGCACAAGTAATTAAGAGTAGGTCATAGTATTTCAAGAAATTGAGCACAAAACCAAGAAGCATAAGGAGGAGTGCAAGCAGTCAGTATTGGATTATATAGTGAGATGATGACTTTACAATGTTTATGGCCTAAAATGCCAACCTAATAAAGGGGGAAACACCCTGTGAGTGTCACACAATTGTATCAGACTATTAAACAGTACAATAACATAGAGATTTTATTTAGTTCTCACAAATAATTTCACAGATCTGTACAGTGAAAAGCTAGACTGACCTAGGGGTAAAAATTCTTACACTGAGAACAAAATATCTTTTAGTCCCATAAATCATATGTAATCAAATGTTAAGGGAAAATATTCCATAACCACGTGGGTTGTGCAGAATCTATTTAATGCCATATGCATTTACTTTTTTGCCAAACTGGGCAAAAACAATGTAACCTTTTGCTTTTTTATGCATTTCAAAATTCACTTATATCAATGTTCCTCTCCATGCCAATTCATTCCATTACCAAACAGGAATGAGATAAAGGGTAAGAAAAGAATTCTTGATTGTTTCTCTTTTTTCCCTTGGAATAAAACTTTTTCAGAATGTTTTTAAAAAGTTTTGTTAAAGCTTTTTTGAAGTTGGAAGGATAACAAAAGTTTCAAATTTTTCTTCAAACAAAACAAATAAGTAAATAGGCATTCAAATGTCAGTAATTCATCTTAATTATTAGTTATCCACTTGGTGAGGATCTTATAGTCATGTATATAAGCACTGCCCAGGGATATGCCCAGCTTTTACTGTCACAGGGGCAGTGACTATATCCCACATGCTGGGCTTTTCTGCATTTTCTTCTCTCCTCAGTCAGAGGGTATGATAGCCAGATGGACACATGATTCAATGTTTCCCATCTCCTGGTATCTATGTCACCTTTGTGTAATCTCCACCCTCACTTTAATAAGGTGGTCAGTGTGACCAATACAATATAGCATATGGTAGAAGTGACGATGTCACTTTCCAGATCAGGTTATGAAGGACACTGTGACCCACTCCCTCGTTCTGCAATTGGGTCATTAGCTCTGTGTTTAACCAGTTACAATGTCTTGAGGACACTCAGCCAGCCCTTCGGAGAGGCCAGTGGGCAGTGGAGACCTGCCCACACCACTCAAGGGAGGGCTCAGTTGACTGCAGCCTCATGAGAAACCTTGTGGCCAAATCAGCCAGGGTGGTGTACACCCCTATTGCTGACCCTCAGAGCCTGCGTCAGAGAACATGTGGTTTGTATCTGGAAAGTCCCCAAAGTCTTTTGTGTTGAAGGCTTGTCCCCAGTGCAGCAATGTTCAGAGGTGGGACTTTTGGAAAGAGATTGAATCATGAAGGCTCCCCTCTCATCAATGGATTGATTCCATCCTCAGATGAAAAAATTACTGGTAGTTGGTGGGACTCGCTGGGGGTGAGTCCTAGAAGGTATTTCTTGTCCCCTGCTCCTTCCTGTCTCTTTCTGCTTCCTGGCAGCCATGAACTCAGCAGCTGTCCTCTAACATGCTTTACTGTGATGATTTTTCTGCTTCAGAGCCAGCTGACTGAAACCTTGTCCTAAGCAGCTAGGTTGGGAGGTAAGTTGACACATAGAAATAGATAACTAATACAGAGTGCTGTTCATCTGTAAAAGGCTCTGCCCTTCCCTCCCTGTGCCTTCTCCACTCTGTCCAGGTCACTTTGAGAACACTCAGACACACAGTTCATAACCAAAAATGTGTCCTCTGCCCACCAAGGTCTCTGAGTCTGGGGTCTTTCTCTGTCACCAGGCTTTATTTTTCTACTAGCACAGTGCCTGCCCTTTGTAAGTGTTCAATAAGTGTTTGTTTAGTAGATCTGGATATTTTGGTTTCTTCCCTACTCAGTAGGTATTTGTTGATCAAGTAAACAACCTACAAAACTTATTGCCAGTTCAAAATTATCACTCACCACTTCAATATGACACTGATCAAACATTCTTCAGCTGATAATCTGAGCATAAAAGTACTTTAAAATACACAGTTTTTGTCATGGAAATTAATATTTATAATTAACTAAAATCAGAACAACTACTGTTGGAATTCTGCAATGAGAACTCTTTCTCATCTTTTCAAAAAATATACAAATTTTTATATACTTTGTAAGGCAGAGTCACCTAAGCAAATGTTGTCCAAAGATCATCAAGAAAGATCTGGCTTCTGTCCTTTTGAGGGCAGTATGAGAGAAAACATGAGTGACATTTCTAAAGCCTGTCACTCTGAGATGCTTAACTGATGGTCGTGTGTGTGTGTGTGTATTTGTGTAGTGACTACAGGCATGGAAAGCATCTAATCAATTCACTTCAGTGTCTACTGCCTGCCTGCTGTGTGCCAAATGCCCTGACAGGTGCTGAGATACAGAGGAGCAGATATCATGACAAATTCCACAGACACACTAAGCCTGTTTCCTGCCAGGCGCTGTGCTGGTATTTGCAGAGCTCACTATGCAGTGGGAGAAACAGACATGGATGCAAAACCATCCTGAGGTCACAGCCATTTGAGTAAGGAGCCTCTTCTGTGGGACACTGAACAGTGTAACTGACCAGTGAAAGAAGCATTTCCTTCAGAGGCTGACTGTGACCCCTCACATACTCACTCAACTGACAGATGCTGTGCACTGGGTATCCAACACTGTCCCTGGAACACACAAAGTGGACATTCAGAGGTGGATCAAGACAAATATACCCACTTGGAGCCCATGATGTAGCCAGCAAGACAATGAGTCATGTGATCGGATCTTAGACAATAAGGATGGGGTGCAAAGTTTTCCTAGATGGGGTCAAAGAGGCATTTGGAATCTGAAGAACAGGGCCTAAAAAAGCAATGAGTGGTGAAAGACTGCAAAAAATGGCCCTGTTAAAAGAGGTAACAGCAGAGATTGGGTGTGTACAGCCTGGAGCAGGCAAGTTTGAGAATCACCTCAGAAGTGGTAGCAAGTCTGCCACCAGAAGGCAGCAGTGTGTTTCCAACAGGGAAGATTCAGCATCCCCTGACCCAGCAAGAAAGCTGAGGCATTGCTAGAGTGTAGAGGCAGAGGTTCCAGGACCATGCTCATGTTGCTCCTCTGAGCTTAGCACTGAGCCTTGCACAAAGTAGGCACTTACTCTCAGGACAAGCACAGGAGGTGAAGAGTTTATAGAGTGGACTGGGGCCTGTGCAGGTCCACAGGAAGCATAGAAAAATAGGTATGGCTCTCACAATGTTGCCTGGATTCTCCTCTCTGAGCATGACACTGTGTTTTCAGAGTAGGGACTGCACTGTGGTTTCATATGCAATCCCTAATCCAAGTCAAGATTGGGTTTTCTATGCAGAATATCAGTCCTCATGGAGGTGAAAAATATTGAGCATTAATGTCTCTTAACACCTCTCTAAGGAATGCGGCTTCCAAGTGCACGTCACTTGGTCCAACAGTTCCACCTGTGTCCTGCTTCACAAGGACATCTCACAGCCTTCTCATGAGGGTGGCAAACATTCCAGTATTGGCCCACTGACAGTTTGTGTTAGGTAACTTTTCTCAGAAAGAGTTAAGCTACTTATTTAGTTCCTTTGTTCATTTCTTCCTTCTTTTCCTAGCCCTTTCTAAAAAGGATTTGAAGAGGCCTAAAATGTATAATCTGGTTTCATAGGATGGGCCCAAATTTATCTCATTGTTTCTTTTCGGCTTTGTCCTAGGAAAACTGGAGCCACAAAGATTGGGCCTTTTGGTCCAATCTCAGAGAATGAGTTCCTGGAGGTAGGCAAACCAGCAGTGATGAGTACAGTTTTCTCATGAATTTGGGTGAGGTAGGTGTTCACAGGGCCTTTCTCAGCCTTCATCATCTCTATCAACATAGGTTGTGAGCATGTCCCCTCCAGACCTACCCCACTCTTAGTAACAGAAAAAAGCTAGAAGCTATTGCAAAGGCCACTATTGGACAGGAAACCTGAAGTTGCCCAGGGAAGGCCAGGCCAGGTGAAGAGAGGCCTTGTATGTTCCAGACTCAGGCTTGGCAGCAAAGGTAGGGCTGCAGAGGCAGCCCTGTCATCTGTCTGCAGGGACCTCTGGAGACCTAACTGTGGCAGAGCCAGATGGCAGCCTAGGTTACTAGGTCAGCTTGTGTTTTGCAGGGAGGAGCACTTGGAGAGGGATGATGAAATATCTCCCTGATATCCTGGCAGAGCTCTTCCTCAGACTCACTAACACTTCCCAGGACCCACTGACACTCCCCTTAGAATCAGTTAAGGGACTCAGGGGACCCCCAAGAAGGGTTGGTGGCAACAGTGATTCAACACAATGACTATGGGAGATGGAGGAAGGTGGAGCCAAGATTATGTGGTGGTCCAGCATGGAGACTGTGGAGAGACAGCCAAGGATAGCAGAAGGTCCCTGCCTCTGGCCCAGGTGTCCCTCATAATCATGAGAGTGATTGTCTTCTGAGCACGTGTGCACTTGTCCCTTGCCCTAACCCTCCAACTGGGGAGGTAGTCATCTCTCCTCCCTTGGGAAACAGACCCAGAATGTAGGCAGAATGAAAGGGGTTGAATGTGTCACAAGGAGCCAGTGCCTTATTGGGGGTTGGGGAGCTATATAAAGGGCCTCTCATAGTAGAGAATACTTCTCCCAGCTTCTACGCATTCCAGCCTCTTTCTCACTACTCTTTATTCCCCCTATGGAGGATGACGAGAAGAGGCCTTCCCTCAAGACCTACATCTTCATTCGGGTTTTTCTCATGGAGACTTGAGTGAATCACTGAAGGTTCAAGGTGGCTGTAAACCTGGTGTCCCTTCTGGTGAGACAGGGACCAGGCAGGTAGACAAAATGACAGGGTCAGTGTCTCTAGACATGATCCCCATGAGTGATTATTTCCTTCCACCCCCCACACAATTCTTTCCTCCAGAGTCACTGGGGACAGGTAGCCTCTGGTCTACCCAGTCCACACTAGTTTTACGCACACTGCTGGCAATGCATCCTAAACTTTACTTACCCACTTAACCTCCCTCACTGTCAAGGACAAGAGGCAGAAGCTCAGTTCACCAACTTGTTCCCTCTCAGTTTGCTGGGAAATTTCTGAACCATGCACATTCACATAGCACCTGATGAATTTGAATTCTTCACCATACAAGCAAATAGGTCCCCTCTTCCTTGAAATATACTCATCTTCTCTTTCTCCTCTTTGGTTCTGGCCCATGCAGCTTTCTCTGTGCTTTAGAGGTTTAAAAGGAGACTGAGATTTGACTCCAGGTTCTGGGGAGTTGAAAGTAGCATCCGTGGCTCAGGTGTCAGAAAGCCAGTTCTGGCTTCTGAAAGTTGAAACTACAATAGTCCACCCACAGTGGCTACAGCTTCTGGAGAAGTGAAAGAAATTTCTATAGTTGGGTCACCAAAACCTGCTTCATGTGTGAGAACTCTCATCTCTTCAGCAGCTATCCAGGGATGCCTGACCCTGGTTCTGGCTTCTGGGGAGTTGAGAGAAACTCTCATAGCCCACTAGCAGTCATTTCCAGCAGCTCTACTGCTGTGATTCCAGCATCTGGGAAATTGAGAGAATTCCTGTAGCTGAACCACTGGATCAGGAGTACTTAGTTGGAGCCCTGTCTTTTTTGTCATTTCCTTGCACTTGGCATGTGTCATCCAGGCTCTTTACTCCAATAGGCTCATCCATTTCATCTTATCACCTTTCCTTCTGGCCCTGCATATGTAAGTTGATATTTTTTTTGTTTGGCATATTTAATTCAGCATTTGTTGTAAACAGTTTCTGAATAATTCTTAGACTATAATCATAGGGTTAATTGTAGAAGCTATTAGTAGCTCTCCACCTCTGGTTTTTGTTTTTTTTTTTTTGTTTGTTTGTTTGTTTTGTTTTGTTCATTTTGTTTTGTTTTCCTCTCTCTTTCTTCTACCTTTACTAAGGTAATTTCTTGTTCAGGGTCATTTTATATTTTTGTTATCTCAAACAATCATAGCTAGAATGTACTATTTACAAGTTAACACATAGATTCATTTGAAACAAGAAAATAAAAATTTTAATAGTGTCTCTAAAATATAAGACACCATAAAACCATTGTTTTCATGCCCAAAGGGTAACTTGATTGATTTCTTTCAAACCTGACACCCTGAACAGATCCCTCTGGAGTCCAATCTCTGGTATCACAGGCTGCTCTTGCCCTCCTGTGACATGTCCATTATCAGAGCCCATAGAATGAATGTTACCACTCTATTTATGCGGACATTTGTTCCAGGGATTGACCCCTCCCTAGGACCACTCATTGTGGGACACCAAATTTACAGAAGTCTTAGATATAGGGAACACTGACAGTAGTCCAATGGGTTCCTTCTAGGATATCTAATGTATAATTGGAAAAAAATTCAAACTAGGTGATCTAAAGAAAAATATACTTCTGCAACACTGCTTGGCCTCCATATGTGCTTGATAATCAAGAAGGATGAGCTCCTAGTTTTAACACCATTAACAACTAGATCTCTACTGCAAAAGACAAAGAAAACAGACAGAAGTCCCTTATGTGCAGGTTTTTATGGCCCCCAGTCAAGATACAGAAAGATTGCAAAAATATGCAAGTAAGACTTCTATGGCCACACTGGCAAGGTTAATAGCCTGATTGTCCCCACTTGGGAAGACCTGGCCCCTCTTGTTCTTACTGGAAAATAATTCTTCCATGAAGTGACAGGGAGCAAATGCCCAGAGGGGTCCAGAAATCCAGATTGTTATCACATCAAAGGAGCTGTGAGTCTTGTTTGGCATGGCAAGTGATTGACATGCCTACTTTAAAACATTTCTTATAAACAATTTAAAAATAGTCCTCCACTTGCAATGACAGGGATCACCTACAGATTTTAGTGATTTCCTTTCTTCTCAATCTCTGCTTGTACTAAAAATAAAGGTGTTTTCAGAATTGTTAGCACACATTTTTGCCTGGGTGGCTGGCCAGCCAAAGCTGTATTTATCTTTGTTGGATGTTTGAGGAATGCAATGTCTATTGTTTTCTGTATTTCAGGCATGATGACTCTTAGTGTTTTCTCTGTTAGTGCTTTCTTTTTCTCAAAGAAGCAAGTGAAAATGACTGACATCTTGATTTTCATGGGTAATATACAACCAACTATACATTAATGTAATTAAGATAAATATTTGTAAAGCTAATCATATAATTTAAAATCTGAAAATTATATGACAGAGGTAAAAGAGTTGAGTCATTTGTAAGTTAAAATATGTTCTTAAAATTTCCTTGAATATATTCAACTAGAATGGTAAGACATTTTCCTACATACAACATCATGTGTTTCCCATTATTCCAAAGGAATCTAAGAAATAATTTTACAGGGAGGAGCTCAGATCAATATAGAAGTGAACACCTGGTGTCTGATAAACACAAGTTCCATATTGCTGTGTGGGTGTTAAGGCAGAATCTCCCAGGAAGGCCAACACCACTCCCAGCTCAGCTTGCAGTTCTTTCCTGCCTGGGCCCAGCCAGAGGTTCCAGTCTGCTTTATAGAAGAGCTATACCAGGTGCAGCCCAGGTGGTAAAGCCAGTGGACAGCACAGGGAGTGGTCACAGTCAGAGTATCCCCATACCACCTTGTCTTCGTGCACTGGATTGACCTGGACACTTAAGTCTGACTCTGTGCAGTGCATTCTCTGGCAGTGTCTCAGTGCCCAGGCTACAGAGAGCCATCACATGGGGAAGAGATTGGGCGGGCTCTCTCCCTAGCAGAACTTGGCTATAGGGTCCTGGTAGGGGTTCTCATGCTGCACATTCTGGGAAGAGATCCTGCACTTAGCCAAGCACAATTGGAAGTGATCTTCCACAGCCATAAAGAGGCTCTTGAATTCCACAGCTGCCCTGTTGAGGAAGTACTCCAAGAGGAGTTGCTTGTTGGGTTGCTGGCCCAGGACATGTAGTACTGCAGGTGCTGCAGCAGCCATTGGCCAGGCAGCTATTGCAGCAGTACTGCTTTGTGCTGGGGATGCTTGACATCACAGCAGCCCTTGGTCAGTAGATTCTTCCTTTCACAGACATACCCTTGGTCATCCATGACGAGGTGTTTCCCTTGAAAGGAGTTCTGGCACTGAATTCTTGGCTGGCTGCTATTGCCCAAGTTAAATTACACTTTCCATGGAATGGATTGATCTTGTTCTTGAGCCTGGAGGAGATTCTGACCTATCACTGCCCTGTTCTCCTGCTTCAAGAGCTGCTGAGGACATAAACCAGTCAGAGCCTGAAGACCAGGGTCAGCACCAACCTCTTCTGCAGCAGACAGCACCACACCATGGCAGCCAGGTTCACCATCCTCGTGGTGATTGGGGGCTACACTGGGGAGCAGAGCAAAGTCAGAGCCTGAGGCCCAGTGGCATGGCCCCTTCATGGCTGGCAGCCCTACCACTTGCTGCAACCCTGGCCCCACAGTCCACAGCCCATTTTGTAAGTTAAAAATATTGAAACATCCATTGCTAATCATAAATTCAAGTATTCTGGGCTTAAGATCTATAAAAGACAATATATTTGTCTTAAATATAAATGTGTTTTTATAAATTGTATGTGTTTTTATAAATGTGTTTTTATAATTTGTATGTAAAACACAGTAAAAAAAATTATATGTGAAAAAGTAAAAATGTTGACCTTCTTCCTGGGTGTTCTTTCAAATTACTAAGAATTAAAACCAATTCACATGTAATTCAAGATCCTAAAAAGTAACACCTGAGGAGCCTTGACTGACCTTAACAGTAGAAATGGACTATATTCTTAGTCTTGAATGCCCAAGAGGAAAGTGTACCCAAAGACAATCGTGCCATCTTATGGGTACAAAAGAAATCATTTGCAAAAAGACTGGGTTTAACTATAGGGGTTTAAACCCCCAAAATTGGGGCCCATTCAAGTCCAGTAACCCATTTCTCCAAACAGCTAGATCCTGTGAGTCAGAGAGTACCAAACTGTTTAAAAGCAATAGCCAAGACTCCTTTGGTACTTAATAGAGTCTCCCAATTAACCTTGGGACAGCATGTGGAGGTCCAGTTGCTCCCACCTGTCACCCCATATCATATTGTGACAATCCCAGCCAGTGAGTAACATGAGTGTCTTTATTTTACACAAAAGGCAACAGGTTTGAAAATGTACAGTTACCAATGACTCTTCAGCCAGAAAGAATCAGAGCCTACCTGGTTTGGCCCCTTCAGGCCAAGATCAAAGAGGTTGTAGAGCTAAAACAGTGCCCAGGCTCCATTTCTCTTTCTGCTGTATGCTGACCAGGTCCATCCCAGGAACCCCAGATGTGTTCACTACTGGAATCACTTGCCATGATGCCCTTGATTTGGTCCTTGAAATGGCCAAACCCGTTACCCTTCAGCCTGAAGGCAAAAACTCACACCTGCCCTTTTATGCCTTCCTGAGAAAGGTTCAGAGTAAGCCAGCATGCCACACCAGCCAGCAGAAGGAACAGTTCCTGGCAGTGTCCTTCCTGGCAAGCCCACCGTCTCAACTGAGTGTTTTTAATCCAAAGTTGATAAAGGACTCCAAGAAGCTCTGTCACCCTCTCTATCAGCTTCGAAGACAAGGATGAAAGATGACCCTTTTTAGATACCTTAATTACAGTCCTGCAGATGCAATGAAATGGGCTAAATGAGATTCCGATATCTCATTCAAATCCATGGGGCATGCCATCCCCATGTGGCTGCCACCACTGACTCTCACAAGGGGAGATTCACAGAAATGACCCTGAACCAAATATGTGGGACCTCATACAAGTCTCTTATCTGCACATTTCTGTCCTTTCAGATGTAAGGTGGGGACTGAAACAGAGCATGTAAGTTCATATACACTGTGCCCATGCACTGCAGGCCAGGACTCTTCCCCATCAGCAAGCTCTTGGCCATCACTTGGCAAGATCCTACATCTTGCTGGCTATTTCCTCATCTTTTTTGTGCAAAGAGGGAAGGAGAGAGGCTTAGATGAATCTTCAAAGGTCCTTCACAGTTCCAGGATCTGAAACTGAGATGCTTCTGTCAGCACTGCCAGCTGACCTGTTCCCTACTGAAACTTTCCTAACTCTAAAACTCTGAGGGTCCAGCAACACCTTCCTACCACTGATGAATACTCAATAAACACCTGCTGTGTACCAAGGGTATGTGAAGCACAGGGACTTAATGCTGAACAAACTGATACTCCCCTCCTGGGACTTATGGCCAGGTAAGTAACACACTTATCTGGAACTGATAAGCCTGAGCTCCATACAATGCCTCTCCTCTGTGGAGTCTTCCCCTGCAGTCCATCCCACCCTGGTCACCTTGAGTGGACTCTGCTGTCACACAATAAAACATTCTAAAATAATAGGTTTTGAGGTGGAGAATTGTGCCTTTATTCTTCGCCATTCTTCATCTCAGCACACAAGGGAACTTCAGAACATCTGCCCAGAGCCCAAATTTGTTGGGAGCTGGGATTCCTATTCCACATGAAGAGGAGGGACTGAGGATTTCCTGAGAGTTCAGAGGCACAAACAACAAAATGCCTTGTGATCTTCATTTTTCAAGTGTTTTATCCAGTGAGTTACACCTACTTTTCCCACAAATAGTTCCAAAGAATCAACTCTCAGTATATCCTCACATAGTGACTCCATGACAGGCAGTTGAGCAACTTCATTCCCTTATGTCACATGGCTTGTGCATAAACTAAGCACAGACCAGTGGGACCTCTTTGTCCCCTATCTGCAGCCTACAAAACTTATGGTGAAGTTCAGGCTGAGTTAGTTGATCCCCAAGTCTACCCATATCCCAGAAAGGCTAGGAGGACACAGGACTGAGTCCCTTCTCCTCAGAATGTGCCCTGAAGCTCTGCTACCTCTCACAATGGTACCCTCTGTACACTTGGGAGTGTTCCTTGCTGTAAGCACAGGCTCCACATCTCAGGCAACTTTCTTACCACCCATCCCCACCCCTATTCTAAATCTTCCTTTCCAAGCAGTGATAACCACTGATCTTGGGGTGTGAAGTCTGTCATGTGTGCATAAAACTGCAAAGCATAATGGGTCCCTGGATGCCAGGGTCCAGCCCTAGCAGGAGCCCATGGGTTCCACACTGGTAAACGGGGCATGGGGAGACAGCGTCTGCAATGGATGGAAAGACACAGACTCTAGTTCTGGTGCAATCAATCCCACTTTATTCTGGGGAAGGCTGGGTTTATATACATTTTTCTTCAGGCTTTGATGACAGACTTGTGATTAATAAAATCAAAGAAGTTTCCAAAGCATAGGCAGAAATTATTTTTACCAAAAGAATATGAGAAAACAGTAACCTTACAGATTATCCTTACCTAATCACAATTGTTTTAAGAATATCTAACTATGTCAATGAGCTAATACAATGTTTATTTCCTTAATATCTAAACTCTATATGACCTAAGACTATTCTTATTATTTTTGCAGTAAAGCAATAGACAAATCATGTCACGTGACCATCTGTACTAGGTCCATCTGGTTAATATCTAAATTGCTGAGTTAAGGACTATAGGAGGGCAGTGGTCGCAGTGGTTCTCGAGGCCAAGTTTCTTTTACTGAATAAGTTACATTGTCTTATGTAGCACTTTTTCCCAGAACAGGGCATTGTGTGCCAACGTTTATTATAGAGGTGACCTATTCTTTGTAGGAAGGAAGGAATGTTGTGAAACCTTATTTTTGTACCTTACCACCACACATAACCAAAACCATCATCTGGATTAAACCACCCTGTAGGAGACAGGGGGAGATCTATATCTACCTTCTCTAAGGGCTTGCCTTTAGGGGGGTACCAGGGCTTGCCATTGATAAAATAAACTGGTCCATATCTAGTAGCTACTGTGGGAGGTGGTTTGTGCTTAGAACTTGGGGAAACATTGTTATATATAAATTTCTGTGCCCAACAGGTTCTGGCTGTGCGTAAATGCAGTGTTTGATTTTTAACATAATAAAAATATGCTTCTGTAGTGAGGTTAACATCACAGGGTTTCAACATGTGTTTTGTCTCCATGATGTTTTTCTGGAAATTTATAGAATTATTCCCATCACCTCTAGCAAGATCCCCAGACTGAAGTGAGTAATATATTATTAGGAAAACTCCACAGAATAACACCCAAGCTAGGGAGGCATACATCTGGCATGCAATCCTTTTAGGATGAGTCTCTGCAATCATCCTTCAGTGGAACTCTGTCAAGCACTGCAAGGAGAGCCAGGCGCCCCTGCACCTGGAGGGTCAGAGGCTGGCATTCCTCGCCTGCTGCTACTGCCATTGTTTTACCGACAGCCTCAGTTTCCAGCCCTCTGGAGTTCACTGCAAGCTCTGGGCTAGCCTAACCCAGCGCGATGCCTGCCACTTCTCAGGGTCTCACTCAGCTTCCAGTTCCAGTCATTCAGTTCCTGTGCCACACTGACTATCCCCATTCTGTCCTGGATCTGATGTTAACCAAGTAGGAAGGGGGAAGAAAATGAGACTCTCTACCCTGCAAAGGCATCCTTTGCTCTTTGAGAGTGTAATAACACAAATTCCTGATTTAACAGATTCAAAGATAATTCAATTATTCATCTTCAACCAAAATATCAAACTAAAAAATGAAAGCCAGTGTTATGGTTTGGATGTGAGTTGTTCCCCAAAAGCTCAAGTGTGAGACAATGCAAGACGGTTCAGAGGAAAAATGATGGGGTTGTGAGAGTCTTAACCCAAGCACTGAATTATTCTCCTTATAGGGATTAACTGAGTGGTAACTGAAGTGGTAGGGTGTGGCAGGAGGAGGTGGAAATTGGGACATGGCTTTGGGGTATATGTTTGTATCTGGCAAGTGGAGATCTCTTTCTGCTTTCTGATCATCATGTGAGCTGCTTCCTTCTGCCACACCCTTCTTCCATGATGCTCTGCCTCACCTTAAGCCCCAAGGAACAGAGTCAACCTTTTATGGACTAAGACCTCTGAAAATGTGAGCCCTCAAATAAACTTTTCTTCCGCTGCAATTGTTCTGGTTGGGCCCTTAAGTCTCAGCAGAAAAAAAAATCTGTCTAAAAAACCTAGAAACTTCAATTTTTGGATTCTAATTCCAAAGAGAACACATGAAATAAATGACGTTCAGAAGAAGTATGTGTTTAAACAAAGCTGTTTTGTTCTGAACTCTCCCTGAGGCTATAGGCCAGGTTTGTTGTGCCCCACACCCTCAGTGAAGGTTTGTGTGCTGTAAGCTGAGAAAGGCCCAGCAATGCCCCACATGGATGCTCAAAGGCCAGGCCATGCCACTGCCCCCAAGATCCCTCCAGGAGCATCAGGTCAGAAGTGCACACCTCACACATTCTTCAGGCAACTGCCCAGCACCTGGCAGGAGCTTGGCCTGGGCTGCTGCAGGCCCAGCCCTGCCCTCACCATGCTGCTGTGCTGCAGAGAGGCACCCGATGAACAGCAGGCTCCTTGCTGAAAGTGGAATGGTGATATCCATTTTCCAAGGTTCATAAATGCTAGCTGAAGACCAGGAGCTCTCAGAACAGCCCAGAGGCTCCTCCTGACTAACAGCAAAGGGAGGCAGGGACATTTCACGGGACATCCTACGTCACTTCAACCCCTCAAGTACAAAGCCAGATGACCTGGTGGGAAATCAAATGCTGGGAGAAGGGGGAATTGAAGTTCCTCCAGGAACCACAGCCCCTGTACCTTCCCCAGGATTTGCCCTTGACTTTGGTCCACCTCCAACCTGTCCTTGACCCCTGCATTAGAATTCCTGTTTACTGCCTGACTTCCATTGCCATTTCCTATCCCTGCTGAACTGTACACAGCACCTCAGTCCACCCCCACCTGTTGGGACAAACCAACAATTATTCCAATCATTCACAGCTGGTCTCAGGCTAACTCCAACTCTAATGTGAGACCATCACCATTTCCTACACATCAGGCTAGAGGAGCCCTTCCAACCATGAACTGGTGACATGACTTCACCCACATGCCTTCTGTCTGAAGGACAAAATATCTTCTAGTCTTGGTAGACACCTTTACTGGATGGATTGAAATATTTCCAACTAACAATCAGGGCCTCTACAGTTGCAGCCTTACCTTCCCAGGAAATAATTCCATACTTTGGCTTGCCTGCCTCCCTCCAGTCTGATAATGGTCCCAAGTTTACTTCATCTATTACCCAAGAATTGGCTAAAATTTTAAATATAAAGTGAAACTTCCACATTTCCTACCATCCACAATCTTCAGGAAAAGTTGAGAGGATAAATAGAACACTGAAGGCAAGTTTTACCAAATTATCTATAGATACTCACTTAGATTGGATTAAGCTCCTCCTTTTGGCCCTCCTCTGGATCCAAGCACTACCCCAAGAAACCCTTATGCTCAGTCCCTTTGAACTTCTTTATAGGTGACCCCTCTCCTACCCACCATTCAACTCAATTACCTAGTTTTCCTCCTGATGTTCTGAAACCCCTCCTAGCTCACCCCAGGGCTGCCCTCTGGAAGTATGCATACATCCATCTTCCCTAGTCCCAATCTTCAGGGGCCTCTCCTATTCCCACAGAAGATTTAGTTTACCCCTCCCTTCCCAACCTGTAGCCACCTTAAAAGAAAAATAGACAGGCCCCTTCAAAGTAATTTTAACCACTCCCACTACAGCCAAGTTAGAAGACCACCCCTCCTGGATCCATCTAAGCAACTTGAAACTTGTTCCTGATACTGCCTCTTATCATTCTGTTTCTACAGGCCCCACCCAACTCCACATCACCCACCATCCTGCCACTCCTGAGGAAGCTGCTGAGCCACACATTCAAAATTCCTAATGTCCTTTTCTCTAGCCCCCTCTCACATTTTCCTAAAGCACTCAGAGGTGAATTAAATTTATTATATTCACTCCCCCTTCATCTTTCTCCTCAAGCATTAGACCTCATTTGGGATCTTTGGTTTCAAGGGACATTTATTGACTTAACCCCTACTCAAATTTCTTTCATCTGGGTTTTCTGCATATTGTCTTTACTTCACAAGCAGCCACTCTGGATCCAAAACAGTGGAGACAAAAATGGCTGAATGAGAACCCTGTCCCTGTAGGTGAAAAAGTTAATGCCTTGAATCTGGAAGACACACCCCATGCCATGGGGATAGGTTAAGATAGCAACAGAAATAATCAAGGAAAAATTGAGAAAAATGGGTCATTATTCATACTAATAGATTCCTCATGCTGATCTTCATAATATGTACAACTGTGAGCATGATAAATGGCACAGAAACTTACTGGTCCTACATTTCACAGCCGGCCATTGCTCACCCAGTAACCTGGATTGACGTTCCCCCTTCAGTTTACATCAATTCCACCTCCTTCCCACCTGGTCCTTTGATAACTACTAGGTCTTCCCAACAATTTTTGTTCAATTATTCAGGGTTATAATCCCAACACCCACTTTGCATCTCCCTCAATAACTCATATTCTCATCACACTGGGCCTCAAACATGACTTACAGCTTATGTCCCTGAGAAACAGGATCAAAAGGCCGGGCTTATTTTCCTCACTGGCAGAGACTTTCCTGTGTGGCAGAAAGCTAAGGTTACTTATTCATTCAATAGGCCCCTCTACTCTTACCAAGAATACTGGGATCCTTCCCATGAATTGTTACAGTGGTCTGAATGTGTTATATCCCATCCCCAAAATCTTTCTGTTGCAGGAAAGCAGGTTATAGACTGGAGTCTCCACAGGGAACTGATTGATGCCAAAACTAGAGTTTTGGGATGGAGATTATCTCATGGGGCAACTTAGATCATGTCTGTAGAGTTGTTTTATATTTCAACTCCACTATTTATTGGTCCAAAGGAGAATTATCATCTACCGCCTTGAGAATGGACTTTGGGCCAATTTAGAATAGTATCTGGAAAATCGTTCTAACTCAGGTATTTGGAATGGTGATTTTTGATTTTGTAATCCTGAAAATGTTACCCATTTCAATATTTCCTTTCTTATGGAATCCTATCTCACAGCATGTGTATTAAATCTGTTTTATTGTCCAGACCCATTAAAATATGACATGATGCCTCACAAAATATATATCATGTTAAATGTGAAAACTGCATGTTACAACAATGCATTGATCAGACTACATGGCAAAGTTCAGGACAAACTGTTATGATACTCAAAAGACCAGTAGCCTCTTGGCTCCCTGTAAAATTAAAAGAACCATGGCAAGAAACACCTTCAGTAGCATTCATGCAAGTGTTGCTACGACACCTAAAAGGCTGTACTAAATGTTTTATCTGGTGACTGGTGACTGACAGCTGGCATTGTTATCTTGGCTGGGATATCGCCTCTGCATCTACTGCAGTGGTGGCATTGCACCAGCAGGCACGAACAGCTCATTTCCTTCAAAATTTCTAAAGAATTTTACTGAGACCTGGCAAACTCAAGTACATATTGATCAGGAAATTTTAGGTGAAATTTAACAATTGAAAGATTCTGTTATATGGGTAGGTGAACAAGTACAAGATTTACAATGGGCTTAGAAACCCCAGTGTCATTATAACATTACCCAATTTTGTGTTACTAGGGTTCCATACAATGATACTGAAGTTCAGTGGAAAAATTATGCAATCACATAATGGGACTAGATCCTTTTCATAATGCCTCTTTAGATGTATTAAAATTACAATCTCAGGTTCTGACCATGGCCCATGCAAAAGTGGCTACTTTTAATAATAAAGACGTTTGGGACAGTTTAGCTGAAGGAATTTCTTCTCTGAACCGTTCTAAATAGTTTTCTACACATGTAGCTGGGTTATTAGTTATAATTATACTGTTAATTTTATTTGTTCTTACCTTGCATAATTTGTCAAGAAGTATGGAAATGATTAAAGCACCAGGAAACTATGATTTCAAGTCTAATCATGCTTATTGTGCTCTGAAGGACCCACACTCCTGGAATCATGGAGAGTGCTCCCTAAATCTGAGGAGGAACCATGGCCCTAAGGATAATAGGGTCCCAACTGCATTATCTGCTGAAATTAAAACTTTAGTATTAGAAAATCAATTAATCTTCACCTTACTCATAATTGCCTGATTTTACTGTATTTTCTCATGCCTATTCTTAATTCTGTATAGGAACAATTTCCTTTTTTAAAATGTATGTTTATTGTAAACAAATGGGGTACACCTTGTTTCTCTCTTTGTACATGAAGTAGAGGCATACCATTTGTGTAATCATACATTTACCTAGGGTAATAGTTTTAGATTCATTCTGTCATTTTTTTCTTCCCCTTACCTCTCACACCCTATTTTCCTTCTATACAGGCCCTCCTTCCTTCATTCTTGCCCCCTCCCACCCCCCATTATGTGTCATCATCTGCTTATCAGTGAGATCATTCATCCTTTGGTTTTTTAAGATTGGTTTATCTCACTTAGCATGATATTCTCCAATTTTAACTATTTGCTGGCAAATGCTGTAATTTTATTCTTCTTTGTGGCTGAGTAATATTTCATTGTAAATATATACCACAACTTTTTTATCCATTCATCAATTGAAGGGCATCTAGGATGGTTCCACAATCTGGCTATTATGAACTCAGCAGCTATGAACATTGTTGTGGCGGTAGCTCTGTAGTATGCAGATTTTAAGACCTTTAGGTCTAGAACAAGGAGTGGGATAGCTGGGTCAAATGGTGGTTCCATTCCAAGTTTTCTAAGGAATCTCCACACTGCTTTTCAGTGCACTAATTTGCAACCCCACCAGCAATGTATGAGTGTGCCTTTTTCCCCATATCCTCTCCAACATCTAAATTAGTGCTCTATCTGAAGTATGAGTGGCAAAGATTTTCTCCCACTCTGGATGTTCTCTCTTCACATTTCTGATAGTTTCCTTTGCTGAGAGAAAGCTTTTTAGTTTGAATCTATCCCAGTTATTGATTCTTGCTTTTATTTCTTGCGCTATGGGAGCCCTGTTAAGGAAGTCTGAACCTAAACCGAATTTTGAAGATTTGGACCTACATTTTCTTCTGTAAGATGAAGGGTCTCTGGTATGATTCTGAGGTTTGTGTACCATTTTGAGTTGGATTTTGTGCAGGGCGAGAGATAGAGGTTTAGTTTCATTTTGCTGCATATGGATTTCCAGTTTTCCCAGCACCATTTGTTGAAGAGGCTATCATTTCTCCATTGCATATTTTTGGCCCCTTTGTCTAGTATGAGAAAAATGTATTCATCTGGGTTTGTGTCCATGTCCTCTATTCTGTACCATTGATCTCCCTGTCTATTTTGGTGCCAATACCATACCATTTTTGTTACTATTGCTTTGTAGTATAGTTGAAGGTCTGGTATTGCTATATGCCCTGCTTCGCTCTTCCTGCTAAGGATTGCTTTAGCTATTCTGGGTTTCTTATTCTTCCAAATGAATTTCATGATTGCTTGCTCTATTTGTGTAAGGTACATCATTGGGATTTTAATTGGAATTGCATTGAATCTGTATAGCACTTTTGGTAGTATGGCCATTTTGACAATATTAGTTCTGCCTATCCAAAAACATGAGAGATCTTTCCATCTTCTAAGGTTTTCTTTAATTTCTTGCTTTAGTGTTCTGTAGTCCTCATTGTAGAGGTCTTTCACCTCGTTTGTTAGATTGATTCTGATGTATTTTATTTTTTTCAAAGCTACTGTGAATGGGGTAATTTTCCTAACATCTCTTTCTGAAGATTCATCACTTATGTATAAAAATGCATTGGATTTATGAGCATTAATCTCTTTCCTGCTACTCTACTGAATTCACTTATGAGTTCTAAAAGTTTTCTGGTGGAATTTTCTGGTTCCTCTAAATATATAATCATGTCATCAGCAAATAGGGATACTTTGAGTTCTTCTTTTCCTATTCATATCCCTTTAATTTCCT
Source organism: Sciurus vulgaris (assembly GCF_902686455.1). NCBI lineage: Eukaryota > Metazoa > Chordata > Mammalia > Rodentia > Sciuridae > Sciurus > Sciurus vulgaris. The sequence continues at coordinate 34,906,454 of NC_136474.1, forward strand.
TGGTGTCTAATTGCTCTGGCTAGAGTTTCAAGGACAATGTTGAATAGAAGTGGAGAAAGAGGGCATCTCTGCCTTGTTCCAGTTTTTAGGGGGAATGCTTTCAGTTTTTCACCATGTAGAATGATATTGGCCATGGGCTTAGCATAGTTGGCTTTTACAATGTTAAGGAATGTTCCCACTATCCCCATGTTTTCCAGTGTTTTGAGCATGAACGAATGCTGTATTTTATCAAATGCTTTTTTTTTTTGCATCTATTGCAATAATCATGTGATTCTTGACTTTAAGTCTATTGATATGGTGAATGACATTTATTGATTTCCTGATGTTGAACCAACATTGCATCCCTGGGATGAAACCCACTTGATCATGGTGCACTATCTTTTTAATATATTTTTGTATGTGATTTGCTAAGATTTTGTTGAGAATTTTTGTGTCGATGGTCAATAAGGATATTGGTCTGAAATTTTCTTTCCTTGTTGAGTCTCGGTCTGGTTTAGGTATCAGTGTGATATTGGCTTCATAGAATGAGTTTGGGAGGGTTCCCTCCTCTTCTATTTTATGGAATACTTTGAGAAGTATTGGAATGAGCTCATTTTTAAAGGTTTTGTAGAACTTAGCTGAGAACCCATCTGGTCCCGGACTTTTCTTTGTTGGCAGACTTTTGATGACTTCTTCTATTTCATTACTTGAAATTAATCTATTTAAATAATGTATGTCCTCCTGGTTCAGTTTAGGTAATTCATATGTCTCTAGAAACCTGTTGATGCCTTTGAGATTTTCTATTTTGTTGGAGTATAGATTTTCAAAATAGCTTCTAATTTTTTGTATTTCACTCATGTCTGTTGTGATATTTCCTTGTTCATTCCAAATTTTAGTAATTTGGGTTTTGTCTGTTCTTCTCCTTGTTAGTGTGGCTAAGCATTTATCAATTTTGTTCATTTTTCAAAGAACAAACTATTTATTTTGTCAATTTTTTGATTCTTTCTTTTGCTTCAATTTTGTTGATTTCAGCTCTAATTTTAACTATTTCCTGACTTCTACTACTTTTGGTGTTGCTCTGTTCTTCTTCTTCTAGGGCTTTGAACTGTAGTGTTAAGTTTTTTATTTGTTGATTTTTTTCTTCTTTTATTGAATGCAACCCATGAATTAAAATTTCCTCTGTGTTCTGCTTTCATAGTGTCCCAGAGATTTTGATATGATGTTTCTTTGTTCTCATTTACCTCAAGAATTTTTTAATTTCCTTCCCAATGTCTTCTGTTATCCATTCATCATATAACAGCATGTTATTTAATCTACAGGTGTTGGAGTAGTTTCTGTTTTTCACTCTGTCATTTATTTCTAATTTCAATCCATTATGATCTGATGGAATACAAGGTAGTATCTCTATCTTCTTGTATTTGCTAACATTAGCTTTGTGGCATAAAATGTGGTCTATTTTGGAGAAGGATCCATGTGCTGCTGAGAAGAAAACATATGCACTCTTTGTTGGATGGTATATTCTATAAATGTCTGTTAAGTCTCAATTATTGATTGTGTTATTAAGATCTATGTTTTCTTTGTTCAATTTTTGTTTTGAGGATCTGTGCAGTGGTTAGAGATTTGTATTAAAATCGCCTAGTATTATTGTGTTGTGGTCTATTTGATTCCTGGAATTGAGAAGGTTTTGTTTGACATACATGGATGAGCCATTGTTTGGGGCATAGATATTTATGATTGTTATGTCTTGCTGATTTTTGCTTCCATTAAGCAGTATGAAATGTCCTTTTTTATCCCATCTGACTAACTTCGGCTTCGGATCACATTATCTGATATGAGGATGGATACCCTGATTTTTTCACTGTGTCTATGTTTATGGTATAATTTTCCCCATCCTTTCCCATTTACTCTGTGGGTATCTCTTTCTATTTGATGAGTCTCTTGCAGGCAGCAAATTGTTGGATCTTTCTTTTTAATCCAATCTGCCAGTCTATGTCTTTTGATTGATGAGTTCAGGCCATTAACATTCAGGGTTATTATTGAGATATTATTGTATTCCCGGTCATTTGGCTCATTTTTTTTTTTTTTTTACATAACTTGATTTCTCCTTTAGTTGGTTGTTCCTTTAGGGTAGTTCCTCCCTTTGTTGATTTACATCATTTTTTTTTTTCATTTCTTCCTCTTGGAATATTTTGCTGAGAATGTTCTGTAATGCTGTCTTTCTTTTTGTAAATTATTTTAGCTTTTGTTTATCATGGAAGGGTTTTATTTTGTCGTGAAATCCTAAGGTAAGTTTTGCTGGGTATAAGATTTTTGGTTGGCATCCATTTTCTTTTAGAGCTTGAAAAATGTTGTTCCAGGCCCTTCTAGCTTTTAGGGTCCAGATTGAAAAATCTGCTGATATTCTCATTGGTTTCCCCCTGAATGCAATTTGGTTCTTTTCTCTCGCAGCCTTTAAAATTCTGTCTTTATATTGTATGTTAGGTATTTTCATTATATTGTGCCTTGGTGTGGGTCTATAGTTATTTTGTGTATTTGGAGTCCTATAACTCTCTTGTACTTGATTTTCCATTTCATTCTTCAGATTTGGGAAATTTTCTGATATTATTTAATTGAATAGATTGTTCATTCCTTTGGTTTGTTTCTCTAAGCCTTCCTCAATCCCAATAATTCTTAAATTTGGCCTTTTATTGATATCCCATAGTTCTTATAGATTCTGTTCATGATTTCTTACCATATTCTCTGTTTGGTCAACTTTGTTTTCAAGATTAAATATTTTGTCTTCAATATCTGAGGTTCTGTCTTCCAGGTGTTGTACACTTTTGGTTATGCTTTCTATGGAGCATTTAATTTGGTTTATTGTTTCCTTCATGTCAAGGATTTCTGTTTGTTTTTTTTCAATATATCTAACTTTTTATTGAAATGATCTTTTTCTTCCTGTATTTCCTCTTTTAACTGTTGATTGGTGCAATTATTCAATGCCTGCATTTGCTCTTTCATCTCCTTGTTTGCTTCCCTGATTGTTTTGATTATGTACATTCTGACTTCCCTTTCTGACCTTTCTTCTGCCATGCTGTTATTGGATTTTATTGCTATACCATCTAGGTTTGTTTGGGACATTTCTTCCCTTGTTTTCTCATATTGTTCAGGTATCTACCCCTCTAGTAGTGAAACTCTGGGATATTGCAGATTTCCTCTATTGACCAATATTTTATCTGTAGATTTCCAATACCTCACCTCTTAGCCTTCAGTAGCCTGAAGTCTTGGATGATCTTGATGATGTGGTGCTCTACTAGGAAGCTGGCCTTCTATGGGTGGTGTCCTTCAGGTGGGGTATATTCCCTGTTAGTGGGCAGAGGCGCCTCCACTTGTTGACTGATGGTCAGCCAAAAGGCGACTAGAGTGTAGACTGGGGCATGTCTGATCTGGGCCTGTGTCTCTGATTTTACTGCCCTTGTCTGAAAGCCTCACCCAGCAGGGAAGACTCACCCAGTGGTGAAGTTTTGCTGGGCAGCTCTCCTCCAAGAAGTTCCCTTCAGTCCAGAACTACCACCTGGACTGGGAAGCCGTCCTTGCGATGTTTCCAGGGGTCATGACCTACTGCCTGGGCTGGGGATCCTGTCCCTGCGAGGGACTCCCTTGCTGCGGCCCTCCTCTGCTATGTTCCCTGGGGACCAGAGCTACCACCTGGGCCTCAGATCATCACTCTGCGTCAAAGCTTCTCACTTTGTGGCCCTCCTCTGCAATGCTTCCAGCTGACTGGGTTTTTGGCTCCAGCAGGGGAGTCTCACTGGGCCACTCTACTCCATGAAATTCCCTGTGATTTGGCACTACTGCCCCATCTGGGGAGCCTGACCAGTGGGAGAGACTCACTCAGTTACTCTGAGTTGGTCCTGAGTCTCTCAATACCTCCTCTTCTTGACTCCTGGGTCTTGTCAAATGTCCTCTAGCCTCCTGTAGGTGTCTCAGGAAGGGTGCTGCCCTTCCAATGATGATGGCCACGCCCTCAGAAATAATTCAAAATGCCGGCGCCAGCCTATAAAGAAGCCTCTGGCTAGCTCTGTGATACAGGCAGGCTGGCTCATTTGCTGGCTTGCTCCACGATGGCAACAGACCTCAGTGTGGTGCTCGGGTGGGGTGGCTCAGTGATGACATCTGTCTTGAGCCTGGTGTTTGGGCGGGTTGGTTGCCCGCTGCCTATCTCCACAAGGCAGTTTGTTGGGTGCCTGCCAGCTACGTCCAAAATGCAGGTGGCTTGACTCACTTGCCAGCTCACTCCGTGACTGCAACTGACAAGGGATGATGCCTGTCTTTGGTGCTGGGGTCAGGCGGGGTCCTTAACAACTATTTTTTAACATGACACTGAAAACACAAGCATCACAGAAAAAAATAGGTGAACTGTGTTATATTAAAATTTAAAACTTCTGTGCATCAAAGGACACAATAAGCAGAAGAAAAATCATCCCACATAAAGAGAGGAAATATTTGTAAATCATAGATATGATAAGGGATTAATATCCAGAATATTTATAAGACTTTCTGCAACAACAACAAAAACTAACCCTATTAGGCAAAGAACTTGAGTAAGCATTTCTCCAAAGAATATACATGAACCACCAACAAACACATGAAGAGATTCTACCTCAAATAAATTAGAATGACACTAAAAAAATGCAGAACGTAATCAGTGCTGGTGAAGTTATGGAGAATTGGGAGTCTTAGGCACTGTGAATGGGAATGTAAAATGGCACAGTCCCTATGGAAACAGTATGGTGGGTCCTCAAAAAATTAAAATTACAATTATTACATGATTAAGAAATTCTACCTCTGGATAAATACCCAAAATAATTGAAAGTAGGGTCTGAAAGAGATATTTGAACCCCTATGCTCATAACAGCATTATTTACAATAGGCAAAATGTGGAAGCAACACAAATGTCCATCAACAGATGATTGGATAGGCAACATGTGGCACATGTATACAATGGAATGTTATTCAATCTTCAAAAGGAAGGAAATTCTGATATGCTGCAATATGTAAAGGCCTTGAAGACATTATGCTAAGTAAAAGAAGCCAGATTCAAATGGACATATACTAGATGGTTCTCCCCCTATGAGATGAGGTATCTAGAATAGTCAAATTCAGGGAATCAGAAAGTGGAGAAGGGAGAGTTATTGTTTAATGGACACAGTAGGTTGAGTTTGGGATAATAAAAAAGTTCTAGAATTGAACAGGAGTTATGGTTGTACCATGTCAAAGTTCTTAATGCCACTGAACTATATAAATAAAAATGATTAAAATGGTAAATTTTATGTTTTGTGTATTTGACCACATTAAAAATTAAAATAAAATTATATTCCTTTTAAGCGAGGTTTCCTTAACATGGTTTTACCAGAGGTCATTGTAAATAACAGAACCAAACAATAATGTGACTCCCAATTCTCCCATTGTAACCCATTGAATTAAGGAGACTAAGGCAGAACAACTCTAAGTTTTATATTCCTGCACATTTGAAGCAGATTTTTGACTCAATGGAATCATTAATATATCAAAACCAAAGTCTAAATCAACACACAAAGTTTAATGGAACCCAGGATAAGATATGTCAGAACAGAGCAAATAAAGGCAAGACACTTAAGAAATCCTACAATGATAAAAGCTAAATGGCAGGTAGCCAGAAGAGGATAAAGCAGGCATGGAATTTTCCTGGGTTTCTATAGTACTTGGCTTCAGTCTCCAGGGGTGATTGAGACCTCTTAGATGGATTTCTGTCTTGGGAGAAGGTTTGTTTGTAGCCCTTGAAATAAGGTCCATCAGGCCAAAACACCAACTGACTAATAATAAAGGTATAGAATGGTCACCAATCCTCAAACTTCACTGTGGGTTAGGGGCACCTGGATCCCCTCAGACTGCTTAGTCCTTAATACAGTTCAGTACCTCACAGAGCGGCACAGAACAGATCCTCAAAAAGTAGTTGTTGGGGCTGGGGTTGTGGTTCAGTGGTAAAGTGCTTACCTAGAACACTCAAGGCACTGGGTTCGAGCCCCAGCACCACGTAAAAAGCTAAATAAGCAAAATAAAGCTACTGCATCCATCTACAACTAAAAATATTTTTAAAAAAGTAGTTGTTAAGTTAATCCATGATGTGATAAATTGTGTATGTTTATATGTATGTATATGTGGTTGCTATCACCAGTTCATGGACAAGAACACTGAGACTCAGATACAATATGCAGGTTTCCAACCTCCTCCCCAGCTCCAGCCCTCAACAGACCTCATCATATCCTGACTGCATCCTCCATCCAGCATTTTGACCCCAGGGCCTGTGCACTTCCTGTCCACTCTGCCTGGCGTGGTTTCCTCCAGAAGTCACAGCCTCCTTCCCTCACAAATTCACAATTCTGTTCAAACATCACCTCTTCAACAAGGCCTTTGCTGACCCCTTTATTTCAGGACAACACATCTCACCATCTTGATGCATCCAAAATTATGTTATATAACAAATTGTTCACTTGGCATTTTCCCCTCTGAAGAAAAGCTCCATGAATTCACATACTCTTTATATTTTAGTTACTGTACCCCCAGACTGAGTATTTGGAAAGTATTTGATGAATGAATGAATGAATGATAAACCTCTTGATTTGATTTCAAGAACAGTAATGGACTCTACCAGGTCAACTCCTTGTTACAACAAAACTTGTGCAAATTGTCCTTTAAACATAGAAAATCATGTCATAACAGTTTCACTGAGAATGACACCCCTCCTCTGCACCCAACATTGTATACCACTCTATCCCTTATACGTACCACATGCATCCCATCTTGTACAAGCAGCATAATGCCTCTTCCCTTTCTTGTCCTGTGCTGTGACTTTGTCCTTTCTTCCTCAGCCCTCTGCACTTCCTAACAACCCAGATTCTCAGGCTTTACACCCTTTGATAGGTGCTAGATGAATCACCCCAACCAGGTAATTGGGTCATCCCACAGGAATGGGCTGTAACATTTTAGAACCTAGCAGATGTCTTCAGGGAGAAGTCAGAACAGAGCATTGGAAGGAGAGAGAGGAGCGTAAAGGACTATTGTCTCTCTCCTTCACTTCTCATCTCCCCTGGACCCAAGTTTTCTCTAAAAATAAAATACCTTTCTCACTTGCAATGCCTTTGGTTAAGTGTAAGAAAGAACATGTCACTAACCCAAACTCTCTGAGTGAGATGTACCGCCAATGAAAGCTGGGGGATTCTCTGCCCCAGAAATCCATGAGGCAGAGAGGTGTCAAGGGATTCCTGCGTCAGGCAAGTGGCAAAGCACAAACTCCAGAGGCACTCACATTGCTAAAATGCACCAGTGTTAGCTCTCTGGGAAACTGACTGCAGCTGCTATTTTATAGGCTACTAATTGTTGAGCACTAACAAAGATCCATCATTATATAATAACAAACTATTTCCTGCCTCTTTTGGCTATATTTTGCTGCACAAGTAACCATCCCAGAATTTAGTAGCTTAAAACAACAACCCTGACAGGCACTACCAGTGTCACATGCCTATAATCCCAGTGGCTCAGGAGGCTGAGGCAGGGGATGCAAGTTCAAACCTGCCTCAGCATCTTAGTGAGGCCCTAAGCAACTTAGCACTGTCTCAAAATAAAATTTAAGGACTGGAGTTGAACCTAGTGGTTAAGTGCTTCTGGGTTCAATCCCCAATACGAAAGAAAAAAATGTATTTCTTTACCAGTCCATGGATTCCTATTCTGAGTTAAGCTCACAGAGGCAGCTGGTCTCTATTCCATGTGATGATAGGGGCACTTGCTTGTATACTTGCAATCAGCAGTTAGTGGCCTCATTCATGTCTGGTAAGTAGCAGAGTCAATGGGGAAAACCAGGTCATGTCACTCTCATCTAGTAGGTAGGTGGGCTCCTTCATTGTGATGGTTCCAGAGATTTTATGAGCAGCAAGAGGGCAAATGCCAATGTCCACTTACTTCCCAAGCCTCTATTTGCCTCACATGTAACAACACCACATTGGACAAGTCCCATGGCCATGACCAGATTGAAGAGAGGAAAAAAGCATAGATTTCATTTCTTGATAGGAAAGTTGCAAAACTTAGGTTTCAAAGGGTTTCAATATGAATGAAATAATCTATTACAAAGTTTGCAATCTACCAACATGCCTATCTCTGCACAATGCCACATCCAAAAGAAACATAAGCCTAACCCCCAAAGGAAGATTTTAAAGTAGAAAACATGCCAGGAACATTTCCTAGAAACCCTTTTACCCATTCATATCCCTGAAGTCGCAAACTTCAAGGCAACTGCCAGAGACTTCTTTCCATCTTATCCCAAATTCACAGAACCTACTAATTCCCTTATTCCATGTCCCCTCCCACTTCCCAGCTGCCTCCTGCCTTTCACATCTCTTTCTGATTTCACCCTTCCTCCCCATTGATAACTCCCTTCCATTCACGAACCTAATCAGAATCCCAAATAGTCAGCAGCAGAGAAATGCAGACAAAATCCTTCAGAGGGCTCAGGAGGACTGGATGCCTGACCATACTGGTTTGTGTATAGCCAGTGAATTCAGAAATTCTAAATGACAAACCAACCCTTCATTTTCTCCCTTTCTACATCTTTCCTAGTCCCTGTCTATATTTTCTCCTCTGTCTCACTCTCCTCCTCACTCTACATTTTTCCCTTTATATATATCTCTCCCTCACTCTTCCTTCTCATTTTAACCATTGTCTCTTTAAGTATTTGTTACATTAACCAAAAACGTAAAAGTATAATTTGAGTATTTGCAATTTTGAATATGGTTTACAAAAAATATTTACATTGATTAACAAGAATGAAAGTATCTAAAGGATAAAGGAAACAATGGGGAGCAGAAACCATTCAAATGCACAGCCCCACCTACAGATGAGGTTCCTGAGGTCTCAGAGGTTGGTGGAGTCCTTGAGGCCACTGGAGCATCAAATTTCTCTCCCCTTTCCAAGGGTTCTGCTGGTTCATTTTCTTACTCATTTGTTAGTCGATGTAGCCCAAAATCATGTTCTCTAGAGAAAATGTCTTTGTCCCCTTTCATCTCTCTTTTTCTAATTTATTCAGCAACTGTTCACTGTAGTCCTGGGCACTCAGGCACAGTGCAGTGTTTATAGGGGTTTTGTAGGGTCTCCGACTTCCTCGACTTCATTCTTCCTTAGATTGTCATGAGATAAGAGCTCTGCAAATTGCCTAGGTAATCATAAGTCTTCATGTGTGTATGAGCGTGCACATGTATGTCTGTGTGTCTGTGTGTGCTGGGAATTGAACCCAGGTCCTTGCATGCATAAGGCAGCTCTCTACCACTGAGTTATGACCCCAGGCCCAACCACATGTCCCTATAATCTAGGAGGACCTGAGGTTCTCTTCAAAATCTTAGGAAACTTCTTTAGCTAAAGCATTATGGCTACCTCAAAACTTATGCAGAAACAGTGGGATAGTCATAGTTCTAAATCAACCAATACAAACCACCTGATTAGATAGATGATAGATACAAAGATGGATACATAGAAACATATATCTATTTTTTAAAAGAGAATTACTCTTAGTTTGGTAATAGTTCTGGAAATATGAGACCTCATTTCTATATCCTGGTCTTTAAATATTTTCTTTTTAGAAAAGATAACCTTCAGGTCACACTGTAAGTTTGTTGAAAAAGTTTCCCCTGCACTGTGCAGATCCCAGCTCAGGGATGGGGAAGCTGGCTCCAAAGGCGGTACTAACAGCTTAATTATGGCCCATTCAGAGGATGTAATTAGTTCTTCATCATTGTTTTTGCTTTCCCAGAACAGGGCTTCCCCTGGCCTAATTTCTTCTGGGTCTCCAGCCCATTGCCCTCTGCTAATTAGCTTGGCCACCCAAAGACCTCTGATATCAGTGTTTCACAATGTGTGCTATAGTCTGTTGTTTCATGTTTTGGTCTTCAAACTACTTGATACAGCTAACAGATTTTTCTATGTTTCAGAATTAACAAGAATATTTCCACAAGTTCTCTTCATTATGTTTCTATAACCAGTTCACATCTTTCTATATACTTTAAACCATCTCTAGTTTACTTACTGTTATCAAACCAGGCCTGTTGTTCCCTCCACTGATATGCCAATCACTGAAATGAGTTCTGCAGAAGAGTTTATTTCAAAGGTGGCCAAGCAGAGAAAGAGACCCAAGTCTCAAAATCACCTCACTGAGGAGAAAGTTTGGTTTGGGCATATTAATTAGGTAATAAAGAAGAGTAGTCTGTGGCATGGGGAAATGTAATCAGAGGTAAATAAATCCATGTTCTCTGTATGCACAATCAATCTTCATGGCTCTTCGTGTAACACCTGTTCAGATAATAGCAGTGTTGACATGATCTGAGAGAGGATATTTTGGCCCTCTGGCATGTAAAGGTCACCCATGGTGACACAGTTAGGGACCCCCATGAAAAACATACCCCATATTAAAGCTAAAATATGCACCTGTCTTCGAAGCTCTAAACTAACATTATATGTCAGGATATGGGAGGCTGGATAGTCAGTGTGACCTTCAAAGACCAATAGCAGAGATATCAAGAGGCCAGAATCAAGGAAAGCAAGGTAATTAAGTCACACCTGCTGAGGCAGAACAATGATTTGTCTGACTCCAAAGTCCAATTAGGAACTTTCCCCAATGGTAAGAAGCAAAATTCAGGTGGTGAGGAGCAAAGGCATAGGCACGACAATCACTGAAGTGACCCACACTTGAATTGACCTTATCAGCATAGTGAAATGCACAGCCCTAGGTGGAGAATTAAGATAGTAATGAGCCATGGGACACAGGAAGCAGCATGATGAAGAGCTCAGACACAACTAAGATCCCCTCCACAGTCGATGACATTAAGAGACTAGGTCCCTGCCTACCCCAAAGATGCCTTAAAAGCAGTACACCTTTGTCCTTTTTTTGAGCCAGCCTCATACTGTTCTGGTCAATGCTTTATCTCCCTTTTGCCCAAGCAGGATGTCCCAGTAAAAAGTCTTATTTCTCTCACAGTTGTGCCTTTATTTTAATATTCATCTGATAGAGATTAAAACCTTCCAAGTCAATAAGAATAGAATACCTGCAGAGGTCCAAGTGAAGAAGCAATAGTTTCAACAAAAGTGGCCTTCAAATCCTTGAAAAATAACCTAGACAACTGCTATGATCACAGCTCACATGTCACCTGCAACAAAGCTAGTGGGAGACCCATAGTGTATAGCTCAGTTGCAAGACCTCCAGAACTAGTGATTTTTAAAAGTCAACTGAAAGCATAATAACAAAGCAAGTGAAGCTTGAGGCTGTATTTGGATTTTGCCTTGATCTCATTATGATCCCTAGTACAATGTAAATGCTATGTAAATAGTTATTCAGCATTATTTAGTGAATAGGAGAAGAAAACATTCCAGGTTCAGTACATATAAGATATTTTCTGGCTATTTAAGATGGATCCCTGGTTGGTTAAATCCATGGCTGCAGAACCTGCTGGTATGAAGAGCTGACTACTTTTATTTCTAATAGTGCGAAGACCACTTAAGAATTTAGATAATTTTATATCTATGCTTAGAAAGTAAAAGGCTTGGCGTCATGGGGCAGGAGAAAGGGAGAAGAGTTTTCCAGGCAAAGGAATTAGCACATGCAAAGGCTCAGAGGTAAGAATGGGAAGAAGAAAGAAAAGGCTGAAGGACCAAACAGAGACCAGATCCTGAAGGGCCAAGGACAGGCAGGACATTAGCCTGTAAAGCTACAGCAGAGATTAGATAAGCCAATGTGCATGCAGAGCAAACTAGGATCCAAGTCTGGTTGAGGAGCCATGTTAGCCCAGGAGCATGGGCGGCAACCCTCCTTATACCTCCCCTCCTAGGACAGGTGCTGGCTGCAGAGCCTACAGAGAGGAAGAACTGACTGTGCTTTGATTTTATTTCTATATAGGGAAAAGATACTTAATAATTTAGATTAGCTTCTGTCTGTGCTAATTCTGATTCTATGCAGCATCAGAAGCCTGACTTTGTGGATGAATTCTTAAGAGAAGGCTCAGATGAACCATGGATAAAACCAAACACTTGTTGCTTACCAGAGACTGGGGGAGGACAAAGAAAGGGGTGATACTGATAAAAGGGTACAAAGTTTCAGTCAGAGAAATAAATCTAAGTGATCTCTTGCATGGCAAGGTGACTATAATGAACAATTTAGTACATATTTCAAAATTGCTAAAAGAATAGATTTTAAACATTTTCACCACAGAAAAATCTATGAGAGATGAAGAAATTGTTAATTAGCCTGAATTAATCATTTCATATTGTAAACATTTATCAAAATATCACATGATAACCCATAAACATATATATGTATAATTATTATTTGTTTAATAACTTTTTAATTTAAAAAATGAAACTGATATAAAACCAAAATGCTGTTTACTCACTATCATGGAAATAGTGGCAGGGACCTATACCTGAATCTGTCATGATCAGGCCAGCCTCTCAGTCTCTCCTGGGGCACACCTGAACAGGAAACCCATCAGGAATCGGAAGGTTGCTAGGAGCAGGGATTCTAGTAGCTCTATACATCCCAGTGGGATGTGAAGAGCCTGGGAGGCTGGTGCCCAAGGCACACCCCTCTTCAGGCAGCACTCAAGGAGGCACCTGGAAGCCCTTCTTGCCTCTCTAAATTTTATGCACTCTCTTCTAATTAACACAATCAGGCTTTTGAGCTGCACTGTTCCATATAGTAGCCACGAGTCCTGTGTGGCTGTTGAACACTTGACATGTGGTCAGTTTGAAGTGAGATGTGCTATGAGTACAAAAACACACTGGATTTCAAAGACTTTGTAGGAGAAAAATCAAACATGAAATATTCATTTGAACCAATGCTATTTTGAATATATGATATTAGAGGAAATATATTGCTAAAATAAGTTTCACCTGCTTCTTTCTAAATTTCTTAAAGCTTTTATTAGGGAAGTGGAAATGACACATGAGACTTGCTTTCTGCTCTCCTGGACAGCCTCGCTCTGGTTACATGATTATGTACCATTCATTAGACAACAGTCATGTTCGCTGGCCCGAGCACCACTCTGTCTCTCTGAGACACAAGTGTCTGTTCTGACCTGTTGTCTTTAAGGTTTCACTAGGTAGACTCTGAGAGGATGCTTCATATTCAAGTGAGGTACCAGGGACAGACTTGCAGGCAGGAACAGAGGCAAATCCTGCATGAGCCCAGACCCAGAGTCTCAGGTTCTGCTCAAGCGGGTGAGCTGGGTTTCATATCCATCTTTCTCTTGGCCAGGAATCAAAGGTTGTCCAGGGAGTGTGTAAATTCCCAGGCTCTCTGGGGTCTGCCCAAAGGCAGCCTGTTGAAGTAGGGCCAATTGATGGGTATTAGGAGCCAAATATCCTAGAGGTGGGGTGTAGGACTGAGGGCGTAGCCTGGTAATACCATACGTGTGTAGCAAGAATAGGCCCTGGGTTCAATCTCTAGTGTCTGAGAGAAGGGAAGGGAAGGGAAGGGAAGGGAAGGGAAGGGAAGGGAAGGGAAGGGAAGAGAAGGGAAGGGAAGGAAGGGGAAGGAAAATGAAAGGAAGGAAAAGTAGATGCTATATATAAATAAATTCATAAATGAGACAGTTGGTCATTTGGGGTTTACAGGGAGTGCTAGCTTCATCTCCAGAGTGGCAGGAATCACCAGGTACCTCCTGATTCTTGAGGAAGTACCCATATGCAGCTTGACTGTGGACAACAGACACATGGAGTGGGAGCCCAGCTGCTTGGAGTGGGTTACTGTTGTCTATTCTTGGATTTTCCTCCCTCAGTGTCCATTGGGTCCCTGCAATTGCAACTTCAAGGAGCAAAAGCCAACAGACCCTGAAAAGCTCTGCTACCATTTTATTGCCAATTCAGCTTCTGTGGACAAGCCTAGGTTTCCCTAATGCACCAATTTTATTTAAAAGTGTGGGGACCATTGAATGTGAAAGCAGCACTCTGATAGAATCACAGTCCCCCACTTGTCCATGTCATAATCCTTGGAAACTACAGGGACGCTGTGATCCTACATATCAAAGAGGACTTGGCAGATATATTTGATTACAGGATCCTGAGATGCTGAAATTATCCCTGGAAGAACTGAGTGGATGTCCTTATCACAGGGATTGTTATGTATAGGTTAAAAGCTCTACATTAGAGAGGGGGGGGTGTAATGACAGACACAGAGGTGAGAGTGACATGGTGTGAGGGTGGAGACAGGAGCCACAGGCCAAGGAAGGAGGCCAAGAAAGAAGGCAGGCTCTAAAAGGTGGAAAATAGGGAAATGGATTCTCCCCTGGAGACTCCAGAGGGAACACAACTCTGCCAACACTTTTAGCCCTGTAAATCCATTTTGGAGTTCTCACGTTCATGACAGTGTGATAATAAATTTATGTTGTCTCAAGTCACTAAGTTCATGGTAATTTGTTTACAGTAGCAGTAGAAAACTAATATAATAGTCAAATATATAAAAAATTGTTTATTATTATCCTATGCTATATAATGAAACAATGTTATCCATGTTTTCAGATTTGATGAGCACCCTCTGGTTCAAAACTTCCCATGGATGTTGCTCCAGGACTCAGGATTCAAAAGAGGAGATATTGAGACACTTGGAACCAACTCAAAGCAGCCGGGTGACTCTCACCCGTTGGGAAGACATCCTGGATGGGACGGTGGTCCCGGAACACAGGGAACGTTGTGAAGTAGAGCTGCCGGCAAGACACCCCTCCTCCTGCTGGAGCAGTGAACTCGGACAACTGGGAGCGCTGTAAAGGAGGCCGCTCAGCACAGCGCTGGGACTCGGAGCAACCACTGGGGCTCCGGCGGCTGCCCAGGGGAGGAGTGGCGAGGAGAGCTGTGTGGACTCAGAACACCGGGATCTGACCTGAGGAGGAGGAGGAGGAACGTGGCCGCTTGGATTCGGAGTGACTGCACCAGAGCTACAGGCGGTTGCCAGAGGAGAAGCTCCGCGGTGAGCTGTTTGGACTCAGAACGACTGCTTCTGAACACCGGGGTCTGCCCTGAGGTCGAGGAGGAGGAAGAGGAGTGCGGCCGCTTGGATTCAGAGTGACTACACCAGAGCTCCAGGCAGTTGCAAGAGGAGGGGCTGCGTGGCGAGCCGTTTGGACTCAGACCACTTCTGAACACCGGGGCCTGCCTGGAGGACTAGGAGGAGGAGGAGGAGGAGCTCGGGGGGTTGTTTGGACTTGCAGTGACTGCATTAGCGCTCCAGGCGGCTGCTCAGGGGAGAAGGCGAGTGGTGAGTTGTTTGGACTTAAAGTGACAGCTCCTGAACACAGGGGGACTGCCTGGACGAGAAGCGTGGTGGGTCGCTTGGTCTTGAGTGGCCACACCAGAGCTCCGGGCGGTTGCCCAGAGGACCTGTGCAGCGGGTCACGTGGATTCAGAGCCACTCAGAGTGACCACTCCTGAACACCCGGGGGTTTATCTGGAGAAGGAGGAGGAACGGGGAGGGTCAATTCGACGCGGAGTGATTGATTGCCCAGGGCTATGGGTGGTTGGTGGGAGGAGGAGGCACGCAGTGAGTTTCTTGGACTCCTAGTGACCGCACAGGAATACTGGGTGGCTGTCTGGAGGAAGAGGTGTGTGGCGAGTCTCTGGGACTCAGAGCGATTGTACGGGCCCCAGGTGGCTGCTAAGAGGAGGGGCCGCATAGCCAGGTGATTAGGTGCAGAGCAGGGTCCCAGGACCTAGGAAGCTTCTTGGTGGAAGAGCCGCACAGAGACTGGCTTAGGGCAGAGCGAAGGTTCCAGGCCTGCGGGCAGATTCTCTGAGGAGGGGCAGCCTAAGGAGATTCATCTGCGAAGGGTGAGGCTCCCAGGCCCAGGAGGTAGGGCTGGGCCCCTGGGAACATTGCAGAGGAAGGCAGCCCAGCCCAGGCGGTAGCTGTAAATTGAGGGGAACCTCTAGGAGGGAACTGACCAGCGACACCTCCCCACCGAGTGAGTCTTCCCCGCCGGGTGAGGTTTCCCCACAAGGACTGTAAAACCAGAGACTCAGGCCCAAACAGGCCTTGCCTCAGTCCGCAGCCTAGGTCCCCTTTGGATGACCATTGGTCAACAAGTGGAGGCACCTCTGCCCACTAGCAGGGATTATACCCCACCTGAAGGCCACCACTCCTAGAGAAGCAGCTTCCTTGTGGAGCACCGCATTATCAATTTCCTCCAAGACTTCAGCCTACTGAAGGTTAAGGGGGGATATATATAGAAATCTTCAGGGACATTGTAAGTCAATAGAGGAAATCTGCAATATCTCAGCGGTCCACTCATACCTGAACAATATAAGAAAACAAGAAAAGAAAATGCTGCAAACAAATCTAGATGTTACATCAATAAAACCCAATGACAGCATGGCAGAAGAAATGACAGAAAAGGAATTCAGAATGTACATAATTAAAATGATCAGAGAAGCAAACGATGAGATGAAAGAGCAAATGCACGCACTGAATGATGAGATGAAAGAGCAAATGCAAGCATTGGATGATCGCACCAATCGACAGTTAAAAGAGCAAATACAGGAAGCAAAAGATCATTTCAATAAAGAGTTAGAGATATTGAAAAAAACCAAACAGAAATCCTTGACATGAAGGAAACAATAAACCAAATTAAGAACTCCATAGAGAGCATATCCAATAGGATAGAACACCTGGAAGACAGAACCTCAGACATTGAAGACAAAATATTTAATCTTGAAAACAAAGTTGAACAAACAGAGAAGATGGTAAGAACTCATGAACAGAATCTACAAGAACTATGGAATATCATGAAAAGGCCAAATTTAAAAATCATTGGGATTGAGGAAGGCCTAGAGAAACAAGCCAAAGGAATGAACAATTTATTCAATGAAATAATATCAGAAAATTTCCCAAATCTGAAGAATGAAATGGAAAATCAAGTTCAAGAGGCTTATAGGACTCCAAATAAACAAAATTACAACAGACCCACACCAAGGCACATTATAATGAAAATACCTAACATACAAAATAAAGACAGAATTTTAAAGGCTGTGAGAGAAAAGAACCAAATTATATTCAGGGGGAAACCAATACGCATATCAGCAGATTTTTCAATCCAGACCCTAAAAGCTAGAAGGGCCTGGAACATTTTTCAAGCCCTGAAAGAAAATGGATGCCAACCAAGAATCTTATACCCAGCAAAACTTACCTTCAAATTTGACGATGAAATAAAATCCTTCCATGATAAACAAAAGCTAAAAGAATTCACAAAAAGAAAGCCAGAATTGCAGAACATTCTCAGCAAAATATTCCATGAGGAAGAGATGAAAAACAAAGAAGCAAATCAGCAAAGGGAGGAATTATCCTAAAGGAATTGTCAAATAAAGGAGGAAACAAGTTGTGTCAAAGAAATAAATAAATAAAATTTAAAAAAAGAACCAAATGACCAGGAAACCAAATCATATCTCAATAATAATCCTGAATGTTAATGGCCTGAATTCATCTATCAAAAGACATAGGCTGACAGATTGGATTAAAAAGAAAGATCCAACAATATGTTGCCTGCAAGAGACTCACCTCATAGAAAAAGATACCCATAGACTAAAGGTGGAAGATGGGGAAAAACATACCATGCACATGGACTCAGCAAATAAGCTGGAGTATCCATCCTCATTTCAGATAATGTGGACTTGAAGCCAAAGTTAGTCAGAAGGGATAAAGAAGGTCATTTCATACTGCTTAAGGGGAGCATAAATCAACAAGATATAACAATCATAAACATCTATGCCCCAAACAGTGGCTCATCCATGTATGTCAAACAAATCCTTGTCAATTTCAGAAACCAAATAGACCGTAACACAATAATACTAGGTGATTTTAACACGCCTCTCTCACCACTGGACAGATCTTCCAGACAAAAATTGAACAAAGAAACCATAGATCTCAATAACACAATCAATAATTTAGACTTAACGGACATTTATAGAATATACCATCCAACCAAGAGTGAATACACTTTCTTCTCAGCAGCACATGGATCCTTCTCTAAAATAGACCATATATTATGCCACAAAGCTAATGTTAGCAAATACAAGAAGATAGACCCTACCATGTATTCTATCAGATCATAATGGATTAAAGTTAGAAATAAATGAAAGAGTAAAACACAGAAACTATTCCAACATCTGGAGATTAAACAATATGCTATTATATGATGAATGGATAACAGAAGATATTAGGAAGGAAATTAAAAAATTCTTAGAGGTAAATGAGAACAAAGAAACATCATATCAAAATCTCTGGGACACTATGAAAGCAGTACTTAGAGGGAAATTTATTTCATGGAGCGCATTTAATAAAAGAAGTAAAACTCAACAAATAAACGACCTAACACTACAGCTCAAAGCCCTAGAAAAAGAAGAACAGACCAGCACCAAAAGTAGTAGAAGACAGGGAATAGTTAAACTCAGAGCTGAAATCAATGAAATTGAAACAAAAGAAACAATACAAAAAATTGACAAAATAAATAGTTGGTTCTTCGAAAAAATAAACAAAATTGATAAACCTTTAGCCACACTAACAAAGAGAAGACGAGAGAAAACCCAAATCACTAAAATTCGGAATGAACAAGGAAATATCACAACAGACAGGATTGAAATACAAAACATAATTAGAAGCTATTTTGAAAATCAATACTCCAACAAAATAGAAAATTTCGAAGACGTCAACAGGTTTCTAGAGACATATGAATTGCCTAAACTGAATGAGGAGGACATACACAATTTAAATAGACCAATTTCAAGTACTGAAAGAGAAGAAGTCATCAAAAGCCTACCAACAAAGAAAAGTCCGGGACCAGATGGGTTCTCAGCCGAGTTCTACAAAACCTTTAAAGAAGAGCTCATTCCAATACTTCTCAAAGTATTCCATAAAATAGAAGAGGAGGGAACCCTCCCAAACTCATTCTATGAAGCCAATATCACACTGATACCTAAACCAGACAGAGACTCATCAAGGAAAGAAAATTTCAGACCAATATCCTTAATGAACATCGACACAAAAATTCTCAACAAAATTTTAGCAAATCGCATACAAAAACATATTAAAAAGATAGTACACCATGATCAAGTGGGTTTCATCCCAGGGATGCAAGGTTGGTTCAACATCAGGAAATCAATAAACGTAATTCACCATATTAATAGACTTAAAGTCAAGAATCACATGATTATTTCAATAGATGCAGAAAAAGCATTTGATAAAATATAGCACCTCTTCATGCTCAAAACACTAGAAAAAATAGGGATAGTGGGAACATTCGTTAACATTGTAAAGGCCATTTATGCTAAGCCCATGGCTAATATCATTCTAAATGGTGAAAACCTGAAAGCATTCCCCCTAAAAACTGGAACAAGGCAGGGATGCCCTCTTTCACCACTTCTATTCAACATCGTTCTTGAGACTCTGGCCAGAGCAATTAGACAAACCAAAGAAATTAAAGGGATACGAATTGGAAAGAAGAACTCAAACTATCCCTGTTCGCTGATGACATGATTATATATTTAGAGGAACCTGGAAATTCCACCAGAAAACTCTTAGAACTCATAAGTGATTTCAGTAAAGTAGCAGGTTACAAGATCAATGCCCATAAATCCAACGCATTTTTATACATAAGTGATGAATCTTCAGAAAGAGAAATTAGGAAAACTACCCCATTCACAATAGCCTCGAAAAAAATAAAATACTTGGGAATCAATCTCACAAAAGAGGTGAAAGACCTCTACAATGAGAACTATACAACACTAAAGAAAGAAATTAAAGAACACCTTAGAAGATGGAAAGATCTTCCATGTTCTTGGATAGGAAGAATTAATATTGTCAAAATGGCCATACTACCTAAAGTGCTATACAAATTCAATGCAATTCCAATTAAAATCCCAATGACGTACCTTACAGAAATAGAGCAAGCAATTATGAAATTCATCTGGAAGAATAAGAAACCCAGAATACCTAAAGCAATCCTTAGCAGGACGAGTGAAACAGGGGGTATTGCAATACCAGATCTTCAACTCTACTACAAAGCAATAGTAACAAAAACGGCCTGGTATTGGTACCAAAATAGAAAGGTAGATCAATGGTATAGAATAGAGGACACGGACACAAACCCAAATAAATACAATTTTCTCATACTAGACAAAGGTGCCAAAAATATGCAATGGAGAAAAGATAGCCTCTTCAACAAATGGTGCTGGGAGAATTGGAAATCCATATGCAACAGAATGAAACTAAACCCATATCTCTCACCATGCATGAAACTAAACTCAAAATGGATTAAGGACCTCGGAATCAGACCAGAGTCCCTGCAGATTATAGAAGAAAAAGTAGGTCCAATCTTTACCTTGTTGGTCTAGGATCAGACTTCCTTAACAGGACTCCCATAGAACAAGAAATAAAAGCTAGAATCAACCACTGGGATAGATTCAAACTAAAAAGCTTTCTCTCCCGAAAGGAAACTATCAGCAATGCGAAGAAAGAGCCTACAGAGTGGGAGAATATCTTTGCCAACCATACTTGAGATAGAGCACTAATCTCCAGAATCTATGAAGAACTCAAAAAACTCTACTCCCAGAATTCAAATAATCCAGTCGACAAATGGGCTAAGGAAATGAATAGACACTTCACAGAAGAAGCTCTACAAGCAATCAACAAACATATGGAAAAATGTTCAACATCTCTAGTAATAAGAGAAGTGCAAATCAAAACCACCCTAAGATTCCATCTCACCCCAATTAGAATGGTGATTATCAAGAATAAGAGCAACAACAGGTGTGGGCGAGGATGTGGGAAGAAAGGTACACTCATACATTGCTGGTGGGGCTGCAAATTAGTGCAGCCACTCTGGAAAGCAGTGTGGAGATTCCTTAGAAATCTTGGAATGGACCCTCCATTTGACCCAGCTATCCCACTTTTTGGCCTATACCCAAAGGACTTAAAATCAGCATACTACAGAGATACAGCCACATCAATGTTCATAGTTGCTCAATTCACAATAGCCAGACTGTGGATCCAACCTAGATGCCCTTCCATTGATGAGTGGATAAAGAAACTGTGGTATATATATACAATGGAATATTACTCAGCCATAAAGAATGATAAAATTATGGTATTTGCAGGCAAATGGATGAAATTGGAGAATATCATGCTAAGTGAGATAAGCCAATCTCAAAAAGCCAAAGGACGAATGATATCGCTAATAAGTGGAGGATGACACATAATGGGGGGGAGGGAAGGGTTAGTGTTAGGGTTAGAGTTAGGGTTAGTGAGGGGGGCAAGTATGGAGGAAGGAAGTACTGTATAGAGGGAAAGAGGGGTGGGAGGAGGGGTGGGGGGAAGGGAAAAAATAACAGAATGAATCAAACAACATTGTTCTATGTAAATTTATGATTACACAAATGGTATGCCTTTACGCCATGTACAAACAGAGAAACAACATGTATCCCATTTGTTTACAATAAAAAAAAAATTCCCATGATTTTCTGGTGAAGAAATAAATCAGAGTGGCCCATATATTCAGCAGTTTTCCATTACTGTAACAAAATGGCTCTCTAGGCAGCAACCTGACCATTCCTTCTTTTTATTTTTTTAAATGTTTTATTTCTCTTGATATTATTTAAGAGAAGCCCCAGATTGTCTCTGAAATCACTATATTTTATTTGTTCTAATTAGTTATACATGACCATAGAATCCACTTTGATATATAATTCATAGAAGGAGTATAATTTCTCATTCTTCTGGTTGCACATGATATAGAGTCCCAGCGGTCTTAGAGTTACATAGGCAGATATGGTAATAATGTCTGATTCATTCTTCTTCCTATCCCCACACCCTCTTTCCTCCCTTCCTTCTCCTCTATTCTTCCCTAGCACCTCCATTCCTTCTATTATTGTTAGACAAAGGGAAACTCAAGTTTCTTCCCAGAGTGTCTCTGTAACAAAGAAAATGTCCAGAAAAATCTCTATGATTGGACCTAAAAGGTAACTAAGAGCAGGATATACACTTGTTCAGGCTGTGCACTATATAAGTACAACACATATAAGAGGGAAATTATTCACATGAGAGACACATTAATTATTGTGGATTTTGGGGTCTTTATTATATCTTCATCCATTTCAAAGACAGGCAATTGTATAATTATTATGACAATTTTCCAGGAGATGGCAGTAATGTATCTTTCCTTAGCAAAATCAGTATACACTAACAATTTTCAACAGAGAAGTGACTTATCCCAATAGTGTAGAATATGATTCTTCATTAACTTATGAAAAAGGAATCAGTCAATAATCACAGATCCTTGATCTTACTTATCTAAATAATTCTTATTTTAGTAAAGAACCTATTTTTCTGTGATATACTAATCAGTAAGCATCTTAGAAAAAATTAAATCCACCATTGATACTAATCAAGCACTGACTAAAGTTTATAGTTTATATTAAAATTTCTGTCATCCAGATTATTTATTATATCAGAATTGAATAACTGAGCTTCCAATTAAAATCTATAATAGTTCTATTAATATACCAGTTATACATGACAGTAGAATACATTTATGTACTTTGATATACATAAATGGAATATAATACATTTCTAATACACTTGTCATGTATAGCTTAGTAGAACAAATAAAATATTTTAAAAGATAAAAGTCAAATCTCTAAGAAAAAAATTTTCACTTTCAATTAGTAATCCACAAATAATCTGTCTTATTGTACTGCAATTGTTTAATTTGCTGTTATAAAATATTTGTCAGTAAAAAGCGCTGTTAAAATCAAGAGGTTTGTTAAATACTTGTTATATTTTAATGTTAAAATTTCTAAGAAAAACACTAAATGTGGCAGGTATTCTCTAACTTATCATGGGGTAATGTCCCCATAAACCCATCATAAATTGGAAATATCCTAAACTGAGAATGCATTTAATAAACCTAACCCACTGAACATTCTAGCTTAGCAACCCAGCACTCCGAATAATGTTTGTTTCCCCTGGTGAGGGATCACAGATCTGCCTGGGACCCAAGGCTCACAGCACCATGAGAGGATCAGACCACTTATTACTAGTCCAGGAAAAGATCAAAATTCTAAATTTGAAGTATAGCTCCTGAATAAATATCACTTTTGTACAACCAAAAATTCAAAGTCATACCATTGTAAGTCAGGGACCATCTGCAGATGGTTTCTCCTCAGACGTCAGAAAAAAAAAAATTTACATCATCAGGATCAGAAACAAAACCACAGATAATTAAAATTATTTTTATCATTAAGTACATCTTTGGAGAAAATAAGACATGAGAGTAAAATAAAGCCACACCAGAGAAGATGCAACTGTCTCAGACAAGCAGCATGTGTTCAAATGATTTGATTCTCTGTCAACCATAACTGATGAATTTCTGGGAACACTGGAAGTATTTTTCAAGAATGCATTAAACCAAATACATTTTCTGTACAACCAAGGACATGGTCTTATGACCTGAACGTTAAAAACCAGTTTCTTTCATTGAAAACCCTGGCTGGAACCATTCTAAAAGTACCACAGGTAAAAAGATTTAGAAACTTGCTGTACACAATTTCTCCCCAAGTGGAGAGAAAAAAATCAACATGTGCTCATTAATTTATTTGACCTCAAAAACGTGTCTATTCACATTATGTGTTCTCTAGGATAAATATAAACCCACTGAAGAATGAGAGTGTACACAAAGATTGTCAGCAATTGTCACACATGCTTGGTAAGCATGAACTTAGTGAAGTGCATGTTTTCAGCAATAGTAAAAATTTAAAAGTAAAAATGTGAAAAGGATGTGAAAGGCAATAGGGTAGACACTGCATAAAAATATCCTGGCACACTGAGTTCATAATATGTTCCATGGACAATGTCTAGTGTACAGAGCAATAGCTAAAAAACTATGAAAATGAAAAGATTTTCTCCATTTGGCAGAAACAATAGTAAAATGTAATAACATCACAATGGAACACTTTCACAGAAGACAAGAATCAATGTGAAATGTTCACATTATGTAAGGAGTGAAACAAAACCATATGAGGGTGTAATAAAAATAATGACTGAAATAACTTTGAATAAGTAAGAAATGCAGAATACTATGTGCTTGTTTTGTTATGGGGCACAACTTAAGAACAGACTGATCAACACTGAGAAGTCAAAATTTAAGTATTTATTAAGCCGGCCGGCTGACTGTCTCACAATGTCCCAAAAATGGCTATTGGGAGAACAGCCCCAACCATAGGGTTGCAGGGGTTTTTATATTATAATTCAGTACATCAATCATAAGTGTCTGTTGCTATGATTTAAAATTACAAACTAACGTCATGGGATCTGAAATCATTAGCAGAGGGGGAAGTGGGTCAAAATGACCTTACTTTGGTACAAACTAAAGAATGGTTACTAACATCTAAATGATCACTGTTGACATCACCATTAACATGGTACATCATTTAGGAAACTAGGAATCAAAAAGAGAACAATTTTTCATTATACAAGAATTGCCATTTTGTCATTTTGTATTGCCAAACAAGTCATGCTAAGCAACTGTTGATGGGTACAGAGGAGGGGCGTTCCCATGGGAGAAGTATTTCCTACCTAACATGGAGTCTCAAGGTAAAATGGAGTCTGTTTAGTCATTGCCCATTTAGCCTGACCTATAACATTTCCATGGAGTCAAATATGTCAACCTGTCACAGTTTTAGATAAAATTCCAAATAGAGTCACATAAAACAGATAATTATTGTTGGATTTCTAGATTTTCAAGATTCAAATACTTTATATATGAGTATTTAGTGGAATTTGGCCCTGAAGACAATGTGAATAAAGAGAATCTATGCACATTTTTAACAGAATAATACCGAAACAGAATTTAGACAGAAAATATCTGACGAGTCATTATATATATATGCCTAGGAAATAGAATAGGCTACAAGAACAGAACAAAAAAAAAAAAAAGTCTAGGGCATCCTATCTTCCTTGTTTTGTATTTTCAAATATGCTAGTGAACACTGAAGAGAAAACACTTTTGATGACACTGAACTTTTTGTTCATATCCTAGAATGATAGTTACGTTGCTGCTTCAGTAAATATTAAAATGTATTAAGAATATATCTGTCAAGTATTCAATTAAAATTGTGGTTGAATCTCATTGGGAGGGTAAGACTAGTGCTATCAGGCCTCAAATTAACCTATTTGGGAAATATACATTAAGACACATTCTAGAATGCAGGCCAAAGATATCATTTTTGGATATGTACTTTGAAATGTATGTGCTCAGTAATAATTTGGAATCAGGTTTTAAGTAGAAAATAATTCTCTAACAATTTTTTCTTCCTTTTTTTGAGGGGGGGTACCCACTGAGTAACATCCCCAGCTCTTTTTATTTTTTTTATTTTGAGACAGGTTCTTGCTCAGATGCCGAGGGCCTTACTAAATTGCACATGCTGACTTTGAACTTGTAATTCTCCTGCCTCAGCATCACCAGCTACTGGGATTTCAGGAGTACACCTATAATCAGTAGCAAAAATTGAATGTGCTAAAGTGCACATGAAAACACCAAAGGGATTAAGAAATTATTTGAAGAAAAATGAAGCAATGATATTATTTTTAAATTTATTTTTATTTTAAACAAATGGGATACATCTTGTTTCTCTGTTTGTACATGAAGTAGAGGCATACCGTTTGTGTAATCATACATTTACCTAGTGTAATAGATTTGATTCATTCTGTTATTTTTTTCCTTTCCCCCACCCCTCTCACCCCTCTTTTTCCTCTATACAGTCCGTCCTTCCTTGATTGTTGCCCCCCTCCAACCCCCCATTATGTGTCATCATCTGCTTATCAGCAAGATCATTTGCCCTTTGGTTTTTTGAGATTGGCTTATCTCACTTACCATGATATTCTCCAATTTCATCCATTTGCCTACAAATGCCATAATTTTACTATTCTTTATAGCTGAGTAATACTCCATTGCATATATATACCACAGTTTCTTTATCCATTCATCAATTGAAGGGCAACTAGTTTGGTTCCAAGGTCTGGCTATTGTGAATTGAGCAGTTATGAACACTGATGTGGCTGCATCTTTGTAGTATGCTCATTTTAAGTCCTTTGGGTCTAGACCAAGGAGTGGGATAACTGGGTCAAATGGTGATTCCATTCCAAGTTTTCTAAGGAATCTCCACACTGCTTTTCAGAGTGGCTGCACTAATTTGCAACCCCACCAGCAATGTATGCGTGTACCTTTTTGCCCACATCCTCACCAACACCTGTTTTTGCTTGTATTCTTGATAATCACCATTCTAATTGGGGAGCGATGGTATCTTAGGGTAGTTTTGATTTGCATTTCTCTTATTACTAGAGATGTTGAATATTTTTTCATATATCTGTTGATTGCTTGTAGATCTTCTTCTGTGAAGTGTCTGTTCATTTCTTTAGCCCATTTGTTGATTGGGTTATTTGTATTCTTGGTGTAGAGTTTTTTGAGTTCTTTATAGATTCTGGAAATTAGTGCTCTATCTGAAGTATGAGTGGCAAAGATATTCTCCCACTCTGTAGGCTCTCTATTCACATTTCTGATAGTTTCCTTTGCGGAGAGAAAACTTTTTAGTTTGAATCTGTCCCAGTTATTGATTATTGCTTTTATTTCTTGTGCTATGGGAGCCCTTTTAAGGAAGTCTGATCCTAAGCTGACATCCTAAGATTTGGACCTACTTTTTCTTCTATAAGATGCAGGGTCTCTGGTCTGATTCCAAGGTCCTTGATCCATTTTGAGTTGATTTTTGTGCAGGGTGGGAGATAGGAATTTAATTTTATTCTGCTACATATGGATTTCCAGTTTGAGGAGTATTGGACTGAGGTCTTCTTTAAAGGTTTTGTAGAACTCGATGGACAACCCATCTGATCCTGGACTTTTCTTTCTTGGTAGGCTTTTGATGACTTCTTCTATTTCATTATTTGAAATTGATCTACTTAAATTGTGTATGTCCTCCTGGTTCACTTTAGGTAATTCATATGTCCCTAGAAACCTTTTGATGTCGTCGAGGTTTTCTGTTTTGTTGGAGTATAGATTTTCAAAATAGCTTCTAATTATGTTTTGTATTTCACTCATGTCTGTTGTGGTATTTCCTTGTTCATTCTGAATTTTAGTAATTCGAGTTTTCTCTCTTCTTCTCTTTGTTAGTGTGTGTAAGGGTTTATCAATTTTGTTTATTTTTCAAAGAACCAACTATTTATTTTCTCGATTTTTTGATTGTTTCTTTTGTTTCAATTTTGCTGATTTCAGCTCTGATTTTAACTATTTCCTGACTTCTACTACTTTTGGTGTTGCTCTGTTCTTCCTCTAGGGCTTTGAGCTGTAGTGTTAGGACATTTATTTATTGATATTTTCTTCTTTTATTGAATGCACTCCGTGAAATAAAATATCCTCTGTGTACTGCTTTCATATCATCCCAGAGATTTTGATATGATGTTTCTTTGTTCTCACTTACCTCTAAGAATTTTTAAATTTCCTTCTTGATGTCTTCTGTTATCCATTCATCATATAATAGTGCATTATTTAATCGCCAGGTGTTGGAGTATTTTCTGTTTTTTACTCTGTCATTTATTTCTAATTTCAATCCATTATGATCTAATGGAATACAAGGTAGTATCTCTATCTACTTGTATTTGCTAACATTAGCTTTGTGGCACAAAATGTGGTCTATTTTGGAGAAGGATCCAAATGCTGCTGAGAAGAAAATGTATTCACTCTTTGTTGGATGGTATATTCTATAAATGTCCATTAAGTCTAAATTGTTGATTGTGTTATTGAGATCTATGTTTTCTATGTTCAATTTTTGTTTGGAGGATCTGTGCAGTGGTTAGATATTTGTGTTAAAATCACCTAGTATAATTGTGTTATGGTCTATTTGGTTTCTGGAATTGAGAAGAATTTGTTTGACATACATGGATGAGCCACTGTTTGGGGCATAGATATTTATGATTGTTATATCTTGCTGATTGATGCTTCCATTAAGCAGTATGAAATGTCCTTTTTTATCCCATCTGACTAACTTTGGCTTGAAGTCCACATTATCTGATATGACGATGGATACTTTGGCTTTTTCACTGTGTCCATGTTCATGGTATGTTTTTTCCCATCCTTTCCCCTTTAGTCTGTGGGTATCTCTTTCTATAAGATGAGTCTTTTGCAGGCAGCAAATTGTTGGATCTTTCTTTTTAATCCAATCTGCCAGTCTATGTCCTTTGATGAGTTCAGACCATTAACATTCAGGGTTATTTTAAGATATGATTTGTATTCCCAGTCATTTGGCTCATTTTTATTTTTTCACACCACTTGTTTTCTCCTTTATTTTGTTGTTCCTTTAGGGTAGTTCCTCCCTTTGCTAATTTACATCGTTGTTTTCATCTCTTCCTCATGGAGTATTTTGCTGAGGATGTTCTGTAGTGCCACCTTTCTTTTTGTAAATTATTTTAGCTTTTGTTTATCATGGAAGGATTTTATTTCATTGTCAAATCTGAAGGTAACTTTTGTTGGGTATAAGATTCTTGGTTGGAATCCATTTTCTTTCAGAGTTTGAGAAATGTTTTGCAGGCACTTCTAGCTTTTAGGGTCTGGATTGAAAAGTCTGCTGACATCTGTATTGGTTTCCCTCTGAATTTAATTTGGTTCTTTTCTCTCACAGCCTTTAAAATTCTGTCTTTATTTTCTATGTTAGGTATTGTCATTATAATGTGCCTTGATGTGGGTCTTTTGTAATTTTGTATTTGGGAGTCCTATAAGCCTCTTGAACTTGATTTTTCATTTCATTCTTCAGATTTGGGAAATTTTCTGATATTATTTCATTGAAGAGATTGTTCATTCCTTTGGTTTGTTTCTCTGTGCCTTCCTAAATCCCGATAATTCTTAAATTTGGCCTTTTCATGATATCCCATAATTCTTATAGATTCTGTTCATGATTTCTTACGATCTCCTCTGTTTGGTTAACTTTGTTTTCAAGGTTAAATATTTTGTCTTCAATGTCTGAGGTTCTATCTTCCAGGTGTTCTATTCTATTCATTATGCTATCTATGGATTTCTTAATTTGGTTTATTGTTTTCTTCATTTCAAGGATTCCTGTCTGTTTTTTTTCAGTGTCTCTAACTCTTTATTGAAATGATCTTTTAGAATTTCAGTGGATTAGACAAAGGAGAAAGAAGAAAAGGGAGGGAGTATGAGAATAGGAAAGATAGTAGAATGATTTGGACATAATTTTCCTATGTTCATATATGAATACACAAACAGTGTAACTCCACATCATGTATAACCAAAGAATGGGAAGTTACACTCCATGTATGTAATATGTTGAAATACATTCTGCTGTCATGTATCACTAAAAAGAAAAAATAAATGTTTTAAAAAGAAAAGCAACCTTAACTTAGGGGTCCAGAGACTGCACTGTGAACTGGTGTCTGAAAAGTGCTTTGTGTTTCTCAACTGGCAGTGGAGAGTTGAAGGGGGAGCCATCTTGCGGCTACACTGCAGCTGCTGCAGTGTAGCCAGAAGATCACAGCACACATTGCCATACTGTCTTGGAAAGTGCTTAAATTGTGGCCTAGAATGTACCTAGCAGAACATGAGTGGAACAGGCCAGAGAAGATTGTACCCAGGGGAATTCAAGTCAGAAAGGTGAAGAGGAGTCCAACTTCCTCTGAGTCTGGAGGCTTATGAGACCAACTGGAGTGGGATGGGATTTTGAACAGGTGGGTGTGAACACACTCAGGGAATAGTCTCAGGGAGGCTGAGCTCCTGGATAGCACAGTGTGTGGAGAGTTGGCTCCCCTGCCCCATGAATAGAATTATTGGGAGACTCCTGAGATCCAGACTGCTGACAGAAATTGGCAGCTCTTGGCCCATAGGGGTGTGTTGATCTAATCTCTCCAGAGCAGATACCACCCAACAAAGGCCCTAAACCCTGATTAGATGTAAGCCCTAGTCACAGGAACTCTCCTCATAGGACTCTGCTATGGCCCCACCCTGGGAGTGCATCCATCTCTTTTATGGAGACCAAACTCCAACTAGCTGTATTTCTCATTCCATCCTATCTTGTGCTGATGAGAAGGGAAGCTGAGAGCTATTTCAATCAGCTTCAGTCTTAGGTCACTCCAGCTGCAGCTTGGTGAGCAACACAAAAAGAGGAAGGGTTTTACAATCCCCAGCCTTGTTCACTCACTCAATATGTTTATCTCAGTACATATCAAAAAAAAAAAAAAAAAAAAGAAAGAAAGAAAGTGGGACAGCTGGGCATGGACAGTCAGGCATAGGCATTGACCTTCCATTCTCATTGACTACTTTGACTGCCTCAATGAAGATGTCTCCTTCATTTTTAAGAATCTATTTTTCTTTTTCTTTTTTTCTTTTCTTTTTTCTTTTTCTTTTTTTTTTTGATGTGTGTGTGTGTTATTGCTCTGCTGATTGGTTCTCGGGCATGTATGCATGCATATATGTTTTCTTTTTTCCTCAATTTTACCATTTTTTAAGTGTAGTTATTCTACCTAGCCTTGTCTTTGAGGATTAGAGTTTTGGGGGGTTTTGTTTGTCTGTTTTGTTTTGTTTTGTTTGCCTCTTTTATTTTTTTCTCTTCTCCTGCTAACAGCCAATATATATTCTCTCTCTCGCTCTCTCTCTCTCTCCCCTCCACCTTAACTTTGTTTTTCCTATTTATTTCTTCCTTCCTTATAACCATCAACCACTATATCTCTTCTGCATTCTGTCTGTTCACTTTTTAAAGTTGTAAGCTCTCTTCCACCTTCACATCACATATTCTCTTTGTAATGTATAAAGCTGCTCCCCTGCCCATCAGATACAGCCATTTTGCCCACCTCCCAACCACTTGTCAATCTGTGAACATCCTAGCTAGCTATTGGTTCATCAGTCAGCTTGCAAGTATCCTTCTCCGATATTGGTCCCCTGTTAGCCTGGCAGAATTCAACTGTTTTACTGTAGCTTCCCCGCCATCTTTTTCCATTCTTCTTCTGTCTGTCCTACACACTTTTCTCTATCCTCCTGGCTTGCCACTCTCTCTAGCACATGCCCTTTTCTTTTCCTTTCTCTTTTCCTCTCATTTTCTCTCTTACCCTGCAGGGAGACACTGTTTGCTTAATAAATTCTCTTCTGTGATTTCCCATGTCTGGCGTGGTTTTCATGGGACTTCTTACATTTTTCTCTTAATAAACTGTTATTTTTACCATGTTTTAGAACTAAGTGGTTACTATAACCCATCCTGTTGCAATTTTTACTGCTGTAGATTACATAGTTGACACCTCTTGTTTTCTTTAATGCCAGATCAAGTTCATGGTTACTTATTGTTTTTGCTGTCATCAATTGCTGACACACCATTCCTGGGATGGTTTGTTTGTGTATGTGTGGTAGTTAATGTTGTAGATGTCATAATAGGAACCAAGTATTTATTTTTAATGCTGTGCATTGTTTGTGATAGTTGTTGTTATTGTTTGTTTCTCCTTATTCTGTGAGGTGCTGAAAACCTACAGGGACACTAAAAGATCACAGGTTAGAGATTGCTACTGAACTAAACTCAGCTAAAATACAGCACACCTGCTCCCCATACAAATTAACAACACTCAGTCTTCAGTTGTACTTTAATACAAAGAATAGAAGAGACCAAAACTAAAACTAATGATCAGGAATAATGATTAGGAATAAATAATCCTAATTTATGGTGGGCTTTCTAGTCCCTCTCATAAATATCCAGTGCTGCTGTTACAGAAAATATGGAAAAATACAGAAAATTATGGCAATGGAAAGAGACAAGTGGTGCTTGGAGATGTAGAAAATCCAGGTTTATTCAGCATCTGTGTGGGCTCAGCGGTCTTCTCTGACAGTTGAGTACAGTCCTTTGTTCCTAGTATCTTTTATACAGTATGGAGTTCAGGGTTTCAAGACTTTCTCATGCAAGTAGCCTTGCTTTCTATCCCTTTCTCCAGGCAGCTCTGGTTCCTACCACAGCTGCTGAGCAAGCATAATTACAGGAGCAGAAACTAGCAGGTTGCAGCTATTAACAGAGATAAAAGGAAGCATCTCAGCAAGGAGTTGCTGCTTCACTACAGAAAAAAAGAGAGAGAATTGACATAAAGTCTGTGGATACTACACCTATGATCACTCTAGGACACTTTGGCAAGTGAAGGCTATGCCTAAAAAGGCCCACACACAAGAGTGGAAGAGAAATACATCCCAACAGATGCATTAAACTTCCAACATAGGAATAAAATAAATATGAAAAAACAAGGTAACACATTACCACCTAAGGGTCATAACTCACCAGCAACTAACCCTCTAAATATTAAAGTGGATGGATTATCAGACAAATAATTCAAAAGAATGATTATGAAAATGATCAATGAATTCCAAGAGAACACAGAAAAACAACTGAATGGATTAAGGAAGCCAATGAAGAACATAAATGAGAAATTCAATAAGGAGGTAGAGATATTATAAAAGAACCAAATCAAAATCTTAGAAATGAAAGACACAATAAACCAAATGTTTGGTCAGTCTACTTCCTAATAGAGTAGACCATATTGAAAACAGAATTTCAGAACTGGAGGACAAAGTGCCCAGTCCTGAGCATTCAGCAGTATTAAAGAAAATAAGTGATCATGATCAGAATATGTAAGAACTCTGGGACAATACCAAGAGATTGAATTTAAGAATCATTGGAATTGAGGAGAGTTATAAGATGCAGGCTAATGAAATGAATAACCTATTCAGGGAAATAATAACAGTAAACTTTCCAAATCTTGAGAATGAGATGGATATCCAGATAGGGGATGCATTCAGAACCAAAATCTCTCTATGACACATTATAATTAAAATGCCTATCATACAGAATAAAGAACCTACCTCAACATCATAAAGGCTATATATGAAAAACCTAAAACCAGCCTCATAGTAAATGGGGAAAAGCTGAAAGCATATTCTTTAAAATCTGGAACAAGACAAACATGCCTACTCTCATCACTCTTAATTAATATAGTGTTGGAAATTCTAGCCAGAGCAATTAGTAAAGGAAATGAAATAAAAGGGATAAAATTAGAAAAGAAAAAAGTCAAATTATCACTGTTTGCAGATGATATGACCCTTAGAAGATCCAAAGAACTCCACTAAAAAGCGGCTAAAACTAATAAACAAATCTGATGAAGTAGCAGGTTTCAAAATCAACATTAAAAAATCAATAGCTTTCCTATGTACTAAAAATGAATAATCTGCTGAGAAAAAAATCAGGAAAACAATTCCATTCACAACACTTTAAGAAAATTCCTAGGAAAAAATCTAAAAAGGAATTGGAAGATCTCTATAATGAAAAGTATAGAACATTGAAGAAAGAAATTGAAGAAGACCTCAAAAGATGGAAAGACCCCCCCATGTTCATGGATACACAGAATGAATATTGTTAAAATGATCATACTATCAAAAACAATATACAGATTTAATACAATCCCCATCAAAATAATAATGACATCCCTGACAAAACAAGAAAATATAGTCCTAAAATTCATAGAATAGTAAAACACTCCTAAGCCAAAAAAGTAAAGTTGGAGTCATCACAATACCTGACTTCAAATTATATTACAGGGCTATAGTAACATAAACTGCATGACATAAAAACAGATATAAAGACCAATGGTACAGAATAAAAGACAAAATCACTCACATCTACAGCCATCTGATCCTTGACAAAGTCACCAAAAACATACACTGGAGAAAAGAGAGCCTTCTTAACAAATGATGCTGGGACAACTGGTTATCCACATGTAGAAGACTGAACCTAGACCCTTATCTTTTACCTTGCACAGAACTCAACTCAAAATGGATCAATAACTAGGAATTAGAACAAAAACTATGCAACTCCTAGAAGAAAATCAGGGGTCAAGACTCCTAGGCACAATATCATGTAGGCACAGGCAATGGCTTTCTCAATAGGATTCCTAATTGATAAATGGGATGGCATCAAATACAAAGCTTCTTCACAGCAAAGGAAACAATTAGGAAATGAATAGAACACCTACAGAATGGAAGAAAATCTTTGCTAGTTTCTCTTTTGACAGACAATTAATATCTAGAATATGTAAAGAATTTAAAAAAAAACAAATAACCCAATTAATAAATGGGCAAATGAATTAAACAGAGCATTCTCAAAGAAATACAAATGACCAACAAATATAAGAAAAAATGTTCAACATCATTAGCAATTAGGGAAATGCAAATCACAACTTCATTTAAGATTTTATCTTGCCCCAATCAGAATGGCAGTAATCAAGAACACAAGTAATAAAAATTGTAAAGAATGTGGAGAAGAAAAAAAAAACACTTTTATGCTGTTGGTAGGATTTCAAATTCATACAACCATTATGGAAATTAGCATGGAAGTTCCTCAGAAAACTAGGAATGGATCCACCATAGACCCAGCTATGCCACTCCTCAGTATTTATCCTAAAGAATTAAAGTCATCATACTATAGTGATATATGCATACCTATATTTTTAACAGCACAATTCACAATAAACTATGGAACCAGCCTAGGTGTCCACCAACAGATAGATGGATAAAGAAAATGTGGTATATCTATATAAAATGGAATTTTATTGACTCATAAAGAAAAATGAAATTAGGTAATTTGAAGGAAAATAGATGGAACTTGAGACCATTATGTTAAGTAAAATAAGCCAAACTCAGAAGGTCATGGGGCATATGTTTTTCCTCATGTATGGAAACCAGAGAAGAAAAAGAAAGGAGAGGCTGGTGAGGATCTCATGAAAAATAAAGGAAGGTCAGTAGAAGAAAAGGTCTGGTGGGGGACAGGAGGAGGAAAGAGAGGTGGGAGGTGCTATGGTGTGTTATTGGCCAAAATATTAGTTTTTAAAATCTTTTTAGTTATATATGACAGTAAAATGTATTTTGGCAAATTATACATACCTAAATATATCATTATATCATGTGCATGTACAAATATGTAACAAAAATCCCAGCATGTACAACTATAATGCACTAATGAAAAATGTGGAAAGAAAAAAAAACTACTTTTATCAAATTTCAAATATACAATGTGGTATTGTTGACTATAGTCAGTATACTGTACATTAGATATGTAGAACTTATTCATCCTATGTTACTGAAACTTTGATGCTGCAATAAACATGGGAGGAAAGGCAGATGTTTCATCAATATACTGATTTAATTTTCTTTGGATATATATTCAGAACTGGGATTGTTGGCCTGACTGGTAGATCTATTTTTAACTTTTTGAGAAACCTCCACACCGTTTTTCATAATGACTGTACCAATTTTGGTAAAACTGTTCCAGAACAACCAAGTTCCAATGTATAATAACCTTCCCCAAGGTGCCATGAGACCAACGTAAGAGGCAGACGAATCCAGGAAAGCACAGTATGCAATTCATTGGGACCTGCAGGTAGAAGCACCGTCCTCTGAGCAGCAGTGCCAGGTGGATCACTGTGATTTGGGTCAGAAGAGAGGGGCTTATAAAGTGATCAGGACAAAAGTGACTTCTTTCAAGTGGAAAATGTACCTGGTTTATGGTAAGCTAATATTAAGGACATGAGACACATTCCTGGTGCTGAGAGCACCAGGGTCCAGTTGTCCAGTTTCACACACTACTCTAAGGGCTTTATTTATGGTATGCAGGGAAAGCACATTGTGGCTATGCAGGGCAGTCATGGTAGTTATGACTCAAGATGGCTGCAGTCACGTCAAGCCAAAGATCTACAATAACTTTTAAATAATTGCTTGTTTATTTTATTTAGAAGAAATACATGTAATACTAACAAATACTGCAAGTAACAGTCTTACCAGTAAAAATGAAAGAGTTACTTATGGAAGGGATAGATTTTCCTAGGGGCACCATGTGAATTAGCATGGCTCTAGCTGGTGAAGCTGCTTGAATACTATATGAATTAGTCAAGTTACAGCACAGACTATACAGACCTTGTAGCCCATTTAGAGTTTATTCAGATTTTCCCAACCAGTGGGAACCAAGGTGGGAACCAGACAGCAAGAAGAGGTGGTGATGATTTGGGGAAGCATCACTGAGGCCATAAGAATGAACCAGAGCTCCTTAACACAGATTTCAGCATCAAGGACCTTAAGAGACCCAAGATCCCCATCTGAAAAAAGATATGGGAAGAACCTCTCCTAAACCAGACTGAGAAGGAGAAACTATAATAGTGTAATGTCTCCAAAATCTAAATATGTATGTCTCCAAAATCTAAGGAGTCTTGCCAAACACATGGCTTTTATTTTTCTGGTAAGACTGCAAAGTACATCTATTCCTCCATGCCTATTAGAGAGGGTCCATCTTTTCCCAGACCTATAACTCCTCAAATACTTACAAAGTGGCAGATCCTTGGAGTTTCATTACATATGTCTCTCACCCTCATCCACCCTTGTAGGTTACTAGGTCATCTGGAGTTCTTGTCAGTTTATACTCAGCAACTCCACTTAGATGATATTATCAGAGAAATGGACCAACATGGCTGTGGAATGTCCAGATAAACAATATTCCTATAGATTCTATTATGATAGAGAATCAGACAGTTAACATAGACCAGTTCAAGAAAGCCCAGAGGTACTTAACTATAAAAGCAAGCTTTTTAAAAATTCTTTTCATTGAAAAGCACTGGAAAAAAGGCATTGCCAGATCCATAGCTACATACCAAGTACCAAAAGGGGAGCATAATGTATGACAAAAAAAAACATACCCAGAAGAGCCGTGCAACTTCTTCTCTTTTCTTTACATTTTCATAATCAATTTGGCATCTACTATGATCTATCTGGACCATGTAGGAGCTATACTAGGAATTGAATGGATTATGATGGGACCACGCTCCCTATATCCTTCGACTTGATGGTAGTTCTAATTATTGCAAGATCTTCCAGAATGTGGAATTGCTTCTGATTTGCTCTCTCAGTCAAGCAATGAAAATGGGAAGATC
Organism: Sciurus vulgaris; assembly: GCF_902686455.1. Lineage (NCBI taxonomy): Eukaryota > Metazoa > Chordata > Mammalia > Rodentia > Sciuridae > Sciurus > Sciurus vulgaris. Next base: position 34,943,508 of record NC_136474.1, read on the forward strand.
TTATCACCTTCTGGACAAGTTTCCCACAGAAGTTATTCCTGAACATTCAGGTTACTTATACCTACATACTAAGCAGACACCCTGGGGAGACCCAGGCCACAGCATCTGAGAAACCCTGGGATAGGAAGTGAGAGATTCTTAACATGGGCCTGTGGAGATGTAAGGCACCACAAGGCCACACTTCCCAAAGTCATTCAGAGCCTGCACCATTTGGGTGGTTGCAGTTGTAGTTGGATTTGCAGCTGAGAGGATTTGAAGCAGCCCAGAGTCTCTGAATATCTCATATTCTTAGCACAAGGGGTAGCACATACAGAAAGAAACAGGCTTTCTACTGAATTGTCAGTTCTTTAAAGATAGAAATCCTTTCACGGACCTTCTTGATCAAAGGGCACGAGAGTTGTCATGTAGAAGTAATGTCAGGAGGGAGAGATAAGACTGGGCAGATAGGGTAACTTCCTGGGCAGTACAGCACAAACAGCACCTGCAGACATTTGCTTAAAAAACTTATTAAAAGGCTATTTTTAAATCATGACCTACGTAACTGGAGTCCATAATGCTCCAAAGAAGAAAAATGTCTGATTGATATTTTGATTGAACTAAAGGCTGCATGAATACCTCATGCATTCTGAAGGCCTTACCCAGGAGTAGGTAGGGGTTGACTTCCTAAAACCTATAGATCTATGTAAACCCCCAGACAATAGCCATTCTGTATTCCTGTCTTGGGACTCCTCCATCTTTGGGAGCTCTGTTTTCTTTCTATTACTCTTGTAAATCCTGTGACTGTTACCACCATATGTCCTTGGATTTTATTCTTCAAATACATGAGACAAAGAAATCAACTGCACTCTCTGTGCTACAGAAGCATCAGTAAACATTTGTTAGAGGCATAAACTTGAAAAGTAATTAAAGGACTAATCAACATTGTATTGAATGATCCAGGTCACACCAAAAGGTGTGGCAAGCATGGATTTTACCATGCCTTACCACATGTAGGGGAAGAAAACTGCCCTTGTTAAATCATGAGAACCCAAGCATTCCTGGATGTGGGTTGGAGAAGATGATGGACGGTGAGGTCCAGTCTGACCCTGACTTTAGGAAGCTGCACAGCATGGCAAGGGAGGCAGTCCAGGCAGAGTGGGATTTAATAGGCCTTGTCACTCACCAAGAAATGCTTTTTCTCCTGTTGGATTTCTTAAATTATATTCAGAGCTAAGAAATTGAAGATGTCATCAGAAGCTAGAGACTAAGACTAGCCCACTTCCTCAGAAAGGTTGATGATTCCTTGTGGGCAGAAACCACTGAGGCTGGAGTGCTGGGCAGCCTGCAGGGAACCCTGCATGTCTCTCCCAGGCATGAAGAGGAAGGGCAGTTGGTAAAATGGACAACCTTCACCTCTGTCCATTCTTTTAGTCCCCTCCTTTACAATAGGGGGAGCATAGAGGTTCAGTCATCAGGCAAATGGTAAGATGTGTGCTGGGCTACTCTAAAGTCTGAGTAGGTCTTTTATGGAGAGAATAAAATAGAAAGAGAGAGAAAGAAGAGGAAAAGGAGGACGCAGTACAGATTTTTCTTAAACAGACTTTGTGTGTGTGTGTGTGTGTGTGCGCGCGTGTGTGTGTGTGTGTGTGGCAGAAAAACCAAGGTTCCATCATTAATAAGTCTTTATTCCAAATAAAAGAACCAGGCCAGGGGAGGGTAGTAAACACATTTTGTCCAGGTAATGGATGGCTTGGTCTGCAACACTGCTTAGAGTATTCCCACCCGACTTACCTGCCTGCCTCTCTCTCTGATTAATCACATCGCATGGAGAGCAGCCATTGTGCACAATTAACATCAGGGAAGTTGTGAAGCATGAAATACAGCTTTGTTGTGTTTAATCATCAACCTCGAATACCTCCTTTGAGGATAAGAGAAGAAAAATCTTTAATTGTTTTTAACAGCATGACTGTCAGTGAGGAAATCTAGAAGAATATTTGAAATAAATAATAAAACTATAATTTTGTGATGGAGGTTAAAACTTCATTAAAAGTTTTATAATTCTTTATGTACTTTCTTACTTGCCTATATATTTGAGGTACACACAAAGATATACCTTACTTATAGATTCATTATTTTTCTAACATTATTTTTCTCTTGTGTCACCTATTTTGAAAAATTGAGTATTGATATAAGCAATGTGAAAGCTCTCCATTTTAAACTCTAAAGTGCTATATAAATGAAAAGTATTATTGTTTTTAGTTTTAATTCTAAAATGCGTTGAAACCTGTGCCATGACTATTTAAAAAAAAAACAAAAACAAAAAACAGATGTACCAAGAGGAAAGTATAGTTAAATTTTTTAAATTTTTTCAAGAAAACCCAGCTCTCAAGGGTGAAGCAATACTCTTTTAAAAAATTAAAACAAAAGTAAAAATAGGATATTATTTAGTATATAAGGAAATATAAAAAAATGGAAATCTGGGCTGAGACTCTAAGATGAGATAGATCAAGTGAGTGCCAATTGAAGTCCCAAGTAAGCATCCTGGATGAATCAGTGGTGACAAACTTCAATCTTCATCTACATCTAAGGCCAGAGTGTGGTGTGACTGCAATGTTTGTATACAGGACTTTTGAGAGCCATTGATGCATTCCAGGTGCCCACTTTGCCCAAGGGAAAGCAGAAGGGTTCTTGTCCTCAAGTCAAGCTTCTGGGAAGCTGGTATAAGTTCCTTGCAGCAGGGGCCCAGGAAATTGGTATCTGATTCTCAGTTGAGCTATATGAAGGGTGGACAAGGTCATATTTGAGCAGAGGAGGCCTGCAACCCCAGAACACCAGGGCAAAGGGCCATGAATGCTTCCTGTAGACCAGTTCAGGTCCACATCTGTGAGAAAGCCATTGTAGGTTCCTTTATATCTTGTCCAACAGGTCCATCTGGAGGGATATAAAGGTGCAGTTTTGCTGGATTCCCAGGACTGTGGGACATCACAGACAAGGAGCCAGAAGAAATCATCATTTCCAATGAGGAACTTGCAGAGAAGATGCCCACTTGCATGGGTGGATGGAGGTCTCCAAGGAACCCACAAAAAGTTTCCTGGGAGGAAAGATCTACCTTCAACATCTGTCAGAACAGGATGCAAGAAGGCAACTCATGACAGGATCAGGTGAAACCTAATGGTCGGTCCCTCTCTTTTTTCCCACAACCCACCATACAACTGCCAGGACTACAGGTGCCAGGAACCATATCAGTAAATTGAAGAGATTATAGGAGACTTTGGAGATAAGGACCTATTTTCTGGTCCCCCTTCCTCAACTGCAGGCATCCCAACTGCTCCTGCAGTCATGGATGGAAAGACCCTCTACTTCCGCCCACCAAGTTTGAGTTCGGAATATTGCAGGAGACTGGAAGTGCCCATATCTGTATCTTTTGTATTAAGAGAGACCTGAAATAGTGTAGGACTGCCCAAGGTGTAATACAAGGAGAGGGAAAAAAAAAAGCCCCACTGATTCAATTTAAAAGAACAATGATGGATAAGACTAAATGACTTCATGATGGCACCCCATGTATCATGTCTATTCAATGCACAAGTTATGAGAGATCAGAAAACAAAAATAAAATTCTGAAAAACTTGAAGTCTCCTGAATTACCTGCATTATCATTTTTAAATACATGTTTTATACCAAATGATAAGACCAGATTCATATTAGAGAATTTAGGAAATACATAAATATATGAAAAGAAAACTTCAAAATACTTCATTCTATAATGATTCCTTCCTTAAACTGTAAATCAAAATGTCTCTCCTTCATGGAGGTGGGTATTCAAATGATTCCAAGTATTATCTTTCATGGTGTAATTATGGCTTTTTCCTCTCTGTTTTGCCTATACAATCAACCCTCTGCATCTGAGGCTCTGATACATCAGATTCAACCAATTTTAGATAGAAAATATTCAGGAAAAACATCACATCTGTACTGAATAGGTAAAAACTTTTCTTGTATTATACCCCAAACACTACAGTAAAATAACTATTGACATAGCACTTGAACTGTATTGAGTATTTAAAACAATCTAGAGATGATTTGAAGTACACAGGTGAATGTTCATTGTTCTGATGTAAATACTGTCATTTAATATAAGAGGTTTGTCATTTTCATATAAAACTTCTTGTATAAAGGGACCACTGTATGTGGAAACAAGAATCTCTAATTTTGTCACCCCAGCTCACTGCCTATGCCTCTCAACTACTTCTGCCCACTTTTCTGGAAGTGACTTCCACAAATTTGGCCACATAAGAGCTGCCATGTTCTTACAAGGTGCTGCTTCTTTGCCGCTCTTCTTTGTTCTGAAGAAGGACTGATAAGCCAGGTAAATCAGATGGTTGCCCTGTGAATTTGCAAATGGAACAAAGAGATGTGCATTTATGTTCTTTTTTCCTGAGAGCCATCAATAATGACCTTTTTCTCTTCTTGTAACTGAGAAACAGAGAGAACACAGGAAATAAAAGCATGAGAGGCATAGGTGAAGATAAGAAAACACAATGTGTTTGAGTCTCTAGCTTCACTTACACTTCTCTCTGTGACTGTGCAATATGCTCATATCCTAAGAATAAATGACCCATTTTGCTAAAGCTTATCACTATTAAATTTCTATGAAATTTGCAAATATACTAGTTAATACTGCTATAATTTCCAAATATCTTTTTTAAAAAAAGAGCATATTTATTTCCTTGGCTAAAACTTTCTAGAGACATGGGACTACCTTTATTACATGTGTAACTGTGTTAACTCTGCTGTGATTTCAATGTTTATCCCATAAGGTCACATGTTGAAACTTAATCCCCAGTGCAGCAAGGATGGGAGGTAGGGCCAAGTGGGAGGTGTTTGGGTCATGGTGATAGAGCCCTCATGAATGGATTCATTCCTTTACTTTGGGAATGGACTAGGTATCCTAGAGTTTTCTCTCTTTCACTCATGCCTTCTTCCCCTTCCACTTTTTTCCAACATTGTATGACATAGATTGTGGCACTTGCCAGATGTAGCTGGTCAATCTTGGACTTCTCAGCTTCCAAAAACATGAGCCAAAATAAAACTTTTTTCTTTGTAGAACACTTAGTCTATGACATTCTGTTTTAGCAACAGAAAATAGATTATGACACACTTTCAGGGGACACAGACCAAAATAAACAAAACAAAACAGTACATGTATCCTTTTCATTCAACTCCCCAGTATGTACATTTTCTATTTGCTTAAAACAAAATAATGGTAATTAAGGAATGAAGAAAAATCATAAAAAACTGAGGAGTATGTTTTTATGCATATGTTTATATGAGTGGGTAAGACACTTGATCCTACTCTGTCTGTGGTTGGGGTTAAAGTCACCACTGACTTCTTACATGTTGAATGGTCTCTAGAATTTGTGGAATAAGTTGGTGGAGACATTTCGTCCTTACAATCCATCTTGCTGTCCACTTACCAGCTAAAAGGAGGGAGAATTTTTTTTAAAAAATCTGATCCAGCCTCAATGAGCCATATTGTGTTGCTTTTGGCTGATATTCATACTTTATTTTTAAGGTTTTGCTAAGAATAATTATAGTCAATCTCCCTGTGGGTGCTGCCCTAGCCTCAGCCTCCTTATCTGAGTTGGTCATTACCTACTAAAGTTTATGGTGAAAGAAAGGATTCCAAGTTTCCATGTCTCCAGGTCTCTATCTTGCTACTGTCTCCTCCAAAAGCCACTGTTGTTGTTATACCAGGATGGACTTTATACCCAACAAAATTAGTCAGATTCTTTCTGCTAAGAGACTCTGAATAGTTGGTCTGAGGCACTGGGAGAAGCTGGGAGAAGTCACCTAGAATCAAGACTGAGAGGCCATTTTTGTCATATGTGTACCACCATCAGAGAAAGTCAGTCTGTAGATAGAGATAAGTGAGGCAAATAAAAGGCAGAGAAAATGTTCCTGGGCTCCTCAGAGGTGGACCTATAACCTTATTCCTTCCCTATACAACCACATTCTGAGATACCAGGGATTAGGATTTAGCATATGAATTTGGGAGAAGGAAGACATAGCTTACCCATAACACTCCATTTCTGGCTTTCCATTTTCTGATTGTAGCTCCTCATAGGACCTGGTTATAACTCCCAACCTTGAGGTAAGAGGTAACAACTTCTGGCTTTTGACTTGTGATAGCTTTAGTACATTTCTGTTTCTTCCAATTTCTAATGAATTACACTTCTAGCAAAAGCTTCTCTCTGATTTCTCCAGACTGAAGTTCAGAAATATTAAAATTACCTTAATACATGAATTTGAAATGCCAATAATTTCTGGTAATCTATGTTTTTATCTGAACTAAGCTCAACCTTCTCAAAGTTCACTATCTCCCAACTGAAATCCATATTCTGGCCTCCATATTGATTCAAAATGCTTTCTCTTGGCTTCCTGCCATCACAAGACCCATCCTCATGGGCATTTGGGAATCACCCTATGGCTCCCACTTTCTGAATTTTGCAGTATTATATATACTCCTGGATAGATACTTGACTTTCTCAATGAAAAATAGAGTATAATATTTGGGGATTGAAGAAATGCACCATCCTATCAGGCAGAAAATCAGTTAAGTACATAGTTGAACTCAACATTCCATCATTCTACTGGATATAATAGACAACAGTATCCAACAATAGAACACACATTCTTCTCAAGCTTACGTGGAAGAGTACCAACACAGGCCACATCTGAACCATGAAACATACATTTGCAAATTTGAAATAACATAAAGCATAGAATATTAGGTTATAGATATCAGAGATCTCTGCTCTCACATCACAGTGGGATTAATCTAGGAAAAATAGCAGAAAAATATTTCAGAAATCTGCAAATACTTGGAGCTTAAACAGTACACTTTTAAATAGCAGAGGAATCCAAGAAGAAATTTCAAGAAAAAAATTTAAAATATTCTGTGCTAAAAGAAGATAAAAAATGACTTATCAAAATTTGTGGGATGCGGTCAAAGCAGTGCTTAGAAATTTTAAACATTGAATATACAGATTATAGAAAAAAGATCTATAATCAATCATGTAAGCTTCCACCCTTGGAAATTAGAAAACAAGGAGCAAAGTAAATTCAAAGTAAGCAGAAGGAAATAAGTAATAAAATTGGGCTTTTCCATGGGGCGATCCAAGATGGCAGACTAGAGGGTGACTGCATCTCCAGTCACTCCAGAACCCAGGATTCAAGAAGGAGAGGCATTGAGAGACTCAGACTAAAACAGAGCCACAGGGTGAGTCTCCCCCTCTGGGTGAAGCTTGACCTGGGCAGCATGCCCAGATAGGGGTGGCTTATCAGAGCAGGGCAGGGCAGCTAGAGTCTTCCCCAGGTAGCCCTGCTCACTCTGGCAGTGGGCTCCTCCCACATGGCCAACTTCTTGGAGCAGGCCCCCCAGTGAGAACCTTTCAACAGAACCAGAACCAAGTCCCGCCAGTAGCGAGCTCTGGCCCGCAGACAGCTTTAGGGACAGGACAGGGCAGCCAGGGAATTCCCCAAGCAACCTGGATCCCTCCGGCAGAAGGCACCTTTCAAGGCTAGCTTCTCTGAGCAGACCACCCAGTGAGAGTCTTTCCACACAGAGCCAGCCCCAAGCCCTGGAACCAGTACTGGGGTAGGGACAGCTTTCTTCAGAAGCACTGCATTATCAAGTTCCTCCAAGACTTCTGGCTACTGAAGGCTGGGAGGTGATACACTGGAAATCTACAGGGACACTATAAGCCAATAGAGGAAATCTACAATATCACAGAGTCCCACTGACATCTGACCAATATAAAAAAACAAGGGAAGAAAATGTCCCAAACAAACCTAGATACTATATCAATTAAACCCAATGAAAGAACAGCAGAAGAAATGTCAGAAAGGGAGTTCAGAATGTACATAATTAAAACAAACAGGGAAGCAAAGAGGAGATGAAAGAGCAAATGCAAGCATTGAAGGAGGAGATGAAAGAGCAAATGCAGGCATTAAATGATCACACCAATCAATAGTTAAAAGAGCAAATACGGGAAGCAAGAGATCAATAAAGAGTAAGAGATACTGAAAAACAAAACAAAAAAAAAAAACAAACAGAAATCCGTGAAATGAAGGAAACAATAAACCAAGTTAAAAACTCCATAGAAAGCATAACCAATAGGATAGAACACACGGAAGGCAGAACCTCAGACATTGAAGAAAAAATATTTAATCTTGAAAACAAAGTTGACCAAACAGAGAAGATGGTAAGAAATCATGAACAGAATCTACAAGAACTGTGGGATATCATGAAAAGGCCAAGTTTAAGAATTACTGCGATTGAGGAAGGCTTAGAGAAACAAACCAAAGGAATGAAAAATCTATTCAATGAAATAATATCAGAAAATTTCCCAAATCTGAAGAATGAAATGGAAAATCAAGTACAAGAGAAAAGAATCAAATTACATTCAGGGGGAAACCAATAAGAATATGAGCAGATTTTTCAATCCAGACCCTAAAGGCTAGAAGGGCCTGGAACAACATTTACCAAGCCCTGAAAGAAAACGGATGCCAACCAAGAATCTTATACCCAGCAAAACTTACTTTCAGATTTGACGATGAAATAAGATCCTTCCATGTTAAACAAAAGCTAAAGGAATTTACAAAAAGAAAGCCAGCATTACAGAATATTCTCAGCAAAATATTCCATGAGGAAGAGATGAAAAACAATGATAAAATCAGCAACAGGAGGAACTAGCCTAAAGGAACAGTCAAATAAAGGAGAAACCAAATCATGACTAGGAATACAAATCATATCACAATACTAACCTTGAATGTTAATGGCCTGAACTCATCAATCAAAGACATAGGCTGGCAGATTGGATTAAAAAGAAAAATCCAACAATATGCTGCCTGCAAGAGACTCATCTCACAGAAAGAGATACCAATAGACTAAAGGTGAAAGGATGGGAAAAAACATACCATGCACACGGACACAGCAAAAAAGCTGGAGTATCCATCCTCATTTAGATAATGTGGACTTCAAGCCAAAACTAGTCAGAAGGGATAAATAAGGACATTACATACTGCTTAAGGGAAGCATAAATAAGCAAGACATAACAATCATAAATATCTATGCCCCAAACATTGGCACATCCATGTACGTCAAACAAATCCTTCTTGATTCCAGGAATCAAACAGACCACAACACAATAATACTAGGCAATTTTAACACACCTCTCTCACCACTGGATAGATTTTCCAAACAAAAATTGAATAAAGTATCCACAGATCTCAATAACACAATCAACAATTTAAACTTAACGGACATATATAGAATATACCAATCAACGAAGAACGAATACACTTTCTTCTCAGGAGCACATGGATCCTTCTCTAAAATAGATGATATTTTATGCCACAAAGCTAGTGTTAGCAAATACAAGAAGATAGAGATACTACCTTGTACTCTATCAGATCATAATGGATTGAAATTACAAATAAATGACAGAATAAAAAAGAGAAACTTCTCCAATTCCTGGAGATTAAATAATACATTATTATATGATGAATGGATAACAGAAGACATCAGGAGGGTAATACAAAAATTCTTAGAAGTAAACTAGAACAAAGACACATAATATCAAAATCTCTGGGACTCTATGAAAGCAGTATTTAGAAGAAGATTCATTTCATGGCATGCATTCAACAAAAGAAGTAGAAATCAACAAATAAACGACTTACCACTACAGCTCAAAGCCCTAGAAAAAGAAGAGCACACCAACACCAAAAGTAGTAGAAGGCAGGAAATAGTTAAAATCAGAGCCGAAATCAACGAAATTGAAACAAAAGAAACAATCAGAAAAATTAACAAAATAAATAGTTGGTTCTTTGAAACAAACAAAATTGATAAACCCTTAGCCACATTAACAAAGAGAAACAGGGAGAAAACTCAAATTAGTAAAATTCGGAATGAACAAGGAAATACCACAACAGACACGAGTGAAATACAAAACATAATTAGAAGCTATTTTGAAAAACTATACTCCAACAAAACAGAAAACCTCAAAGACATCAACAAGTTTCTAGAGACATATGAATTACCTAAACTGAACGAGGAGGACATACACAACTTCAAATACACATACATACACAAATCAATTTCAAGCAATGAAATAGAAGAGGTCATCAGAAGCCTGCCAACAAAGAAAAGTCCAGGACCAGATGGGTTCTCAGCCGAGTTCAACAAAATCTTTAAAGAGGAGCTCATTCCAATACTCGTCAAAGTATTCCATGAAATAGAAGAGGAGGGAACCCTCCCTAACTCATTCTATGAAGCCAATATCACTCTGACACCTAAACCAGACAGACACACATCAAGGAAAGAAAATTTCAGACCAATATCCTTAATGAAATTTGACACAAAAATTCTCAACAAAATTTTAGCAAATCACATACAAAAATATATTAAAAAGATAGTGCACCATGATCAAGTGGGTTTTATCCCAGGGATGCAAGATTGGTTCAACATCTGGAAATCAATAAATGTCATTCACCATATCAACAGACTTAACATTAAGAATCTCATGATTATTTCAATAGATGCAGAAAAAGCATTTGATAAAATACAGCATCCCTTCATGCTCAAAACATTAGAAAAAATTGGGGTAGTGGGAACATTCCTTAAAATTGTAAAGGCCATCTATGCTAAGCTCATGGCCAATATCATTCTAAATGGTGAAAATCAAAGCATTTCCCCTAAAAACTGGAACAAGGCAGGGATGTCCTCTTTCACCACTTCTATTCAACATTGTCCTTGAGACTCTAGCCAGAGCAATTAGACAAACCAAAGAAATTAAAAGGATGAGAATTGGAAAAGAAGAACTCAAACTATCCCTGTTCGCTGATGACATGATTATATATTTAGAGGAACCTGGAAATTCCACCAGAAAACTTTTAGAACTCATAATTGAATTCAGTAAAGTAGCAGGTTACAAGATCAATGCTCATAAATACAATGCATTTTTATACATAAGTGATGAATCTTCAGAAAGAGAAATTAGGAAAACTACCCCATTCACAATAGCATCAAAAAAAAAAAAACTTGGGAATCAATTTCACAAAAGAGTTGAAAGACCTCTACAATGAGAATTACAGAACACTAAAGCAAGAAATTAAAGAAAACCTTAGAAGATGGAAAGATCTCCCATGTTCTTGGATAGGCAGAATTAATATTGTCAAAATGGCCATACTACCAAAAATGCTATACCGATTCAATGCAATTCCAATTAAAACTCCAAGGATATACCTTACAGAAACAGAGTAAGCAACTATGAAATTCATCTGGAAGAATAAAAAACCCAGAATAGCTAAAGCAATCCTCAGTAGAGTAGAGTAGAGCAAAGCAGGGGGTATCACAATACCAGATATTCAACTCTATTACAAAGCAATAGTAACAAAACTGGCATGGTATTGGTACCAAAATAGACAGGGAGATCAATGGTACAGAATAGAGAACATGGACACAAACCCAGATGAATACAATTTTCTCATACTAGACAAAGGGGTCAAAAATATCCAATGGAGAAATGATAGCCTCTTCAAAAATGGTGCTGGGAATACTGGAAAACCACATGAAAAAGAATGAATTTAAACCCCTATCTCTCACCCTGCACAAATCTCAACTCAAAATGGATCAAGGACCTCGGAATCAGACCAGAGACCCTACATCTTATAGAAGAAAAAGTAGGTCCAAATCTTTACCTTGTTGGCTTAGGATCAGACTTCCTTAACAGGACTCCCATAGCACAAGAAATGAAAGCAAGAATCAACAACTGGGATAGATTCAAACTAAAAAGCTTTCTCTCAGCAAAGGAAACTATCACTAATGTGAAGAGAGAGCCTACAGAGTGGGAGAATATCTTTGCCACTCATACTTCAGATAGAGCGCTTATTTCCAGAATTTATAAAGAACTCAAAAAACTCTACACCAAGAATACAAATAATCCAATCAACAAATGGGCTAAGGAAATGAACACTTCACAGAAGAAGATCTACAAGCAATCAACAGATATATGAAAAATTTTCAACATCTCTAGTAATAAGAGAAATGCAAATCAAAACTACCCTAAGATTCCATCTCACCCCAATTAGAATGGCGATTATCAAGAACACAAGCAACAATAGGTGTTGGCGAGGATGTGGGGAAAAAGGTACACTCATACATTGCTGGTGGGGCTGCAAATTAGTGCAGCCACTCTGGAAAGCAGTATGGAGATTCCTCAGAAAGCTTGGAATGGAACCACCATTTGACCCAGCTATCCCACTCCTTGGCCTATACCCAAAGGACTTAAAATCAGCATACTACAGAGATACAGTCACATCAATGTTCATTGCTGCTCAATTCACCATAGCCAGATTGTGGAACCAACCTAGATGCCCTTCAGTTGATGAATGGATAAAGAAACTGTGGCATATATATACAATGGAATAATAGTCCGCCATGAAGAATGATAAAATTATGGCATTTGCAGGCAAATGGATGAAATTGGAGAATATCATGCTAAGTGAGATAAGCCAATCTCAAAAAACTAAAGGAAGAATGATCTCACTGATAAGCGCATGAGGACATATAATGGGGAGTGGGAGGGGTTAGCGTTATGGTTAGGGTTTGCTTTAGGGTTTGGGATAAGGAGGGTGATAAGAATGGAAGAAGGAAGGACTGCATAGAGGGAAAAGAGGGATGGGAGGGGTGGGGGGGAAGGGAAAAATAAAAATAAATAAAAAAATAAAATAAAATAATTACAGCCTTCTAGGGAGTGAATAAACAATACTATATTTGGCTAATAGCTGCTTTTGGAAAATGAGAGGTCAGCAAAGCTGAATGTTGTTTAAGGAAAACTAATTATCCAGCTACCTTTGACTTGGATCAGAGTAAATAAGGCACTTCTGGATTTGCACTGAAATGTTTTGTCTAGGATTTAAATATTAGGTATTAATCAGATATTTCACTTCTATCATCTGCATGTTGAGCGAATGGATTTAAAGGATTCCTTGTGTTTGACTGTGCTGCCAATTCATACCCCTTTGTTTTCTTAAGCTGCACAAAGCTATTGCTTATCCACCACCCTATATTTGTGTTCAGTGTAAAACAATGTGTTTAAGGATACATTAACATCTAGATAACATAATGACAATACAGTATGGTTGCATTTGTAATCATTTAATTATAAATACAAGCATCAAATAACAAAAAAAAGGCTATGGAGATGTTGAGGGAGCATTGATTCTTGGCCCCCCAAAATATTAAGAACCTTCCCAAAGTATGTCTTAAAGGAGAACTCTTTCTGTATATAGAGAAGTGCCAAGAATGCTAAATCTAACACTTAATACCAATAAATCAAAGGAGAGAAATAATTGTGTCATAAAATAATCTTGGCCACCTATATTTATGAATCCTTCTCTGTTACTCTTGGTAAAACCTGTTTCCAAAAATCATTGAAAAAATTATGATTACCAATTAACAACAACAGTGGAGTATTGTGACAGTGTTGCTTTATTTTATCATCAAGAATATTAACAACTGGTTCTAAAATATTAATATTATAGTAATTTATTATCATTAATCACTTTATTAGCCACATAATTCTTATATAGAATTATGCTATGTCCACATACAAATATACCATAAAGAATTTCACTTTTATGTGTAATTATAACACACCAATTACACAGATAACAATAACAGGGAAACTAGTAGAGTAAGGAAGGGGTGGTACTGAGGAATGAAATTGAGCAAATTATGTGCATATATGAATATGTCACAACATGTCTCACTATTATGTATAATTATAACGCATCCATTAAAACCATAGAAAGAGAAATGCATGTAAGTGAAGAATAGAATTATATAAATATTCACAGAATTTAAAATATGATCTTAACAGATAACACATCCTTCAGAATATCATAATCAATTCCTTTGCATGTAGTAAAATATACTGCATTATAATACTTCACAGTTTGGATGACCCTTAAACATCCTGGAAGAGAATAAATTTGTCATTTCAGTAAAATAAATAAATAAATAATAAACAAATAAATAAATAAATAAAATTGGATTAGAAATCAAGAAATTGAAGCAGAAAATCAATGGAGAAAATGAATGAAACCACGAGCTGTTTTTTTAAAAATACCACTAAAATTGATAAGCAGGCTAAGAAAAAAGGAAGATACAAATTACTACTTTTAGAAACGAAAGAGGTGAAATCATTACCAATTCTGTAGACATTATTAGGGTAATCAAGGATGCTATGAAGAACTTTAGACTCATAAATCTGATAACCTAATAAAATGGACCAATTCATTTATAGACCAATAAATCTGCCAAAACTCACAAAAGAAGTAATCTAAATAGGCACATATTAAATAATTGAATTAATAATCTTCCAAAACAGAAAGCACCAGATCCAGCTGTGTTGACCAATGGATTCTATCAACATTGAAGGACATATATGAATTCTGTACAATCTTTTTCAGAAGATAAGAACCGAGGGTATCCTTTCTAGCTCATTCCATGAGATTAACATTATACTAGGATCAAAACCAGAAAAATTCACAACAAAAAAGGAAAACTCTGGGCTTTATCTTATATAAATGTAAAAATTGTCAACAAAATATTAGTAAATTAAATCCAACAATGTTAAAAAGGAATTATATATCACAACTAAATGGAATTTATTCCAGGTATGTTTGGCTCTTTCAACATTCAAAAATCAATGCCACATGACTGATGTGATCCTACCACAAGTACAATCAGAAAAATGAGAAATTATATTCCATTTTTGTATGATTTATCAAAATGCATAAATGTATTCTACTGTCATGTAAAAATTATTTTAAAAATTAATTAATACAATCCATCATATCAACAAGCTAAAGAAGAAAATTACATGATAACATCGAGAGACACAGAAAAAACTTTTGACAAAATCCAACATTCATTCATAATAAACTCTCAGTGAACTAATTACACTGGTGATTATGAAGACCAGTGGAATAAAATAGAAGATATAGAAACAAAACCACATAAATAGTCATCTGATACTTGATAAAGGAAGCAAAAACATACATTGGAGAAGAGATAGCCTATTTAACAAATGGTGCTTGGAAAATAGAATATTCATATATAGAAGAATGGAACTAGATCCCTGTCTCTCACACTGAACAATGTAGTCTTGAAAATTGCATAGAGTAGATTTGAAGGGTTCTCATTACAAAACAAAACAAATGTATGAGAGATGATGCATGTGTTCATTATCTTCATTTAGCAATTACACATGTATACATTTTTCAAAACATGTGCACTATAAATACATAATTTTTATCAATATAAGCAAATAAGTAAATAATTCCCAGTAAACTAGGAATAGAACTTTCCTCTACATGATAAAGTATGCAAAAATAACCCTATATCTAACATTATATTTAATGGTGGTGATAAGTTCAAAATGTTCCATCAGGATCAGAAAAGAGATAAGGATGTTGTAAGTCACCTCTGCTTTTCAACATTGCGCTGGAAGTCCTATTTGGAAAAACAGATGTAAATAAAAGGTATACCGATTGGAGAAGAAGATATAAAAACTGCTCACAAATAATATGTGATCATCTATGTGGAATATCTGAAAGAACACACACACACACACACACACACACACACACATACAATCTCAGAACTAATAAGCAATGAGAGCCAGATTGTGCAGAACATGAGGTTAATATACAAAACTGGGGCACCTTCCTATTTACCAACAATGAACAAGTAGAATTTGAAATTTAAAACAGTACCATTTTACATTAGCACAATTCCCCCTACCCAAATGAAAATCTAACAAAATATGAATGAGATCTATATGACGGAAACTACCAAGGGGCTGCAAGAAATCAAAGAACTAAATAAAGAAGAGATGTTTCATGATCATGGAAACAAAGTGCTGTGGTTTAGATGTGCTTTGTCCTCCAGGGGTTTGTGTGCTGATCCCCAGAGTGGAGATGTTAAGAGTGCTGGGACCTTTAAGAAGCAGGGCCTACTGGAACGTTGTTACTGTCTCTGTTTTCCTGTCATGTGATCTCTTCCTCTAGCACACACTCCTGTGATTGTGATGCTATCTAACATAGGGTTAACATCAATGGTGAGCTTTTGCCAGTGCCATGAGCTGGAATGTACTGAACCATGAGTGAAATAAACTGCTCTCTATGTCTTCCTCAGCCTGGGTATTTCATTATGGTAATGGAAACTGGAATAACATCAATATTGTCAAAATGTCAGTTCTTTCCAATTTCTTCTATAGATTCAATGCAATCTCAATCAAAATTCCAACAAGTCACTTCGTGGATATTGACAAAGTGGATTCCAAAGTTGACCTGGAGAGGTAAAAGACCCAGAAGACCCAACATGATTATTGAGGGAGAAGAACAAAGTTGGAGGACTGACACACCTGACTTCAAGATGTATTGAAAACTATATTGATCAAGACATATCATATTGAAGGGCCAGGCAAATGGATGAAATTGGAGAATATCATGCTAAGTGAGATAAGCCAATCTCAGAAAGCCAAAGGATGAATGATATCGCTAATAAGTGGAGGATGACACATAATGGGGGGGAGGGAAGGGTTAGTGTTAGGGTTAGAGTTAGGGTTAGGGAGGGGGGCAAGTATGGAGGAAGGAAGTACTGTATAGAGGGTAAAGAGGGGTGGGAGGGGTGGGGGGAAGGGAAAAAAAAACAGAATGAATCAAACAACATTACTCTATGTAAATTTATGATTACACAAATGGTATGCCTTTACGCCATGTACAAACAGAGAAACAACATGTATCCCATTTGTTTACAATAAAAAAAGACATATCATATTGACAAAAGAATTGATAAACAGATCAAAAGTAGTCCCATGTAAATATAATAGGTGATCTTTGACAAAGGAGCAACATCCACACAATAGTAAAAGATGTTCTTTTAAGTAAGTGGTATTGGATCAACTAGACTACGTGTCTCTACAGCAAGACTACATGCACACACAAAAAAAATGAATATAGGCACAGATTTCACGTCCTTCATGAAAATTAACAAAAAACTGGCATGGTGGTGCATGCTTCTCATTCCAGTGACTTGAGTGGCTGAGATGGGAGGAGTAAAAGTTCAAGACCAGCCTGGCAACTTAGCAAGAACCTGTCTCAAAACAAAGGCTAAAAATAAAAAATCTGGGAACTTTGCTCAGTGGTAAAGCACACCTTCATTCAATTTCCAGTATGAGAAAAGAAAATCAATACAAAATGGATCACAGACCCAAATGTACAATGCAAAATTATGAAACTTCTAGAAGATATCATAGAAGGAAAATCAAATGACCTTGGTTTTGTTTTTATAGCTATGACATCAAAGGCATGGTTCATGAAAGAAAGAATTGATAAGCTGGACTTCATTAAAATTTTATGTTCTGTAGCATCTTAGAGAATTCAAATAAGGAAATTATATATGGATTATTAGTGAATGACTGCTAAAACTTATCATGAAATAAAAATATCATCCTTCAGCTACTAAATTGCCAAAATTTAAAAAAATAATTTTTAGTATTACAAGAATCCAGGTGCACAGAAACTTTCATACACACAATTGAAGAGAAAATGAATTGATTCACTGTTAGGTAGCTTTTAACTTGCTTTAAAATGTGCATGAGCAAAGATATTTAGGGCAGTAAGATTACTTTAAATGATACTAAATGGAGGTTCATGTCACTATACATTTGTCCAAACCCACAGAAGGTACAACACCAAGGGTAAATCCTAATGTGGTGATTTTATGCCAGTGTGACAGATGTATCACTCAGATATGTGATGCTAATAATGAGGGATGCTGTGCACAGTGCATTTAGGAGCCTGTGTGTTTCCTGGTCAGTTTTGCAGTGAACCTAAAACTGCTCTATCCAAAATCTAAACTATTTTCTAAAAGATTGCATGGAGATCATGAGTTATTGATGGAGATTATAAAGGCAGGAGGCAGGGAGCCAACATGTTGACCTTTGGCTGCTCCTATAGCTCTTCTGTTTCACTGTGTGGTTTCCTTCCCTGGACTTATAGTGTCTGTCAGCAGAAGCTTCCTGTTTTTGAGAACACTGCTAATACCTAGGAGCAGAGGGAGATTTAGCCAGATTGGTTTTTGGGATTCAAGATGGTAACTCTCTGGCTTTATGTGGGTCCTGCAGTAGAACATTGCATGGGGCTTTATGATGATAGCCCCTCACTCAAAACTTTACAGGGGTAGATGCACAGTGACCTGACCAAGATTGTACCCTGAGCACCAGGAGACCAGAGGCACCAGGAAAGAGGGACAGGGGAAGGGTTTTAAGAATGAATTTTCCATTTCCCAAATGATCCAAACAATCAAAAAAGGCATGAGATGATTAGAGTTCCTTGGCCCTTTACAAGTTTCCTAGGGCTGCTGCACCAAAGTACCAAACTGGTTGGCTGAGTGCAACCGAAATTTATTCTCAGATCTAGAAGCCAGAAATCTGCAATTCAGATGCCAGCTGAGCAATGTTTGCTGTGAAACATGTTGGAGGAATCTTCCTTGCCTCTTCGAGATCCTGACGTTTTGCTGGCAGTTCCTGGTGTTCCTTGTGTTCTAGACATAGCATTTCAGTCTGTCTCTGTGGTCACATGGTTCTCTCTCCTTTTGTGTTTCTATGTTCCTTCTCTTCTTCTCATAGGGTCACTAGTGACATGGCATTGAGGGCCTACCTTTCTTCAGTATGACCTCATCTTAATTATATCTGCAATGATCCTACTTTCAAATGAGGCCACATTCAGAAGTCCTCTCTCCGGTTGGGACTTCAATATACTGTTCTGGGGTACATAAATTCAACTGTAACATCCTTCCTGAATTTTTGTTGAATTTCATCTGCTTTTTCTTTTGAATTACACATGGCAGGGGAGGCAGTAGTGAAGAACACACTATTTAGTGTTTTGGGCTTGTTATGGCTTAGAATTGTCCCTCAAAGGCCCATGTGTTAGAGGTTTGGTTGCCAGTCAATGACACTAATGGAAGGTGGTGGAACCTTTAAGAGTTGGGCCTTGTGGACCAGGGGACATGGCCTTGAAGGCATACTGGGGCCCTCTGCCCTTTCCATTCCCCCCTTTTGCTTCTAAGGAGCCATGACATGAGGGTTTTGTTTCACTACCTGCTCCCTGCCATGACATGCTTTTCATCACAAGCAATGGGCCAATTAACTATGGAGTAAAACCATGAGCCAAAACAATCCTTCCTTCTTTTAAACTGATTATCTCAAGTATTTTGTCACAGCCATGGAAAGTTGACATATATTTTTTCAAGGTCTTGATTCACCCTGGAACTTCACAGACAAAAATAACATGGCAATCATTGAGGGACTTTGAGCATCCTTGACACACTGGTTTTACTCCCTCTTTACTGATGATCACCCAGCATTTTCTTTCTCTATGGGAGGAGTAATCCTCCATCTGTTCAAAGCTGAGAACACATTCTCCTCCAATGACAGGAGGTTGGGATTTTGCTCTCTCAGTTATTCCCTCAAGAGGATATAAATTTTTTCTTTCCATGAATTATTACCAAACTCACAAGTACAAATCAGGTGTTCTTACTTTAATGTAAATATATTTTATGCATTCATATTTGAAATGTTTCTCTTCATTGTGTCATGAGGAAAAAAGGTCATTTTGTTTTAGAGTAATTTAAAAGTGTGACATTTGGATCTATGCAGCTGCAGATTTGGCATGTCATGAACTTTTCTAGGGAGCCAAACATTAATATGTATAACCATGAAAATTTCACTTTCTCATTGTTTCTAGCAATACTCACTGACTTCTGTGTGTCA
The DNA here is from genome assembly GCF_902686455.1 of Sciurus vulgaris. NCBI lineage: Eukaryota > Metazoa > Chordata > Mammalia > Rodentia > Sciuridae > Sciurus > Sciurus vulgaris. The sequence goes on from NC_136474.1 coordinate 34,963,391, forward strand.
GGCAGAGTTCTAGGTGCTAGTGCATTCTGGAGTGACTGACCATCATTGGTTTAAAGCAGGGAACTTGCTTGAAACTGTACTCTAGGGAACACTACCCCGACCTCTACCATTTAATTTTTAATTATTCTAGTGGAGGAATGACATATCATTTGGGGCAAGAGGGTCTTCAGCCCTGCAAGCCATGCCACACTCATCTGCCTATTAGGACAGGCAATGCTATAAGTCAGAATGGACCAAATTAAAAATCTTAAAATGACCTTTGGAAATTGCAGTTTTCCTGAAAAATCTTGCATGTATCAAATTAATTCTTTACTTTCATTTCATGTATTAGGATTTATAACAGACTGCAAGGGTTACTGGTTGGTTTTGCCTGACAACTAGATGAAGAGCAGGTTACTAGTCTCATTCCTATAGACCACAAAAGAAACAGTTCCATGTCCTGTGGTGCTGGGAGTGGTAGAGTATTTGCTTCTGGGTTCCATCCCCAGAAGCACTCCACTACCCCCAAGAAATCTGTTCAAATATTTTTCAATTTGTGATACTGTGATTGCTTATGCAAAGCAAATCTTTCACTTATAAATGTAAACTTCTTCCAAGTCACCATGGGGGCAATGACCGATTTTTACAGATCAGGTTACAGACACGCACTATGCCTTACCAAATGTAGTTCTAAACACAGCTGAAATTTGACGGGTAGTGTGATCATTCTCTCCATGTGTGTCAGCTCCTATCATATTTAGAACCCTCCGTTCAGAAATGTTCAAGTTCACGGTAAGGTATTTGCTAAACAAATCCCAGAAAGGGCATCAACACAATGATTTATATGCACAAATCCTTTCACATACAAATGGTAAAACATGGAATTGATTCCTTAATTCCTACACTTTCAGAATTTCAATCTCTTCACCAGTTTGAGTGTTGACTCATTTGCTTCCCGAAAGGCGCATGCTATTTATTACTTAAAATTTTTAAAATTAAACGGATTAAAAACTTCGAAGCTTTGAGTCAGCAATGGAGTTAAGATAACTCATTTCCTGTGATTCCGTGGAAAGTGCAATACAGAGGAGACATGGAAAGACCAAGCAGTCCGCAGGGGCTTCCTCCCCTAAGCGGTGTTTATGCAGCAAAGTGGGTCTAGACAAGAACCTAGAGTTGGCACCGCGTGATGCCTGGCTTCAGGACCTTTGTGGGACACTGCAAGACTTTGAGTTTAGCTCAGGGATACAAGAGACTATCCAGGAGAGAGAGAGAGAGAGGAGAAAGAGAGAGAGAGAGAGAGAGAGAGAGAGAGAGAGAGAGAGAGAGAGAGAGAGAGAGAGAGAGAGAGAGAGAGAGAGAGAGTGTGTGTGTGTGTGTGTGTGTGTGTGTGTTTGGGGTCTGTGCAGAGTGAAAGTACTGAAAGGAGTGAAAAGAGAGGGGATGGAAGAAACATAAAAGCCTAAATAGCCAACAGAAAGAATAGGGAAGCGAAATCTGGCGACCAAGAGGAAGCAGGAAAACAGCAGGAAGGGTGGATAAAATGCCAGAATTCTTCAGAGCGGCCCGCAGCGGTAGGACTACAGTCCTCTGGCCGGCAGGGGGCGCGCGCGTGCTCCCCACGCGGCCCCTCCCCTCCACGCATGCTCGTCTTGCCCCTCCTCTTCAGAGACGCTGTTGCAGTTACTGCCCTTGAGCCGCTTCCCTTCCTCCTCTACTAGCGGTGGCCCGCGGCTGGGGCGGCGAGCGTGGCTCCTCTTCAGGAGGCGGAGGGAGCTGGGCGCGGGGATCAGCCGGCCTCGCGGCAGCATCGCAGAGGCCGCAGGACGCTGGGGCGCCGTCATGCGCGGACGCCCAGCTTGGGCGAGGCCCCGCGCGCGGCAGAGGCCATGGAAGCTCCGGAACTCGCGGCGCGCGGCCGGGTCAGCGCGGGTGGGCAGTCGGCCGAGCACCAGCCATTTGCTTGCTTGGATGCAGAGCGGTGGCGGCGGTAGCGCTTACTCGCGGGTCCCTGGCGGTGTAGATGGCGAGGCGTGTCGGAGGAAGCAACGCCCCAGGCCGGCGGACTTCAAGCTGCAGGTCATCATGGGCTCCCGCGGGGTGGGAAGTCCAGCCTGAGGGAGCGTTTCACCGAGGACACCTTCTGGATGCCTGCAAGTCCACCGTGGGTAAGGCATACTTAAACAAGCTCCACAGTGCAGTCAGTGTTCCTTGCCTATTTTTTGTCCAATAGCTCGTAGTGTGTGCTTACTTTATTCATTAACTTACTGTGTTACTCTTATGAGACTGGTGTTGATTTTAGGCTTGAAGAAGTTGTACTGGATTAAGACTCTTACAACTCAATCATTTGTCCTCTGAACCCTCTTGCATTTTTTTCACACATGAGCTTTTGGGGGACACTTCATATCCAAACCATAACAGTGCCCAAAAGAGTTTCATATGTTTTAGCAATACACCTAGAAACAATCTACAAAACCAATTATGTAGAGAGAAACAGGAAAATATGCACAGTAAATGTTGGCATCCTTTTTATGTTAGTCTAAAAGGAGTATTTTGCAGAAGAGTGTAAATGAAATGTAAACATCATCATTTGGTTTAGAGGAAAGGGTGCTCATGGGGACAGCAGGAAGATTGTGCCTAATTTTAGTATAAAAAAGAGTTATAAAAACTATGAAGGGGTAAAGTCAATCTAGAAGATATATGGCAAGTACCTGCTAACCAGAATGAGCCAGGTAAAGGACAATGATTTGTGCAGCAGGAAAACCTATGCCAGCCGGAGAAGGGATTTGTCATCATATAGGAGCCACTGAAATTTATTAACAGTAAACTCTACTTAATGTCATCATTTATGTCATCACTTTGGCCACCCCTTCTAAAAAGGTGTCTTTTGTTGTACCTCTAATGCCAATTTTCTCTTCTTTTACTTTCACCAACTAAAATTCCAGTGGACTGGGGAACTTTCCCAACCCTGTAATTCTGCCGAAGTCCTTCACCTGAAAACTGTCCTTAGAAAATGCTCTTTTAACAGGCTACCAGTTCTGTTTTTGAATCTGGGCTAAATAAAATATTCCCAAGTTGTCACCATTATGGAACAATTCTTAGTGTGTTTACTTCTCATTCATTAGTTGATTTGATTGTTTCTTTTAAATGGTAATTTTCTTGGGGTATTCTTAGGATTTGAGAAAAATGAGCAGATCACATCCCAAGTGAGCTGGCCATCTCAATTTCATTTCTCTTTGCAGCTGAAACCAAAAATTATTCATAAAAATTCTACAGTTCTAACATAAGTAGCCTCAGGGGAGAGCAAATGCATCTATCAAACAAGCAAGGTTAAGGATTATTAATGCAGAAGCCACTGTTTTCAGTGTCACCATTATAGCTTCAGTTGGCAAAACACAGTGGCAGATCTTACCTTTTACATTTCACTTCTGCAAAAATGAAAATATACTAAATGCGAAATTATGGATGTGTTATGGCAGTGTCACATTGGAAAAATCACATAAAGTTTTTTTCTGTTAGCTCTTTCTTAAAAATTTTTATTGTAAAGCAAATGGGATACATGTTGTTTCTCTGTTTGTACATGCAGTAAAGGTATACCATTTGTGTTTTGTAATAAAAACTTATGCAGTAACCGCTGAAGGGATGTCCAATTCTCTCACTGTTGAATAACTCATTTCATAATGCTTATTATACATTATTGCCAGGAGCAAAAGTAGTAGTAATGGATCAACAATTTAAGGCCACTTTTACGTATGTAGCAAGAGCTTTAAAATTAATGTATAAATCTCAGGCTGTCTTTTTTCACATTCACATTGCACCTCCAATATCTCCAGTTCTCATGAAGTAAACTGCAGACTGAAGAACATGACAGTGTAGCCCAGTGCCTGACTTTTCTGCAACTGGACCATCCTGGGGCCACTCTCCTTTCCTCTGTCCTTTTGCCACTTGCTGTGACCCCACCACCCCCTCCCTCCCTCAGCTCCCAACCTGTCCATCAATAGTCTCATCAGATCATTTCAGGACTGACATGCACAGAGGGGCCCCCTGTTCTGGGGTTGTTCAGCTCCTTCACCATCCTAGTCCTGGGTCCTCCTCATTCTGTCCTAAGACCTTTTGCCTATATATTTACATATAAAGCACTAGGGACAACAGGAGTCTCCTGGATTTCAGAACTGTCCCCCAAGAGCAGCTCCAATTTTTCCCAGTCACCTTCAGAGGGAAATCTTGCTAGTTTCCAGACCTAACTATGGAAATGTGAATGTTTAGAAACTAGAGAGGGGTATCTGTGGCCAGGGTTAAGAAGATCAGAGAGATTAGTGTGGAAGCTGGGGTACAGTCCATGAAAGTTGTCAGAAATCATATAACCCAATGGTTCCTGCCAGCTCATCAGAATCACCATGAGCCATTCTGTGTTTTTAAATGAAATTCCCAGGTCCTTGCTTAGTTCTGTTGACTCATATTTTTTGATAGTAGAATACAGATAATTTTTCTAAGTTTTTTAATTATTGCATGTGTTACAGACTACAATGTAACAAGGGAAAAGAATATGCCTCTTGGATATACAGGACATAGAGTATCACAGAATCAGAGTTTCATTAAGGACTATAATGTCATCTAATCTAATCTCTTATCTCTGACCCAGTCTGCCTCCCTGTTACAACTTCCTTGATAGATGGTTGTCTAGCCTCTTCTAGACAATGCCCATGGACGGTGTCCTGTTAGATATTTCTTATTATTTCAACCCTTGTGATGAGTTGAAATATGCTGCCTTAAGCCACCCACTGGTTCTAGGCAGTATTCTCACATTGCATTCTTGATGCCTTACCAGTGCATAGTAGAGCTGAAAATAGTACTTATATTTTCTGGATATATTCTATGGATTCAGTGTTTGGGGCTTACAGTGCCCCTAGATTTTTTCCCCCTATACCGTGTGTAAGTGTACACTTTTAAAACACAGTGTTAGTACCATTACCTTAAAATAGAAAAAAAAATAGGAATATAAATGTATTTTAGCTAGTCTGAATAGTCTTTTAAGAAAAATCTTTAATATACTGCTATTCTTTAGTAACATTGTCTTTAGAGACAACCTAACATTTTTAATCATGCTTTTCCCGGAAACAATATTATTATTTCAAATGTTAAATCATAGTTGAAACTAAATCAAACCTTTTCATCTGTTTTTGAAGATAATCTTTTTAAATCAAAGATAATTTAGCAACAGCACAAAACATTCAGAAATGAGAAAAAGGGAACCTCCTAGTCCTAGTTCTTCAGCTTTAAAAAACTACCATTCATTTTGGTATGTGGGTATAGATTTTCTCGTCTTTTAAAGAAATATATTGTTGAGATACACATACAGTTTTGAATCCTACTTTTTCCACTGAACTTTATATCATAAGCATTTTCCAAGTTATTGTAGTCATCATAACCGTTGTTTATAATTGCATTATATTTTCTCACAAAGCTTAGTGATGAAGAGAATAGATTGCAGCCAGACTCCCTAGGCTTGTATCCCAGCTCTGCCATTTATTGGCTCTGTGATCCTGAACAAGTTATTTGACTTGTTTGTGTCTTGGTTTTTCCATTCTATTAAATGAAGATAATATGATTTATCTCATAGGGTTATAAGAAGTATATTTACAGCTCTTAGTGTACCTCACATATAGTAAATTCTGTACATATTATTTAAAAAATTACTGTTTCACCTTTATTATTGAGTGCACATATCAAAAATTACTTAAGTGTATCTATTTGGACTTTAGGTTGCTTCTGTTTCTTGTCCCTATAAAACTTTGATGTGAGTGACAAAGTGTACCTTTTAAGATATACTTCAGAATTATTTTTCATAGGTTATTTTACTCAAGTTTTTAAAACTTTTTAATTGGTTTATGCTCCTCTTGAAGGTATTTGTACTGCATCTAGACCTTTTGTATCGCTGGGAAACGTTTTGGATTGTCTTCCTTTGCATCAATGTGACACAATACTCACTTAGGGAAAATAATGTTGCTGCACAATAGTAATTGTGTTAGTTTCTTTTCCTGCTAACATTGTCTTTGAATAGATCCTGAGTTCTGAGATTAATTTTGGTTTTTTGATTATATTTCTAATATTGCTGATTGCCAAAATGTTTGTCCCCATGAAAGAATTTTATACTGTGCTGTCTTGGGAGAGCCAAATAAACCATGTGGAGAAAAATTTGAGTGCAAAGCTTGATTGAGTAGTAAAAAGTAACTTGAAGATGTATACTTTCAGGTGTTTATAGCAGGTACTCAGTATTGTGTTATATTCCTGAAAATATTTTTACTTTTTTGAAAATGTTATCTGGTTGACAAAAGTGAAAGCACAGTAGATTCTCAGTGCCCTTTAATATTTAATATTTTACTTCCTGTGACTTATTATTGAAGGGGTGTGACAGCTTCTGAAGAATATTAGTAATTTCTGTCTAAACTCCATAGTACATTCTGTTCTGCTGGGAAGAATTATTGTGGATGTTCAATGGTAAATAATTCAGTGAAAAAATGATTATTTTTAAAAATGTATATGTGACCACAAGAATAGGTGGGTGCATTACATACGAATGATAACATGAGTTTCTTTTGTTGTTTTGTTGCTGTTTTGCATTATAATTACATATAAAATAGTAGATTTTGTTGTTGCATTTTCTTAATCTGGTCAGTTTTGTTCCCCAGTTCCCCTTCAATGATCACATTTTAAGATAGACATTACTATCCTCATTTTTAGGAAATAGTCGATTTATTAAAACTGATCATTAACATTAAGCTCTGTTCTAGGTACAAACTTTTGAAAGTGAGAAAAATGTAGTAAATTTATCAATGCTGAATTTGTTTTGTTGCAGATAGTAATTGTTGTGACAATGGTTTCTTCCTCCATTGTGAGAACCATTTCTTTAGGAAAACAGTCATACTGGTTAAGAATGTTAGATATTGTTTTAAGACATTCTGTGTAACATTCAGTTCTTTGTATTGTTAGATCTTCTAAGAAGATAATCTAAATCTCAGAGTACAGCCTTCTGTGGACAGATTCAACTCTTTTTGACCAGGCTTTTCCTTCTATCTGAAAAATCAGGTAAGTTTTCATACAGTAAATAATTTCTTTGCAGAAAATTTTCTAGTTTTTATTGGATTGAATTTTGCAATAATAATAATGAAAGTGATTCTGAAAAGTTGAAAAATAGTATAGAAAATTGTTAGTTTTATTTTACTTATAAACAGTTATACCAGTTCCAATAGGTAAGTTATCCTGAATCCATGCTATTGATTCTTTATTTTCAAAGATTATTGATAATAATGTGCAGTTGAATCACACTGAAATATGTAGATATGTACCACTGTGTCCATATTTCTTTCTTTTTTTTTGGTATAAGGGAACCTCAGGATGCTACATCCTCAGTCCTTTTTTTAACTTGGAGACAGAGTCTAGCTAAGTTACCAAAGCTGGCTTCAAACTTGTGATTTTCCTTCTCAGTCTCCGGAATTCTTGGAATTATAGGCATGTACTACCACTCCTGGCTCTCTTTTATTTTTGTATAATAGTTCTAGTCAATTTTGTATTCTAGATTAGCACTAGATGTAAGATTTCATCCCATGGGAAATAATCTTTATCTCCTGTCTTCCATTGTTCTATAGACAAATACAGATATCTAGTTGTTTTTTTTTTTATGGTAATTTAGGTTTTTTTCTCTGTCCTTAAGATTTTCTTTTTCTTTGGTTTTCTTTAGTTTTACTATGATGTATCTATGTCTGAGTTTCTTCTTTATCCTGCATGGGAATTTTTGGGCACCTTAAATCTGTAGATTATTGTCTTTTATCCCATTTATGAAAATATTAGCCAATGTTGCTTCAGATGTTGTGTATGCCTCTTGTTCTATGTCTCTTTTTGGATTTTCAGTTAAATATTGTAAATATTGTACTCTCTCACCAAATTCCCTGTGAACCCTAGAGGAATCTTGAAGATGTGAATTTCAGATAGCCTGTTTTGGTAGTACATGCCTATAGTCCCAGACTGAGATGGGAGGATTACTTGGGCTCAAAAGTTCAGGACTAGCCTGTGTGCCACAGTGAGACACTGTCTCAAAAAAAAAAAATTTTTTTTTACAAAGAATGTATGTGAAAATTGTACATACTTTTATGTAATTATGGATCTTTTATGTAATTATGGATTTAGCATTTTATATGCTTTGCTTATTTGACAAGTTATATTCTTACACAGTCTAGTTGTCAGTTGATTTGTTCTGAAAATCTTTTTAATAGGTCTTAGTTTGCAGAGTCAGTTTAATCTGGAAAATGTCACTGTTTTCAATACTAAGGTGCAAGAAAGCACCCGGAATCAGAAGTTGGGACTGATATAAAACCTCACAGAACATCTCTATAAGTTTGTTGTTGAAATAATTCACATGAATGAGCCTCTTTAGTCCTCAAAAATTTAAAAACCTTATTTGTAATTCATAGAAATAATGAGTTTTTATGTAAAAAAAAAAAAGTTCAAACTATTTAAAATAGAAAGTATAACTAATCTGAAATTTAAGGTAGATTATGGAATACGTGATTTTCTATTGGATGGAATTTATACAATAGTTATACTTACTTTAGTAATGTAGATTATGGAGTAGCTATACTTTCTGTTGTAAATATATTTTGAATGTTTGACACAGAATACATATTATTTCTCTAACCATTTATAATGTTTTCCTAACCTTATAGAACTTTGCATATATTTACAAACTTATATTATTTTTTCCCAAATTAGATTATATAATAAATACTGCTCTTAAATTCATTTTCTTTTTTTGATGTGTTTCTGCATCAGTACATTTAAATGGTTCATGATAAAAGAATATGTCATAATTGCACATGATTAGACATTTAGGTTATCTCAAATACTATAAAAAACTATTAACAGAAATGCAGTGAGTAGTATTGTATATATCATTCCTAAATTATACAGGTGTTTCCTCAGGTAAGTAAAATTTCTGGGTTGAAATATATACACATTTCAAATTTTTGGAGCTATTAACCAGTTACTTCTCAAAACGACTATACCAATTTTATACTGCCATCAGTGGCAGGTGGAGAATGCCTTCCCATTTTCCCAGCCACACGAAAACTGGGAATTTTCAGTTTTTCAAAACTTTGCTTACTTGATATAAACATCTGAAAAAATGTCTTATTTATATTAGTTTACATTTATTTGATTATTATTAGAGTTGAACTTACTGCATATTGATTAAAATTTATTTTTCTTCTAGGAATTACTTCTTCATTCAAACTGCCCTTTTCACTATTGTGTTGTTTTTGTCATTGCATGTATTTTCAAAACATTTAGCCATAAACCATTTTTTTTTCAGAGAATCTGTTGTCCTGTTGAGAAAAAAACTGGTTTAAATCTTTTAACTGTATCATTATGCCTGTGTTATGTCATTATCATAGTGCTCCTTAGTTTTTGGATTCCTGTCATTGTCTTAACGATTATTTGTCTGGATGTTACTGTAACCAGAATTCTCTAATAATGGTTGTCTGTCAGTATGTGCATGACCTATTCTAGCATTTATCTTCTTCCTGTTAACTACTTCATGACAGGCTGTCCATTTTTTAAAATTTAGCACACCGAGGACAGAGATGAGGGGATGGATATAGAAGAATGTGAAATGGGAGATGCTGAAGCTCCAACAACATGGTGAGTTATTAAGCTCAAGATTTCTTGATTTGCAGAAGATAATCCCTTATTGATTTACCAGGTACTGGAATGAGGATATAAACAAGGAGGAAGGATATTATGCTTACAGATTTGTTTTATGTTTAACTTTTATATGTATGGCTTAAATCCTAAATCAGTAATGGGCTGTATCTCAGTGAGTTTTAGAACTGTGCACATAGTCCGTCATTTAAATAGCCTGCTTTATGCATATTCCTAGCATTTGAAAAGCCAACCAATGGCAACCTTTGGAGCTTCTCCCCTTCCATTAAACTTGAAGACCTGGTACCTGTGGGTATTACACTGACATTTAATGAAATGGAAGAGACAATAACCTCTTCTCTTCCCTTCTATCTTTTATTACCATGTCTTTTCTCATCCTCTACATCCTTGAACCTTCCCAAATAACGTCTTCACTGTGCTAGTTAGAAGCAGTGAGGAAGAGAAAAAGGAAAGTATGAAGAAAACCACTTTCACTAGCACTTACTAGCACTGAGGCAATGGAAGTTATCAGTAGTTTTTAATTGAAAGAATTTACATTACTGTCACCCAGATGATGAAGAGGGAATTGCTGTATTTGCACAGGAAGTTGTATTCCTGGCCAGTCAAATTTCAAACACACCCATTAGCAACATGTAGAAGTAGTGTAGTTCCTGGCTTACCTGGAGTACTTCCCAACTTCCTTGGGCAAGTTATTTTACCTCCCTACAACCCAATTTCAGTATCTTTAAAATATAGCAATGTCACCTACTCACTATAGTTATTGAAAGTATTAAGTAAGCTGATGATCAGAAAAGGCATGCTAAGGCACTTTGTTGTTATGATTACTGTAGTTGTTGACATGATATAGAGTGGAAAATATAAAGCACTTAGAACAATTTCTATCCAGTGTTTGGTAGCTAACTATTAACTACAGCTTTTGTTGTTGTTGTTGTTTCTTTGGGGGATGTGGGGCATGGGGATTGAACCCAGAGAAGTTCTACTACTGATCTACATCCCCATCCCTTTTTTGAGACTAGATCTTGCTAAGCTGTCAAGGCTAGTCTCAAACTTGCAGTTGTTCTGCCTCTGTCTCCATCATCATTGGGATTCACATGTACACCACACACCCAGCAGCTATAGTAGTTTTTTTTAGAAACCCATTTTTTCATGGATAGGGTGGGCCAAATTTAGTCAACTCTAATATAATGGGTCGCCTGAAGGGTAAGCAGGGCCCCAAGACAGTTAGTTGGATGCTGTCTAGGCCTGTGGAGATAATTCAACTCTATTGTTAGAGTCATAAATTAGTCCCCACTGCAGAAGAATCCCTTATACAGTACCCAGCACTCAGCTTCCCACCTGTCTATTGCAGTCACTATTTTTTCAATGTAGAAAATGTGTGGGGAATTACTTAATAGGTATATTAGCAAATTGTATTAAGCATTGTGATATTCAAAGCAGAGCAATTACTTATATATCTACAATGTGAGGTCCATTTCCCAAATTGCCTCAGACAGACATCAATAAAAATTTTTGTTAAAATTCCAACATGTAAAGTTCTATAAAATAGCCAAACAGCTTTTTTTTTAATCCAATTTTATATTTTGGTGAAATAGCTATACCTTTTTGTTTGTTCTTTCCTTTCCTTTTTTTTTTTTTTTTTTTTCTTTTTTTTTTAAGGCAGGATTCTCCCTGTGTTGCCCAGGCTACTCCTAGGCTCAAGTGATTCTCCTGCCTCAGCTTCCTCAGCAGTTGGAACTACAATTGCAGTTTATTATGCCCAGCTCAAGACATTCAATTTTAGATAGTGACTGTCACTTCTAATTTGTTACTCTTTGCACATATAATAGCGACATATTCTTGCTGTGGATAAGAAAATTCAAAAGTTGCTGTGGAATGGTAAAGGTGAAAGTTAAATTACAGTTGATTGAGGAATAAATGAAAAGTGATGACATGGTAGCATAGAGTGTAGACAGCTCTTTCAAGAATTTATTTTTCCATGAAGGAAAGAGGAAAAGCCTCTAACAGGGATATTACCATCAAAGGAGGTAATGTAAGGCCCCCAAAAAGGAAACCCCAACTCTGTCCCATGGATCAATGGCAACCCCAATCAACCACAGGAGGCGTCACTTGACGCAAACCACAAGAGGTGTTTATTCCAGCGCGCTGGGACCCGACTCCTGGCTCACGCAGGAGTCCAGGAGTCCAGTCCCTAGCAGAAAATCTTGTAGGTTTATAAAGACAGAAACCACACATCGGGAGGGGTCGCACATGAAAGGGGGAAAAGGGGGAAGAAAAAAAGGAAAAATGGGGAACAAAGCTGCCGGGAAATTTCAAAGGGGGTCTGGGTTTGCTGATAACATACAACATGTTTCACAATGTTTTACAACAGGGTGTAGATTCTGGTCAGTAGTTTCTGGTAATCCTACTGTTTGAGCACTATCTGGCTATCAGGCTCAATTTACTCTTTTACTCTCTGTTTGGGGCTGTTTCCTGGAACAGCTTTAAGGGCTTTGTTCCCATTACTGGGAGGGAGACCTTAGGGAGTTGAGATAAAACAGACAGCTTAAAAAAATGTCCATTCTTTCAGTTTCTTTCAAATTTGTCTTATGTTTTTTTTTTTTTATACCATTGTGTAGTTTGAGCCTCTGACCTCATCATGCTGATCCACATAATTAAGTAATTATATAAATAACACACTAGTAAATATGGAAACCTGGCAAGTTTGCGGTTTCCACAATAAATTGAATTAGAGGGTGGTTTGGATCATTTTCTTCTATCAGCTAGATTTCATCAATATTGAAATTTGTTTTTCAGTTCACCAAAGGATGATTAGGCAGTCAGATTACTAACTGACTAAATATTCCCCACTTCTATTTTCTGAGTCATTTATAAATATTACACAGCAACAGATTCTATCCAAATAATCTCTTTGGGGGAAATAGAGAAACATTTTATTGTTTACTGCCTAACATTGTTATTTTTGTTTCATAAAATCATAGTACAGTTGGAAACCTTGGAAGATAATCTCCCTCCAGGCAAAATAACACCGTTTTGTGCTTTTTTATGAAGTTCTACATGTACAGATCCAGCATTTCCCCCTTTGCAGCAGCATAATATTTCACCACCTTTATAATGAGAAATTTTTCCCTTGTTTATACTAAAAATTGTTTTTGCAGCACAGTCTAAACATTGAAATAATTAGTTTAAGAACTGTATTAATACTATGCAATACAAATGTTTGAAATTTAAGAGTTCACACATCCTGTTGCTGACAGCATGGCAACTTAATTGAGTATTCAGATATTGAACTGCTTTCCTAAGCAGTGTCTTAAGAACACAAAGATTTCAGTGTTCTCATGAAACAACTGTTGACAGTTATCTTTATAGAGAAAATATGGAGGTGGATTTGTTTTCACAAAGAAATCATTTATAATTTTAAGTAAGGGTATATATAAAAATATATCTCATACCATTTATAAATTTAAAGTTATTATTTTAGTCATATTCCAGAGATATATTTTGACACTCATCATCTTAAATATAGTCTCATAGAAAGCCTAAGTTTTATTATTACATATCTTCATGTTTGGAAGACTGCCTATATTTTTATGTATCCTCCTTTAATTTGTATGTCTAGATGAGATGCCCATAGATACATCTGACTGCAGTGTGTTCACTGTAGACAGACTCATCAGAGAACATTCTCTTTTGAGTTGAAAGGTGAAGGCACTATACAGTAGGGTATGAGTGATGTTTCATGTGATTCTCCCAATTTAATCAGTACCATGGAGTGAATGCAAAATCTTGTTAACTATTCTTAGATTCTCCAAAATTTTTAAAAATTAATTTCACATTTTTATAGCTGTATTCTTTTAATGGCTATTTGGTCCAATTCTTTCTTAGTAATTAGTATGTGTTTTCTTTAACTTTTATGTACATTACGGCTACATATAGTAACTGGTCGGGTGGAAACTTTTTATTTTAATTTTGGAAAGTTTTATGAATGATCAACTCTAAAGTGACAGGGTCTACTTAAAAATCAAAGTGTGTCTTAATAGTAAATTAGATCTTTTGTATCATGAGGTATATTCATTCTAATTATAATGACAACTTAAACTGTATACATTAATGTTTTGTAATAGAATATTTTCCATATTGTGATGTCACCCGTGTCTCTCCTTGACAATGTAACACTGATACTTTCCTCTTACCCACTTAATTTTAAAATTATTTGAATGCCTACTGTTTGTTAGGCATAGACTAATATGTAAGAATTCCAAGTACAGATTCATGAATATATCAAGTTTTGAAGATTTTGAGTTTTTCGTTTGCTTGTTTGTTGTTTTGACCAGCAGAGGGCAGGGATTCTATCTTTAATTTGTTCTTTTCTTGCTATAATTTGGCTAACAGCAGTGTACCCAGAAGTCAGAAGAAAATCTACATGCGAACACATGCTATATTCTTTTCAAAAAAGTATTAGAGATGTCGTATTACAAACCTTACCATGAAAACAAGCTACTCTTTTCATGTTATATTTACTTCAAGGTGATTTTTTTATGAAAAAAAAAATGCTTCGCTGTGTTTAGTATTGTATTTAACTCAATTTTGTACTGAATGACAATATGCTTTGTTGGAAGCCTTGGGGAAACTGAAGGATTTCTGTTGTTCTGATAAAATTTCTACCCAATTTCAGAAATCTGAATGTTTCCTTTTTTAATCACTAGTCTCTTGGAGAAGTTTCTCCAGACTGTTTTCCTTTTCACACTTTTGTTCCAAGGACATCATTTCTAGGCTGTAATGCTACAGAATGAAAGTGTTGGAACTAGGGCTATAGCTCAGTTGGTAAAGTGCTTGCCTCATGTGCACAAGGCCCTGGGTTAAATCCCCACCACCACAAGAAAACAACAAAACAAAACAAAAAACCAGAATGAAAGTGTACTGATAAAAGAACTGAAAAGAATGTCAAGATGTAAAGTGAATTAAGATTTCTTTTAATTACTTGTATTAAATGCCCAAGAAAACAAATTATATAGTAAGTCCACTCCTATATGCTAATATGCTATTATTTATGCTATAAATTTAGAAATAGGAATGTGTACATGCAGTATTCATAATTTCATAGAGAAATTTTTTTTCTTGTCTTAAATTAGTCTACATACTGTACATTAGAAGTATATTAAGACCCCCCAAGAGGTCCCTAAAAAAAGAATCCTAAAAAACTATATGCTGTCCACATTTTTTTGACCCAAACCTGTTTTTCAAAAAATACTGGGATCATGCCAAACAGTTGGTAAAAACCAGCTCAGTTAATTCTAAAAGATCCCCCTGCATGCAATTGAAATCCCACTTTGGATATGTGATGTGTTCAACATATTATTTACTCTTCTGTGCATAGCTCCATACATCAGGAGACCCTAAATGTATCAATAGATAGATGTTGTCTTTGAAGTATAGGATGTACCCAGAAATCATAAGAAAATCTACATGCGAACACATGCTATATATTTTTCAAAAAAGTATTAGAGATGTCATATTACAAACCTTACCATGAAAACAAGTTACTCTTTCCATGTTATATTTACTTCAAGGTGAATATTTTCACCTTGAATATTTTCACCTTGAAGTCCTTGAAGTCCTGGGAGCTCCGTCCTACACCTGGCCACCTGAGGACTTCTGCGGAGGAGCATCACTTCCTCTGCTCCACAGGAACCCCCACACGATGGCACAGAAGCTGGGTGTGCCTGGCAGCACGGTTCCTGCCCAGTCACATAAATGAAATACCACTGAGTGAGTGTCTGCCCTACACCAGGCTCCATCCACAGCCCTTTTTGTTTTTATTTTGAGACAGAGTCTTGCTAACTAATCTGAAACTTTAGATCCTTTGGCCTCAACTTTCTAAGTCACTGAGATTTACAGACATTTATTACTGCAGGTGGCTCAATAAAACTTTATTTGTAAAAGCAAGAGATGTGCTCACTGACTCATTTTAAAGTAATTTGTAATAAAATCAAGCATTTTGGTTGAACTAAAAACGGTAGTCGCAAATAAACACTTCACAAAGAGGACTGAAGAGGAACGTAAACACTACATAAAAATCCTTCCTAACATACATTGTACTGTTTAGCCTTGGATTGTGGTTTGAGTTCTTTGTACTTTTTGAATGCCTGGCTGACCACCATAATGATTTTCAAATAACTTTTTGTTCATATCATTTACCATTTTGGATGATGGAAAAGAGACTTGTTTTTCAATAAAACATCATTTTTCTCAAAAGTACAGTGAATGAGATCGTCCTGTAAGTAATACATAACAATGCAGGAGGAGTATGAGTTGAACAACTGTAATCTATGACCAAGCAAAATTATTATGTATATAGATCTTGGAATTGCTCCAAACTTTGTAACAAGTCTTAGAAACAACATTTTTCCATGTGCAAAGTATATCCATGTGCAAAATTGGATAATATGTCAACTCTAGAAAATTGTCTTGGTAATGCATTGGGAACTCTCTATTTTCTGACCAATTTGTTCATCTTACTTAGCAAAACTAGAATGGATGCATTAATAACATGCAAAAAACTCACTCAGCATTTTTAAACTCAATTACTGCACTTACGTAGTTACGAGAAGCAATAGTGTTTTTAGGATGCAGAAGGATATTTCAAATATTATGGAGCATCTGTTTGGGGTTTAATTGTCTGCAGATGGAAGATGATCTATTTTCCTTACTTACTCACTGCCACATTTCTAATAATGCCCAGGCTGTTCCATGTAAATTCATAATCTTTCATGTAAGCCTGTCCTTAGTTTCCCAATATTTTTTCTTTGCATCATTTTCCAGTTGTATCATGTTAGAACTGATGTTTTAATCCCCCCCCCTTTTTTTTTTTTTTTTTTAGTATCTGTCATGAAAGTTAACCACTTGCACACAACTGGAGAGGTGTGCAGACAAATCAAGAAGCCAGCCTAGTCCACTTGGAGAATCTTAATCATTTCTTCAGTCACATGTTAACCATGACAGATATAAGCAAAGGCAATTAGTAATTTCTGTTCTATTCTTAACTAATACTTTGAGACACTTATTTTATTCTATTAATATGAAAAAAAATTCCTTGTAAATGTTAATTGGGGTCCAGCTGTAAGGGTTAATCGGAGAGCTAATAAAGAGGCAAGCACACAGCATGGCAAAGAGCAAGAAGTGATTTCCGTGGGAAAGCCCATCCAGTTTATTATCTATTCCAGGGTTATATCAAATTACCTAGGTTACATAGTACAGTTAGCTTTGCACATGTGCAGCTCACATAACTACCTTGCTTCTCAGAGTCCACTAGTACCAAAGGTTATTACAAGATAATATCTCCAGGCCTGAAGGACAGAGGAGTTGCAGAGCATCTCTTAACCATTCAAACAAGAGCACCTTTTATCCTGAGGAGTGTGCTCATCTCTAAGGATTTTTGCTCCTCTGAACATTGACTGACTTGAAATCCCTACAGTTTCTAAATTGAAATCAAAAACTGCGGGACATCATTACTTTTTCTTATTCTATCTCTTTCTTCCAATGGCTACCATGTCTGCCACTCATCAACTGCTATTAATATGGTTATCAATTGTCTTAACTTTGATTTTCATCCCTACAGATACCTTACAAAAAAAATTTACTATAATTTAAGATATAAGAGTTCAGCATGAATTGCAACATTTGTATGCCTGAGAATCCTTTGAATTTCACTCAGAATTTATAAGCAAACGGTCATGTTGTACTGCTCTGTGGTTTAACTTTTTGGTTGACTTCAGACTAGTCTCTCTTGTAAATAAATATCTTTAAATTAGTGTAAAATACCTAGTATTTGTGAGAGTTCTTTGGAAATATTTTGGGGCATAATCCAATATGTTTATTCTGAATAGAAAGCAAATCAGAATTTCCTTTATCATCTTCAGACAGTAAGATGTAGAGGAGGCCATGAACCAAGAAAATGTCAAGGATGAATCTAGAATAAATAATACTTGTTTTGAAGTAAGATACTTTAAATATCTTCCTAAACTTACAAAGAATCAGGGGAACCTAGGCCTGATGAATGAAAGGGGGATAATTTTAGTCCTTTTCACGGGACTTCATTTGCCCTTTCAACGCTATTAGAGTGAAAATGTGTTCATTGGTATCTCCAGTGGGCTTAAAGATCCAAAGTCTTTAAGATTTGACTTCTACCATTCTATTGTGTGAAAAACATATCCCTGCTGAGTCTGCAAAACAGACTGTACTTTACTTTTATAATTGTCAAGATTGTTTTTATTGGAAGAAGATGAGATATCTGATCCTTCTCAAGCTGTGACTTTTCTAGCATAGTTATCATATATTCTTCATCAAATCACCTTTCATTATCTGCAAGGTAGTCTTAAAGGAAAGGGAGGAAGAGAGAGGTCTCTCTCCATTGTTGAACTGTACCATTTGTCCAGCCCTGGCCTATCCAAATGCTCTGTTAGCTCATGGCACTGTAGAACCAAGCATGGTGAAGTTTCTGGAAGTATCCCTTTCTGTAATGATCAATAATGTATAACATTATTTTTATTAAAAATTGATATATTATGGAGTAAAGATGTAACTTTGTCATGCTTTATTCATTTATTTATTTTGGGGGAGTACTGGAGATTGAACTTAGGGGCACTCAACCACTGAGCCACATCCCCAGCCCTATTTTGTATTTTACTTAGAGACAGTGTCTTACTAAGTTGCTTAGCACTTGGTTGCTTTTGTTGAGACTGGCTTTGAACTCAAGATCCTCCTGCCTCAACCTCCCAAGTTGCTGGGATTATAGGTGTGCACCACTGTACCCAGCAATATGCTTTATTTAAAAAGATCAAGCAACAGATTTCAAAGAAATTTCATGCTTGGGGTGGGCCACTTGGTATATGCCAAGCTTCCCACAGACATTTGTTCTTTTTCCTGCCCCCTCAGGTACATGGGAAGGTTAAAGTGAAAAGTCCTCACCTCCCTTCAGTCAGATCAGAAAGGTACAATGAAGGTCATCAGTGGAAGAATCCCAATCATTTTCTGTCCCACATTGCACATTTATTTCCTCTGGCAGTTTACAAGCACATCAGATATGCTTCTGGACCTAACTGTTGTGTTCCAGATGGGGTTAGGGTTAGGGCAATTCACATGGGCAGTCTAGATTCCAGTACAATAATTTACAAAGCTTGTATTTTACACAGAATGTAGTGCATTCAGGTCCAGGCTTCTGAGCAAATCTCTTGCTCTCTTAAAATCTCAGCTTCTGTATCTGTGGTACAGGGAGAATGCTATTTCTTAACCTGGGCTATGGGATAGTGAATAACATAATGGGCATAAAGTTGAGCACACAGCTGGCTCAGAGTATAGGAAATGGCAGGTGCTGCTATTGTGGCTTTGTTGTTATTCTAATATAGGATTGCTTTATAGAATTTGAGGCTTTCAAGAGAATTAGGTAATTAATCCAGGTCACTGTCAGTCCCAGATTTGATACTGCATCCTGTTACAGAAGTTCAAAATTGAACTCTTAGGAAATGAATGGATTTCTCAGTGGTATATAAGGTGTTATTTACCTGAACACCTTGTGGATGCTGTGGTTTCCAGAGGCACCCAAGCATGATGTTATTCTATCACATGTCATGCATCCCCCATGATGATACTTTCCATTTGCCAGTCTTTGGGTTATAAACAGCATCAGCATGATGCAGGCTGATATTTTTCTACTGGCAATGATGGTGATGATGATCATGATGAGATAAGGTATAGCAATTTCAAATATTACCATTTTATTTGAAGCAGTAATGACCCAGAGCAACATAAACCCATTGTGTGCTTTCCTGGCCATTGGGGTTCCATTGTCTCCAGGAGTACTGGGTTTAAATGTGGATATCATTCTTTGTGTTTATCCTTCAGTAGCATCAGTCTCAAGAGAGCAGGAGATTGTGCACTTTTATAAAACATCAAGATGGATCGTAGGCGATCTCATTTAGTAAATGTTTAGTTGCCCGATATGAATTTGGAAAAATATAAAGCCATTTGTTAGGGAATGGGAAGTGTTACTTAGAAGTAGGGCACTGACACCCCTTTTCTTCAATATGTGATTTTGATTTTTAGAACAGTAAGTAACTGTCTTTGAGAAACAGTAATTAAAAGTAAGCCTGGCAGCTGCCTTGGAGTTAATAAATGACATCTGCTCAGCACATCTGTCAGTATCTCTGATGAGCTTTACTGTGTGTAATTTCCTTCTTGGTATTGCTAATGATGCAATTATTAATTATGGTTTCCTTTTTTGTGTATTCTTTTATTGTAAAGAAATGTAGTGCATCTTGTTTCTCTGTACATGAAGTAGAGGCATACCATTTGTGTAATCATATGTTTACATAGGGTAATGGTGTTTTATTCATTGTTATTTTTTCCTTTCTCCCCACCCCTCTCTTCCCTCTGTGCAGTCCCTTCTTTCTCCATTCTTGCCTCCCTCCCACCCCCCATGGTTCTTAATAATTATAGATTAATCCAGTTGGAGTTGTTGGTCAAAACAAATTGGCACATCAAATTTTGTCTGTGATTTGGTGTAAGTGTTGTCCTTACATTGATGTGTCTTTTATTTTGCTTGACTATACATACATAGGTTCACAGTAAACATGATGAAAAAGAAAGTTATCTTATTGAATTATCAATATGGTGGATTGCCCTTATATGTCTGAACAATTTCTTTAGCTATTGGTATATGTCCAGGTACTAATGAAACACATATACACAGGGAAGACCTCATCAGAGTGATTTATATGTGTTCATTAGCCAGCATAGGGACCTAGTAAAGGAAATTATTTGTATTTACTTACTTCTTCCATGAATAATAAAGGAGTAAGAAAATGCTCCCTTGTCGGGATCATAGGTGTGAAATAACCATTTAATGAAATAAAATTATTCTTACTAGTGTGAATCTTATTTCTGTATTTTTTTTTTCTTTCCAGAGGACCCCATACCATTGTAATTACTCTAGGCAGAAATTTTGGCTAGTTTAAAGACCTCAAAGACAAATTCCATATATAGCATGAAAAATGGTCGGTGTCCACTTAATCTTTAAGAGTATTGAGCTCATAGTAATTTATTCTTGACAGCTACTCACTTCTTGTCTGTCTGATGTGTACCCAGCTAACTTTTTCCTCACTGCTTGGGGGGTATTTTGCCATTGGTATTTATTTCCATGCTTTATCTTTCTGTGAATCTCATTTTATCATTGATGGAAGTTTGGTCAGTAAATTTCCTGGTAAGGACTTTCATCTGTCATCAGTGTACTGAGAAGACCTCCTTCTCTGGCCACCCCCAGCATACTCAGTGGAGCCCTTGGTTGAAATGTCCTCTGCCAGCATGTCATCTTGATGCCTGTGAAATGTGATTCCAAGCTGCCTGCACAAGCCTCTCTTCTTGACCACTACTGGGGATCTGTGGGGAACACAAGGAAATAGCACTTGTTATTGCCTATACTTTCCATTTCTGTATTTTGTTCCTTCTTATTTCCTTTCATGCCCATTGCCCAATATCTGGAGTTTTGATGTAAGCAGAAAAAAAGAATAGGTAGGCTATGAAAAGAGTGCAAATGCGGGAGACAGGAAGACTAAGTGAGGCTTACTCTGAGAAAGTTTTGATTCAGCAAACACGTCCTTGAACGTAATATAAGGGATCAAGTCATAGGAGGGGCACAAAGGTGTGTCACCAAATTTGTCCTGAGGATTTTATGGTTTCATATATGTTATAATGAATTTACCAGAATAACTGAATTGAAGCTTAAAAGTAGGAAATTCTGTGCAGGAGAGTGGAGCAATGTGCAACAGAAGTTCCACAGGAGGATGGCTGCTTTTTACACAGCCACTGGGCCACGTGGCCTTTGAAGGATGGGTAGGATTTGAACCAAGAAAGAATTGAGTAGGGGAAATTTCCTAAAGAAGGAATAGCAGAAATAAAGGCCCCGAGAGGAGATGTTAGGCATATAGGGAAAAATTTCTTTTTGTTGGTACATAGGTAGATCAAAGAACAAAGAAAAAGGAGAGGCATAAAGTTAGGAAAAGAGGTTGGAAACATCTCAGGGGAGGCCTTGATTGCCTTTTGAAATAAGTATTATTCTTGTAATGTGACTGGTTAGAGCTGTTATTTAGGAAGCCCCATAGGACAACAATCTAAGAGACTAGGAAGGATGTCTGCTTGGGAGTCAAGAGTGAAAGTCCAGAAAGTAAATAAAACAGGTTTAGGGAGTAGAAGAGGGGAAACAGTAAAGAAAAAAAAATATACCATTCTTAGACTTGTGGAGATTGGGCATGATATTGGAAAATGACCTATGTCAAGTGACTGTTCTTCAACCCAGAGTTATAATATACCTCCTTTACAATTTGTTTCAGTTTTATGTGCTGAGGCTCAAAATATTTACATACAACTAAAGTTCATTTACTTGCTCTGACTTTTATTGAGTACCTACTAAATTCTATGCACAGAGAGGGAGAAGCCTCTCTCAGTCTTTCTCTGTAATGAGCTTGAACTCCTGCTTTTATGCTTATGAGTTCAAAAGCATTTTTCTGCATTAGGGGTGTAACTCAGTGGTAGAGTGCTTGCCAAGGATGTACAAGGCCTTGTTTTCCATCCCCAGCACAGGAAAAAAAATGTATTTTTCTACCACCATGCACTACATGGGGGGGCTGTTGTTCAATTTATAGATGCCTTCTGTGTATTTCATGACATTTGTTCAGCAAGGACTTGTCAAGTGACCAGTACATTAAAGACACTGTGTGGATCTCTAGGAGTCAAAGGTGGTAAAAAGTGCCCTTACTCTTAGAAAGCTCCAGTGGGAGACAGTGTCAACACAACTACTTATTCTCTGCTTGGTTAGGGAAATGACCCTAATTGCTTTCTCCTTCTTGACAGTCCTTCCTGTGACAGTCACTTCTATGTCTTTTCTTTGATTCCTTTTCAGGGTCTCTACTTTGGCCAGCAGATTATCCTCTGGAAGTATTCCATGCATTCCATTCCTCATGTACACACTGGAATCAAATCAAATTGACACTGTTACCAGATCTTTCTTTTCTGTCCTTTGCCAGGAAAGCTCTCAGATATTCATCCTATTTTTATTTCAGGATTTTATTTTCTTACTGCATCATTCTGCCATTTTTACTTTTCCTTCTTGTATAAGACTTTCCTCTTTACAACTGGTGAAGAAACTTTTAAATCTCAATCTTATCTTACTGTGTTGTCAGTCATCACCCAGGTCTTCTCTTGTATATTGGGCAACACTGAGTGGGCTTTGGTTTCATAGTCAGACCAGTGGAATGGAGAATGTAGCCTCATGGCCTTGTTTCCCAGCAATTTAGGAGGATGAGCTATTGGCCCTGATAGCTTCTAACTTCAGTTTTCCCCTTGGTAAAGCAGTATTAACATACCTCATCCTATATTAAATGAAAGTTCGGTAAGATTCCTAGCATATAATAGGTATTCAAAAAGCCCAGGCTTCTTCCTTCCTACATAAGCAGTTGGAAAATGGATCAGTATACTATGAATGCCTTCATAATTGAGAGGCTCATCCAATCAGTGCATACTGAGTCCGATCATAAGCTAGACTATGATTCCGTCAGTTTCACCTCTTAAGTATGAAGAGTGTTTCCAAATAGTGCAATGGTAGAAATTACCTAACTGACAAAGCAAGATATTATATCAAGAGGTCTTTTCAAAATAATAGCTGAGTAAATTCCACCACCCCCCCTTTTTTTGCCATAGTCTGAAAAACTTCATCAGAGATATTTAGGAACAATGCCTCTTTGGATTTCTCCTCATGTGTTGCTTAGGGAATTACCTAAGATGTTAGAAATGAATTCCTCAGACCTCACCCAGATCTTTGATCTGAAATTGGTAGGGAACCTAGCCATGTACATGTTTCAAAACCTCCCCAAATGATTCTTAAACTCTATATCCCAGAATAGATTAAACAGAATGCCACAATTAATATGTTTTATTTATTAAGCCACTTCATGCAGGAAAAAATTTATGTTTACTACATGAGAACCTGAGGATGTCAGGATCCCTACTCTATTAAGCCCCCTCCCCCAGTCCTCATTACATTTCAAGGGCCACGTGAATATCACTTCCCATATCCACCTACAGTTTACTAAACTCTGTACATTGTTGAAACCTTAGAAATATTGACACTTCTAGGAAGCATGTGAAATTTCTTATGTATTCTTACTTTTTGATAAGACAGTGAATGGCAAATTTGACGGCATAGAAAAGGCCCTAAGGAGGTTTTTAATCAGTTAGTACGTTTTTTCAGGAAGATGTCGTATCATTTCTCCCACACAGTTAGTTTCCAGAAGCTAAGCATGAGCTAAACTGTGACCGAAAGCACAAAGTCTAGAAGAAAATTTAAAGGGCAAAGTAGATAGTGATTTTAATGCTTCAGAGCAAATTGTCAGAAATGTCCACTCCTAACTAAATCGTTCTCAAAAGTCATTAATTTCAGAAGCAGGTGATCAGATCCCCTTCACTGATTATTCACTTTATAGAAAAGGTACACACAGTTGATAACTTAGTATTGACAAGTTGTTTTCCTCATTTCATTTTTTGACCAAGATGTGAGAAATTCAAATGGAAAAGAAAGTGTTACATCAGAATAGTAATAGCAATAATAATTCTCTTGGAACTTTTAATGTCCAGATAGCAAGTGATAAGCCTTTGACAGATCATCTTATTCACAGGGTGTCAGCCACATCAGTAAATGAAAATAATGACTGTCATTAAATTAGAACAACAACAAAAAGATTAATTTTTTAAAAATTTGTTCTAGAGAGGATATTTATATCAAACAATTCATCCTTTCAGTGTTATGTGAGAAGGTATATTTCTGATAATTACTTATAAGCCATACTTGACAATGCCCTACAGTGGAAACAAGGGAGAAAGGAAGAGTTATAAATTCAGAAATATAAACAGGTTACAAATAGTACATGAAGTGTGAATATAGATTATTTTAGGTGTTGTGATTGACTTTACATTCTCAGGAAGAAAAACAGTGATGTGTAATTTAAATGAAAAATCTTGAACATCGATTGTGATTATGTGTAATGCTAAGGTACAGCTGAAAAAAAAACTTTAAGGAATTTCATTTCTCTGAGTAACATGACATAACTGAAGTTTTTCTAATGTCTAGAACCAGAAGGCTGCTGTTTTTAAAATAAAGAATAGAAAGACCTCTGCAAAGAGAAAAGGGTAAAAGTAAAATTATGAAAATTAATTAAAATAGATGACCAATGGCATAAATTCATAAAAATGCTGCTACAAATTTGTGGAGGACTGTTCAGGTGAAATGTTAGAGTATCTGTAGGGGCCAGTGGTGTTTGAAACACTTGGAGAACCTGCATTCTTCCATGTTTCCACAGCTTCTATTTTATTCTGTTTTCTTCCTGTCTTCCCTCCTCTTATCAGGTTTCTACATCTCACTGTTTCTTTTCAGTAGTTCCCTTTGTTCCTGCCCCACCTCCTCTTTCTTTCTCCCTCAAGCACCAGGAGTGGTATTGTGACCCGTGGTCTGTCATTCCTTAGGCATGTAGTGAGAACCATGTAATTTGTTGCTTGGGTTTGATTCAGACACTGAACCCAAATATGCTTGTTCCCAGGAGAAAGACAGGCACTTGCTCCCATAGACAGCACTACCCATCTCCCAGTCCCTGACACGGTGAGACCAGGCACCATTTGTGGGTGTCCCCACCTGTGTGTATCTGGATGTGCACCCAAGGAGTCCCTTGTGTTCTTTTAGTCCCCGGCACCCTCTCACCTTAGAAGTTGTAAGCTTCTCATCTGACAGGGGCAGTGACATTCCCACTACTTCCTGAATTCCCTTCTTACCTTTCCTCAGTGAGCCCGTGGATCCTGTGGATTCTCCTCAAGGCATAACTCCATTGAACCTCAAAAGGTTCCTCGTTTATTAAATTTAATACAGACTGTTCTTTCCAGTTAGAAAAGCCCATCTCACCATTAAGCCCAAATTCCAAGTCTACTTCTCCACTACTCTCAGACCTGTACCTAGGCTTCTAAAAGCAAAGCTGGTGTATAACTACAGAGACTCTCTGTCTGGTCTTATTGGGCATCTTTTCCACCATTTTGTGGAAATCCTACAAACTCACTCATTATTGCAACCTCTGTCAAAAAGCCTTTCCAAATTCTCTCTCATGTTTCACCAGTCTGGCTCTGTAGCTCACTTCTGACACTGTGATGACTTCTTCTGTTACATTTGGTGGCCTGCTTCTTGCAGCATGAAAGTGCAGACTTCTTTCTCCCTAATGGCACCACAGAGCCTAGTTATGATAACCTGGAGCATGTGAGGAACTTAATATAGGGTGTTCCTTTGAAGGCTGTGTCACATGAACAGGTTTGCTGTATATAAGTCCAGTACTGTGACCATTGTATGTAGGTGGTAATGGATAACATGTGGATGTTCTAGGATGTGTCTCTACTACTGAAATGGCCACTGGTCAAATCCCTCCCACTACTATAATGCAACTCCAAGTAGGAGTTGCCTCTTTTTCCCTTCTTGTCCTTCACTCTGTGAGGCATGAAAGAACTTCTGCACAAGCTATAGCCCCTGTCCCCAACCCTCATACCTGTCACTATCAAATTTGAGGACATCAACACAGTCCTCTGCCCTTTTCTGAAGAACCAATAGCCCACCTCTCATTTTACCCCATCTCTCTGTTCCCTTACCACCTATAAACCCTGACTCTCTCTGTCCTTCTCCCTAAACCCTTCTTCTGTGTCCTCTGAACTCAAGGTCACCACCTATAATTCTACACCTTCCAGCCTCCAGCCTTGCACATTCACCCCTGACTTTTCAGACCACTCTTCCATCATGTCTCCTAGCCTCTTGAATTTCCTCCACCTCTTCACCTCCCATCTTCCCTCATCCTCTTGCTGCTTTTCCACTAGGAAAATGAAGCCATCACAGGGGATCATTGAAATGTTCTATTTCTAGACAACTGTGTCAACTTGCCTTCAAGCCTTTGTGCCTATGAGCTGTCCTTGCTGCTGCTCATCTACATGAAGTGTCTGCCCCGGCCCAGGCCATGTCCTCTACCTGTCTGCATGCTGGGGCCCACCTTCCTGCCTCTTCTCAGACCTTGCTCATATAGGCATCTCCTTTTTCCTCCTGTATGGTCAACAAACCCCTCTCTGTTAGATCATTAGCATTTACATTCAAAGATGCTCTGACATCTCCCATCTTAATTTAAAAAAAAAAAAAATCTCTTGATGCCTGCATCCCTCCTGGCTGCTCTGCATGGAGGGCCCCTCTTTGTCTATGTTCACCTCCTCCTCCTGGCCAATTTCCCTTCTCCCTCAGCTGGTTGGCCCCTCCTCATGACTCACCCTCTCTGTGTTCACTTCCTAAGTGTCCTCATACAGGCTTATGGCTTTACACAGCATTTTCTTTTATTATGGCAATCCCAAAATTTGTCCCAAACTCAGATCTCTCCCCTAAATATCCAACTGCCTATTTAATACCTCCTTTGGATGTCAATATCTCAAACCTGAGTGGTCTGAAAACTAAATTTTTTCCCCACCCACCCTCCAAACCTGTTCCTCCAGCACTCCTGACTCTCTTCAGTCAGTGGTACCTTTGTCTGTGATGCAGCTTCTACTAAGTACAAGTGGATGTTACTCTGAAGCCCTCTACATCTAGGTCACTGACCTGTGACCCCACCATCAAAAGATACCTCAAGTTGGACCTCATCTCCCTAACTCAACAGCCACCATTATGTTCCAGCCATCCTGGGTTTGTGCTTGAGTTACTGTGATATCTTTAAAATTAATGTCCATGTTACCACACTGGACCCCCTACAGTCTGCTGTGCTACCAGGTGCCAGGGTGAACCTCTTAGGTATGAGCCAGATCACCATCATCCTCTACAGAGAATCCTCCTGTAGCTTCCATCTCAAACAGAGAAAAAGCATAATCCTTGCTGCAATCTGCAGATGTCACCCCAGCATCATATCTCACCACTTTCCCAGATATCTACAATCTATTCCTCAGTGTTTCAGCCTCATACTGCACCTGTGCCATTTTGCAAATGATTGCTATCATAATCATGTTGCAACTGTGTCACACAAAGAGAGAACTTTTAATTTTCTTGATCTGCAAAGGGAAGTGATTTAAGAGTGAGTACTAAAGAATGACAATATGGAGATTACAATGGCTGCATAAGGATATGATCACCTTTTCCCAACAGGAAAAATAAGGTGAGGGTGACGACCTCTCTTTGTCCCAAAGCAGAAGAGTCATGAACAGTTCTTCCTGAGCCTAGGTGAAATGTTGAGTAAAGATAGGCAGTTAGTCACTCAACAGAAGCAAATGTGACTATTAATAGAACACAGTCATCTGTCACTGCAGATTTGCGATGTATGGGTTATATCCTACTATTTCTTAATGTTTAAATTTTTTTAACTAAAACTTCTACACATTTCCCCAACTGTTACATTTACTAAAATAATTTAGTTACCAAAAAAGAAAGAAAAGAAAAAACATCTTCAATCATTTATTTATGTATTTAGAAAATATGTTTGGAGAACTGGTAAATGTTAACTTAGTGAGATAAATGGAATAGCTTCCAGTATGTGAACATTTGGAAGCATAAATCCCATGTTATTTTAATAAAAATGTATGCTGTCACATTGGACACAAAATCAAATTTGAAAATCATTTGAATTTTCCAGTTTCTGAATTCAAAATATTTCTTCTCTTATTTTTGATTTTTTATTCTTTTTTTTAAATCACATACCTATTTCACTTTTAGATTCTTCTTAACAATTTATTTAACATATCAGTTTCCTCCAAGATAACTATCTGGTTGTATATTTCAGTGGTTGGTTGTATATTTCAGGTGTATAACAGCCATAAAAATAATTAACATTAATACTTTCAACATCTAACTAGACAACCAGTTAAGGGATATTAATTCAAACAAAATATCATTACATCTCTTGACTTTGTCAGAAATAAAACTGATGGCCTGTGCATGTGAGCTGAGCCCATGGGTGAGCCGGGGCCAAGGGAACCTAGGCTGTGAGGCTACAGAGAAAGATCTGATTGTCATGGACCTGTGACAGTTCCATATGTGCTTGTCCTTGTGCACAACCTTTACCTTGAGCAAGTCCACAGAAAAGAAGAACTGTGTATATCATGAGCCTCAATTCAGAAACAAAGTTCACAATGATGCTGAGAGTTTTTATTGTGATCATGATGTCTTGGGTGCTGAGGAAGCAGAGACCTTTGATCAGCTGACACCAGAAGAGAGCATGGAAAGGCCTGGAAAGATTGTAAGTAAAATGGATGGTGACAATTACAGGTTTGTCACTGTGGATGAGCTCAAAGACTGGATTAAATTTGCACAAAAGTGCTGGATTTGCAAGCATGTAGAGCAACAGTGGAAGGGGCATGACCTCAATGAGGATGGCCTCATTTTCTGGGAAGAATAGAAAAATGCCACCTTTGGCTACATTTTAATGACCCAGACCCTGATGGTGGATTTAAGTGTAAAAAATGATGGTCACAGATGAGCAGAGGTTTAAGATGGCAGACAGAGATGGGGACCTTATTGCCTCAAAGGAAGAATTCACAGCTTTCCTTTTCAGTTTCTATGGGTCCACTAACTGATCCTGCCATTATCTGATCAGGGACAGAATCCCTGTGCTCTTAGAAAACTTGGTTCAACTTGATTTCATTTTTTCCCCTGTAGAACTATTTGCTAATTTTGTCAAGCACAGCTTTGTTAGGAAGTTAGGGTTAGTGTCATGAAAATCAATCAAGTAGTGAGTGTGATCTCTTTACAGAATTATTTCTAGCTTTTTATAGGCCAGTTTCCAGCTAGAAACAGCTAGAAAACTAAAGGAAGAATACAAGTGTATTCAGGGCATACATTTATTTCTGGGTGTACATCTGTTGAAATGCTCACAACATAATTATTTGCCTGTTCAAATCACTGGAAGTGCTCCATGAGGCTCCACTTTTCCAGGAATTAATCTTGATGTCACTGCAATTAAAATTCACTCCTTGTCAGCATGGTGGCACATGTCTGTAATCCCAGCAACTTGGGAGGCTGAGGCAAGAAGATTTCAAGTTTGAGCCCAGCCTCAGCAACTTAGAAAAATCTTGTCTTTAAAAAAAAATTTTTGTTAATTTTTTCTATTGTTACTTTTGTTTCACTTTCATTGATTTCAGCTCTGATTTTAACTATTTCCTGTCTTCTACTACTTTTGGTGTTGGTCTGTTCTTCTTTTTCTAGGGCTTTAAGCTGTAGTGTTAAGTCATTTATTTGTTGATGTTTTTCTTCTTTTATTGAATATGCTCCCTGAAATAAATCTTCCTCTAAGTACCGCTTTCCTAGTGTCCCAGAGATTTTGATATGATGTGTCTTTGTTCTCGTTTATTTCTAAGAATTTTTTATTTCC
Source organism: Sciurus vulgaris (assembly GCF_902686455.1). Lineage (NCBI taxonomy): Eukaryota > Metazoa > Chordata > Mammalia > Rodentia > Sciuridae > Sciurus > Sciurus vulgaris. Next base: position 34,993,540 of record NC_136474.1, read on the forward strand.
CTCCTGATGTCTTCTGTTATCCATTCATCATATAGTAGCATATTATTTAATCTCCAGCTGTTGGAGTGGTTTCTGTTTTTATACATAAGTGATGAATCTTCAGAAAGAGAAGTTAAGAAAACTACCCCATTCACAATAGCTTTGAAAAAAATAAAATACGTGGGAATCAATCTAACAAAGGAGGTGAAACACCTCTACAATGAGAACTACAGAACACTTAAGAAAGAAATTAAAGAAAACCTTAGAAGATGGAAAAATCTCCCATGTTCTTGGATAGGCAGAATTAATATTGTCAAAGCGGCCATACTACCAAAAGTGCTATACAGATTCAGTGCAATTCCAATGAAAATCCCAATGATGTACCTTACAGAAATAGAACAAGAAATCATGAAATTCATCTGGAAGAATAAGAAACCCAGAATAGCTAAAACAATTCTTAGAAGGAAGAGCGAAGCAGGGGGTATCATAATACCAGATCTTCAACTATTACTACAAAGCAATAGTACCAAAACCAGCATGGTATTGGCACCAAAATAGACAGGTAGATCAATGGTACAGAATAGAGGACAAAGACACAAACCCAAATAAATACAGTTTGTCATACTAGACAAAGGTGCCAAAAATATGCAATGGAGAAAAGATAGCCTCTTCAACAAATGTTGCTGAGAAAACTGGAAATCCATATGCAGCAGAATGAAACTAAACCTCTATCTCTCACCCTGCACAAAACTCAACTCAAAATGGATCGAGGACCTCAGAATCAGACCAGAGACCCTTCATCTTATAGAAGAAAAAGTAGGTCCAAATCTTCAACATGTCGGCCCAGGATCAGACTTCCTTAACAGGACTCCCATAGCACAAGAAATAAAACCAAGAATCAACAACTGGGATAGATTCAAACTAAAAAGCTTTCTCTCAGCAAAGGAAACTGTCAGCAATGTGAAGAGAGAGCCCACAGAGTGGGAGAAAATCTTTGCCACTCATACATCAGATAGAGCACTAATCTCAAAAAACTCTACACCAAGAAAACAAATAATCCAATCAACAAATGGACTAAGGAAATGAACACAGAAGATCTACAAGCAATCAACACACATGAAAAAATGTTCCACATCTCTAGTAATAAGAGAAATGCAAATCAAAACTACCCTAAGATTCCATCTCACCCCAATTAGAATGCCTATTATCAAGAATACAAGCAATAACAGGTGTTGGTGAGGATGTGGGTAAAAGGTATACTCATACATTACTGGTGGGGTTGCAAATTAGTGCAGCCAATCTGGAAAGCAGAGTGGAGATTCTCCAGAAAGCTTGGAATGGAACCACCATTTGACCTAGCTATCTGACTCATTGGCCTATACCCAAAGGACTTAAAATCAGCATACTACAAAGATACAGCCACATTAATCTTCATATCAACTCAATTCACAATAGCCAGATTGTGGAATCACCCTAGATACCCTTCAATTGATGAATGGATAAAGAAACTGTGTATATATATATATATATGAATTTTTTTATTTCCCTCCTGATGTCCTGATATATATACAATGGAATATTACTTCAGCCATAAAGAATAAAAAAATTATGGCATTTTCTGGCAAGTGGATGAAATTGGAGAATATCATGCTAAGTGAGATAAGCCAGTCTCAAAAAAACAAAGGACGAAGGATCTCGCTGATAAGTGGATTATGATCCATAATGGGGGGTGAGGGGGCAATAATGGAGGAAGGAGGGACTGTATAGGGGGGTGGAACGGGTGGGGGCAATGGAAAAAATAACAGAATGAATCAAACAACGTTACCCTATGTAAATGTATGATTACTCAAATGGTATGCCTTTCCTCCATGTACAGAGAAACAACATGTATCCCATTTGTTTACAATAAAAATAAATAAAAATAATAAACGGCCAAATATAACTCAGTGGTAGAGAATCCTGGGTCCAATTCCTGGTATTAAAAAAAAATTTACTCCTTTCCAATCATGTCATCAAAAGTGCATTTAACAAGAGGTATGATCATTGAATGGGAATTTCCTTAAGGAACCCTAAGATCAAATGAAGAAATTATTTAGATCATCTTATATGAAAGCTTAAAACCTACCAATATAGTGGGGATTTCCCGTTTTTCTCTTTTGGATGATAGTTAAATAGCAGTATTAGTTACAAGCTTGGTTGCAGTGTTCTTATCTTGTGGGCTGGTTTCTGAAAACCAGGTGTTGCTGACTTTACCAGGGATCCTCATACCTCAGAATGCAAACCACTCACTACTAGGTTGGTGTTCACCCTAGAGCTTGAGCTCAGATGCAAGGGTAGGAGACCTTACAGATAGAGGAGTCTGAGGACCATTGCTCACTCTTCCTGCCTTTGACCATCACACCCGATTCCCTCATTTCCTCCTCCTCTGCTGCCAAAAACACCAAAAAAGGTTTATCCTGGATCAGCAGGTGTTCTATTGTTATCAAAGATAAGAACCCTATAGAAGGGCTGAAGAAACCACCCTCTTGCCAACTCCAATTTACCCATATTTTACGTAATGATTTTAGTCCATTTCTTATTGATGGACCTCTTCTGAGAAGAACTATTGTATTCCAAATCTTTAACCCTCATGTTACTAAGATAAATAAACACACACACATAAAACCTTTATTATTTCCTGTATCTCTGGATAATACATTCAAGTGGTGCTGGGTGATGATTATGTCTGAAACTAGGTATATGCTTTTGTCTTCCACAATCCTGTTGAGGTGGGCTGCTTGGTAACTTCACCCCTTTGCATCAAGCTCTTGATAGAGGATCCACTCTTTACATTTAACCCCAGTATAGGATAATGAACATTCTCCACCTCCAGATTCCCCTGTTTTATTAAGACAAGAGCTAATAAGAAATGCCACCACCCTAGCTTAAATAGGGCACCTCATGATCTGTATGAGCCTCAAGGTTCATTAGTTGCAGAGAGCACAGGCGTGACATGAAAGTCATGCACTTAGCAAACCAAAATCTGCTAGGATGGCAGCTTTTGGATGTGGGGACTTGCCAGCAAGCATTGTACTCTCATCTCTGTGAACCCCTTGAAGTTTTTTGTGGGTTTGGTTTTTTGGGGTATTTGTTTAAATCAAGCCTGAGGCTGGTGAATAGTAGCTGCACACCCACAGTATGTGTTCTGTGAGTGCTAGTTCTCTTAAATTTGGATATTGTTTATTTTTTATAGAATGTAAACCAAGTTTTATATTCGGTATTACAAACAGGTACCTATCTGTTTCTGAATAAAACCATTTACATTCAAACTGAGCCATAAACCCAGCTCCTGATTCAATCTTAATTGTGTTTTTACCAACAAAATTACAAAGAAAAGTCTAAGGGAGACATTTGGACATAAAATACTTTTGTCTACCTAGTATGGGTTGGCATGGTACCTCAGACACCAAGCACTGTTCCATCCTGGTCCGAAAAGGGGAAGCCCTGAAAAAATTATTTGTGTTTAGTGAACTGAACATTTCATCCCTAATATTTTCATCGTGAATTCATTTAGCAGAGGACGCGAATGTTTTGTAAAACATGGGTTTAACATTGCATCACATTATACAAACAGTGTCTTGGAAATGGGAAGCCAGGAGAGCTAAGATGTGGCTGCCACTCTTATGTCCCTGGTTATCTCATTTAAACAGATATTAAGTGTGTATCTCAGTAGTGTGATCACCAGCTGCTTCCCACTTTGTGAATAAATTGCTTAGAAGGAGTCTTTTGCATACCAGATGTGACCTAGATTTTTATTTCCAAAGGCAAGGAGAAAAAACTATTGTGTTAAAAAACGATTGCTGGTAAAATGCATGGTAAATGAACTAATCTTACTTTTATGCATGTTTGGGCTAATATGTTATGGAATTATTGCTTCATTTATGAAAAAATTGAGGAAAATATTTCAGCAAATTAAACTTAGAAATATTCCACCAAATTAAACTAAGGCTTAGGGATAGCTATTTTGTTGTTAGCAAGTATTTAAATGGTAGACAGATCAGCAAAAAAGACAGAAAATAAAAATATTTTAAAATTGTATTTGAGATGAGTCTCTGATAAAAGGGTGAGACATGGGTATGCTGTGAGTTAGTTAAACATTGAAGAACAATTTGAACAATTACAGTCCTTTCAATGCATATGAAAGCTTTTTAAAAAAATATCAAAGCTCATCTGTCTGCTGGGTTGGATAAGTCTTACTACTCTGTTAAATGCAGAAAACAAGACTTCAATGTAACATATTCATTACCTTATCCAGTCTCTCTCCTGTTTCATTTCCTTTCACCTTTAGGAGCTACCACTCCAAAACCAGTCCCAGAACCTGACAAATAGACCACATGGTTAAAATTGCTGGCGTCATAGCCAGCACCTTGCCATTCATTGTTATATCTCTTGGAGTTGTGTTCATAATGAAGAAAAGGTGAGTCCCCAGCTGTTGCCAAAAATTGTAATTATCTCTCATTGTTTGTCAGGTTGCTTCATGTGTGAAAGTATTCAGTTACTGAGTTGTCATTGATGACCAGGACACATCTGTGACTCTGTGATTGTCTACATTTTTCATTATGTAATATTCACAGCTATGGGAAAGAAATATAGAGTAAATGACTATGATTTTGTTTGAATATACAAAACATATCGTGCCAAAATAGTATAAGAATTATGTGCCTTATAATGCATAAAGCCCTGAAAATCTTAAAAGCTATTTCCCTGCTAGGGAATTAGTAGTAATTGTTACTAACATGCTAGTATATTTGAGACTTTCAAGAGTATGAGAAAGGACTTTTCCTCATTATTTTATAAGGAAGAGGAACCCACGTTATGTGGAGGCCCCATGCCAGAGTGTTTGCTCCAAAGAAAAATAGCAGAACATCAACACATATTAAGGATAAGTTAGTGTGCTAGTTAAATGTTATAACCTGGCCCTGTCTAGCTAAGGGGTCATCTGGGGAAAGAGACCAATCTATCTGGTTATAGAAAGCAATTCTTACCTTCCATATTGAACCATTTTGCTCTGTAAAGACAAGTAAAACCATACTTAGCAAAGAAATCTTCAATGTGTATAAAAATGACCAACTTAAAAATATAGAAGTTACAAAAATGATAAGATAATCTCGAAAACAGGAAATACATGGGTCTTGTTACTTTTCCTGTAGTTTAAATACAATTCCTGTCATGGAGTAGGAGTGAGGTCATGAATGGGGGTGACGGAGGAGAGGTTTCCCGGGAAGGTCATGAAAGTTGAAGGCTCGACTGGGTCCTGAAATCTTCTGGTGTCCTTTAAGCAGATAGGAACATGATCCAGATTTTATGGTAGGAAGTTGAACTGAGTGAGGAGGGGAAGTCCTCTAGTTAGAAAGACCAGTTGAGTGAAGAGATGAGGCAACCTAAGAAACAGTTGAGAGGTAAATTTTATTAGCCATTTAGAGGGAGAACAAACAATACAGAGAGAGCCTGTCTCCTGGGGTGGGCAAGTCAGTGGAGACAGCACCTTTCACCAAAAGGTGGAGTGGAGGAGGAACTGGAGCCCATGTGAGGAGTAAGATGGTGAGTTCAACTGTGCACATGCCAAGTTCAGGGCTCCATTAAGGGAGGTGTGCCCTGGTAGGTGGGCATGCTCCTGTGGAGGAATCTTAATTCCATAGTCCACATGCCTTCATTTTTTTCTGGAGCTGAAGCCATGGGTTCACATGAGGGAGTTATAGAGTGAGGAGCAGCATCATCAAGAATGAAGGTAAAGCCTGGGGTGATAGCAAAATAGAAGGGGTGAATTGATATCCAAATATGTGCATATGTGCTGATTTCTTCTTTCTCCATGGGTACTTTCTTCAAGTTCAGCTCCAAAATGAAGTGTGGGCCTTTGATAGCTGTTTACACCACTGGTTTAGGGTCTTTGTCATTTTATGTTCTTTATACCTTGTCATATGCGCTTTATCCTTTTTTTTCTCATTTTTCACCCTAATTTAGTTATCGCCTCTTAATATTCATTATGTAATTGCCTACATTCCTGTACATACAGAATCTTTCACTTATTTTATATCTGACAGACCAACTGCCAACTGTGAGATTGTACAGTAATTCAGAGAAAACCATTCAACGACCGAGTTGTTACAGTAAAACATTATTTTTTTCTTAGACATGTTTAATCTGCAGGTGGCCCATTCAGTGAAGATCTTTCCCAAGATACAATCTATAGGATCAACACAGTTTTACCCATGACTTAAGGGACCAGAAACAAATGCGAACAAAGAACATAGACAGAGAGAATCCTCAAACCATGGCCAACAGATGGAAATCTTTAAAACAGACTAGGTAAAGAGAAATTCTCCCCAAGTTTCCAACTCCCCCTCAACTGTGACTTCTACACCTGTGGTGCCACAGATTGATAGGGACCAGATGTTCCCCCAAAGGGGAACCAGATGTGTAGAATCAAGAATCTTGGTGTGCACACCAGGGGAGCTTACTGAATGGCCAAGGTGTCTTGAATTTACTGCATTCAGTTAACTTTTTCTCAAAGAAGACCGAGGTGGAGTAATCCTTACAGTGCAGGGAAGGAAGGCAAGAGTTCCTTGAAGCAAAGGGTGCTTTGGTAGCTGCTGGAATTCCCTTGGTCCCTCCCTTTACTTAAGGAATAGCTCCTCTTATTTGACTCAAGGCCCAGCTTTTAAATTTCCAGTTGTCAGCTTTCAAAACATTCACTACATCCTCAGCATGGAAGTGCAGTTGGATTGCCAGGCCTGCCCAAGAAAGCTGGAGCAAGAGCTGCTCTATGGTCCCACCTGGCGTACCAAATTTGTAACTGAAAACTCAGTCCTTGTCCCTGAATGCCAATCCAATACCAAGGATGTGGTTTTGAAAAAAGAAAAAAAAATTATTGCTTTGCTATCAAAGAAGAAGCACAGGGGACTCCTGTCCCAGAGCCTTTGATTCTGCCCATCAGGAAGAACAGGGGACTTTTAAAGGAACTATCCAAAGATCAGATGTCCTGACAGGTGGTCCCCGGTCACTCTGACGGTGTGTTAACATTCACTTATTAATTTGGGAGATAGTCACTTCCTAGATCCTCTGGCAGATATCGCCTTCCTGTGGAACACAGATAACTCAGGGTAATCTTGTTCCCCGTCCCCAGGTTAGGGAGTAGGAGAGGGAGAAGAGGAAAAGGAAAACATATCCCTTTTAAAATAAGCTTCAGAGCTATATTCAAAAGGTGAAGTAGACCACCGTTACAATATCACATAACACAAAGATACTAACAGTAACTATCTACTCCATGTTTATGTTATACAAAATTCCGCAAGTTGTAAAATATGATTCGCTGATCATGGGAGCAGTGCTTAGAGAGATACATGATAAAATCTTTTACCATAAATAGTTCCAATTAAAAATTTTTCCATATGAAAAGCAAAGCCAAAATCACCATTATTTTAAGAACATTAAATGAGTCTAAAACACAATAACCTCTGAAGGGTTATGGAAAACAATATTCCTGCAAAATAGCCCCTGAAGGAAAATGAAGAGAGGTGCAGCTCAGGGAAGGGAGGGGAAACTAGCCAAGAAACAAAGGACCCTGGGGAAAGGGGTGGATACTGAATGGTGGACCCTACATGATGATCCTCCCCCATGGCAAATTAGTCCTAAACAACAGCACAGCAAATACCAATGGGCAAGACTTGAGTACTCACTCCTCAGGATCTGGACTCTTTAACTCCTCAGACAAGTTTCAACCTTTTTACAACTACTGTCCTAAATTACAGTTTGAATCCATTCACTTATCCCCTGATGGTCAAAACTGCACATATGCAGCTTCCAATGATTACATTGTTGTACCCTAGAAAACCAAAATCCTCTCTGTAAATGAAGGCCATTTTCCCTTCTGGAAATGGACCTCAATGGCACCCAAGTCAGTGAAGGAATAAAGAGTTCTCTGAATCCCTTGAGGTCTGCTTCCAGTCCTTCCGTGTTTACATTTTGGTTCCCTGACTGGAAAATGTGTGTAAGGTAAAATGAACTCTTCCCCTTTCCTTTTCCCCCTCCCCCACAGTTAAATTAAACAGCTGATGAGATCTGGGGAGTGACTGTTGAGACTGACACCCTTATGGTCCTCTGTAGTTGGGAGTCCCCCAGCCACTATTTGCAATATGGCTGAATCCTCAAACTGACTGTGCACACACTACCCCATGGAAAGAGACCCTCCACAAGTTCTGAGTCCACTTTGGCTTAACAGCTACTGGTATGCAACCCATAACTGACCCCAACCCTGGGCTAGGTTTCCGCGGCCTTTGCTACACGGACAGTGCAAGGATTTGTATTGAGTTATTTGTTGGTGCTGGAGGCTTCCTTTTCTGACCCCCTTGCCACCCTCTCCCTGATCCTTCCCTTCCTGATACCTTGCAGACCTCCAGATCAGAGGCCCCTTTGCCATTTTGTTCCTGCATCCAACACCAGTATTTAAATTCTCCAGAAAGGTAAAACTCCATGTCTCATCCATCCATCAAGTCTCAAGCACATAGGCACCCTACCCTGAGACCTCTGCCTTTTGGCCCATGGGACCCTGAAGGTTCCCCCATCATTGTTGTCTGGTCTCCAGCAGATAGGTGCCCTGGCCCTGAGACCCCACGTTTTGGACTGTGGTACCCCAAGAGTCCCTCCACCATTGAAATTGGGGTGAAGACATTCCCCCACTTCTGGTGGCACTATCTAGCTCAGTGTCAGAAAGAATCCAGGGGATGCTTTGGTTTTAATTTGACGCCACAATAACCCCTTCAAATCATGGGAATCAGTCAATTCCACAGGACTCCCCTTTGGGTTGTCTCATTGGCAATTTTAAGACCCCTTATTCCCAAACTGACCTCAAAATTAAATACCTCATTAAGCTCAGCACTTGAATTTGGTCACACTAAAAATTAGGTAAACTGCACCAATGGCCCAAATATGGAAACTTTGATCAAGAAATTTTCCAAAAATTAAAAAATCATTTATTGCAAAATGGCAAATGGAGTGAAGTCCCCTACCTCAAAACCTTTCTTGTCCTTTGCTCAACCCCCCCCCATTATGAAAACCTTGTCCCATTTTGCAGACTCTCAACTCTCTTCCTCATTTACAACCCCAGAAATAGAAGATGAACCTCCTCCTTACAGATCCTGGGGTCCCATAGCCCATCAGACTGCCCTCCCCAAAATTCCAAAGCTACCCATCTATTGCCCCTCAGCAAAGTCCCACTGTCCCATAGCTGACTCCTCCCAACAAAGTTCAGGTGCCCTGCCATCAAATTCACCTCCTCAGACCCCCACACACTAGTCTCCCCTCTCCCCTGCCATCCCCTACCCATACAAGGTCTAAAAAACTCCCAGCAAAACACATGTTCCCTCTGGGAGGTGACAGGAGCTGAAGGTATGGTCTGGGTTCATGTTGACTTCTCCATGAAAGATAAGTCCCAAATAGAGGATAGATTGGGATCTTTTTCTGAAAACCCTGCTAAATATCGGAAGGAGTTCACCTGCTTGGCTCAGGCCTACCACCTTGGGCAGATGTGTACTATATAGGAACATTCACTGTGACCAATGATGAATGCACTCGATGAATGCAAGAGGTCACATGGACCTTCTACACGGCCAAAACCCTAATATCCATCCAGCAGCAGACACTGCTATCCTTACAGTTGAACCTAATTAGACTTATCAGCCTCAAGACCCCAGGGTCCGCAGACTCCAACACATGATCACTTGCCTCCTTGAAGGAATGACAAAAAATTCTCACTCTCAAATTAATTGGGAAAAAAAAAAAGGAAATTACACAGGGATCTGATGAAAATCCCACTCTAATTTTGGCCTGACTCAGTGAGGTCATCACCATGTATACAAATTTGGACATCAAGAGTCCTGGTGGCAGTCTTTTTCTTCATTTTAACTTTATCAGCGGGTCTGCACCTGACATCTGCAAGAAACTCAAGACAGAGAAGGGTGCTGCATCTCCTCAGCAGTTACTCTTAGATGCAATTTTCAAAGTTTTTAACTTTTGAAGATGAGACCAAAAAGAAGAAAGAGCAGCATCTTAAAGCTAAATATCTGCTCCTGGCCTCTGCCATCCAGAGTCCAAGGAAAACCCTTATGGCTCATGGTTCCACCACACTGCCTAACTCATGGCCCCACCAATATATCTCCCAGACCCTGCTTCCAATGTGAGCAACAGGGACGCTGGGCAAAAGCCTGCCCTAATCCTAGGAATCCCTCGAAACCCTGTTCCAAGTGTGGACAATGGGGACATTGGATGGTAGATTGTTCCCAGGGAAGACACCCCTTCCCCCGGTACAGATACCCGATTACCAGGTCCCACTCATTGAGTTGGAATGACAGGGCATGGGCTCCATAGTCCCTGCCACCTCAGATGGCACATCGAGGGTCCACCGTCCCTGGGTCACAGCCATGCAGTCTCATGTGGTCAGTAGTGGGGCAAGCCTATCATTCTTGAATGAATGGCATGGATATACTTTAAATCAAGTACCCCAATTATGGGAGTCTCAGGTACCCCTATATATCCACTTCAAACACCCCTCTTTTTGTACATTTGGATCCCTTTCATCATCCCATTCCTACAAAGGAATAACTATAAAGTTATTCCAAGTTGCCCTGTCCCCCTATTTGTTCAAGATCTCCTTCACACATTAAAAGCCTCCATTATCATTCCCACTTTAAATTCCACTACTGTCTTTTTAATAATACTGGCCCTGACCTGGTCCCCACATCCCCTAAGCCTCCCAGTTGTCCTTTACTTACTGGGATTAACACCACAGTCTGGGATACTTCTCAACCCAAAATAGCAAAACACCATTCATATGCAGCTGAGAGACCCCACCCATTATGAAACCCTCCCCCAATATCATTTAACCCCCTCAACTCTCAAAGGGTTTGAACCCATCATCTCCCATTTATTACAGTCCAGATTCCTCATATCAACCTGTGTGGGTCTCTCAGCCACATGCTGTGTGGATAAGAAAAGGGTTAACTGCTGGAGGATGATATTGGCTATAAATCAATCAGTTACCCATAAACTTATCTAATCGACAAATGAGATGGAGCATGAGAGGTCTGACCATGCCAGCTCTGGCCTCTAACAACATGCAGTAACCCAACTCTTTTATAGTCACACAGGTAAAGGGGCCCAAAAAAGGAGGGACTTCTTCCATGATGAACAGGATGAGGTGGAGTTAGGGGAGCCACATTCTTAGGGGGACTATCACAGAAGTAGACAGGGAACACTCCCACACAGCGCCACATGCTTCCTGGCAATCTGGGACATAACTCCATGGTACTCAGTTCCTAGAAGCCAGACATCTGCATCCCATGATTCAACCTAGTTTGATTCTGCTAAATAAGGATGGCTCCCCACACTAACCCACTTGCCTCATAACTCCCCCATCCTCAGAGTAAAGAAATCCAAGTCAGTTTCGACTAGTGCAGGACCTCAGAAAAATCAATGAGGCAATTTTCCCCACATACCCTGTAGTGCCCAAGCCTTACACCCTTTTATCTTATATCCCAGCCTCCACCACACATTTCTCAGTATTAGACCTGAAGGGCCCCTACTTTACTATTTCCCTCCATCCTGCCTCACATCCACTTTTCACCTTTTCCTGGCCAGACCAAGACACACATTACTTGCAGCAGTTTACCTGGACTGTTCTCCCACAGGGCTTCCAAGATAGCCCCCACTACTTTGGCCAGGCTCTCTAGCATAACCTGGCCACCCTAAATTTATCCCCTAGCCACCTTAAACAGTATGTGGATGACTTCCTGCTCTGTAGCCCTCTCTGAATACTCCTCCTGTCACGCTAGCATCCTGATTAACTCCCTGGCCTCCTGGGGTTACTGGTTTTCTCACTCTTAAGGCCCAGTTCTGAACCCCTCATATATAATATTTAGGCATCCTTTTAGGCCCCACCTCCTGCACCATACCCTCAGAAAGACTCCAGGCTTTAAAAGACATTCCCCTCCCAACCACCAAAAGGGACATGCTGTCTCTCTTAGGCCTTTTTAACTATGTTCACACCTGGGTACCAAAATTCTCCCTCTTAGCCAAATCCCTCTATGAAGCTTCCAACAGGAACCTTTCAGATCTTCTTCCATTTTCCTGTACTTTTTCCTCGACCATTTCTACTCTCCAGAATTCTCTTCTCAAATCCTCAACTCTATATTTACCAAGCCCTAACAAGCCTTTTTACCTGTTAGATTATTCCTAGGAAAAATGGAAAGAATGAACCTTTCCCCTCCTTTCATGAACCTTGTAAGACTAGGGTATAGTGGCTGGCAAAAGTCATATATTGGACTGTAAATCATCCATCATTCTGACTAACTTTGGCTTGAAGTCCACATTGTCTGAAATGAGGATGGATACTCCAGCTTTTTTGCTGAGTCCACGTGCATGGTATGTTTTTCCCCATCCTTTCACCTTTAGTCTATGGGTATCTTTTTCTATGAGGTGAGTCTCTTGTAGGCAACATATTGTTGGATCCTTCTTTTTAATCCAATCTGCCAGTCTATGTCTTTTGATTGATGAATTCAGGCCATTAACATTCAGGGTTATTATTGAGATATGATTTGGTTTCCCGGTCATATGGTTCATTTTTTAAATTTTATTTATTTATTTATTTGACACTAAAATGTTCAACTTCTCTAGTAATAAGAGAAATGCAAATCAAAACCACCCTAAGATTCCATCTCACCCCAATTAGAATGGCGATTATCAAGAATACAAGCAACAACAGGTGTTGGCGAGGATGTGGGGAGAAAGGTACACTCATACATTGCTGGTGGGGCTGCAAATTAGTGCAGCCACTCTGGAAAGAAGTGTGGAGATTCCTTAGAAAACTCGGAATGGACCCTCCATTTGACCCAGCTATCCCACTCCTTGGCCTATACCCAAAGGACTTAAAATCAGCATACTACAGAGATACAGACACATCAATGTTCATAGCTGCTCAATTCACAATAGCTAGACTGTGGAACCAACCTAGATGCCCTTCAATTGATGAGTGGATAAAGAAACTGTGGTATATATATACAATGGAATATTACTCAGCCATAAAGAATGATAAAATTATGGCATTTGCAGGCAAATGGATGAAATTGGAGAATATCATGCTAAGTGAGATTAGCCAATCTCAAAAAGCCAAAGGACAAATGATATCGCTAATAAGTGGATGATGACACATAATGGGGGGAGGGAAGGGTTAGTGTTAGGGTTAGAGTTAGGGTTAGGGAGAGGGGCAAGTATGGAGGAAGGAAGCACTGTATAGAGGAAGAAAAGGGGTGGGAGGGGTGGGGGGAAGGGAAAAAATAACAGAATGAATCAAACAACATTGCTCTATGTAAATTTATGATTACACAAATGATATGCCTTTACGCCATGTACAAACAGAAACAACATGTATCCCATTTGTTTACAATAAAAAAAAAAAAGAAAAAAAAATCATCCGCCATATTGATTAGTAATGTTTATTTAAAATATTCTCAGCTGGGGAGATAGCTCAGCAGTAGAGCATTTACCTAGCATGCACTAGGACCTGGGTTCAATGTCCAGCACTTTAAACAGCAAAATATTCTTAGCATTAGATATTTTTAATGGAAGTAAAAAAATTATTAAAATAACTTTCACTTCTCCTATTCTAGCCACATAAGTTGGCTGTAATAAATGATACAGATTCCTGCCCTAATTTGTAAAATATTCCAAGAGTTGCTAATGTCCCAAGAACTGGAGAAAGCTGCCACCAACTAATAAACTACCAAAGTAAATGTAAACACAGTGTACTTTTCATCTTCTTTCATATAATCCCAGATAACCCCATATATAACTTTATAAATATCTTATGAAGACAAGAACTTTAAAAACCTATCAATACCATTTATAATATTTAAATGCAGAAAACCCTTCTTTCAACAAGGTCACAAATCACACAAAAATTGTGGTCACACAAACAGAATGAGTGGAATGTTTAAAGTTTAGGACAACCAAAGAAGCCCCATGTAACTTTTTAAATATAATCATTTACTCAAATATACTGTAAATGGGAATGGTGATAACACAGGAAGCAAAAATATGTTTGCAAGTAAAATTTCTAGAAGATCATGAAAACAGTACCATCCCATATTGCAGATGCAAAATGAGAAACAGTTCTAATGGGGTTAAAAGTTCTCTTGGTCTTGCAAGGTGCTAACTACTTCCACTTCCTGTGTCAGAAAGTTAGTTCACAGGAGAAGCTGGTGGATCCTGCATTATGAGGACTGGTTGGCTTTCCAAATAAATTTCATCCTTTTCAGTCAGGACGTCTCAACAAGAACAAGATAACCCGAATAACCATTCAGGCCTTCAAGATCGTAGTAATGCTGATGCCACTGGCACCAGAATCATGGTACACATTGACCAGTCTTCTCCTTGCATGTTTGTGACGTCAAACACATTTACTAGGATCAAATCCATCTTCTGCCATGGATCCCCAGTTTGAGTTACTTGATTGTTGAAATCCACCCAGACAACAACCCATGGGGATGGAGGGTGGGGGCCAGACCCAGACTCCGCAGAAGGACCGCCCTGGACTTCCAGAATGCTTCCGCTACTCGGGACTCAGCTGCCAACAGTATTCCTGGCCACCTGTGTCCTCCCCGTCCTCTCTTTGAATTTGTTGGGCCACGTCAATCTTAGTCACCACACCCGGACCTGTCGGCCCCTGTGGAGCTTGGTGCAACATGTTGCAGCCCCTCCATACTCTTCAGGCCTCAGCTGCCCAGTGCACGTGCTCCCCCTACTGTGGTGGGCAGCTTTAGGCCTCTTCACCACATCGGGTGCATTGTCCTTCTTCACAATCCTGGGGGCCTGGAGGAGAGAGAAAACAGAATGTTGTGTGATAAGTAAGCAGCCTCGGGGTCACTTTTGTTTTTTAATTATTGGGACATTATGTTATATATAATACTATAATACTGGGATTCCTCCTTACCTATGTGTACATGTGCACAACAGAACAACATAAAAATTGGACAGTTTTATTCCCTAGTTCGTCCTCTTGCCCTCCCTGTTCTTCCCCTGGTGTCCAGAGTAAACATAGGACACTTCATTTTCTGACTCTGGCTTATTTTACTCAACATATGCTCTCATGTTCCATCCCACCCCTTTGCCCCACAATTAGGTCATTAGCTCTGTGTTTAGCCAGTTAGAGTGTCTTGAGGACACTTAGCCAACCCTGTGGAGAGGCCAGTGGGTAGTGGAGACCTGCCCACACCACTCAAGGGAGGACTCAGTTGACTGCAGCCTCATGAGAAAATTTGGGGCAGAACTAACCAGCTACACCACCCCTATTCCTGACGCTTAGGCAACTGTGTGAATAAACATGTTGGTTGCTTGTTGTTTGGATCTGGCATGTCCCCAAAGTCTCTTGTGTTGAAGTCCTGTCCCCAGTGCAGCAGTGTTCAGAAGTGGGGTTTTCAAAACGTGATTGAATCATGAAGGCTCCCATCTCATCAATGGATTAATCAATCCAGAGCTGAATGAACTACTGGGAGGTGGTGGCTAGAGGAAGTAGGTCACTGGGGGTGAACCCTGGAAGGTATTCCTTGTCACCTGTTCCTACTTCTCTTTCTGCTTCCTGGCAGCCATGAGCTGAGCAGCTTTCCTCTGATACGCCCCTCTGTGCTGTTTCTGCTTTGGTGCCTGCTGACTGAAATCTTATTCTAAGCAGTTAAGTTGGGCAGTAACTGGACACAAAGCAATAGATAACTAATAGAGAATGATGTTTATCTGTGAAAGGCTCTGCCCTTCCCTGTGTGTGCCCTCTGCACTCTGTCCAGGTCACTTTGAGCATTCTGAGGCACACAGCTCATAACCAAAAATGTGTCCTCTTCTCATTAATGACTCTTCCCACTTAAGGTCTCTGAGAGCTCCTGGGAGCCTGTGGCCTTCCCCTATCACCAGCCTTTCTTTCTCTACGAGCACAGAGCCTTCCCTCAGTGAATGTTTGCTTAGTAGATCTGGGTATTTGTTTCTTCCCCAGAGCCTGAAAATTATGCTTTGCTCATAGTGAGTATGTTTTGTTGATGAAGTAAACAACCTACAAAACTTATTGCCATTTCAAAATTATCACTCACCCCTTCAATACTGACATTGATCAAACATTCTTCATCTGATAATCTCTTTTAAAATTTATTTTTATTGTAAAAAAGTGGGATACATGTTTCTTTTTGTACATGAAGTAGAGGCATACCATTTTTGTAATAATACATTTACATAGGGTAATAGTTTTTGACTCTTTCTGTTTTTTTCCCTTCCCCACCACCCCTTCCACCCCTCTTTTTCCTATATATAGTCTCTCCTTCCTCCATTCTTGCCCCCCTCACACCCCCCATTATGTGTCATCATCCGCTTATCAGCGAGATCATTCATCCTTTGGCTTTTTGAGATTGGCTTATCTCACTTAGCTTGATATTCTGCAATTTCATCCATTTGCCTGCAAATGCCATAATTTTATTATCCTTTACGTCCGAGTAATATTCCATTGTATATGTATACCACAGTTTCTTTATCCATTCATCAATTAAGGGGCATCTAGGTTGGTTCCACAGTCTGGCTATTGTGAATTGAGCATCTATGAACATTGATGTGGCTGTATCTCTGTAGTATGCTGATTTTAAGTCCTTTGGGTATGGGCCAAGAAGTGGGATAGCTGGGTCCATCTGATAATCTGAGTATAAAAGTACTTTAAAATGCACACTTGTTGTCTTACAAATTAATTCTTATACTGAATTAAAAATTAGAACAACTATAGTTGGAATTCTACAACAAGAACTTTCATCTTGTCCAGGGAATTATACAAGTTTTAATATACTTTATAAGGCAGAGTCACCTAAGCAAAGTGTTTCCAAATTACAATCATCAGGAAAGATCTGGCTTCTGTTCTTTTGAGGGCAGTACAGGAGAGAAAACACGAGTGCCATTTTTAAGTCTGTCGCTGTGAGAAGCTCAAATGATGGTCATGTGTGTGTAGTGACTACAGTCATGGAAAGGGTCTAATCAACTCACTTCAGTGTCTGCTGCCTGTGTGCTGTGTGCCAGATGTTCTGACAGGTGCCGAGGTATAGAGGAGCAGATAGCGTGACAGATTCCACAGACATACTAAGCCTGCTTCCTGCCAGGCCCAGTGCTGGTGTTTGCAGAGCTCACTATGCAGTTTGAGAAACAGACATGGATGCAAAACCATCCTGAGGTCACAGCCATTTGAGTAAGGAGCCTCTTCTGTGGAACACTGAACAGTGTAACTGACTACTGAAAGAAGCACTTCCTTCAGAGGCTGACTGTGACCCCTCACATGCTCACTCAACTGACAGTTGCTGTGCCCTGGCTATCCAACACTGCGCCTGCAACACACAAAGTTGACACTCAGGGGTGGTTCAAGACAAATCTGCCCACATAGAGCCCATGGTGTAGCCAGCAAGACAATGAGTCATGTGATTGGATCTTAGAGAATAATGATGGGGTGCAAAGGTTTTCTAGATGGGGTCAAAGAGGCATTTTGGGTCTCAGGAAGAGGATCTAAACAAGCAATGAGTGGCAAAAGACAGCAAGAAATGGCCTGTCAAAGTAGGTAACAGCAGAGATTAGGTGTATACAGCCTGGAGAAGGCAAGTTGAGATCACCTCTGAAGTGGTAGCAAGGCTGCCACAAGAAGGCAGCAGTGTATTTCCAACAGGGCAAGTTCAGCATTCCAAGAGCCAGCAAGGAAGCTGAGACATTGCTAGAGTGCAGCGGCAGGGGTGCTGGGACCATGCCCATGTTGTTCCTCTGAGCTTACCACTAAGCCTCGCACAAAGTAGGTACTCACTCCAGGAGGTGAAGAGTTTATAGAGTGCACTGGGGCCTATGGAGGTCCAAAGGAAGTCTAGAAAAGCAGGTCTGGCTCTCCCAATGCCACCTGGATTCTCCTCTCTGAGCAGGACTCTGTGTTTCATATGCAATCTGTAACCAAAGTCAAGATTGGGTTTTCTATGAAGAATATCAGTCCTAATGGAGATGAAAAATATTGAGCACTAATGTCTTGATAACAGCTCTCTAAGGAATGAGACTCCCATGTGCACATCACTTGGCCCAACAGTTTCGCCTGCCATCTGCTTCCACAGCAAGGACATCTCACAGCCTTCTCATGAAGGTAGCAGACAAGGTGTTCCAGTATTGGCCCAATGACTGATGGTGTTAAGTAACATTTCTCAGAAAGAGTTAAGCTACTTATTTAGTTCCTCTATTCACTTCTTCTTTTCCTAGCCCTTTCCACAAAGGATTTGAAGAGACCTAAAACATATAATCCTGTTTCATGGGATGGGCCCAAAGTTATCTCATTTTTTCTTTTTTTTTTTTCTTCTAGGAACCCTGGAGCCAGAAAAAGATGCAGTCCCAATCTCAGAACAACAGATTCCTGCAGGTAGGCAAACCAGCAGTGACAAAGAATGTATTTTCCCCGTGAATTGGTTCAGATAGGTGTTCACAGGGCCTTTCTCAACCTCCATCATCTCTGTCACTATAGGTAGTGAGCATGTCCCTCATCATCTCTGTCACCACAGGTTGTGAACAGCCCCTCCAGGTCCACCCCTGTGCAAGGGGCCTTTGCCACTGACCCCACCTCACTTTTAGTAACAGAAAAAAGCTGGAAGCTATTGCAAAGGCCAGGAAACCTGAGGCTGCCCATGGAAGGCCAGGCCAGGTGGAGAGAGGTCTTGCATGTGCCAGACTCAGGCCTGGCAGCAAAGGCAGGAATGCGGAGGCAGCACTGTCATCTGCCTGCAGGGACCTCTGAAACAGAGGTTGTGACAGAGTCATATGTTTGCCTGGGTCACTGGGCCAGCTTGCAATTTGCAGTGAGGAGGGGTTCAGAGAAGGTTGATGAAGTATCTCCCTGGTACCCTGCTGAGCTCTTCCTTAGAGGAAGGCCCAGGACTCATTGACACTCCCCATAGTGTCATCTGAGGGACTCCGGGGATCACCATGGAGGAGGGTTGGTGGCTTCAGTGACTCAACACAGTGACTGTGGGAGATGGAGAAAGGAGGAACCAAGAAGATGAGGTGGTCTAACATGGAGACTGTGGAGGGACAGCCAAGGATGGCAGAAGGGCCCTGCCTCTGATCCAGATGTCCTCATAATCATGATAGTGATTACCTTCTGAGCATGTGTCCACTTGTCCCTTGCCCTAACCCTCCAACTGGGGAGGCAGTCATCTCTCCTCCCTTGGGAAAGTGAGTCCCAGACTGTGGGAAATGAAAAAAAGGGATTGGGTGTGCCATGAAAAGCCAGTGCCTCATTGGGGTTGAAGGGCTATAAGAAAGGGCCTCTCAGAGTAGTGAATAGTTCTCCCAGATCCTAAGCATTCCAGCCTCTTTCCCACTTCTCTTCATTCCCCCTCCCTTTTGAGGGTGACAAGAGGAGACCTGCCCTCAAGACCTGGGTCTTCATCTAGGTTTTTCTCATGGAGCCTTGAGCAAGTCACTGAAGCTCTTGGTAGTTTCTGGATTTGTTTCCATTTCTGTAAAATGGGATAACTCCACCCTGCTCCATGGCTGTCAGGGCAGAGGCACTCAGATGGGCTTGGCTACCCACCCATCAGGCCTGGCCGAGCCTAGAACTTCAGTCACTGCAGAGTTGAAGATGCCTGCAGGGGCCTGGCAGCTACTCTGGAAGCTGTCTCTGCCTGGTTCCACCTCATTCCTCTCTGCAGTGTAGTGCTGGTGGAGGTGGAAACTCCCTGAGGTTGGTCAATGGTGTCTGTTACTATGCAGTGCACAGAGACCTTTCAGAAATCCCTACAGGAAGGCATTCTATAGCACATTGGTGGCTTTCAAGAGCCAATGGGGGAGGTTTTTGGATCCTCTAAATATAGAATCATGTCATCCGCAAATAGTGACAGCTTAATTTCCTCTTTTCCTATTCGTATCCCTTTAATTTCTTTAGTCTGCCTAATTGCTCTGGCTAGAGTTTCGAGGACAATGTTGAATAGAAATGGTGAAAGAGGACATCCCTGTCTTGTTCCCGTTTTTAAAGGGAATGGTTTCAGTTTTTCTCCATTAAGAATGATGTTGGCCATGGGCTTAGCATAAATAGCCTTTACAATGTTCAGGTATGTTCCTACTATCCCTATTTTTTCTAGTGTTTTGAGCATGAAGGGGTGTTGTATTATGTCAAATGCTTTTTCTTTGTCAATTGAAATAACCATATGATTCTTATCCTTAAGTCTGTTTACATGATGGATTACGTTTCTTGGTTTACGAATGTTGAACCATCCTTGCATTCCAGGAATGAACCCCACTTGATTGTGGTGCACAATTTTCTTAATATGTTTTTGGATACGGTTTGCCAATATTTTGTTAAGGATCTTTGCATCTATATTCATCAAGGATATTGGTCTATAATTTTCTTTCCTTGATGTGTCTTTTCCTGGTTTGGGTATGAGGGTGATATTAGCTTCATAGAATGCGTTCGGATAAAGAAACTGTGGTATATATATACAATAGAATATTACTCAGCTATAAAGAATAATAAAATTATGGCATTTGCAGGCAAATGGATGAAATTGGAGAATATCATGTTAAGTGAGATAAGCCAATCTCAAAAATCCAAAAGAGGAATGATCTCACTGATAAGCGGATGATGACACTTAATGGGGGGTGGGAGGGGGGCAAGAATGGAGGAAGGAGGGACTGTACAGAGGGAAAAGAGAGGTGGGAGGGGTGGGGGGGAAGGAACAAAATAACAGAATGAATCAAACATCATTACTCTGTGTAAATATATGAATATGCAAATGGTATGCTGTTACTCCATGTACAAACTGAAACAACATGTATCCCATTTGTTTACAATAAAAATTAATTAAAAAAAAAAGAGCCAATGGGGTCAGCATAAAGCAACTTGGGAAAGAAAAGCCCATGGTTAATAACTCTCACAAAGAGATGCATGAGATACTCCACTGCAGAACAGGGAGTGGGAGTGGGGCTCTACCACACATACAGTTGTGTGTACTGAAGACACACAGCAGGCAACTGGGCAATCCATGAGTTAGACATAAAACAGAGAGTTGCTTTTCCTAATGGCATGGAAAAGAAAAACAAAATATCAACAACACAAAGTCAGGTATGATTCAATCTGTACCAATGGCAAATTTGTACACAAGGAACACAAAGGTGCTGGTTTCCAGCCAGGAATTACCCACAAGCCACCAATGAGCTCTGACCAAGACACCCCCTCCATGAGATAGCCTGTCAGATATTCCTCTCCATTGTTACCCTTTCTGGGTATTAGCAGGCATCTCTGAGAAACCCAAGTGACCTTGTCACAGTGTCCTGTGCCACTCGAAAGGCAGAAAACACCACTGAGGAATGAAATCCCAGCAGTGCCCAAGACCACCTCAGCATGACTTGTCCCAGTATGCCATTTCAGGTATGGAGAAAGCTGCCTGTCTCCTCTAGGGCCACTTGCACTCCGAAAGGGTCCACCCTCAATGGCCCCATAGAGCCAATCTGCAGCCAGTTCATGGCTATGTCTGGCCCATGATTGGCACAGCACCAACTCAGGTCGTCCACTGCATGAGCTGCTTTGATGCTCCATTCTAGGTCATGGTAAATGATATTTTAGCTAAATCAAGAGAGGACTGTAATCTATTACAAACCTTTAACCTGCAACCCATTTCTCAATGGTTCTGCCAGATGAACAACAGTAATAGACTTCTGCCATTGCCCTGATCAGTCTGGGACACTGCCTTAATTCAGGCATTGTGGCACCAAGACCAGGAAAGAACACAGAATAGCACAGTTCCTGTGTCATTTGGAACCACTGAAAGGTCAATGGGCAATTTGGCAGCAAGGATAAGAACCTAATAAAGGCATCAGCATAAACCTGTCCTGAGGCAGGGTACATCTGTCCTGGGAAATGCTGGATTCATTCAGCCATAGTGGCTGATGACCACCTCAGGCTATCCAAGGCCTGAATAAACTCAATGACTTTGGGTGCTACTCTTAGAAAATGTAGTACCAGTAGCAGTTGCAATTTTGGGAAATAAAGCCAAACAAGAACAAACTGAAATCAATCTTTTGCAGTTGTGCAAAGGGATCTGTCAGTAGTAGATAATATCCATGTTAAGGGAAATATTGTTAGGGGAGTGTTGGAGTTTTGAGCTCTACCCCTGATGTGCAGTCGTGCTCCCATTTCCAAACCTACAAGGAAGGGCTAAATCTAGAGTGCACATGAAAGCAGTCACTGGTATGGCCCTGAGTAAATGTCAGCCACATGGAGCTAGAGACATGGGGTACCAGCTGTGGATGGCAGCAGCAGGAGTTCCTTGGAGTGTGGGAGGGAGCTCTACCAGTGAGGTGGCCAGCAGGACAGACCAGGCCAGGAAGCCTCTTTCAAGATGGAGATGCCTCTTATAGCTTCTTGGCCCAGTGCTCCTTGAAGGCTCCCATCATCTGCTTGTGAAAGCCTTCTTCTTTTAGGCCAAGTCTAACCCTAACCACCCCAACCTGATGATTTCCTCCAGACTCACTAAGACAGGATAAGCTTCTGCTCTACCCAAACCACACTAGTTTTATACTCACTTCTGGCATCACATCCTAATCTTTTGCTCTGCTCACTTGCTTAACCTCCTCACTGACAAGGATAAAAGGCAGAAGCCCAGTTCACCAGCTTGTTCCCTTAACAGTTGCTGGGAAATTTCTGAACCATGCAGATTCACATGGCAGTAGGGTGATGGTTGATGTCCTTGACACCTGATGGAGTCAAACTCTTCACCAGACAAGCTCATGGGTTCTTTCTTCCTTGGAATATGCTCGTCTTTTCTTTCTCTTCCCTGCTTCTGGCCCACCTGGGTCTCCCTCTGCTTTAGAGGCATAAAGGGAGACTGAAATTTGTCTCCAGTTTCTGGGGAGTTGAAAGTAGAATCCGTGGCTCAGGTGTCAGCCAGTTCTTGCTTCTGAAAGTTGAAACTACCATAGCCCACCAACTGTGGCTCCAGCTTCTGGAGAATTGAAAAAAAATTCTATTGTTGGATCACCAACAACTGCTTCATGTGTGAGAGCTCTCATCTCGTCAGCAGCTATCCAGGGAAGCCTGACCCTGGTTCTGGCTTCTGGGGAGTTGAGAGAAACTCCCATAGCCCACTAGCAGCAATTTCCAGTAGCTCTACTGCTGTGATTCCAGCATCTGGGAAATTGAGAGAATTCCTATAGCTGAACCACTGGATCAGGAGTACTTAGTTAGAGCCCATATGCTATAACTGGTGTTTTTCATCTTTTCCTTGTACTTGGCATGTGCCATCCAGGCTCTTTATTCCAATATGCTTATCCATTTCATCTTATAAACTCTCCTTCTGGCCCTGCATATGTAAGTTGTTTTTTTTTTTTTTTTTTTTTTTGTTTGTTTGTTTGGCACATTTAATTCAGCATTTCTCGTAAACAGTTTCTGAATAACTCTTAGGTATAATCATAAGGTTCATTGTGGAGGCTGTTAGCAGCTCTTCACTTCTTTCCCCCTGCCCCCTGCTACTTTTAATAAGGTAATGCAGGGTCACATGATAGATCCATTATCTCAAATCATCCTAGGTAGTTGTAATACTTACAAGCTAACTCAGATTGATTTGAAACAAAATATAATTTTTAAAGTTGCCTATAAAAATAAGCCACTGTAAAACCACTGTTTTAATGTCCAGAGGGGAAACTCGATTGATTTCCTTCAAACCTGACACCCTGAATAGATCCCTCTGAGGCCAAGCCTCCGGTATGGCAGGCCGCTCTTGTCCATAATCAGAGTCCATAGAATGAATATTACCACTCTCTTTATATGGACACTTGTTCCAGGGATTGACACCCCTCCTCAGCACCACTCATTATGGGACATCAAATTTACAGTGGTCTTAGATACAGGGAACCCTGACAGCAAATCAAAAGAGTCCCTTTGGGGTATGTATTGTATATTTGGAAAATATTCAAACTAGATGATCTAAAGAAAGATATTTTTTTTCTGCAACACTGCTTGGCCTCTATATGTGCTTGATAGTCAAGAGGGATGATTTCCTTGTTTCAACACCGTTCACAATTAGATCTCTACTACAAAAACAAATAAAATGGACAAAAGGCCCTTATGTGGAGGTCTTCATGGCCCTTAGTCAGGATACATAGAAGATTACAAAAATATACCAGACTCCTATGACCACACTGGCAATGGTAAGACTGATTGTTCCTACTTGAGAAGACCTGGGACCCTCTTGTACTACCTGGAAAAATAATTCTTCCATGAAGTGACAGGGTCCAAATGTCCACAGGGGTCCAGGAACCCAGATTGTTATCACACTGGAGGAGTCATACATCATATGTGGAATGGTGGGTGATTGACATGCCTACTTTAAGGCATTTCTTATAAAAAATTTTAAAATAATCCTCCACTTGCAATTACAGAGAGCAACTACATGTTTTGGTGATTATCTCTCTTCTGAATCTCCACTTGTACTAAAAATAAAGATGTTTTCAGAATTGTTAGCACACATTTTTGCCTGGGTTACTGGCCAACCAAGGCTGTATTTTCTTTGCTGGGCGTTTGAGGGATGCAATGTCTATTGTTTTCTGTATTTCAGGTATGATGACTATTACTGTATTCTCTGATGATGAAGCAACTGAAAATGACTGATATCTTGATTTCCATGGATAATCTACAATCAACTATTAAAAATACATTAAATGTAAGTAAGATAAATATTTGTAACAGTACTTATCATATAGTTCAAAATCTGAAAATTATATGAGAGGTAAAACAACTGAGTCATTCGTAAGTTAAAATATGTTTTCAAAATTCCTTGAATATATTCAACTAGAATGGTAAGGCATTTTCCTACATACAACATTATGTTTTTCCTACTATTCCAAAGGAATCTAAAAAATGATTTTACATGGAAGAGCCCAGATCAAAATAGCAGTGAACACATGGTGCCAAATGAACACAAGTTTCAGGTCCCTGTGTGGGTGCCAAAGCTGAATCTCCCAGGGACAACACCACCACTCCCAGATCAGCCTGCAGTTCTTTCCTGCCTGGGCTCAGCCAGAGGTTCCAGTCCACTTTATAGAAGAGCTCCACAAGTTGCAGCCCAGGTGGTGGGTGAAGCCAGTGGACAGCACAGAAGTGGTCACAGTCAAAGTGTCCCCACACCACCTTTTCCAGGACTGGTCTGGCCCCTTATGTCTGGTTCCAGTTAGTGCATCCTGTGGCAGTGTCTCAGTGCTCAGTCTGCAGCAGGCCATCACAGGTGAAGAGCTTGTGTGGGCTCTCTCCCTAGCAGTACTTGGCTATGAGGTCCTATTAGGTGTTCTCATGATGCACACTCTGGGAAGAGTTCCTGCACTTAGCCAAGCACAATTGGAAGTGATCTTCCACTGCCATGAAGAGGTTCTGGAATGCCACAACTGCCCTGTTGAGGAGTGCTTCAGGAAGAGTTCTTGTTGGGCTGCTGGCCCAGGACATGCAGTATTCATAGGTGCTATAGCAGCCATTGGCCAGGCAGATATTGCAGCAGTACTGCTTTGTGCTGGGGATGTTTGACATCACAGCAGCCATTGGTCAGTAGATTCTTCCTTTCATAGATAAACCCTAGATCGTCCATGATGAGGTTCTTCCCTTGAAAAGAGTTCTGGCACTGAATGCTTGGTTGGCTGCTATTGCCCAAGTTAAATTGTACTTTCCATGGAATGGATTGGTTGTGGTCCTGAGACTGGAGATTTCTATCTCTCACTGTCCTCTCTTCCTGCTTCAAGGTGCTGCTGAGGATATAGACCAGCCAGAGCCTGAAGACCAGGACCAGCATGGACCCCTTCTCCAGGAGTCAGCGCCTCACCATGGCAGCCAGCTTTACCACCCTGGTTGAGATGGAGGTGCTACAGCCAGAGAGTGGAGCAAAATCAGAGCCCAAGACCCAGTAGCATGGCCCCTTCATTCCCAGCATCCCCACCACTTGCTTCAACACTGGCCATGCAGTCCGCAGTCCAGCTTGTAAGTTAAAATATTGGAATATTCATTACTAATTATAAATTCAAGTATTCTTGGCTTCTTACTGTCTATAAAAGACAATATACTTGGGTCTCTTAAAATGTTTTTATAAATTGTTATGTAAAAAGCAGTAAAAAATTTATATGTGAAAAAGTAAAAAAGATAGTCTCCTTCCTGGGTGTTCATGCAAATATAAGATTACTAAGAATTAAAATCTAATTCATTTGTAATTGAAAACCCTAAAAAGTAATCCTTGAGGAGCCCTGACTGACCTTTACGGTAGAAATGCACCATCTAATCAGTCTTGAATGTCCAAAAGGAATGTATACCCAAAGACAAATGTGCCATTATATGGGTAAATGAAAATTCAAATGCAAAAGACTGGGTTTAACTTTAGGGGTCTAAACCCAAAAGTGGGAGCCATCCCAAGACTAATAACTCATTTCTCCAAACAGCAAGATCCTGAGTCAGGGGTTACCAACCTGTTTAAAATCAATGGCCATGACTCCTTTGGTAGCTAATAAGACCTCCCAATTAACCTTGGGACAGCATGTGGAGGTCCAGGTCCTCTCACCAAGTCCACACAGTTTTAGAAGTCAAGAATCATCACTGGTTCATAATCATCACTGTTAGACACTCCTGACATCAAACATTTGCAGGGATGTCAAACTTTAAATCTAGATACTTTATTCCTGTACTGAGCCCCTCTAAAATACAACGTGTGGACATTATTGAACAAACTATAGCCAGCTAATACTAAAGCATGTGCCTGTAGATATCCCTGTTGCTAAATGATTCACAGGTGGAAGCAGTTTTATAAAAATGATTCCATAAAAGCAGGGAGTGCAATAGTTACTGTGATAATATCATAAAAGCAAATGTTCTCCCCACTCACACTTGTGTCCCAAAGCAAACTCATCATTTTTATTCAGACCTTACAGTTAAAACAAGAAAAAAACATCCATACAGATTCCTCATATGGGTTTCTATTACTTCCTCCTGCTATTCAGAAGGAAAGAAAGATATTAAGAGCTAAACATACCCTCTGGGTCTTCTATCACCAAATTGCTCTTTGCATCCCAGCATCTTGCAGGGCTTTAGCTTCTTTCCAAGGAACAAATGTGTGGGGTTCATCCCAGATACATAGACAGGGCTTTAGATGGTGTATTAAACTGGGAGTGCAACTATAACCAAAACACTTTGGAGGGGACTGGTTTCTCTTTTGGCATGTTGTCCCTGCACAAATGACAATGTATTAGAAAAACAATGACCTCAGGACACACTGGCATAAGCATGCTAGAGGATGAATTCCCATAGGAGTAATAGGGGCAGTAACAACTCTTGTTCCCTGCATTAGTGTTTTAGTAAAATTATCCATCACTATGACCAAAAGAACTGAAAAGAACAATTTTAGAGTAGGATCATCAAGTATACTTGATGCTGATGGTTTTAGAGGTCTCAGTTCATAGACAGCCTCCTATATTAACTCAGGGTCTAAGGAGAGGCAGAATATCAGGGTGGAAAGATGTGATGGAGGAAAGCAGCTCAGACCATGACAACCAGGAAGCAGAAAGAGCTCCATTTGTCAAGGCACACTCCCAATGAACCACCGCCTCAAGCCATACCCTACCTGCCTACAGTTAGCCAAGTTCATCCCCAGACATGGAATAAATCCTTGATTATCTTATAATCAAATCATGTCTCCTATAAATTTTCTTGCATTGTCTCACATATGAACTTTTGGAGAATACCTAATGTGTAAACCATCATAACAAACAGCTTTACCTACCTTGAGGTAACACTAATACTGTGAAAATCGGAGGGCATTCAATTTCCTATGATCTGAGCAGGGAGGAGTTTGTGCACACTTAAACTCCACCCATTGCACTGGGGTAAACTCCTCAAGATAAGTAGTGGTTCATATTAGCCCAGTATGTCAGTTGTCCTATGTATTAGTTTTTAGAGGTGTCTTACACATTAAACTGAGCAACTAATTGACTACTTATGGTTACTTTTGAAGTAAATATTATATTTGTAGAGTGTTATTCTTTTGAGAAAGGTAATTGGTGATGAGATCATTTGAAATATTTAAAAATTTATTGTGAAAACAACAAACTACTGCAAAAGTCACTTTTACTAACTGTTCAATGGAACACCAATATGTTAAGAGGGATGTAATATAAGAAATGCATTCATGAAAGTATTTTCTTTACGTAGTTTCTCACTTTATATCGAGGAATGTGTTATATTTTAAATTATTGATGTTTGAAAATAACTGTCCTCTAAACAGGACACTGGAACTATGTATATTGCTTAGAAATGTGGAGTGTGTCACACTGCTGCCTGGTAATGTCTAACATGTTGCCCATTGTGTTGGATTGTGGCAAAAGCACCCAAGAAATTTCAAACAATGGTCTTTAGCATGGTAAGGAGTACTCCAAATGCTTTAAGTGGTAGAGAATCCACTGTCCACTGGTTATGACTTGTTTACATACCTTCCAGATAGTACTTTTGGGGAGGATTTTGTACATAAGCGACAAAAGAGGCCACACAGGTATTATCTGAAATGACAATAATGATGATAATCAAAGGCATATGATTAGATTTGATGCAAATAATGAAATTGTCTTTGTAAAATGGTAAGATTATAAACACTTTCTTGGTACATACAACTATGAAAGAGTGGAACAACCTGGCAACATCTCAGCATGAAAAAGAGTGGAACAAACATGCTTAAACCAGAATTAGTGAGTACTAGGAATAATCTCAGTGGTGGCTATGGATAAACATGATGGGTGGGTTTCCAAAGGGTATTAACCTTTGTTCACTCATATAACTGGCATGGGTATTGTAAATGCAGAGATTGTTCACGAACTTGGGAACAAAAACAAATACCTCATAAATTGGTAGAATTTCAAAAGAGACATCTACTTAACCTACCTAGAACAATGCAATGAGAAACAAGTAGGAGGAGGAAAGTGTAATACTCCTGAACCTACTACTGTGTAACATGATATCAGATTTCATATGAGAAATTCTACTGTTGTCAAACAGCAAGAAAGATGAAGGTGTCACAAGGAGCCATTTCATGTAAAACAGGCAACGTGTGGCTTCCTTGTATGTCTCCTTAACTCATTAAGTCTCAAGTTTTCCCCTTACTAATAATAAGGATATAATCTCTCAGGGGGAATGAGCATGTAAGAGACCAGAATGGGGAACAAAATGGCAGATAAACTCTAAAGCCTTAATTTATAATGTTACTAAATCTCTTCCTACTTTTCTACCTTAACAATGATTGGAATATGTCATTTTATACCCTTCCATTCTTCATCAGATCAACCATAAATAGGTGTTGATCAACTGGTCTTAGAATGGCCTAGGAGATATCACAAGAGGCCTCCACATGAAGGAAACTCCTTTAAAGAATTAAAATGAAAATACCAGCCCTTCCAACC